>NC_141699.1:679801692-680412990 GCF_964263255.1 Lissotriton vulgaris | reverse complement strand
AAGTGTGTTAGCAGCAGGAAATTAACACCCGCTCTGGCCTGGTGTAAAGTTGGATGACAACCCGCACCAGAAAAGGGAGCCCAGGCCAGAGCCACACCAGAAGAACAACAGATGCCATGGAGCTACTGATCATGCAGCTCAGAGCCCCAACAGGGTCACAACACCCACCGCCCCCCCTTCCCCCCGCCTCCAGCTGCCCTCCCCCTGGACCACCACAGAGGCAGCGCAGACAAAGACAGCAGACCTTCAGGAAACACACCAGCCTCACAGACCTAACACCAGAGAAAGTCATTGTTCACTACAGGCTCAAAAGGACAACCATCCTCTGCATCCTGACCATCATTTCCCACAGGCTGACAGTACCAACACAGCGGGCAGCCAACTTCCCACCTCAGACAAAGCTGCTGGCTGTGCTGCACCTTTTGGCCTCTGGTACCTTCCAACCAACAGCCTCCAGAGTCGGAGGAGTCTCACAGCCAGCCCTAGCAAAGTTCCTCACACCTGTCCTGGATGCCATCATCAGCTTGGTACCCCAGTACCTATACTTACCATACACTGTGCAGGAACAGCTAGAGACCAAGCAAGGCTTCTACGCCATAGCTGGCTTTCCGAACGTGTTGGGGGCAATCGACTGCACACATTTCCTACTTGTGCCCCCTGCCGACACTGCACACAATTACCGCAAAGGAAAGCACACGATTCCATCAATGTGCAGGCTATAGTGGACCGCAGGGGATTCTTCATCAATGTCGTCGCCAACTACCCAGGCAGTGTGCATGATTCCTACATCTTCCGACAGTCCAACATCAACCAGCCCTTCCAGGATGGCATCTCCGGAAATACACTGCTCGTTGGTAAGTACCAAATGAACACATCACACACCTCAACTCCACAATCATGCAACTCACAACTCTGTGAATGCACATGTCACAAACTCACATACAACATGCCAAACAACATGCCCACCCACCAGACACGACAGCACAACTTACTGTGTAACCTTGGCCAGCCATGTACATAAGCCATCAATGGCATGGCACCTCAGCCACACAATAGCAGATTGTGGGGAGAGGTGGGAACCAGGCATGTGTAAAGGAGGCAAGTGACCCATAAATGAGAATGTACACAATGCCAAGTGTGGCATGGATGTGATGCAGTATGCAGACCACACACATATCCACGTCGACATACACCGCTGGTGTGTGGAGTGGAGTGGACAGTGGACGCAACCATGTCACCCCAGCCAGTGGGGAAGTCCGCGGAAATGTAGCTTCTTATGTTCCTCCCTGTAAGCGTGAGCCGAGTGGGCTGGCCCGGTTTACACCAGGCCAGCATAGGGATGTGAATAAAAAGCACGTAGCTCTGGGCGTGGTTCTCTTCCAGAATGCCCAACATGTCTACCAGGACAGCGCCTCTCACCCCGCCACGAGGCCGATGCCATCTCCGTGAGCTGTGTTGCCTGTGATCCTGTGCACCTGCTGCACCTCTGGCCGCTGGTCCCTGAACCCATCTTGCCCACCCCTGCACACCCAGGCCTCACTGCTCACCTGTCAGCACTGACGTATGCCAGAGGGCCCACCACATGTCGGTGCAAGCTCCAAGCCCGAGGACCGTGACCTTGGCAGCCTTCTCAGACCATCACAGCCACCGTGAGCAAGGCTTGCAGTACTCCTTTCACGTTGACGTACTACACCAGCATACACAGTGGACAAGTAGGTCACACATTTGGAACTGAGTCTTAAGTACACTATGGCAAAGTACATATTTTATGGCAGAGTTTATATCACTAAACTCCCTTCGATGTGGTGCCACCAACTCTGTACATAGCATTCCAGCCACACATGTCTGTGGGCCCTTGCAGACTTCTGCCTTCGGCCTACGCTGCTGTCCAGCAGGCCCCACACCAATCCAATGCAGTCCATACCAGGCAGGACACGGCATCGTCGCAGTCTGCACACCCGCTCAGCTCTGGTGCCTCTACCTCCGTCAACCACAAATCATCCCCACATGCCCTTCCAACATTGTGTGTTAGAGATCCAGGAGGGTCTGACCGAACAGCGGTTGACCCGTGCTGACCGCTGCCTCCGGCCTACACGGCAGTCAAGTAGGTCACACATTTGGAACTGAGTCTTGATTTCTTCATGGCAGAGTTCATATCACAGTACGCAAGGAGAGGAGTAAGAGGAAGACGCAGTTCAGTCCGGAGGAGACAAGGATCTCTGTTAGGGAGGTGATCAAACACTACCAACAACTGCACTGGTGCCACTAACTCTGTTCCTCACAAGCCGACGACACGTGGCTGTGGGCCACTGCTGACCGCTGTCTCCGGCACACACTGCGGTGGAGTAGGTCACAGAATTGGAACTGCGTCTTGATCTTGTCATGGCAGAGTTCATATCATTGTACAGGCCTCCTCGCAGACTGCATCCCCCCAGCTCTGGTGCTACTGACTCTGTGCCACGGAAGTCATGGACACTCTCTGGTTGAACTTTGGTTGCGTCTGAGTCCATGGCCTGGGGGTTGTCTTCATCATCATGTAGCTGTTACTGACATGGTGGTAAAAAGGAGTCTGTAGCATTCAACTCCTCCATATGCCTGTTTCTGCTTGCTTCTGCCCTCTGCATCATGCTCTGGAAGGATGCCTTCCACTGTCCCCAGTAGCACTCACTGACAGTCTCCTTGACATCAACGAGGACCCGCTCAGCTCTTGTGGCCCTACCTCAGTGCATCGCAAGTCACCATCCCGTGGTGGTGTGCCTGTGCCAGCCGCAGTGCATCCGGGGCCACTAACTCTGTGCAGCTCAAGTCATGGACCCTTGCTGTTTGAACTTCTGATTGTCTGATCACTGTTGTAGTTGTTGCCAGCACAACCAACCCCTGAGGTGTGGCTTACACTACCTAACACCCATCCAGCACAGGCGTCACTGGACATGTGACCCTGGCAATAAAAGGGGCTGGGCGCAGGTACCCGTAGCCAGTTCCACAAACTAGCTAAGTGTGTCCCTGTGGTCATTATGCATGCATGAGGGCCCCAGGCCATACAACAATATATTGTGCTGTGTACAGCGGGTGCAACCTTGTCACCGCAGGCAGTTGGGTAGACCTGGGACATGTAGATTTGTTGTACCCCCCTGTGAGCGTAAGCTGAGAGGACCGGTGTATGGCAGTACAGCGTAGGGGTGTGGTTATTCAACATGTGGCTCTGGGCGTGGTTAAGTTTATGCCTTGCCAAGGAAGTGATTAATGCGTGTGTCTCTGTTTTAGTGTGTGCGCCACCCGTCTCCCAATGGACAACGTTGCTATGTAGCATGCCCCCGGAGTGCGGGGTCGGCCGAGGGGTAAATCAGGGAGCACAAGTCTGCTCGGGGTCCGGGATCATACATGCCAACTGTTGTGTGTGTCGCTATTACTGCAGCATAAGCCAAAGGTCTACCCTCAACCGCATGGCGAGTTCAGCCAGGCATGAACTCTACATCTGTGTCCGCCCTATCCATAGGCCTACACACACGTGGCTGGCCACTTTCAGTGCACAACGTCACTGTGTCGTTGTCAGGCTTGTGGACATGCGCAGACAGGCATGACAATGGTGTGCCATAGGGGTGCAAGTGATGCAACCCCGCAGCGCACACTAGTGAATATCCTTGGGGGAGGGAGGAGCAGCTGTGAGGCTACATAATACACATTGATGCCGCTCATTTGCAACAAGCAGTAAATGTCATACAGGAATCACTTACTCACACATATCACACACCAATGAACAAGTGAGCCTGCCAGCACATCATGCAGAATCTACTATTGACTCATGTCTCTCTGCACTGTCACAGGTGATCAAGGATATGCATTTTGCGCTTGGATGATGACACCCCTCCCAGCCCCGAACACACAGGCCCAGAGGCAGTACAATGCAGCCCACAAATGCACCAGGGGCATTGTGGAACGCACATTTGGTGTGTTGAAGTCACGTTTCAGATGCCTGGACATCACAGGTGGAAGGCTCCAGTACAGCCCAGACATTGTGTGCAAGATGATCGTTGCATGTTGTCTGTTGCACAACATATGTGTACGCAGCAATGCCCCATGGATACAAGTGCCAAATGCACCGGACGAGGATGAGGAAGATGAGGCAGGTGGACCACACCCGACTGCAGCCGCAGCAGGAATATCCCGTAGGAACACCATCATTGACAATTTCTTCACATGAGCACGTCACATTGTGACAGTCATTAGCAATCATGGGACAGTATAAAATGACCATAGGCAGAGTATGTGCAAATAAATGCATTCCAAAACACATTCCCTGGGTGCATGTCACTCATCTGTACAAGCACATCACTCAGACAAGTGTGAGTGCGACATGTAGTACTAACAATTTTATAATTTTTTGATGGATGGTTGGTGTGTCCCCTCTGTGCAGGGAGGCAGTCCAGGGTGTCACGTATTTGACCTGCCAGTTATGTGTGTCACAGTTAGTACGGAATCCTACTCTTCGGCATTTCACGTGTGCCACATAATTCCATTTTGTCATTTGTGACCTACAAGTGACAACAGGGCTCCTTTTGGGGTCAGATATGTACCACCATGATGCAGGAATGCACCCTGTGACTCAAGTCCCACAACATGGGCAACATGTACGTAAGGGGGATTCACTGCCCTACATTCGTCCATGCTTTCATAATTGATGGATCATGGACATGACACGTCCTGGTGCAGGAGGTGTTGATTGTCCCTCTACAATGTGACGGGGTGATGCGATTTCACAGTGTGTTCCATGTATGTTTCCGCATTGGCACAGTTCACATGCAGACTACATGTCAATGTACATTATGACTGTTTGTGAGGAGATGCCTATTTGATGCGGGACAGTGGTCATTTGTTCTACGTCACGGATGTGGGGTTGTGCTCGTACATTGTCATCGCAGTTTTTTTACTCTGCTTTCATGGTGCATTTTCCCGCATGACGCATGGGAATTGCAGGCTTGTCGCTGGTTAGCGCTGATTTTTGTATCGCAATTCCCCTCATCACTACATTTTTGCGTTTGTGTTTTGCGTTTTGTCGGTGTCGCGTTAGTTTTAACGTGGTCATTTGACGCGTTAACATGAGCCTATCACAGGGTACCACCGTGTTGAGAATACCTTAACACGGCGTTATTTTCCCGCGATAGACTGCGATGTGTAGAGTTGCGTTAAGCTAATTTTGCGGTAATTATCACACGCTCTTGAGAATATCCCCCTCTGTTTCTTACTTCCACCAATGAGGCCTGATCTCGGAAGAATTAAATTCACGTCTGTGGCGCATCCCCATAAACCTCAACCTTGCTCGGCAAGGACAGATTCAACATGAAAACAGATTCATTGTTCTGTCTTTCTATCTACCCAATTCTCACATCAGATTCCGCAAGTAAAATAGGCCGAACCTGACCTTAACTGTAGCTCATTTCCGCCTCTCCCGTTTTAATTATATCCCTCTCTCCTTTTGGTAGCGCGTGCCCAGATAGCGCGTTTCCCGCCAGAAGATCCACCTTATCTCCAAGAAAGCAGCTTGTGATGCTATCCTCGGTGCCTCGTGATTATCTGGCGGTAACAGTACCGCGAACAATCGTGTTATGAAAGTGAACACCTCCAGGTCACAACCAGCAAATGAAACCGCATCACAGCACATCTTCTGTCCATCACCAGGGGGTGTTTAGGGCTGGCGCCGCACATGAGTCGAAAGCTGCCAACCTTTGCCAATTCATAGCGTCAAAGTTGCTGTGTTCAGCGTTTTCCAGTAATTTTCGCTGCAAAGTGTGAAGTCGATACCAGATCACTGGTGCCAGATCTCACCAGTGATGACAACATTCGGTAATCAACGTGCTTTGAAGGTCAGATAAATAGCTCAGTGGGGTAGGGAGACCGCACAAAATGATTGCAAATTCTCGGGAACGAAACCTGGGGCTATTGAAATATTAAGAGATTAGTGTGGGACAAAAAAAGCCAAGCCATTCCATCCTGTCCGTTTTTGTGCCTGTGGATGGTCAAAAGAGTGTACCTGATGGTGCTAAATGCCTTTCCCACTCTTCTGTATGGTTTCCAGTCACAGACAAAAAGCAGAACCGTTGTGATTTTGTAGAAACTCACACAAGCTCCTTACCAGGGCTTTAAGTGGAGTGAAAAAACTGGGGGGGTCTCCCAAAGGGGCGTGGCCGATGTAATTGGGCTTGGCCTAAAACCAGTAAGCTAAACATCTGTGCTTAGCATGGTGTGCATCCCGACTTGTATTTTGCTATTTCTATCATTGCATCCAGATGTATGATACAAGTAATGTCATACCTACAACAAGTCAGGGCTATTGACTTTAACGGTTGTTAGTTGCATAAGATAAATAAGCAGCAACTATGGCTTGTATATAATATTGAAAAAGCTTCCACTTAAAGCCCTGATGACACCACCACAATGTTGCTGCTCTTGCGTTTCAAAAAGAAAAGGGAAATCCAGAGAGAAAATGACTCTCTTTAAAGTATTTCCTTTCCCCTACAACGCTCACCTGGCAGGACGTCATGCAGTAACTTCTCCACTAGTGAGAAGTGAGCAGTGAGAGCACGTGCACATCCATGTGCCTGCTGTCACTGCAGTCTGGAAAAAAAAGGACCGCCAGAGCACAAAACAGAGCCTGGGGCGTAACACAGGCCTCCGCGCCCCTGCTGTGCGGGGGGCCCCGAGCTGCAGGGGGCCCCCTTCACACTGTACTCAGGCCTGAGAGCTCCGGATTAAATCTGGAGCGGGACTCCTCCATGTACCTTGCAGGGGGGCCCCCTCAACTTTCCTTACGCGAGTGAACAAAGCCTGATAGAGACCCGTTTTGAGTCCCCCTTTAAAAGACTGCCGGTGCTCAGCACCGGTGAGACCAGGGCTTGACTGGGAACAACAACTGGCCCTGGCAAAGTGCTCGGCCGGCCCCCCTCCCCCCTCGGAGGGGTTGGAGGTGCCGCCAAGCTCTTTGCTGGGCCGGTTTGCTGCAAAAACGGCCCTGTAACAAAAACGGACCTCACCCGTGCGGCCCACCTGGGGATTGCCCGGTGCCCGCTATGGCCAGTCCGGCCCTGGGTGAGACCCGGCCCAATTAAAGCCCTGCTCCTTACTCTATTCACAAATATTAAAAACACACTTCAAAAGTGGAGAGGAAGAATACACTCTATTAGCAGACACATGAAAAATGGTAAAGTAGGCATCCTAATTTTAATACCCCTCCACAAAGGAAAACAATTTCTGATGTAAATCTCCACTGTAGTTTTCAACGTAAAACTTGCAGACTAAATAATATGGCACCCTTGCGACCAGATCCGGCTTCAGCACTGGTGACACCCGGTGTGACAATCGTTTTTGGCTCCTGACACCCCATCACTACCTCTTCGGATACTCTCATTACCACGGGGCAAAAGTGTGCCTTGTCACTCCACACATAAGTTATTGCTAAACACAGCGCCCCGCTGAGGTCAGCGCCCCCTCCACAGGTCAGTGCCCAGTGCAGCCGCACCGATCCTTGCACCCTGCTTGCAGTTTTCCAATACAATATGTTCTACTTTTTTTGTTTGAGGAAATGTTCACCCTTCTAAAGTAGATCGATTTGGGTAAAAGCAAGAGCAAATACATGTGGAAGTGTATACAGCAATATATATGTACAAATGCATGCGTTATATAGTAGAAACCTTGCGTAGAAGTGACAAAGCAATGTACATGATGAAGAGTCAGGAGTTCTGCAGTTGGTATTACAGAACAATGGGGAGAGGGACGGTGAAGAGCTGGGAGCCCACATTATGGGTGATAGGGGGAGTGGCATAGCCGAGGGAGGGAGCGAGAGGGTGTTATGAGGAAAAGGGATCAAGTGGGAAATCTCCAGGGTCTGTCTGGCATCCAGGTGGCAACGCTGAGACAAAAAATTGCTTCCTTGAAAAGATGGATTTTTAGCTGTATGAAAAATATCAAAAGTAAGGAATCCGGTGAGCCTCACCTTTGATGACTTTCCGAAAAGTTTAACTTAATCAAGTGAATGTCTGATATCTTGTCTTCTCTGTTCCACATTTCCCGATTTCTAACCTGGCAAGACTTTTGTTGAGTGTAAGGATGATCCACCAGATGTCTTTTTCTAGGTCAATACGTTTGTAGGTTGACGGCGTTTACAACATTGTAGACAACGCAGCAGGTCTTGATTGGGAGTCAGTGAAGTTCTCTGAGATTTAGAGCGATAGCCTTGTACTTGGTAGACCTTTTTGATAAGGTGCCTATAACTTTTGTTTCCTTCTTCACCAAGGCTATCAGTTTTCTTGTTTTTCTTCTTTGTTTTGTCATCATGTTGGAGCCGCATTCAACAGGGACATCATTGAATATCATCTGTCCCTGCGAAAGTTCAACAAGTTCACAATTGACTCCTTGTAATCGTACTACATTGCATCATATGATTTTCTTAAATGTTCTCTTCCAAAGGGCTCTAAGATCCTTGCAGGGTGGTTGGCGAGCTATACCCAAATCCCATATATATAAATATATACTTGAAAGATGCTATTCAATGGAGTCAGGCTAATCTCAGAGACGCAGCAAAGCATTGGCTCAGTCATGATGGGGAAGGACGAGGACCTAGAAGGTAATTCTGAATTGTATTTCCTGTAGGAAGGACTTCACTCTGTGAAGCAGGTCAGCTGATGATAGGAAGTTTTTGTCTTGTCCACAGTGCAATCCCTTAAGCTGAGATTGGTGTCAACGTAGAAGCCAGGGACTTGGCACTGTACACCAGTGCAACCATTAAGTTCACTGCATGACTAAACAGTTCATGACAAGATGATTATGCAGAGGAGTGTCCTGCATGGAGACTAGAAAAGAAGTTAAATATTGTTTGAGTTGTCAGGCATTGTGAGCCGCACAGTGATGCCATAAGACTCATTGCTCAAAACTGAGAAATATTTTATGGTCCTAAAATTGAGATTCATGATATGTCTGAAGAATGCATTGACTTGTATGGTGTGTGGTACGTAGGGCCCACTCAAATGTGGGATTGCACAGATGATGGAGGAAGGTTAATTTCATGTTGATTATACTACTGTCCCTGGAAATGGCATGTTAATTATTAAGCCAAAGAAAAAATCTGAAAGACCGAACATAGTCAAGTGCTGTCCTGCTAGCAGCGGGCTCTTCAATTTGGACAGGATTGTTTCTACTGAAGCAGGATGGTATATCTTGAATTAGGCAGGATGCTTTTTCCCCTCAGTTCTCTGCTACCTGCTTCTCAGCCAGTGTGCGTGTGTGTGTGTGTGTGTAATGTCATGGAATTAGATTGTTTATGTATGCTTGAGAGATCAGTTGGAGTGAGCGGGCTGAGCAGCAGGAGACTGCTCCTGGTGGGGCATTGAAGTTACATCTACATCACATCTGTAACCTGTAACTAAGACTATTATCTCCTATTAAACTTAATTAACTGCTGACCGAGGATCATTCTTTGATTGCAACACAGGACCAATACAGGTTTGCATATGGAAAGTGTTTGTCTAGTGGGTAAAAATGATGGATCTGAATGCTCCCTTAGCAATTGTCAGTGGTTGAGATTATTTCAACCATTCTTCCCATCACAATGTTGTTTGATGAGGCTCAGCTGGTGAAAGGCAGTTTCCAAATAGGATCCTAAAACATTTATGTTGAGCCAGGAAAAGCAAATCATTACAGCAACTAACGCATGAGTACTATAACTTTCCAACAATTCGGAAATGGAGTTATGGCGAAGCATTTGCTGTTAGCATGTTCATGGGTGTATATAGCACAAATATGCAAATACTATTTGGTGCATAGTTTTCAGTGTTTTTGCAGTAAGACCCATAGTAATTCTCTTAAAAACATGACTCTTATGAATTTAAGGGAAACTTCTCTTTGTAATTTATGGTACGATGACCATAGCAGATTTAATGCATCAAAACAGGCTAAAAGAGTTAAAGGGACATTAGGATAACAGGCGGATCGCCACCTCCCGTATGGCGGTGGCATGCGGGAATTGTTTGTGGGGGCCCGTTGCGGTCCCCCACAAGCAATTCCCCCATGCCACCACCCCCACCTGGGGGCCAACTAGCCCACCAGGTACCTCCAGGAAGCGCCACGGAGCTGGATTGCAGAGTGTTGTAAAAAGGGGCATGGCCTCTGAACACCTCTCTGCAACGCAGCCCCCTGGCGCATACTGGAGGTACCTGGTGGGCTAGTTTGCCCCCAGGGACCCAAATGATTGTGGAGGAATTAATACTCTAACTTAAAATACACCACAGGGCGTGTTTGCAGACATGTCACCTCAGGCCACGCCCCCTTCCTTCCATACTGTGCAAACGCGCCCTCTGGCGCTTTTTAAGTTGGGGAATTAATTCTCTTTCAATACTGAGGGTGCCTGAGGGCCAACTAGCCCAACAGGTATCTCCAGTATGTGCCAGGGAGTTGCGTTGCAGACAGGTGTTCAGAGGCCACGCCCCTTATTACACCTCTCTGGACTACAGCTCTGTGGTGCATACTGTAGGTACCTAGTGGGCTAGTTTGTCCCTAGGGACCCTAAGGATTCAAGGGGACTTAATCTCTCAACTTAGAACTGCCACAGGGCGCTTTACACAGTGGTGAAGGGAGGGGACGAGGCCTGAGGTGACGTGTGCAAACACGCCCTGTGGCGCGTTTTAAGTTGGGGAAATAATTCACCTTCAATCCTGAGGGACCCTTGGGGCCAAATAGCCCACCAGGTGCTTCCAGGAAGCACCACTGCACTGCGTTGCAGGGAGGTGGTGCAGACTGTGCCCCTTTTTACACCTCTCTGCAATGGTGCTTACTGGACGTACCTAGTGGGCTAATTTGTACCTAGAGACCCTCAGGATTCAAGAAGAGTTAATCTCCCAACTTAAAATGGCCACAGGGCGTGTTTACACAGTGGGGAAGGGAGGGGCCGGAGCCTGAGATGATGTGTGCAAAGACACCCTATGGCGCGTTTTAAGTTGGGGATATAATTCCCCTTCAATCCCGAGGGTCCATGGGGTCCAACTAGTCCACTAGGTGCTTCCAGTAAGTGCCACTGTGCTGCATTGGAGAGGTGGTCCAGGCTGTGCCCATTTTCTCTGCAACGCAGCTCTGTGGTGCTAACTAGAGATACCTGATGGGATAGTTGTACCCAAGGGACACTCAGGATTAAAGGGGACTTTATCCCCCAAATGAAAACGGCCACAGGGAGTATTTGCGCATGTCAGCTCAGCCACCCCCCTCCCTTCACCAGTGTGCAAACGCGCCTTGTGGCGCGTTTTAAGAGGTAGTTTTATTGCCCTTACTACAAAGAACGGATGTATGACATTACAACGCATGCTTTTACCACGCATGCCTTTACAACGCGGTTTTTACAACGAAAACCTTTACATAGCGCTTTGGGGTGCTGGATAGTGAAAAGTTTAATTTACTATTCCAACTCCAGTCCCCGTGGACACTAGGGAAGGTGTTGGATAGTAAATTAAACTTATTCCCTATCCTAGAGTGCCCCCCAGCGCAATGCGTTGTAATGGTTTGCGTTGTAAAAGTTGCGTCGTAAAGGCACTGCGTGGTAAAAGTTGCGTTGTAAAGGATGTTCCCCCAAAGAACATGAGAGGGGCCCTGAACCTAAAAAGGATAAGGGAAGGGGGAACAACCCACCAGGGCAATATATGTATACAATAACATGAAAGGGTGGTTTCCAAATATCAAGGACCAAATTATTCCAATAATAGCAATTGTTCAAAGAGGGGATTAGTGCACAGCTCCAACTGTTATAATTTTAAAAGTTTGTATCCGTTGTGGGTGCTCTGTGGGTGCTCCGTAGGTGGCGGCCAACGTCCCTGGGCGCCTGATAGTGAATCGAAATGTTGTGTCTTTAATGGGACATTAAAGACATCCCTTTAGGCACACCTGATTCTCCTCAATATGAAAAGAGGATTCCACCCAATTTATTCCTTTTCTTGTGTATATATTTTTATTATTATTGTTCTTCTTTCATTTCACGTTTGGTTCGGTAAACTTTATGATCATTGTAAATCTTTAATCATGTTTACATCAGCGACAGAGTTAAATTTCAATCCAATGCATTTCGGGCGTATCCATACCGCCCTTCATCAGGGAGTCAACGCTACAAACAAAATATTACAACCATGAGTCAAATGTACTGTGTGTGCATCGTGTTCAGCTAAACAATATCCCATTCTACAGCTATGTGATCATTATCTACTTGACCACCATAACCTTACATGCCCGTGACTAACAAGTCAAGTAATGCCTTCTGAAGATACCACTTACGTGTCGCTGTTTTCAAACTTCGTAATTACATCATTGCAACAAAAACCAATGTAAACTATGAGGTTCCCAGTACGAGGTTGAATCACTTCTCACAAGCTTTACTTCACATGGTTTCCTATTTGTAAACTAACCTGATTTGCAGTTTACCAGCGTCTCTTCTCGTTCTTTCCACCAAGTTTGCAAACAACCTCCGTTCAAATCGTTGGCCATATTGACAGACAACGCGGTCTACTATAGGTTAGAGTTCCGATCACGTGATCACTAAACTAAACAAAATACTCGGCACTCGATATCTACGTGTAACATCTAGAATCTCATCACAAGGTTTTTATCTGTGTTTACTCTCAACCGCCTACGATTATCAAACCTGACTAAGGTTGCCGAAAAAATAAAAGTAAATCAAAAAGCTCAATTATGCAAGATTCTAAAACTACCCATGTGGGAACCGAACCCCACTAGCCTGATGTGTCAAAAGACCAGAATTATTCCGATGTGCTATCTCATTTGTGAAGAAAAAGTGTGTAATGTGGAATTACATGGTTACACAGTGAATACATTTTTAGCTCATGTTTCAACAGAAAATTAAAATTCAACTTCGCAGGTTTCCCCTTTCCAGAGTAAGGGAACACAAAACATTCAGTCTTTTATAGATAACAGGACAGTTCCATACGTTCATTGAGCCCATTCGGGCTCTGGGTACATAGTTTATGAATCCAAAAATTCTCTCGCTGCAGCATGAATTTGGTGTTACCCCTTCCTTTTTTTTTTTCTACCGTCTCCAGTACCATATATTTTAGTTGAGAGATATTGTGCTGCGCCTCCATAAAGTGTGTGGCTACTGATGATTTTATATTTTTCATCCGAATGTTTGACTTATGCTCTGTTAGTCTTATCTTCACACTTCTTTCCGTTTTACCAATATATAATTTTCCGCATGGGCATTTTAATGCGTAGATTACGTTTTTGGTATCACATGTCGCGTTAACCCTCACTTTGATCTCATTTCCTTTCATAGGATGGTTTATTGTATTACCTTTGATGATACTGTTGCAATTCCCACAACTTAAACATGGTTTTGTACCCTTATAAGTTTTGATTTCAGGTTGACGTTGTTTCAAGATTTCTCCAAAGCTTTGGGCTCTGGTGTAAGCAAATATTGGAATTTGATCAAAAGATTTTTGAAAGTCAGGTTCAAGCTTGAGCATCTTCCAGTGTTTTGTAATGATTTTCTTGAAGTTGTAGCTTTGTGTTGAATATTTGGATACCGCTACTATGCGAGCTTCATCATGTTTTATTGTGGGCTTTAAAAGTTCCTTTCTGTCCATGGCATCCACTTTTCTTTTGGCGTTATCTATAACTTCTTTCGGATAGCCTCTATTCAAAAATCTTGTTGACATCTCTTCCAATGTTATCTCCACTTTGGTGCTATCAGATGTGATTCTCTTAGCCCTTGTCATCTGTGAGTAGGGTAAATGTTTTTTAAGGCTGGGTTGATGAAAACTTGCAAAATGCAACATGTTGTTCCTATCCGTTTCTTTTCGGTACATACTGGTTTCAAATCCTTTCTCCGTGATGGTTATTCTAACATCCAAGAAGGTTACTGTTGTGTCTGAGATATCCCATGTTAGTTGTATGCGACTGTCCTTTTTGTTGAATTCACATAGAGCAAGTTGCAACAGATCTTTGGAAGATTTCCAAATGATAAATATATCATCTATGTATCGCACAATAAATTTTATGTTGTCGTTCGATATTGATTTAGAATAGATGTTGGTTTCTTTGTAGTCCTGCATAAAGATATTGGTGTATACCGGCGCCGCCGAATTTCCCATACCTGTTCCTGTGAGCTGTTGATACCATAAGTCTTTGTATTTAAAGTAGCTTTCCTGCACGAGTCCTGTAGAAAGGGAGACAGGAGCGGGGCTCGTGCAGGAATTCGGCGGATTGTAGGCGACCGCCCAGCCCTCCCTTGCCTGTACGTATTTCTGGCTCCTTGAACCCCACGTATACTCTCAATTATTACCACTCTGAGTAGTGGACCAGTAATACTTAATCATTGCCCTCGTTTTTAATTACGGTGCCCCCGTGCAGGTTTGAAATTCAATTCCTGACGATCGCCTCTGATCGCCCCAAACCAAGCTCCTTTCCAGGTAAATACTCCGCAATTTCACGGCCCCCGCCACCCTTGACCTCCAGTACCCATTCCCTGATACATTCTCTTTCCTTTGCAGCACGCCCCAAGTCAGACAACCAAGTCCTGATGACGATCCTTACTAACGTGGATCGAAACGCCGTCGACTTTACAGCTTATTAATAGGCGTACTTTTCTAATGTGGTTCAAATAATGGAAAGAAATCTTTAATCTGTGATATCACTTTGTCACATGATCTGAGCCACCCACTGTAGATTACTTGCACCCTGTTCACAGTGCGCCGTCCATGCTGTTCACTCCCTCACTTGCGTTGCCACTTTCACGACAGTCACTTTTGTAGAGCACCAAGTTTTATATGGTTGTCACCTAATTGAGTTTATGCAGTGCTGCTTATAACTGTATATTACCGACCATGAACTTATATCATAAAATAGGATGATTGACTATCTTGTCTTAACTTAAAGAGTGTTCTCCTTTTTCCTTACTAGCAATGCGATGTGCATGCATACTTAATTGACTGTTTATTCTAACCTATTGGGACATTGTTTTTTGATTGCACCTTCCTTACCCAGTCCTGATCAGGTATATGGGTCACACTCCTGTAATTTGTACTCCGTCAGACATTGCAGCGCCAGTATGACGAGGAGCAGAACCCATATGATGAAGCATGACATCTAGCTTGCTAGGTGTGTGAGGGTTTTAGTTCCAAAAAGGGAAATGCCCTTTTCCCTTTGTCTTTCCTCTATGCTGCACGCACTCTTGTTTCTTACACTCTCATCGGGAAACTTTGTACCCTTCTTGTGCTACTAGTCGTCCGGACATGTACACTGGACCCCGTTAAAATATTGTCCGCACACGGTTCCCCTTGTTGTTGAAAAAAAAAATGGTCAGTGACATCACTCATGAAATCATTGATGACATCTCATATGACATCACTGATGACATCATCCTTGTGATAGAGTGGCAGACTTCCTCTCACCCTAGTATAACCTTTGATACACACATTCAAAAATAGAAACAATTTTCAAAAAAATTGACATACCAATAACATTTACAACAACCTATTCAGTAATTCCAAGATCTACATACACATCCATCCATCCATTCACTAACAGTCCTCTATAGTCACTCATACATGTACTCACTCATCCTGTCACACACCACCACTCATTCATAGTTACTCATACACATAGTCACTCATACTAATAAAGAATAACACATCCATTTACTTGCATATACAGTTATACACACACCACTACACTTACTTCTACAGAATTATTATTATTATTAGTATTTGTAGAGCACGCTGTAACACTGCGGGCATCCTGGCGCTAAGAGATAAATCGGAACAGAACTGTCAGCTGCGCAAGAATAAAACGTACACATACATACTCTCTTAAACAATCACATATAGAAACACATACTTATTTATACAGGAACTCTTCCAATCTCTCACCACTCTCACATATACGCACTTATATACACCAATACTCACATATACTAGTTTTAAACATATGTAGTTACTCATAAAGACACTATTGAGACAGTCATTCACTCACTAACACACCCATACACACACTCATCCACCCATCCAGTCCTGCACACATGCTGTCTTCAAAACACATACAAACAGTGAGTCACTCCATCATGCATCTATGCGCTAAGTAATACCCCCACCGAACCATACAGACACTCAGACACTCATACTTACACTCAAAAAAACAACTAATAACCCATATAGACACTCATGTAGCTACTCACCAACCCATGCAGCCACTTATGCACAAAGTGAGAGACTGATACAGATATTTACATATTTAAACATTACTAGCTAACCCATGTAGTCACTAAGATACACTTAATCAGTCCGTTATACCATCAATTTTACAACAAAAAAAATCCATTTAGACACTTATTTACCCTTTTATTCTTCCATCGACCTTGAGATATACATATATAAAACATTTAATTTTCTGAAAAACACACATTCACTGGATGATGTCATCAGTGATGTCATGAGTGATGTCACTGACCATGTCATGAGTGATTTAATATGTGATGTCATCAGCAGTGCATTCCGGGCGCGCAAGATATAATTAGCTAAACTAACTATAATGGGTGAATTTCAATGGTTTTGTATGAGCGAAATGTCCAGCTAACTATAACCTTGAAACCTATGTTTTTTTCTGTGAATTTCGAAGGTTTTTTAAATGCTAATTCCTAACTATAATGTGCCTGAAACCTATGTTTTTATTCAGTGAATATATATATGTCGCCAGTAGGTAGTTATAGTTAGGATTATTTTCTATAGGGAATCCACAACATTCTATTGGGAATAACTTTGGCGTCGATTGAGGGATCTGCCTGTAATTGTCCTGAAATTTGCTTCGCTGCGCTCTGCTCCTTCCCTGAAAGTTTGGGGGGGATTCGTTAAGTGGGGGCTGAGATAAATGGGGGGTCCCAAAACGTTTTTTCCCCATGTTAATTTCCATAGGGCGGTTGGACTCACTTATAGCCCGAACGGCTGAATGGATTTCCACCAAACTTAGACAAAATTGTAGGGACTGGTAGCCCGATGTGCCTTTGCTATGTCTCAAGATATGTGCTTCAGTGGATTTTGAGTAATTTAGGTTAAAAAAAAAATATATATCTATAAGCGCTCCCCGGTACGCGCACCGGGGCGCGCTCCAGCGCGCTACGCGAGTTCGCAAGCGGAAAGCTGATTGGCTCTCGGGTGTCTGTCAACATTCCAAACAGTCCGGAGCGGCCGCCATCTTGTGTCTCGGTAGGATCGAGACACTAGAGGTGGCAAAAACAAAGGGGGAAATGACCAAAAGGGGGCAGGGTAGACCCCCCTGACCCCCTAGGTTTCATGTGGGGGCCATAAAAGGGCCCCGCGGGGCAATACATTTTTTTTTTTCGATTTGCACGGGGGAGCACCCGGTACGCGCACCGGGGAGCGTACCGCGGAGCGTACCATGGGGAAAAAAGAATGACAGATTTTTATATTGGAGGTAGTTCTAAAAAGAACTGTTTTTTTTATTCTTTTTCTTGTTTTATATATTTTTTTATTGTTTTTTGGAATTTTTTTTACTTTTTTTGGCTTTTATGAACAATTTTATATTTTTTTTGTAATTTTTATGGGGACAAACAAAAAACAGGGAATTGTGAACGGCTCAACTGGAGCAAAAAAAAAACGGAAAAAATTAAGGTTTCTTTCTACAGTTGTGGTTGTCTCCAGCACGGTTGATGAGTTTAATACTTTGCTCTCCATAGGTAATTGTTTTTCCACAAAATATACAAACTATTTTGAATTCTCCAAACTTGGGTTGGATGTTTGGGACCATCTCCCTTGTCTCTGTACCCAATGGAGTGGGTTGTTTACTTTGGGAGGTGCTGGGAGAAGATTGGGGAGGGATTCTGGTCAGTTCTCTGACCTCTGCCGCAGCATAGTTGTTAGGGTGCCGGTGTTGCATGTGGCGAATCATGGTGTTGTTGGCAAAAGAGTACTTTTTGTTAGGCTTCCCCCTGGAAAGTACAGTGCCACAGATTAGACAAGTAACTTTTGGCGCATTTACTTTCTTGAGGTCCTTTGGGATTTAAAAAAACTCCCAGATAATGTGCTCCTTTGGCTTATAGGGGGTAGTATCTTCAGGCAGGAGCCTCCTCTCCTCCTCCTCCTCCTCCTCCTCCTCCTCTTCTTCATCTCCACCACTGTGGTGTTGTGGTGTTCCTTGTGGTGGTGGTGGTGGTTGAGATGCTCCTGCTGCTGCTGCTACTGTAGCCATTTTTCTGTACAAATAGGTACAAATAGGTCTGCAAACAGGTCTTCCTCACTCAAAGTACAAAGTGAGAATGAGGAAAATAGGTGGGGGCTTTCATCATTTGGAAAACAAAACTGTCCTGAACCAATGAAAAGTGTTATTTTCAGGTCACATGACTCGGGCTTTCATCAGTTGGAAACCAAAACTGTTCTGCACCAATGAAAAGTGTTATTTTCAGGTCACATGACCTGACGCGCTTACGCTACGTGACCAGGGGCGCGCCCAGGGCGCTTACGTAGCGCGATCGTGTACACATGGGTGCTTCCGGGTGCACTTACGCCATGCGTATCACACGGACGCTCACCGTTCCGCGCACCAGGGCGCGCCGCAAGACTGCGCTTACCGGTGCGCTCACCGGTATGCGCACCGGGAGCGCTCCAGGACAAAACAAAAAAAACATGAAAAATATACATAAAAAAATAGTATTACATAAATATACAATATAGGATTCATTATAAAAAATAATATATTTCATAGGTATAGAAATTCGCTATTAAAAAACCTTTGAAATTCACTGAAAAAAACATAGGTTTGAGGTCCTATATATAGTTAGGAATTGTCATTTAAAAAACCTATGAAATCCACTGAAAAACCATAGGTTTCACACCAGTTATAGTTAGGAATTAGCATTTAAAAAACCTATTAAATTAACTGAAAAAAACATAGGTTTGACACCAGTTATAGTTAGCTGGAAATTTTACTGACATAAAACCATTGAAATTCCCACGTTATAGTTAGTTGGACTCACTATAACTTGCGCGCCTGCAATGCACTGCTGATGACGTCACATATTATATCACTCATGACATGGTCAGTGACATCACTCATGACATCACTCATGACACCATCCTTGTGACAGAGTGACAGACCTCCTTTCAGTGTAATGTAACCCTTGAAACACATATTCAAAAATAGAAACTAACATTTTCAAAAAAATGGAGATACCCATACCAGTTACAACAACCAATTCAGTAATTCCACCATCTATATACACATCCACTCATTCACCAACAGTTCTATATAGTCACTCATACATATACTCACTCATCATATGTAGTGATACACCTATATCCTGTTACACACCGACACCAACAGTCATCCAAAAGTTACTCACACACATACTCACACATGCAAATAAACTATTGAACATCCATTTATTAGCATATACAGCTATACACACAGTACCACCTTACTTCTAAGGAAACTTACACATACTTACTCTCTTAAACTATCACTTATAGAAACACATACTTATTTAAACAAGAACTATTTCAATCTCTCACTCTGACATATACTCACTTAGATACATCAATACTCACATATACTAGATTAAAACATATGTAGTTACTGATAAAGACACTAGTGAGACAGTCATTCACTCACTAACACACACATATACACACTCATCCACCCATTCAGTCCTGCACATATGCTGTCTTCAAAACACATACAAACAGTGAGTCAGCCAGTGATGCATCTATGTGCTGAGTAACACCGCCACCAAACCATACAGACACTCATACTGATACTAAAAAAAATCTAATAACCCATATACACACACATGTAGCTACTCACCAACCCATGCAGCCACTTATACACAAAGTGAAACACTGATAGAAACATTTAAATATTTAAAAAATTCTCGCTAACATATGTATTCACTAAGATACACTAAATAAGCCAGTTAACCAATCAATTTTTTTTTTTAAAACATCCATTAAGACACTTATTTAAACATTTATTCTTCCATCGACCTTTTTCATATACATATATAAAACATATTTATTTTTCAGAAAGACACACATTCACTGGATGGTGTCATGAGTGATGTCATGAGTGATGTCACTGACCATGTCATGAGTGATGTAATATGTGACGTCATCAGCAGTGCATTGCAGGCGCGCAAGTTATAGTGAGTCCAACTAACTATAACGTGGGAATTTCAATGGTTTTATGTCAGTAAAGTTTCCAGCTAACTACAACTGGTGTCAAACCTATGGTTTTTTCAGTGAATATATATATATATATATATATATATATATATATATATATATATATATATATATATATATATATATATATATATATATATATATATATATATATATATTACCTACTGGCGGTCGCCAGTAGGTAGTTATAGTTAGGATTTTTTTCAATGTTAAATCTCAAAATTCTATTTGGAATAACTTTGGCACCGGTTGACGAATCTGCCTGAAAATTTCCTGAAAAAGGCCTCGTCGAGCTCCGGTTCTTCCTTGAAAGTTTGAGGGGGATACGTCAAGCGGGGGCCGAGATAAAAGGGGGCTCCCAAAACGCATTTTCCCCATGTTAATTTCCATAGGGCAGTCGATTTCACTTTTAGCCCGAACGGCTGAATGGATTTCCACCAAACTTGGCAAAATTGTAGGGACTGGTAGCCCGATGTGCCTTTGCTATGTCTCAAGATATGTGCTGCAGTGGATTTTGAGTAATTTAGGTTCAAAAAAATATATATATCTATAGGCGCTCTCCGGTGCGCGCACCGGAGAGCGCTCCAGGCGCGCCACGCGACTTGCGCGCAGAAAGCTGATTGGCTCTCAGTTGTCTGTAAACATTCTAAACAGTCCGGAGCGGCCGCCATCTTGTGTCTCGGTAGGATCGAGACACGAGAGGTGGGCAAAACAAAGAGGGAAATGACCATAAGGGGGCAGGGTAGACCCCCCCTTGACCCCCTAGGTTTGATGTGGGGGCTATAAAAGGGCCCCGCGGGGCATTTAAAATATTTTTTTTTTTCGTTTTGCGCAGGGGAAGCGCCCGGTACGCGCACCAGGTAGCGCACCGGGGAGCGTAAAATGAGGGAAAAAGATGACAGTTTATAAAAAAAAGAAGCCTTTATTTAGAAATTGGAGGTAGTTCTAAAAAGAACTTTTTTTTTTCTTCTTTTTGTTGTTTTATATTTTTTTGTGTTTTTTGAACTTTTTGAACTTTTTTTGGCTTTTCAAAACAGTTTTATATTTTTTTTGTATTTTTTTAGGGGGAGAAACAAAAAAAGGGAATTGAAACTGGCTCAACTGGAGCAAAAAAATAAAAAACCCCAAAAATTACTTCTTTTTGGGGCACTTGTGATTATCACCTGCAAGGACGATGAGCTTAACGCTTTTTTCACCATAGGCGATAAGCTTGCCACATGCAGAACAAGTGATTTTAAAATCAGCAAATCTTGGCTGAATGCAAGGCATCATCTCGGATGTTTCTGGTCCTGATGAAGTGGGTTGGTTTGTTTGGGAGGTGGTCCTTGACGACTTGGGGAGGTTACTGGCCAGTTCCCTGAACTCAGCACGAGAGTAGTTGTTTGGGTGCTTTCTGGTCATATGACGAATCATGGTATAGTTACCAAATGAATATTTTTTGTTTGGGTTGCCCCGTGAAAGTTCATCATTGCAGATTAGGCAAGTTACCTTGAGCGCATTAACTTTTTTCTTGCCCTCTGGGATTGAAAAAAACTCCCATATAATGTGTGGCTTGGGTTTGTATGGAGTATTTTCTTCAGGCAGCCATCTTCTCCTCCCCTCCTCCTCTTCCTCTTCCTCCTCCTCCTGTTCTTGACCACCAATATAATCTTGAGGTGGTCCTCTTGGTGGTTGTGGTGGTGGTGGTGGGGCAGATGCACCAGCTGCTGCTGCTACTGAAGCCATTATTAATATCAAAAAGGTACAGAGATGTACAAACAGGTCTTCCTCAGTCAAAGGACAAAGTCAGAATAAGGAAAAAAGGTGGGGTCTTTCATCATTTAGAAAAAAACTGTCCTGAACCAATGAGAAGTGTTATTTTCAGGTCACAAGACCAGGGCTTCATCATTATGAAACTAAAACTGTTATGAACCAATGAAAAGTGTTATTTTCAGGTCACATGACCCGACGCGCTTACGCTACGCGCCCCGGGGCGCGCCCGGGGCGCTTCGGGTCGCGTAGCGTAAGCGCGTCGGATGTTTACGTTGCGCGATCGTATTCGCTCGAGTACTTCCGGGTGCGCTTACGCCATGCGTATCACGCGGACGCGGCTACGCGATACGTCATGATCATGTTTTCGTTCGCGATATTGGCGCTTACGGGACGCTCCTCGGAGCGCGCCCTGGGGCGCTTTATAAAAGTACGCTTTTCGGGGCGCATTTAAAAAACCTATGAAATTCACTGAAAAAACCATAGGTTTCACACCGGTTATAGTTAGGAATTAGCATTTAAAAAACCTATCAAATTCACTGAAAAAAACATAGGTTTCACACCAGTTATAGTTAGCTGGAAATTTTACTGATATAAAACCATTGAAATTCCCACGTTATAGTTAGTCGGACTCACTATAACTTGTGCGTGCAATGCACTGCTGATGACATCACATATTACATCAGGGAATTTGATAGGTTTTTTAAATGCTAATTCCTAACTATAACCGGTGTGAAACCTATGGTTTTTTCAGTGAATATATATATATATATATATATATATATTTCCAAGAAAGAAGTGACTCAAACAGATAGATTCACCAAAGAACAAAAATATATTTCCACTACAACGTTTCAGCTTCTGCCTTCCTCAGGTAATTTCCAGATGGTAAGCTCAGTGGCTGCACAGATGATACAGCTGAATTTTCAAAAAGCATCATGAGTGAAGATTCCATTTGGAATGTGGAATCAATGCAGTCCTGAGAGTTTTTGAGATATGCAGTAATCAGGTTGTATTGTCAGTAATGTTCAGTCCATCCGGATGCAATGATTTTAAACGGTACATCCAGAAGTTTTCCCTAGAGTCCAGTAGTTCTTCCTTTGAGACTTGTTCCACTCGGAAAATCTTCAAATCTGATAGTGAATGATCCACAAGGTCAAAATGATTGGCTACAGGCTGGTCAATTTTCTTATTAATTATTGCTGATTTGTGGTTCCTGAATCGTGTGCGGAGGTCATTCACTGTTTGGCCTACATATTGTTTTTTACAACTTTGCCGTTGGCACTGAATCAAATAAATAATGCATGTTGAGCGACATGTAAGATGCTGCCTTATTGCATAGGTCCTTCTGGTAACATAACTAGTAGCTGATGATGTTTGTAAAAGGTATTCACACGTGATGCACCTTTTAGAGTCACAGCAATAAACCCCTGCATTTGTTACAGCTTGCTTGAGTTCAGCTATCACAATAAGAGATCGTAAATTTGGAGCTCTGCAGTAAGCAATGACTGGCGGTTTTGGAAAAACCTTTTGCAATTTTTCACAAGTGGACAGTAAGGGAAATGTTTTTTGCATTATATTTCTGTATTTGGGAGCTGATGGATGATAGTCAACTACAAATGGAGTTCTGTCACTTTTGTTTCTGGCGTTGGTATTCCAAATAAGTGCTTCTCTGGGTAACTGCAAAGACTTGTAAAGTCAAGTCAGACAAGCTTTATTCAACGATTGTCATAAAAGCAAATAGTACATACAAATAGAACTTTAGACATATAATTAAAGTTTAAAAATTGTACATATTTACATGTAAAACCCATAAATTCATTATACAGTTAAATCCATTACAACTATGGAATTAAATAAGTATACACATGATTAAAAATTTGATTTCGGTACAGTGATTACATATTAATCTTTGAGCATTCTACTTCTGATCACCCAGGCCCAGCCCAAGAATTTTGCCACGACTATACAAACTGTCATACCAGTACAGTAACGGATAATACGAACTGCCACCGACCCCCGGTCGGTACCAATTAACCTCCACATTGGGCGAAGCCACATTCTCCGGGGGTCCATGTACACTGGGCATTCAAATAGCAGGTGTCCTATAGTTTCCGGGCGAGCTGAACATGATGGACAAACTGCCTTAGCCCCCAGAGACCACCTACTAGTGAATGCCCCTACCGGTAGGCTCCCAATCCTCAGTTGAAAATATAATTTACGGTCAAGTGGTTTTAAGATAACGTCCCAAAAGGCTTCCAGTTTTGGCACATCCTTAATATCCAAAAACATTCCGGTCAAAGACCCAGGGTCAATAGACCTGTAGGACCCACAAACCACAAACTGCCAATACAAGGTCTTTAGAATCTTCTTAGGCGGGAACCTTGAGTTTGTAGGATCCTCCCACAGATCCCGCAAACCCATGTTAGTCAAGAGGCCCCGAATATGCTCTAACCACTTGATCTTATGAAAGGTGTCACTACAAATAATATCAAGCAGACCACTTGCAAAGATCTCAAGTTCCGGCGTGGTCCAGATCCTCCTCCAGTATAAAACTGGACGAAAGGATGCTATAAGCGCTATTAGGGATAACCCTAGATCATAAAGAAGGGGATTCATAGGGGTACTCTGGGGTAGTTTTATTAAGTTCCTTAAAAAGGAATTTTCAGAGATTGACATCACCCTGAGACTTTCACATCCCCACATTTCAACCCCATACAGGGTGGAGTTGACTACTTTACCATTATAGACCGCCAGTACCGGAGATATTGGCTTAGTAAGGGACATCTGATGTTCAAGGCACAAGGCTCCAGTTAATTGCCTATGTCTTAGGGTGGCCAGTTCAATTTGTTGTTTCCAAGACAAATTGCGGTCAATGCAAACACCCAAATAGGTAAAGGCTTGGACCCTTTACAGAGGATGCTGATTCATGTTCACAGTACCCTTGAAAGATTTAGAAGCGTTAAAAGTCATAAACTTTGATTTCTGCACGTTTACTTCTAAACCCCGAGCGGTACAAAAATCTTCAAAAACCTTCAAGCCATTTTGAAGCCCACTAGGAGTTTTTGAAACTAAAAGACAATCGTCGGCAAACATTAAAATAGGGACTTTTGCTCCAGCAAGGATCGGTGTATCAATATTGGAGTCTATTAACATTTTTGCCACACCATTACTATATAAGGAAAATAGAGTTGGCGCCAGGACGCAGCCCTGGCGTACTCCAGTTTCCACTGGGAACTGCAGCGTAACATTCCCAGGACTCCTCCACCTGATCTGTGCATAGTTTTGCTCATGGAGTTTTTTTACCAACGATAAGAGAGGCCCTGGCAAACCCATGCCACTAAGGACTCTCCATAAGGTAGAACGAGGAACCAGGTCAAATGCCGCTCTTAAATCTATAAAAGCGGCATATAAACTTCCATGTCCAATCAGCACGGTCTTCCAGTACAGCATGGCAAAATGCAGCACCTGGTCGACCGTGCTGATTGAAGTTCTAAACCCTGCCTACAAGTGGGATAAGATCTTGTTGTTACATTCCCAATCAAGAATTTTATTTAAAACCAGCCTGCCAAATATTTTTTGGGAGGTGTCAATCAGGCTGATTGGGCGATAATTGCCTGGCTGCGACTTATCTCCTTTTTTAAAAACGGGTATGATCTCAGCCCTGTTCCAAGAGCTTGGTATCGGGGCTCCCCTGGCAACCATATTTGCCAAAAGAAGTATATAACAGCCCCAAGAATTCTGGTCTTGCAGAAAAAGATCTGCGGGTATGCCATCAATACCTGGTGCTCTACCAGGGACCACTAGATCTAATGCACACTGAACATCCTTCAAAGCAAAAAGATCTTCAGTTAGGGGCTCAAAAGGGACTTCCACTATTGATTGCGAGTCCTGACCCTTGGCATATTGTGGCTGAAAATGTTCTACCCACTTTTCTTGGGGGACCCAATTCTGTGGCTTATCCGGCTTGCCCTCCACACCCCACTTGTAGACATTCCAAAATCTACGCGTGTCTTTACAGGATCCTGCTTCCTTAAGGTCATTCCACCTTTTCTCATCCCAGTCACGCTTAGCTCTTAAGACAGCATTTTTATACTTCAGCCTGGCTGGCGTAATATTTTCGATAGACTCAGATTTAATTACTTTTCCCAAATCAAGGCGGGCCTTCCTGCATTCACCAGAGTACCAACGTGGTGCCTCCTGTGCGCGGGAACCTTTCCGCCTACAGGGCTTAACAAAAAGACTTTTAAGTTCACCAAAAAGAACCTTGTGGATCCTAGTTCCTTCTTGTAATTTTAAAATATTATTGTCCCCTTCCGATATCAATAATAAATCTAATTTCGCCTGACCAAGCTTGCTAGTTTTAAAATCCAAATTCTCTTTGTAAAGGGAAACTTTGGGCCATCGGACGTGGCGCATATCATTTGATATCACAATATCATGAGAGGGAGTGGGGGCCATTACAACCCCAGGATGATCAGGAGATTCCCAGTAAGTGAGATTCATAGGCAAGGGATTGTGGTCGCTCTCAACCCTATCTATAATCATCATGTCCTGAAGGTATTTCCACAGGCCCAGGTTGAGCAGAATATAGTCTATTCTACTCTTACATATGCCACTTCTAAATGTGAGTGCCCCAACCTTATCGCCTGCGGTGCTTCCATTTGCTGCTCTTAGACCTTTATTTAAGCAAATAGAATTCATTTGAACCACTATATCTGACCATTTACTAACCGGTTCAAGATCCAATTTGGGAATCCCCCACTCTCTGTCCTCCTCCTCCGACACCTTCCGGCTTCCCTTCATAAGAGGCTCGAAATTTACATTAAAACCCCCCCCCAACAATTACATTGTAAGGAGAACAATGGCTTTCCATTGAATCTTCTAAGAGCATAAGAACCTCTGATTTTCTACCCCCGTACTTCTCGCATACATGTAAACATAAACTGGTACAAGATTTGGAAACTTAAGTCTTAGGACCTGGAGATCTCTGTGGTTAGTGGAAATGGTTTTTACTACTACCCCCAGGTCCTGTCTTAACCAGATAGTTAGCCCTCCAGATGGTCTCCCCCTCCCTTCCTTCACTGCAGGGATGCTATAATTTAAATAACCAGGGAAATGCACTTCCTCCATTGCCCATGTTTCCTGAAATAGGCATATTTCATGTTCTCTAATAAATAATGCCCACTCAGGTGACTCTAGCTTAGTCTTTAGGCCAGCTATGTTCAATGAAAGAACAGATCCAGGGTTACTGACACAAGGCACAGGACAAGCCTTCCCTGAAGACTCTTGGTAGATAATGGGGGGGATAGATTCATCAGTGAGACAGGTCAGTGGAGTTTGATTTTTAAGAGAATTTGCTAAGATACAACTAAGATCCTCTCCTGTTGTTTCACTGTTGTCTACTTCACTGACTAATTCAATTGGGGGTAGGAATGGAAGTCAATCGTTCAAGTCTAGTCTCGGACTTTCCCCATGTGAACTATCATCCTGTTTCCCTCTTATAGGCTTCCAGGATTGGCGGGGGGTTGCTCTCATCTGAATCCTAGAATGATCTGGGGAGCAGGATCTAAATTCTAAATTTAATAGTTCTCCAGCTACCATTGGGTTTTTAAAATAAGTTCTATGCAGTCGTAGGCATCAACCTGGAAAGTTAGCCTACTTGCGCACAGGATATCATCCCTAATCACTAATCTACATCCCCTTACAAACCTAATCCAGTGGATAGCTTTGTTGGTCAAAGAATCAGGAGTTTCGCGTTCCCTGCCCACAGGGAGCTTAGGTATGGTAATCAAATATACTGGTGGTGATTTTGCGGAATTATAATTGGGTGTTGTAAGACCAGTGTTTGATCCTATATAGCCCATTTGCTGCCGGCTAGATGGGAGATCGTGCCCAGCCTGAATTAATCTGGATGGTCGATTATCCACAAATTGCCATATTGCGCCCTTTGTTGGAAATAAGTTGTACCCATGGGATTGGCATTTCTCCAAAGGCACTAAATTCCCTGGTCTAACAGTCTCATTTATTCTAGGGCTTTTGGGTGCAGCAGCATCTGATCTTAACTTTTTAATTAACAAGGAGGGAACATTTCCTGCGTGAGTTGATACGCTTGCCTGGTTAGAGCTAGGGGCTTTAGATATTACAGCATCTTTATTTTGTTCCACCTTTAAATTGTTAACAACAGTAGTTAAGTTATCAATCTTAACTTGCACACCCTTGATTAGGGAACATAAATGGGTTACTAGGTTAAGCAGAGGTTTATCGCAATGATCAGCTGCCTCAGGGAATATCTCAGAGGTGCTTTCTGCTGAACATAAACCAGATCCTGTCATGTTCGGCCCTCTATCTAGATGGGAATTTTCGATATGGGCTAAAACAGTAAACTTATTAGTACAGGGTAGATTAAAGAAGCTTTCTGTCATCTGATCCGCATTTGATCCACTCTCATCTAGATTATCCTCGGTAATCTTAGGTACTGGTGGATTAAACCCTGCGGGTTGTTTACCCATAAACATTCTTGGTATAACTGCTGGCCCCCTTGGTTTGCTCTTTCCACCCTTTATAACCCCTGAGCTAGCTGCCTCGCCGTCATCCCCCCCAAAATTGGGGGGGACTGCTAGCAAATCAGTACAATCTAGGATCAGTTCGTCAATTCTATCAATTCGGTCCATAACACAATTTTCCCCTGCATTTAGCTGGCGCTTTCTGGTGGACTTGCATTTCTGTCTCTTAGCATGCTTTCCTCCCTTGGTAGCCCCTCCAGCAGAGTCAATGGGGTCCTCCGGATTTTTTCTTTTCACCATTGTTCCAGACCTTTAGGACCACAAACAATTGGAAAGCAATGAATGTACAGCACCTTTTGCTGGTGGATATAAGGGGGGGGGCCCGGCCCTGCCTCCTCCTGCCCCGGATGGTCACAGATGGCCCGCCCTTTGCCTGGGTTTAGCCCGGCGCATGCCCGCGCGCGTTCCGCAACGCGGACAAAGCCTGCTTCCTTTCAAGCGCCTCCAGGCGCGCTGGCAAGCGTAAGTGCTCGCCGAGCACTCTGGGAGCTGTAGTCTCCCCCGCGGCGTCCTCCTGCTACACTGGACTACTGCGGCGGGAGAGAGCTGCAGCGTGAGGTCCCCAGAGGTGGCGAGTGGCTGCTCATGATGTTGTTGCCCCCAGAGAATGTATGGCGCCTGTGCGAAGATGTCCCTGCTCCTCCGATGGAGCCTGCTTCCTTTCAAGTGCCTCCGGGCGCGCTGGCAAGCGGAAGTGCTCGCCGAGCACTCTGGGAGTTGTAGTCTCCCCAGCGGCGTCCTCCTGCTACACTGGACTACTGCGGCGGGAGAGAGCTGCAGCGTGAGGTCCCCAGAGGTGGCGAGTGGCTGCTCACGATGTTCGTCGCCCCCTCAGAATGTATGGCGCCTGTGCGAAGATGTCCCCCAAAGACTTGTCAATTTGTTGCTGTATGATATGCAGAGGATAGCCACGCCTTCTAAATAATGTAGCAAGCTCCTGTAGATGGTCTTTACAGGTTTCCTCATTGCTGCAGATGCGTCTTATTCTGAGTGCTTGGCTGTAGATGATGCTCAGTTTAGTGTGATGTGGGTGACATGAAGTCCAGTTTAGATACAAATGAGCATCTGTAGGCTTGTGGTACAGATCAGTTGTAATTTTGTGTTCATGAATGGTGAGTAGCACATCCAGAAATGCACACGATTCAGGAACCACAAATCAGCAATAATTAATAAGAAAATTAACCAGTCTGTAGCCAATCATTTTAACCTTGTGGATCATTCACTATCAGATTTGAAGATTTTCCCCGTGGAATATGTCTCAAAGGAAGAACTACCGGACTCCAGGGAAAACTTCTGGATGTACCGTTTAAAATCATTGCATCCAGATGGACTGAACATTACTAACAATACCACCTGATTACTGCATATCTCAAGAACTCTTAGGACAGCATTGATTCCACATTCCAAATGGAATCTTCACTCATGATGCTTTTTGAAAATTCAGCTGTGTCATCTGTGCAGCCACTGAGCTCACCATCTTGAAACTACCTGAGGAAGGCGGAAGCTGAAACGTTGTAGTGGAAATATATTTTTGTTCTTTGGTGAATCTATCTGTTTGATTACCTTCTTTCTTGGATATTTTATTTCTTTGTGACTCATTGTATCCTTTTGGATCCAGATTTTTGCCCTGGCTGGCTGTTGTTTTCTTCTGATCCTTCATCTTTATATATACTGCGTATTCTGTTGATGGGACTGACTTATTGTCCTCCTAGTGACTTCAATTATGCCAATATTAGGATAGATTTATTCAAATTTGTCCGCAAATTGAAGCTACAAAAACATTTTGCTGGGAGTAAAACACGGACAACTGGGGCGCGAGTAGAAATAGATAACCAAGGGCTCTTGGCGAGCGATGCCCCGTTGCTACATGACATGGAGTCCCTCAGACATGAACAATCAATATCACAGAGTATACCTGAACAGCCGAATACCAACTTAGGGGGCCTAACTAACTTCAAACCACGCTCCACCTATACGCCTGTCATGCTGTATGACAACATAGACATTTTCCATGAGGCAGCTATTAAAGACATCAAGGTGCTGTATACCAAAATGCTCAAAACTAAGCAACACAAATACCAGCAGAACGATCAATATCTAAAACTGGTTAGAAAGATTCCGCAAGATGGTAATATCATTGTCAGGCAGTCAGATAAAGGGGGCAATATTGTACTGGGGCCCAGACAACTCTATCTGGAAGAAGCCCTCTTTCAATTGAACAATCCTGATTGCTATAGACATTGTGATGTGGGGGTGGTGAGAAAAGCCTAGACAGACTTCTACTCCTTGCTGATGGGGTGGCGGTCATATGGTCTCATCAGTATGGATGAACTGAAATTTTTAAAAAATGACCACCCCATCACGCCTGTTCTGTACCTGATCCCAAAAATTCATAAAGATCCAGCTAAACCTCCTGGTAGACCTATCATTGCAGCCTGCGGGGGATTATTGGAAAATACAACAATTTATGTGGACTCATTCCTACAAGAACATGTGCAAAACTTACCATCTTTTGTCCAAGATTCCAATGACTTCCTCTGCAAAATAAAGAATATTGAGTGGGATCCAAACTGGTGGCTAATAACGTTAGATGTAACATCATTGTACACCAGTATTGTGCACCGGGATGGAATTAGAGCTATTGAATTTTATTTGGGACAAAAACCTATAATCATGTCAGAATATAATAGGATGATTTTGTCTATGATAACCTTTTGTCTGAATCATAATTTCTTCATGTTAAACAACCAGTATTATCAGCAAGTCAGGGGGTAGCCATGGGGGCCTGTTTCTCTCCCAGTTATGCCTGTTTGCATATGGGCTACAGGGAGAGACAGGTCCTCTATGGTGAGCACGCTGACATTGCTGTAAGTTCCATTGTTCAGTGGTATCGTTATATTGACGATGTGTTCTTAATTTGGCGTGGTACACTAACACAAGCTGAACAGTTCATTGGCACTCTCAACTGCAATAACTACAACTTGGCGTTTACATCAGACATCAGCCAATCGCAGGTTCACTTTCTTGATATCACCATTGAGATCAGCAAGGGTAAGCTACAGACCAAACTATACGGCAGGGAACACTGTGCTCCATGCCAGCAGCCATCACCCCGCCCATCTTATCCGAAGCATCCCCTATGGGGAGATTCTCCGAATTAGACAACTGTGCAGTACTGATGCACAATGCAGCCAAGCCCAGGAGGCTAGTAAAATTAGATTTTTGGCTAGGGGCTACAAGGTGGGCGAGATTGATAAAGCTATGCGTAAAGCAAATGCTTTACCCCGCAATCTGGCCCTGGAATGCAAGCAAAAACCCAAACCCGTGGTGAGACAAGAACAGTCTGTGAGACTCATCTGGGCTTACAATAGGCAACATGGCGCACTCAGAAAAACTGTTATGAAACATTGGGATCTAATCAGATGTGACCCCGTTATAGGAGGAAAAATGCCGGGCAAGCCCTCAATCACCTTCAGGAATGCATATTCTATGCAGGATGCCCTGGTCAAGTCCAGCCCTGAGGTGGTTGCACATAAAAACTGGTTGGACAAAAGCAAGGGCTTTAGAAAATGCTCCAGCTGTAAGGCCTGCCTCCATGGGGTCAGCAAATCAGAATATACTGTACCCTTCTCAGCTACAAAATTAACAAACAACTTACTTGCAAGAGCGAATATGTGGTGTATGTGCTGGAGTGTCCTTGTGGCCTGCGATATATTGGTAGCACCAAGTTGCAGGTTCACAAGTGGATACTCCAGTACATACGAGCCATTAACACCAACGACTCTGCGTATCCGGTAGCACGACACTTCAAAGAGTGCCACAATAATAACAGTGGATTATTAAAATACTATGCCATTGATTCTGTGGGCCCCCTTAGGAGAGGAGGGGATAGAGAGGGAACTTTGAGAAAGTTAGAGACCAGGTACATCCTAGAGATGGACAGTAAAACCTCAGGAGGTCTCAACTCAACAGAGGATTTTTATACCTGCCTTTGAACCTCTCTCCCCTCTCATCAGTTCCATAAGCGCAGATGAACCAGACTCCATGGGCTCAACTCATGGTAGATCCCAGAGAGCTGTACATAGGGTTATTTAACTGTCATAACATCATAGGCCCTATGTCTGATGAGCAATTTGGACACAGTAGTCGAACATCGTAGCCTAGGATTAGGCTATGCTTTAAGAATGAATTAATAGCAGTAAAGAAAACAAATTCATTTGACACTTATCACTATGCACTGTCACTTTGGTTGTAATATCATATGCTCTCTGTGAAGGCTGGCAAAGTGATGATATTATCGTTTATATCAACATGGGAGGCTGCGATAATGTATTTAGACAGATATTATCTCCTCCGTGGCATAGACAAAATAGTATATGCCCATCATCACCAATGTGCAATATTTAAATATGAATATCAGGGTGTTTTTCTATAATAAGTTAAGTTTCATTTTAACTTTTGTACGGTTTTATCCTGATTTTACATTGATGAATTTTATCTGGTATATAATTATTGACAACATTTTATAGTGCATAATTCCGAATGAATATTTTATCATGTGAACATGCCTTAATGTCTGTTCCCTAAAAAAACCTTAATCCTGGATATAACTGTCTACACCTTATTGATTTTGCACATGTAGAGTTATTTAAACAGGGATTTTATGGCACGACACGGAGGCCATATTATGCAAATCTCCTTTATTACCACAGCTCAGCAGCAATAATGGAATAGAACTTTGTGAACATTCTAAAGAGAAGACTAGTCCCTCTCTGACCAGGCATCTTCCTTCTTTGTTGCTGCTGCTCAGAAAGATAAGTACTATCTCTCCAAGCTTAGTACTATAACCTGATTTAACTTATTTAGAATATATACTGAATGCTTGTATGTCTGATGACTGATATAATATTGCCATGTATGATACTGATAAGACTGTTTATCTTCTTATAAGCATGATTTACTTCGTTTTCTATCAGCAGTGACTCTCCTCCTTTTCAAATTGTTTATGGCCTCAATCTCGGGGCTTCTCTCTTTCCTGCCTAAATTATCGCATGTTTTAAATTGCCCTTACGATGTATTTACGTGCCGATTTCACCTTGCGCGGACACCCTCGCGCTACCGTTCAGTTTCTTAATTTAAACATCCCACGCCGCTCGCGCTGCTCGCGCTGCTCGCGCTGCCTGCGCTGCTCGCGCTGCCCTCTTTGCCTTCACTCTTGATTACCCCCACGGGTAACGGTATCCTCAATATCAGCGATATCACCCGATCGCCTTTGTTTTTAAAATAACTCACCTTGCTCGTGACTGCGTCCTCGTTCAGCCTGCGTCTCCGGCCTTTCCCTTCCCCGCGCCTTAGAGGAAAGCACCTTAGCGGACAGCACGCACGCCGCTGCGTGCGTAACAAACATGTTGACAACCGTTTTTTCCTTCGTCAAGCACACAAACGATCGTTTGCCTCCAGAACCAGCTGACTAATACTCCTTGACTCCGCGTTTTTTCTAATCGGTAATTTTTCCGATTAATCAGCTCACTTCCCTATTGCATAAAACCAAAAAAAAAAAAAAAGAGGGGAAAACCATAATTACTAACAGAGGCTACCTACTATTAGAGACATAATTAAACAATGTCTACATCACCATCTCTCGACCAAAAGCTAGAGGAACTCGTCAATAAGGCCCTAGAGAAAGCCCTAGGCTCAATTGACGACGCTATTAATAAAAAATTGGACTCCCTTTCTAATCTACCCTCTACCAGTAAATCTAATGGGGTACCTAAAGGTAATAGAAAAAGGGCTATTATCCCAACTCAACCCAAAAAGGGCGCAAAAAAGCTAAAGAGCTCTATTCCAACAGGCCGTAGGGGCGCTGACCAGATTGGTGCCTCGGGCACCCCGGATGGGCATGGTACAGGCCCAGAACTTCCTACCCACATCGACAGCGACGAAAGCTGTGAGGAAGAGATTGAGCTATCATGCTCATCAGGATTTAATACAGATGTGGAGGATGACAATGCTAGACAAAGCGGAAACTTAGAAGGAGCTTCTAAGGCCTCAGCCTCTAACAGTACGCCTCTAGACCCCTTCGGGGAAGAAATGTTTGACCCCCTCCTAATTAAACACCCACTTTCCCCTGAATGGACCCCCTCGCAACATATTGTTGACTACTTCTCATTCTGGCTCAGAAGAGAAATACCCCAAGAAGTGAGATCTAGACTCAGATCTGAATGCCCACGCCCATCCCTACCAAATAAGGTCGCAATGACCCCAGAATTAGACCCTAAGGTCGTGGCTTTTATAGCCAAAAATAACAGAGATCCTAGGAAAGGCCTGGATAAAGGACTTAAATCTTGTCAAGATCGCCTTCTCGATGTAATAGGACCCCTTGCTAAAATATTCGAGATGACAGAATCTGCGTACGTAGGGAATAACCAAATCGACGTCAAAGAACTACGAGAATGGGTACAAAGAGCAATATGCCTTGTTGGCAACGCTAATACTGCCATCTCCACCGAAAGGGGAAAAGGAGTACTACTTAAAATAGATCCTAAACTCATTGAACTAGCCAAAAAAGACGGAGGTCCCGACTCACAAGGTCTCCTCTTTGGCGAGGACTTCATTAAAGAAATGGCTAAATATGTGAGCGCGTTCAGCTCAATTCAAAAATCACAGAAGGATATCAAAAGAGTATTCAACGATAGAGTTTTTGCCAGGGCCGGGAGAATACGGGGTCGTTTCCCCGGCCGCGGAACTCAATCTTCTAGACCCTTCAACACCCGAGGTGGAAGATTCTCCAGCAACTACGGCTCCAACAACTATGGATCCCAATTCTTCCCGCAGAGACAGAGGAACCGAGGACGCACCTTCAGAGGCGAACGGAGACAACGTTCCTTTTCCTCAGGTAGGAACCTTGAAAGACCATTCAGATATCCCTCCAAAGGTGGGAGGGAGACTACGCCAATTCGCTCAGAATTGGAACTTAGTAACACAAGACAACTGGGTTTTAGATACAGTAAAGGGTTACAAAATAGATTTTCTGGGTACTCCCTTTCAAACACGTTCCCCTCGCAAGATCACTTTCTCCCTCAAAGATCGAGACTTAGTCTCCAAAGAAGTACAAGAACTGTTACAAAAAGGGGCAATTGTCGAGACGCAAACACAAGGTTTCCTCAGCAATGTTTTTCTAGTAGAGAAGAAAAACAAAGAACAGAGACCAGTAATAAACCTAAAAGATTTAAATTGTTGGGTAGTTTACCAACATTTCAAAATGGAGGGCATTCACCTCCTAAGGGATATTTTGAGAAAAGGGGACTGGCTCACGAGGTTAGACCTGAAAGACGCCTACTTAACAATTCCCATCTGGGAACCCCACCAAAAATTCCTTCAATTCACTTGGCTGGGAAAACTTTACCAATTCTGCAGTCTCCCATTCGGTCTGTCGTCCGCCCCCTGGTGTTTCACCAAGGTGTTACGCCCTGTAACCGCCTGGCTCAGGCAGAGAGGGGTGAGACTAATCATATACCTAGACGACATCCTTATAATGGCCCAATCGAAAGAGACCGCATCTCTCCACACAAACCTTGCAATTCAGATCCTGGAACATCTGGGTTTCATCATAAATACCAAGAAATCTTGTACTATTCCCGAACAACAAACACAATTCCTAGGCTTTACGGTAGACACTCTCAAAGCGGAACTGAAATTACCCTCCGAAAAAGTCAGGAAAGTAAGGAAAGAGTTGAGGAAGGCTCTCGCGAAGAAGACCTTCCCTCTGAGAGTACTAGCGAGAATCGTTGGCCTCCTTTCCTCAACAATCCAAGCTATCTTCCCGGGACCCCTCCATTATCGGGCACTCCAAAGACTAAAAGCGAGCGCTCTAAGATCGAACCATTCATATTCCCACATGATTTCTTTGAATCAGGAATCAAAGACGGAACTGCTTTGGTGGCTCAGGAATGCGGAAGCATGGAATGGCAGAGCCATCTTCGGGGAACAACCGGATCTGATAATAGAATCAGATGCGAGCTTAGAAGGATGGGGAGCGAGATGTGGGAAATACTCCACGGGCGGTCGTTGGACCACTCAAGAGAAGAGATTGCATATCAACTGCTTAGAATTACTGGCAGGTTCATTTGCAATTCGTTGTTTTACACCCAAAACAGCGAAATGCTGTGTGACATTACGCATGGACAATGTTTCGGCAGTCCGCTATGTCAACAAACTGGGCGGTCCACATTCCAAGGGCCTAACAGACCTTGCCAAGAGCTTTTGGGAATATTGCTTGAACAAAGGTATTTCGGTTATAGCGGAACACATCCCGGGCCTGAACAACAGTGTTGCAGACTGGTACTCCAGGAATTTCAGAGATTCGAGCAACTGGAGATTAGACAGACAGATCTTTTTGGCCATCCAATCAATATGGGGTCCATACAAAACAGACCTTTTTGCAGATCGTCTAAACACACAACTGAAAGAATTCTTCAGTTGGAGACCGGACCCTCAAGCTCAGAATGTAGATGCCTTCCTACAAGATTGGAGAGGTCTGAGACCTTATGCCTTCCCGCCGTTTGCTTTACTCCCTCGGCTTCTCCTTCATGCTCGACGCTACCACGACATCATAACTGTAATAGCTCCTCTTTGGAGGTCCCAAGCCTGGTTTCCAGTCATTCTGGAAATGTGCATAGACTTTCCAATTCTAATACCCCCTTTCAGGGAAATACTCTTGGGTCCAGAGGGAGACGTCCACCCCCTCGTGGATCAGGGTCTTCTAACTCTGACGGCCTGGAGGATTTCAGGAGACAATGGCAAATCCCTGGGCTTTCGCCAAATGCTTTCAGACTCATTTCTGAGTCGTGGGCTCAAGGTACAAGAAAGGCATATCGACTGGCATGGAACAAATGGGTTCGCTGGTGTCTTCAACGAAGTCACGATCCCGTTTCAGTTGATCTAGTTTATGTTATCAACTACCTTTCTGAACTTTTTACCTCAGGACTCTCTTATAGAACTGTTAATGTCTATAGATCTGCAATTTCTGCAGGCCATTCTCTCATTGATGGTCTCTCCGTTGGACAGAATTTACTCACTAAAATAATCATGAGAAGCATTAGAGTCATTAAACCTCCAACTGCTAAATATACCGCCCTTTGGGACGTAACACTGGTACTCCGGACCTTATCATCCTGGGGGGAGAACTCTTCCCTTTCTTTGAAACGTATCTCTTTCAAACTTACTGTTTTATTATGTCTGGTATCTTTCAGAAGAACCTCCGATGTCAAAGCTTTAGATATTTCTAGCAGATCCTTTCAACCAGAGGGTGTATGTTTCTATCTTAAAAGAAGAACTAAAACTTTATCTTCCTCTATTTTCTATCCCTTCTTTCCTCAGAATGAAAGACTCTGCGTGGTTAAATGTCTGAAAGAGTATGAGAGGAAGACTGCTAATCTAAGATCAAATGAAACTCAATTATTGATTTCCTTTAGATCTCCCCATAAAGGAGTTTCTTCTCCAACTCTAGCCAGATGGGTGAAAGGAGTTATGTGCGAAAGTGGTGTGAACACCTCTATTTTTGGAGCGCATTCCCTTAGGGGCGCTTCTGCTTCTAAAGCCTATTTTCTTGGTGGTGGTTTACAAGAAATTCTTAAGGCGGCAGACTGGTCTAATGATAGTATGTTTAGATCTTGCTATTTTAGACCAATCTCTAATGTGATTGATAATGTTCTTAATGCACTTTGAACTTGCATAATATGGCCTCCGTGTCGTGCCATAAAATTTAGATTTTTCACAGCCTGCTGGGCAGAAAATCTGGATTTTATTAAGGACACGGAGGCTAATATTATCCCGCCTCTATTTTTAATATAATTTGTAACCCACCCTTTTTGTTTGAACAATATCTTGGTAATGTATTCTTCTTTTTCAGATTAAAATCTACTGGTTCAGAAGCTGAAATTTTAGCTGTTGAAATTCTGATGCTGAAAGTTTATTCGTTGGAATCTTGAAAGTTTACTCCTTGGAATCCTGTTTTTTTCCTAATCTTTTCCTCACGTTGATCATCTTTCTTCGCAGCCTGACAAGAAGGAAGATGCCTGGTCAGAGAGGGACTAGTCTTCTCTTTAGAATGTTCACAAAGTTCTATTCCATTATTGCTGCTGAGCTGTGGTAATAAAGGAGATTTGCATAATATTAGCCTCCGTGTCCTTAATAAAATCCAGATTTTCTGCCCAGCAGGCTGTGAAAAATCTAAATTATCCCGCAATTTTGAGCAGCCGTATAGTATGTCATTCATGTTTATGAACTTACTGCAGAAGCATCTGACTAATGCAACCAATCACGGCTTAATTAATTTTGCACTTTAAATTTTGCCTTCCCTCCCCTATGCGTCATGTGACCAAGGCCTCTGTGTAGGCCGAAACGTTATGCTGAGGTGGGCCTTCCACGCTACTGAATAAAATCACTGCTCACCTGCACCCTGGGTCTTCCTCTCTTCTTCTGCGCCGTTGGTATCCAGACTATGGGCTCCTGGTGAGAGAATGCTGAGATTGTGTTTTATTTATATATGTATATATATATATATATGTATATATATATATATATATATATATATATATATATATACACACATATATACATACATACATACATATATATATATATATATATATATATATATATACACACACACACACATATTTAAGAGTTTAGGTTTAAGGGTTGGCAGGGTTTTAGGAATGGGTCAGGATATTAGGGTATGAAGGTATTTTAGGATTTCAGGATGGGTAGGGGTATAGGGTGGCATTTTTAGGGCTTAGGGGTGGGTAAGGGACTTGGGTGGTAAGGGTATTTTTAGGGTTTAGGAGTGGGTAGGGGTATTTTGTTGTCAGGGTACACATGTCTTAGTGACACTTTAGACTTGTGAAAGGCAAAATAAAAATGTGTTCGTAATTTGTTGTGTTTTTTCTTTTAGGCAATCAAGGGACAAAAGTACAGAGATAGCTTATGAAAGCAGAATATCACTTCCAATAAGCTAACTTTAACACCCCTCGGAAAATCAAAGTAGTGTGATGAAGAGAACAATGTAAGCAGCAGCAGCTGAATGGTCTTGTGTGAAAAGACAGCGAGTAAGGAGCAAGCTCCTGACACACCTCTTCCTGAGTCCATCCTCCACCTCTGTTTTGCATCCTGGCTTGAACAGGTACAGCACGTGCTACGAATGCTACCTGCCAGCGCCCTGCAGAAAGAGCAGCTGCGGCTAGCACAGGCAAGCGTGGTGGGAAGGTGGGCGGAGCTCGGCAGGGAAGAAGCTAACAGATGACGCAATAGGTAATATTTATTTATTTAATTATACCTACTCCATCGTCTGTCGACTTCCCAATACTCCCACCCCACACCACTGCCCTACCGTGCTTACCAGTGCCGGCCACCACTGAGAAAGCGCTTTGAAAGGGAGGCTTTCATACTTAAATTTGTATGTGTTACACAAACGCCTAATTTGGGAAAAATAAATCCCACTGTGCAAAATCTTTCTTAAGAGGCCGACGTCCGCTGCTGTCACTGGCACCACTTACTTGCAAGCTGCACACTCTGGGGCAGATTTATGTTAACTGGCGCATCCCCAGGGATGCGCCAGTTAATGTGCGCCACAGTGCGCCACAGCTACGCCACCCATGGTGCGCCGCATTTACAATGTGGCGCACCATGGTGCAAAAACGGCACAGATGCATGACGCATCTGTGCCGGAAAGGTGGCGCATTGCTGGAGTTGCGTCGCAAGCGCGACACAGCTCCAGCAAGGCTCGTGGGTGCCCCATCTTCACAATGCTGCGTCAAGACCTACGCCTGCTTCAAGCAGGCGCAGGGTTTTCACGCAGCATTGGCCTGAAAGTGACTGAGTGAAATCTCATAGATTTCACTCAGCCACTTTCAGGAGGCGTTCCTGCGCAGGAACGCCCCCCCCTGCGCAGGAACGCCTCCTTATGGCGCAGGGCTTTACAACGTGACGCATCTCCTAGATGCGTCACGTTGTAAATAGGGCGCATTGTTTGCGCCGCCGTTGCGTCAAATAAAGTGACGCAATTGCGGCGCAAAGAGGCGCAAGGGCATCATGAATCTGCCCCTATATTTCCACCTGAAGCAATTAACTATCAAATGACACCAGAATAAAGCAAAGCAAATTCCTGTTGCTGAAATTCAGAGTTAAATTATGTTTTTTCTGGAGGTTCTGATCACACTCAATAATCTCCCTTTGGTCATCTGGCTACAAAGTCATGGCACCTTCTGGAAAAAGGAGAGCACGCAGTTAATTAATTGCCCAAGCGAGTGAATCAGATAAGCTCATTTTAATAGCCTGTAAATGCTAATTTATTCATCTGCTTTAACCTTTTTTCTTATTTTTTTACATACTTTTGCTGTCTGGGGCACCGACATGGCCTGTGGATAGAATATTTTTGATTTGTAAATATAGATCAATCAACGCTCCATGGCTGATGGCAACATCATGGCTTTGAGCCCACTCTTTAATGTACTTTTGTGTGTCATTTTTGAATTCAATTACGGACAGCTGGCTTTTCCATGCGTGTGCATATGTTACAGACATAATTCAAAGGGGTGATGTTGTCCTCCTAAATGACTCATTTTAACCCAGTGTGAATACATACAATGATATAATTTGATTGAGAAAAATACGAAATGGAAAAATGAACTATGATCCTTTAATGTCATCTCTAGACAGCTAATAATGAACTTTCCTCATTCAAAAAAGATTGTTTTGATAGTTTGAATGTGATCCTTATTCTAGTAATAGCACGAAACATGTATATACGTGCATATAATTGAGATGTTATTGCTAGACCACTGGAGTTATGTGATTGGAGAGCAAATTCAGATACAAGAAAAACGAATCTGAAAGAAAAGGCATGGAAAGTGGCATAATGCAGTACTTTTTGTGGCTCTGTTTCTTCGGTGTTTTCACATTTTCTTCAATGTTAACCCTATCTGGGCTTCGCCTCATTAGTATCAGCAAAAGAAAGGTGCCATCTCACTAAGAGGCAAATGGCCTGCCATTGTGCGGAAACACATGTGGTAGCGTTTTTAGTAACTTTTGAGCTTTCTGGGCTAGAAACAAAAAGAAAATGTGTTAAAATCTTCAATTTATGGAGAGGATGCTGGATTATATAGCAAATGTGACAACTCCATATTTGCGCGGATAATGTTGCAGCTGAAACACATAATTCCAGTGGTCCCACTTTATAGCACAACCCTTGCTATCATGGGAGTGATAAACTAGATTGTGTATATCAGCGGGTGGATATTCGTCTAGTTGGGCCATCAAGCTGGAAGAAACTCTAGTCTTTTCAGTGGCGGCTCCTCTGCTATGGCGGAGGAGCGTTGCCCCACTGCTCTGCGAGCAGTAATGAAAAATAAACTACAATGGTAATAACCAGCGTTATTATCATTTTAGTTTTGCATTGCCTGGTGCGGGCGGGTGCAGACTGCCAGAGCAGAGGCCAGGAGGAGGAATGGTTGCTCCACTCTAAAGTGGGCATAACTGTTTGACCATAACAGTCATGCTCACTTTGCATGTTCTGCACCCAGACTGCATTGCAGCCTGAGTTCAGAACATGCCCAGACCCCCCTTCCCCATCTGAGTGCTGATCCACGATGCCCTGCAGTGTTGTGATTGGCTAGGGGAGTCAGGAGCCTGGGTGCTTCGTGCTTCTGAGGAGCGAGAGGCGGCAGCGGCGGGCTGGGTGGCCGGCCAGAAGGTAAGTGATTTTTGTAATTTTTTTAATTTACAACCCAACCACCCCACCCCATCCCCGCCTGCTACCTCCAGTAAATTGCGTCCGCCACTGAGTCTTTTCTTGATTCTTGATGACAAGCTCCATTGTTCACTTTACCACTGGCTCTTCTTAGGTCTCTCCATTGCAGAGCTCGAGTCTCTCCCCACCTGGGCCATGGGGGCTGAAACTAATTGATGCTCGAGATTCCACTTACAGAATGGAACATCAGAAATAACAAACTATTTTTGGGTATATTATGAGAGAATGTGCTAGAGAGGCTCCTCACGGGCTATGGTTACAGAGAAAGAGAGGGTGCACCCCGTCTAATTTAAGTCTCATTATCTTACCCCATTCCAGGGAACCTTCCCCTGATTCAACCAATCTCTAAAATCTCTTCTAGATCTGTTCAAATCTGAAGCTCACAGTCCGTGTAATGCAACTAAGGGATCTTGTCTCAGGAGTGGATTTCTGACTTGCTTGTCACTTCTGTTCCTATTCAGTCTACATTTTGTCCTCCAAGTGCGTGACTGAATGCCAATGGAAACCTTCATCATGCAGCTTCTGCCATCTTGCTTTTGCCCAGAGGAGACATCTGACGTCATTAATGTCGAACACATCTTTGTGGCCTTTCTGTGCCCTCTGCCAAGCTGCCCAGCGAGAATCATGTAGCTGCTATCATCAAAGGCTTCAGATCAATGAATGGCTCTCACACCATTAAGTCTTTTCTGAACAGGCTCTTCAAAGTATACTGTCGCTTTTATGGCATTCGCTATAGATTTTCCTTCTAGCATGTTCACAATCCACAAGTCTTCACTCTTTCTCGTTTAACTCTGAAACTGTGCCAATTTGGGCCAAATTATTATTGAATCTTTGTCTCCAAGAACCCTGAAAAGCCTCCAAGAGCAGAATCCTCTACCATCTCGCAACATTCCTCCCTCACCTCAGGCGTGCTCATCCCATTAGAATCCCCCATGTTTCTTCCTAGGAAACGATCACATATATTCTCATCAATGCTTCCATTTGTAAACAACCTGCCTGTTTTGAGCACACACAGCAGGAACAGAATTGTGAGGCATTGAAGCTCCAAAAGCAGAGCATCAGCCTCTCTCAGGAAAGCAGATACTCATGAATGCATTACTGCAATGACACCCAGGGGCCGTATTATGGAAATGTCCAGGGGTTGCAATGGGCATTTGCACCCCCGGGCACTTTTGTATTACAGAAGGGGTTGCAGACGCTTGATTGTTCTCTTCTGTAATACCGATAACGCTGATGCACATAAAGAGGCAACACTATCTTCAGATGGCGTTCCCTCCTTTACATGGGGGCAGGCCCCATGTAAATGAGGGAATCCTTTTGGCTCTGTGCCCATGCCATAATGTGGAGTGGTGTGGCTCACTGGTTAGAGGCAGCAGACCCGGAAGCAGAGAACGGCCCAGGACCAGGGTTCAATTCCCGACGCGGCAGGGTCGTGGACCAGGGTCAATGGACTCGATAATTCTCGCCTCAGTGCCTACTCTAACCAGGGATCACACTCGGCAACTCTGGGCATTAGGCTTGCCTCATCTCTACAACGGCCCCCCACAGACGCCGGGGATGCCTGGTTTCACCTTGGAGATACCCAGAAGGGACCATCTCACAGGGAAAGCCAGGACGGGTTCCCCAGCGGTCTTCAGCGCCAGGACACCCCGAGATGGGGTAACAGTGCGCTTTACAAGTATCATCATTACATTACATTACATTACATTACATAATATAGATACGGGCGCAGAGGAAAAGAAGCTGTTAGGAGGTGCACAGACTGTCTGCCTCCTAACTCCTAAAAGGTGGTGCACTATAAGTGTGCCTCCTGATGGTAGCCCTCTGGAGGAGGTAAATGGGGTTCCGTGGACCCACCAGACATCCCCTTGCAGGCGGGTGCAGTCACTCACTCAAGGGGATCTCTAATATCCCTTAAAAGTGCAGCTGGTTGCCGCATGCACTGTGAAACACGGAGCGGCTTCAAAGCAGCCGCTCCATTTTTCACATGATTGCGCTGCCCTAGGACAGCACGAGTTCACAGCTGTCCTGGGTGCATTCCATGCTCTTGTTGAGTTAATGAGGATGTCTCCCACCCAATTTCTAATTGTAGGCCCACCTGGCAGGGGTGTCCACTCTCCTCCTTGTAATCTCCATGGAGACCCTAGCAGCTCGGCTTCAAAAGCATCATGCTGAGCATGGTCTTACATGGCCTGTCAAATGACAGTCTCCTTGTATGCTGATGACATTACCTTCTATGTTAGGCAGAACCTTGTACCAGTTCTGCAGAGCTCATCCACTTTGCTGCACTAACTGGAGTAGCCATCAACTGGTCAAAGTTGACGATCTTCCACCACTGAGAGCACAACGTGTTTCCCCATTGACAAACACCACAACTTCGAGGATGGAAGTTTCTGCTATCTTGGAATACAGATTTGCGGAGACATTGCCTAGATCTGGCTATACAATTATGGCAGGGTTGTTGGGTGGCTGGAAGAGTGGGCCCCTGTGTGGACTCAGTTACCATTGTATCTTAATAGATGAGAGGCCATTACTAGGATGGTAGGAGAACAAAACAGGATCCTGACTCTAAACCAGCAAGGCTTAGTCAAATCTACCAAAACAACAACACAACTGCCAGTGCTAGACTTAACTAAATACCTTTTAAACAAAAACCGTTATGAACAAAACATAGCAGTCTGTTGGAACTAACGTCACTAGTTTATTTTAGTTAGTTCTTTTAATTTATTGAGTTATTTTTCATTTTTTCCCAGAGGCATTTCTTGTGCATATGCAAAATATATACAAAATATATACAAACAAATACAGTTTTTATCATTACAGACGATCTCTTTTACAGATTGACACGACATCCACAACATACCTTACTCACTCCATACATTCAGCACACATTCACATCACATACAACATATACCACTGAGGTATGGACCTTTGTCAAAGAAAGAACGTTTTGAAAAACCAAATTAATGAACCCAACTTTTTCATAGAACTTGAGTGATCAAAAAAGAGAAATCAGTTAGAATGAATCCTTTGATGTCCTAACACAGTCCTTCTCATTTTTATTGTTGACAAAGGTCAGACGAGGTCTACGCGTTTCAAACCCCCAATTGCGGGGTTCTCCTCAGGACAAAAAAGACTTCTTCTAAATCCTTTAAATGGTGTCTCATGGGATGGATGTCGAGATGCTTTCACAATTCTCTTTTATGTGTTTACCGGGGGAGCCCGGCCAGGGCTATGGAGTCGTTTTGACGAGCTCGGGGAATCGAGCCGGCGTCGCCTTTGCTAGAAATGAATCCTCCTGGTAGCTCTCCCTGTGTCTTAAGCCTGCAGCATCTAAAGCCCAACCGTCACAGCGAGTTCACGTTCCCTCCAGCAATCCTTCGATTCAGAGTCATACCGCGGTCACATGACCGTGTTGATTTTAAAGGGAAACCAGGATGGTAGCATTACCCAGGGTCCTATACCTGTTTGTGAACATCCCCAGTCCACTTGCAAGAGGGTTCTTTTAACAAATCAGATACTTTCAGATTCAGCTAGCATGGGCGGCCACAGCCACAACTGTCTTACGAAACATTGAGTTTGCCATTTGAACAGGGATGCCTAAGTGCCCCCTACACTAAGCTCTATTATTATTGTTCTCAGGCCCACTTTGCATTCTACTGGATACAGTAGGTCCAATTCCTGCCCCACACTCGACTAGAGACAGAAAATGCTGGCACCTGCCCCCTACGCTCAGTCATTTTCACTACACCAGCATACCCTCAGGGGGATGTGGACGCAGTCTATTACACTGTATGGGTTTGGCACTGCCTGTGAAACAGAGCCCATCTGAACTGCCTATAGTCAGCTCACCCTCCACTGGCCATCAACCCGGCACTGGCTCTTACTAGGGATGCATCGTCAACTGCACTGGCAAGGGCTTGAAACCCTGGGTGACCTCTACCCGCAGGTGAATTTACATCTAAATAGAACCTGCAGGCCCGCAAACACTGTACATTGTTGTACAAACTCTGATATCACAGACTGCCAGTGCTTCCAGAGCCACAGTCAGTGATAGCTGGGGGTGCACAGCACATACTGTGGTGAACCCACCCCCCTGCAGGCCCTGGATTGTGTGCTGTGCAACCCCTCCCCCAAACAACTGATAACTCACCTGTACTATGTTATACAGAACATGGACCCTGTGCTCATACCCAAAACACTAATAAGATGGCAGCCAGGCCTGGACAATAATTTAACTAATGAAAAACGGAGGGAGTGCTGCTCACAAAGTAGTCTGCTGTCACCCGATCCCAGACTAAGGCTAATACACATAAAATATCTACACCACACATATCACACACCTGCAGGTCTGCGGAAGATGGGCCTTGCCAAGGAGGCACAATGCGAGCGATGTGTCGCTGTGGAACCAACTCTCTGTACCTTGCATGGGCATGTGAGAGACTAGTTAAATATTGGGATGTTGTCTTGAACTGCATAGACTTTATCATAGAGATTCCTGTTCCCCAAACTCTGATTACTGTCGTACTGGGGTATGTTAAAGATATTCCAGCTGGCAGACGGCTCCTGACAGCATTGCTGCTATTTCTTGCCAAGTGGAGGGTGGAAAAGCGCTGGGAAGGGCGCACTAGCCCAAAGCACAATTACCGGCTGAGCTATGCAGCATATTGTCAAGAAAGGTTAAAGGACGACTGGGCGCTGATGCCAGTAAAATCTAAAAAGAACATTGATGGACAGAATGCAGAACAATGTCATACATTAACCCCAGTACAGAGATCAGGCCTACATCCATTGTTGTTTTGCTCACCATGCCATTCCAGTTTGGACCTAGCCATATGTAAATCAGACTTGACCCTGCGCCCAATGGGAACAGTCCAGCTCGAACTGCCAGGCCAGGTCCTCCCTGGACTGGAAACAAGCATCCTAGGACCGGTTAGGGGCTTTCAGCCCTCATCAGCCCGCATAGCTTGACTCCAGGGGCATGGAGAGCACAGGACCCACGTCTGGACATACCCGTCCAACTCGGGGTGATAAATGCAATAAGAACAATTTATGGACAGATCCAGGTCTAAACTGGGGTGGCATGGTGAGAAAAAGAAGGATGGATTTAACCTAGATCTCTTGACTGGGGGTGAGTGGTTTGATTTGTTCGGCATTCGGTCCATCAATTATGTGTCTTTTGCTTTCTCGTCCTAAGTGCGCTAGGTATGCCCAGACGTGGGTCCTGGGCTCACTGTGCCACTGGATTCAAGCTATCCTGGCTGAAGAGGGGTGAAACCTTGAATCAGGTCCTAGGATGCTTGTTTCCAGTCCAGGGAGGACCTGGCTTGGCAGTTCGGGCTGGACTGTTCCCATGAGGCACAGGGTCAAGACTGATTTGCATATGGCCAGGTCTAAACTGGGGTGGCATGGTGAGCAAAAGAATGATGGATTTAACCCAGATCTCTTGACTGGGAGTGAATGTTTTGATTTGTTCTGCATTCCATCCATCAATTATGTGTCTATTGCTTTCTCGCCCTAAGTGCGCCAGGTATGCCCAGGCGTGGGTCCTGGGTACACTGTGCCACTGGAGTCAAGCTATCCTGGCTGAAGAGGGGTGAAACCCCCGAAACCTGTCCTAGTATGCTTGTTTCCAGTCCAGGGAGGACCTGGCTTGGCAATTCGGGCTGGACGGTTCCCATGAGGCACAGGGTCAAGACTGATTTGCATATGGCCAGGTCTAAACTGGGGTGGCATGGTGAGCAAAAGAATGATGGATTTAACCGAGGTCTCTTGACTGGGGGTGAATGTTTTGATTTGTTCTGCATTCCGTCCATCAATTATGTGTCTTTTGCTTTCTCCCTCTAAGTACCCCAGGTATTCCTAGACGTGGGTCCTGGGCTCACTGTGCCACTGGAGTCAAGCTATCCGGGCTGAAGACGGGTGAAACACTGAAACCGGTCCTTGGATGCTAGTTTCCGGCCCAGAAAGGACCTGGCTTGGCAGTTCGGGCTGGACTATTGCCATGAGGCACATGGTCAAGACTGATTTGCATATGGCCAGGTCTAAACTGGGGTGGCATGGTGAGAAAAGAATGATGGATTTAACCCAGATCTCTTGACTGGGGGTGAATGTTTTGATTTGTTCTTCATTCCGTCCATCAATGATGTGTCTTTTGCCAGTAAAATCTCGCCACAAAGACATTGGTCACCCCCTCAGCTTCTATGTGACACTTCCGACAGACAGCAACATTGCCTACATGACGCTCTCATAAATACTGCCATATTAGCGTGAATGTTTTGAATACGTTGTCTCTTTATTTGTTCCAGAGTTCTAGCATGCTACTTGTATATCATAAGACTAATGACTGTGATGTGAGTCTTCTAATTTGATTACAGAAATTTCAGTGGGTGATTAAAACTTATCTGTTGTACATTACTGGAAAACTAAAACAAAAACACATAGGGGGATATTCTCAAGAACGTGGGATAATCACCGCAAAATTAGCTTAACGCAACTCTTCTCATCGCAGTCCATCGTGGGAAAATAAAGCAGTGTTAACGTTGTATTCTCAACACGGCGGTACCATGTGATAAGTTCACGATAACGCGTCAAATGTCTGTGATAAAGTCAACGCAATGCCGCAAAAATGTGAAACACAAATGCAAAAAAAGTTGCGATGATTCCAATCGCGATACAAAAATCTGTGAAAACCAGTGACAGGCCTGCAATTCCCTCACGTCAAGCGGGAAAAGGCACCATAAAAGCAGAACAAAAACAAAGGGAATCAAAAATAAACTGCGTAGCACCATGCATGCACCCGGACTAAGTGCAGAGGGCAATGCACACCCCACAAGCCCTACAAACCACCAGCAAGGAACCTCAGGGTTGGGGAAGGCCAAGGAGAGGAGGAAGAGGAAGAGGAAAACGGGGTGCAGTCGGCAGGAAAACCGGATCAGAGTCACGGAGGTGACAGAACACTACCATCAACTGAACTTTAATTTGACAAACGTGAATGCAGTCGGAGTGTCGAGGAGGTCAATGGAGGAGCATAAGAGGCTCTGGCATGATGTGAAAATCCAAACCAAGCACAAACCCGCTGCCAACAGGAAGGCAGCAACAAAGACAGGAGGTCGGAGTACTGCGCCACAGGAGGAGCTGGAGGAAATGGAGGCCACAGTCATCAGTGTGGAGACGGTGCAAGCAGTTGGGAGTCTGGACACAGCTCAAGATACAAAATCAACAGGGTGGGTAACGACCAAGGACTGGGGGGACAGGGGGAGATGGGCACAATGGCACACATGCACAACGATGTGTAGCACACTGTACACCCACAATGACCCAGGATCAAGTCCGTGATCCCCGTGGCACACTGCAGCACACATCCAAACACCAAGTGGGCCCCCGTCCACCATGTGCCCAAAGGGGTCCCACCCCCCACATCAACAATCCCTCAACCAACACATGCAGATGTGTGAAACCCTGCACAGTTGCTTATTTGTGAGCCACACTGACAATGCAAGTGACACTACATGACGATCAGCATGGCTGCAGCACAATCATCATGACATTGTGCATGCCACAACACTGAAGTGGCTGAGTGTGGACCACATCCGGAAAGGAGCAGGTCACACTCTGACACATCCACGTGCACAAACAACCCCTGATGACAAAAACACATCAGCAGACAAACAATGCATAAGAGTACAAAAACTGTCCAAGAGCAAAAATGACCCAAGTCGCCAACATCTCAGCACTGTAAAAGCACAAAAGTCAAAGGCACACCACCTCAGAGGGATAAGGGGCAGCAAAATCACAGCTGCAGGGGCGACTCGGCCACTATGCGGCATACACAAAGGGCAATAACAGCACATCCACATTGACAACAATGTGGTAAAAAAGTGCAACACTTACACTGCAGAACAGAGGACACAACTGGGTCCGCTCATGCCTAGAAACAGACCAATCACATCTAACATAGCAGGAAACTGTGAGAGAAAAAGTATGTGTACAACCTCACATCCGTCATGTAGTTCAAATGTCCACTGTCCCCCATCAAATATTCAGCACCTCCCAAACAGTCACAATGTACATTGTCATACAGTCTGCATGTAAACTTGAACAATGCGCCAACATACAGGTCAACACAATGTCAAAATGCATCTCCCCTTCACATTGCATAGGGACAAACAATGCCTCCAGCAGGGCAGACCAGATAACTCATAAGTGATGCTGGAGAGGATCTCCACACCTTCGACACCGACACCGTACAACAGCTCATGGACATCTTAGGCAACCCACGTCCAGTAGCAAGGCACCCAGCTATATAGAGGATACCCCAGCCCTTGCACAGACCACACCGCTAGAAGCACCAGCAACCACAGCTGGCTCCCAAAACTTCACTGAGGCTTACATTGCATTCCAATGCCAGGTGTTAGAATGTCAAAAGGAGGTGGCCGAACAGGTGCGGGTGGGGTCTGACTCCATGGAAGCCGAACTAAAACACATACGTTGGTGTCTAAGTCCCATCAGGGACTACCTACATGCCACAACGGAGACCCACACTGCGACAGTGACACATGCATTTGCACATTTCCTGAACTGAACCACACCCAGAACCCAGAAATAACCCTTCATACCCCCACGCTGGACCTGCATACAACAGCCCAATCCACTCTGCTCACGCTTACGGGGAGATGTAACAAGCCACATTTCCGCGATCTTACCCACTGGCTGGGGTGACATGGTTGTGTTCACTGTCCACTACACTCCATACACCAGCAGTGTATGTCGGCATGGATAGGGGGTGGTCTGCATACTGCAGTCTGGCCATCACATCCACACCACACTTGGCATTGTGTACAGTCTCATTCATGGGTCACGTGCCTCCTTTGCACATGCCTGGTTCCCAACTCTCCCCACAATCTACTATTGTGTGGTTGAGGTGCCATGCCGTTGATGGCTTATGTACATGACTGTACAGGTTCCCACAGTAAGTTGTGTTGTCATGTCTGGTGCGTGGGCATGCTGTTTGGCATGTTGTATGTGTTATATCCTATAATTCCTAGTCCTGGCTGCTCAGCCTGCATGAATGTGATGCCATAGAATGTTGGGTGTGTTTGCATGCTTTGAATGAGTGACCAGTTAGATTGAGTGGGGCTGAGCAGCAGGATGCTGCTCCCGGTGGGGCCCCCTGTACCAAATTACATGAACCATTAAATCTACTTACTACATCTCTCGCTCCTGGTCTACTTATGATGACAGTACATTCTCTGATACAAAAGTATGTGAGTATGTAACGTGTGCATTGGGAATGTCCCTCGCACGTCAGGGTTGTGTTGGGAATGTCTTTTGCCTGAAAATAAATACAAAACCTTTTATTCTTATGGGAAGCTGCTCTAAGATAAATGTGTTTTGGTGTGCAGTGAACTGTGTCCAGTTCCACTAATTGGCAGCACAACTTAGATGAGGATGTTACAGAAAGTTAAAGTATGAATTTTCATGCTGAACAAAGTTTGACCTTCTGCACCCAATCCTGCGTGTCATATCTGCTGTGAAGGAAGCGGAGTTCTAGTGATAAGGAGCGTCATTTGAAGGGGTTTATCTACACAAGATCAAAGCGCAACTAAAAAACTGCCAAGAGCATGTCAGATTGTGACTTGTATGGATCGGTGGCAAGTTTCCAATGAGATGTGATTGTGGAAACAGCGCTGTTTTAGTGAGTGAGAGTCGTGAAGCAGTGTCTTGTGAAATAAGGAATCTGTGTGGAATAAAGAATTGTTTAAATTCCCACCAGAGAAAGGCAAATATGTGAAGCGTCACTTTTAAATGCAATGGCTGGTCAAATTTCTTTACAACTGGAAGCCGCCAGTCTCTGTGTCAAGTTCAAATCTAAGCTTTTAAGAGACTGAACTGCATGTTTTGATGCATCTTAAGGTTGGAGCTGCGCCTGTATCAACTTACAAGGAAAGGAGAGAGTTTAGGAACAACTGCAAAATGTTAGTAGCAGCGTCACCTGAGAGGTTTGATTCAAGACTTGTTATCTGGTGGAGATTTTGTTCTAGCAACTCCATTTAATGACAACAGTCACTACTTTGTGTTGTTTTAGTTTATTATTTTGATTATTTCTGCTAAACAAGCAAGAAGACATTTTCATGTTTTACCTGCACAGTTAATGCATGGTGTACTGTGGTAATGTTATGTAAGTCCCTTCAACCAAAATTTAATGTGAATGTACTTCTATATTATTTTAGCAGCTACTGTTATTTACATGTTGAGATTCTCTATAAAATGCCTGTGGGGTATATACCGTGTTTTGTCTAAGCATGTTTTGTGGGTCATATACCCCGAGTTGTATTTTGTTTTGCTTTTCCCTCGCACATCAGGGTTGTGTTGGGAATGTGCTTTGCCTCGCACATCAAGGTTGCGTTGGCAGTGTCCCTCACACGTCAGGGTTGCGTTGGGAGTGTTCTCACATGTCAGGGTTGTGTTGGAAATGTGCTTTGCTTCGCACGTCAAGGTTGCGTTGGCAATATCACTCGCACGCCAAGGTTACATTGGGAGAGCTGTTTTTTTTGTTGCCTCGCACGTCAGGGTTGTGTTGGCAGAGTACTCAGGAGTAGTGCTGTATTGTCAGTGTGCATTACATTGTTGTTTCTCCCTCGCACGTCATTTATTGTCCGTTATTACATCCTTGCTGGAACATGTGCACATTTTCTTTTCATATTCCTTTGCAGAGGGAGATGGGTGTGTTGCGGTGATTGGTGGTGTTCTTCGGAGTGTAATGGGTAAGTGTGGTGATTGCATTTTCCCTGAAACATTTGCAATCTGTTTTGATTGCATCCTGCCTGAAAACATGTGCAATCTTTTAAATGCAAATTTACATGTTTCATTACCATTCTATAGGGATAATACAATTATTTATGCTATATGTTCTTAAGAGAACTATAGAGGAATCATTTATCTCTTACCATCTTATTTGACCTTATTGACTTTAATATCCTTGAATGATATTAGGTTTTTGTTGTGAACTAAGAATGCATTTACCTATCAGATATGATTTTTGTGACCTAATTGGATTTTATTTCCAAGGAACGGAATGTGATTATTTTCTTCACTTTCCTTCTTGATGTTTTATTGTTTTTAAACAACGAGATAGGTTATATCCTATGATTCCTAGTCCTGGCTGCTCAGCCTGCATGAGTGTGATGTCATAGAATGTTGGGTGTGTGTGCATGCTTTGAATGAGTGACCAGTTAGATTGACTGGGGCTGAGCAGCAGGATGCTGCTCCCGGTGGGGCCCCCTGTACCAACTTGCATGAACCATTAAATCTACTTACTACATCTCTAGCTCCTGGTCTACAGATGATGACAGTACATTCTCAGATACAAAAGTATGTGAGTTTGTAACGTGTGCATTTCCAGAGTTGTGAGTTGCATGATTGTGGAGGTGAGGTGTGTGGTGTGTTCATTTGATACTTACCAACGAGCAGTGCATTCCGTAGGTGCCATCCTGGAAGCGCTGGGTGATGATGAACTGTCGGAAGATGTAGGAATCATGCACACTGCCTGGGTAGTTGGCCATGACATTGGTGGAGAGTCCCCGGTGGTCCTCTTTTGCCTGCACATTGTTGGAATGCATGTGCTTTCTGTTGCAGTAACTGTGTGCAGTGTCGGCAGGAGGCACAAGTAGGACAGGTGTGCAATTGCCCCCAGCACGTGCCGGAAGCCAGCTATGGAGTAGAAGCTTTGCTTGTTCTCCAGCTGTTCCTACACAGTGTGGGAGAAGTACAGGTACTAGGGTACCAAGCTGATGATGGAATCCAGGACAGGTGTGAGCAATTTGGATAGGGCTGGCTGTGAGACTCCTCCGTCTCTGGCGGTTGTTGGTTGGAAGGTACCAGAGGCCAACAGGTGCAGCACAGCCAGCAGCTTTGTCTGAGGTGGGATGTTGGTTGTCCTCTGTGTTGGTACCTGTAGGCAATTATGGTCAGGATGCTGAGGATGGTTGTCCTTTTGAGCCTATAGTGGGTAATGACATTCTCCGGTGTTAAGTCTATGAGGGTGGTGCGTTTCCTGAAGGTCCGCTGTCTTTGTCTGCGCTGCCTCTGTGGTGGTACGGGGGGGGGGGCGGGAGGAGTCCGGGAAGGGGTGGTGAGCCTGGAGGTGGTGGCAGTGGTGATGGGTGTTGTGGCCCTGTTGGGCTCCGAGCTGCATGATCAGTAGCTCTATCTCATGTGTTGATCTTCAGGTGTGGCTCTGGCCTGGGCTCCCTTTTCTGGTGCAGGCTGTCATCCGACTTTACACCAGGTCAGAGCAGGTGTTAATTTCCTGCTGCTTACGTGCCTTATCGCCTGTTTTGGGTTCTTATTGCCGATTCGGCTGGTCATTATGAATGTTGCGGAGTGGTGTTGTCGCAGCTTTTTGCACGGAAACGCCTACTCTGCATCTCATTAGCGATAGTTGCCGGGGTCATCTGTGGTTATTTTTTTTGCAGCTGCTATCGCATGTAAACTAGTGATATGGACTCTTAGCACCCGCTTGTGAATGGGGCGATAATTTTATCACCAATTTGGCTGTGAAAAAGTGCTGATAACTCAGCGATAAGTCCTTGAGAATATGCCCGACAGTGCCGCTTTCAGAATCTGTAACTATAGGGAGAAACCTGCAAGTATATTTGCTAAAACATTGAGGTGTACTCCTGACACCATTGAGCTTAACTTTTAAGAAGTTTCAAAGCACAGTAGCCCATACCTCTACAGCAATCTTCTGCCTCTTTTTACCTTTGTAGAGGTATATTGATGTTTCAGTCTGATTTTAGACACATCTTCTGTCACCAGTGCATATCATCTGATGTTTAGTATCCATTTATGGTTTGGCAATTATTAACCTCACCATTGTAGTGGCTGCAAAACATAGCCCTATACAATAAGAGAGTATGCTATGGCCCGTTATGTTGAATATTTATGCAGTGCGAAAACAGTGATGAAGTCAAAATTCAAAGCAACAAAAATCCCCAAATAAATTTGAAAAAATAGAGTAACATAAACAAAACTACACAAAATTGACAAAACTCCAGTAAGGGGAAGCGGGCTATGATTTTTTAAAAAGTTTTAAGTAAAAATAGCTCTAAGCAGTACAAAGTGCCAATAATAGTCACAGTAGAACAAGACCTAAGTCCAATTTGACACTGATAACAGTGGAGTGCAGGTTGGATACAGTAGCCAGGTTTGTGCTGGTCAAAGATTTTATCTTCTGACTTTAGTCCTTTAAATCCCAATCCATGACAAGAGTACCCTTCTTAAGCCCATAGTACCTCAGGGGAGGTACATAGAGACTCATAGCATGGCAGGTAGAGGTCTTTAGCCAAACTAAACTTGGGCTCTGAGGGCTGAGTGTGTGTGTACGGAGTATAATCATTATGGCAGACCACATCTAACACTAAAAACCAGTTTTAGGGAGTCTCTGTCCCCCAAAAGCATAGAGACAGAGGTCTTGTAAAATCATTGATAGGCTTCCAGCAACCAGACAGTGGATACACACTAGGGGCAGATTTACAAGCCCCCTGTGCCACCAGTACGTCACTTTTTTTGACGTACTGGTGGCGCATGTTACTGCTCCATATTTATAAGGAAAGAAAAGCCGACCTGCGTGTAAATATGGCCCCTTTACACCCAGCACTTTGCGTAAAAAGGGCGTTCCATGGATGTTGCTGTGGGTGTTCGCACGCAACACCCATGGAACAAGACACATTTCCAGATTTAAGAGGAATCGTAAATCTGGAAATGCGTCTGAATGCTACGCCACCCTAGGGGTGGGGTAGCGAGGCACATAGAGGAGAAATATTTTAATTTCTCCTCGTTTTTTCCTCTTTCAATGCATGCTGCATTCTACAGTACGCATCTTGATGCTAATACTCATTATTTCTCAGTTTACAAGTGTATCATTAAAAAAGACACACAAGTGAGGGTCCTTGCCAGACAATATTCACATGGTCTTTTTGGCAAAGATATACCTTTGCTCCTGAGAGTGACCCTTATTCAGACCTGTCCTTGAAATCTGGTTTAGATCTCATCAAGTCTACACCTGCTGCATTTTTGTTTCTGTGCCATCTAGAGTCGATTGTCTTCATTATTTTTTTAGGACTGTGTGCCCGATCACCAAACTAACTTAAGACAAAATCCTAAACTTACAACCATTTTGGTATTCACAGAAGGCACTTACGCATTTTGGTATTCCCAGAAGTCATTTAGAAGTCCTAAAGTTAGGAGTCCTAACTTTACTACTCCTAAACTGAGAAAAATCCTAACTTTAAGACTATTGTATTCACAGAAGTTATTTAGGAGTCCTAAAGTTAGGAGTCCTAAACTGAGAAAAATCCTAACTTTAAGACTTTTGATATTCACAGAAGGTATTTAGGAGTCCTAAAGTTAGAACTACTAACTTTAGGACTCCTAAACTGAGAAAAATCCTAACTGTAAGACTTTCGGTATTCACAGAAGGCATTTAGGAGTCCTAAAGTTAGGACTCCTAACTTTACTACTCCTAAACTGAGATAAATCCTAACTTTAAGACTTTCGGTATTCACAGAAGGCATTTAGGAGTCCTAAAGTTAGGAGTCCTAAATGCCTTCATAGCATGCCATTAGTCCATCGTATTATGAATACACTTGTAGGGCAATCATAGAGATGTTGCTTAGAAGGATGCCCTGAATTATTTTCTTTCGGATGATGAAACTCGGAAGTGGCTTAACCCTGTCCATAATACTCGCAATCAAATATCAGTGAATCTTTTTTAGTAATCCCTAACTTTATATCTAGTACTACCAAAAAGAGGGCCATCTCAGCCGAATTGGCGGCTACCGGCAAAAAGTGAGGATATCAGACGTTGTAACTAAAACCGTCCAGGCCTAAGAGAATCTCCTGATAGTCCACTCAGTCACATTGAGTTTCTGTAGGGGTGTCTCTCTGAAGATAGAACTGTACTCTTGTAACTTACACCTAAATTAAAACACCTTTTCCTACTGTTTTGAAATTTACAAATAATTTCCGGTGGTGTATTACACACCACCAAGAAAACGTGGAAGCAACCTCTTTACAACATTAAGGCACAAAATACAACACAAGTGTCTGCTGCCACTTTTGCAATAGGAAAGTGTTCCAAGTGTGAATAAATACTTAGGCAAATTCCTACTGTGTCTCCGAGGAACTTCTTCATCTAGTCTCAAGAGTACTCCTGAGAAGATATATCAGGTGGGGCTTTCCTGTAGTACACACAGGTTTAATTTTGCGTAAAACAGTTACAGTTGTGAAAAACTAACAGGTGTATAATTGCACAGGGTACATCTTTTGCATTTGTACTTTAAAACATCTTGTAGAAAGAAACCCCTCAAGGTCAAGGCTGATTTGTTTACAGCTGGGTCTGAACTGGGGTGGCGAAGTGAGCTAAAGAACGATGATGGATTCAACCCAGATCTGTGAATGGTGGGTGAGTGTCTGAAAAGTTTCAGCGCTCTGTCCGTCATCTCCTTGTGTTTGCTTTAAAAGGAACCCCTTACCCAAACTTTCACAAATTTTTGGTATTCTCCTTTCCTAATTTTAAACTTTACATCGATTTACCACTGACCTTGACAAGAGTAAATCTTAAAATATATCCAAGACAGTGATCAAAGTGGGGGCGAGCATAGTTCACAACATGTCAATACTTTTTTTAATTTTAGAAGAACAGTTCCCCTACTTTTTATCAAAAGACAAACATCCAAGGACGATTAATTCTGAAAGCGGAAATACTTCTGCTGACGTGTAAGGCAGAGGGAGGAGCAAAAGAGCTAAACAAGCCTTCTTGCCAGGGTACCTCTTTGCCTAAAAGAAATGTAACTGTGTGCAACTGGTCAATCTGCACATGTAAAGGGTACCTGGAAGTCAGTATTGGCTTTAATTAAGCATGGGCTGAAAATTTGTTCCGCTCGCGGAATATGCGGATTTTCAGCGATTTCGACATCCGCGAATCTCGTGAAATCACGGTAAAATCCGCGAATACGCTAGTGGGACGAATTTTCAGCCAAGCACTTACAGGGTACAGCAGCAGGTGCAAAAGTTGAAGCTAATTTTTTGTAACCTTTTACAAAAGGGTTACCTAGAAATTAACTTCAACTTGGGCACCTGCAGCTGTAAGCCTGTAAGTGCTTCCTGGCGCCTTGTTGCCTACTTGCAACTATTCTCTGACCCTGCTCTGACCCTTGAAGCAGGGTCAGAGAATAGTTACAAGTAGGCAATGAGGCGCCTGTCACGAAAATTAAACCTCAACACGAAGCACTGACAGATATAAAAACAAGCATTTGCAATGCATAAGGTCTCGCATTCGGAACGTTTGAGCTATTGGTCTTGTAAATGACAATTTTTTTTATTTATGTGTTGGTTTTGAAAATAGCTAAATTAATAGCTTTGTTATTTACAATGCCAATAGTTATAACTTTCGCAAATGTGACACCTATAGCATTTGTAATACCACATGTTTTGTATTTACGTGACTTAGATGTATTGATATTTCAAATTACAATGGATTTTAATATTTTTTAAATAATTAATACTTAAATAAAAGTGATTTTAATTTATAATGGCTATAGCTTAAACTTTTGTAAATAACTTTTGGGAAGATTATGTTCAGTGTATTTTATTGTGATCAAAATCCAAGAACAGAAGTGAAATATTAACATCTTTTTGTGACATTTGTAATAATGCTTGAAACATTGAGAGAACATATTTGAACCAGTTGTTGTTGAATGGTTGCGCAGATTGATGCTGGGGTGGCGCTGAGTGGTGCTGTGGTGGTGCTGAGTGGTGCTGTGGTGATGCCAGATGGTGCTGTGGTGGTGCTGAGTGATACTGGGATGGTGCTGAGTGATGCTGGGGTGGTGCTGAGTGGTATGTGGTGGTGCTGAGTGGTGCTGTGGTGGTGCTGAGTGATGTTGTGGTGGCGCTGAGTGGTGCTGTGGTGGTGCTGAGTGGTGCTGTGGTGGTGCTGAGTGATGCTGTGGTGGTGCTGAGTGATGCTGTGGTGGTGCTGAGTGATGCTGTGGTGGTGCTGAGTGATAATGTGGTGGTGCTGAGTGATGCCTTTGTGGCGCTGAGTGGTGCTGTGGTGGTGCTGAGTGGTGCTTTGGTGGTGCTGAGTGGTGCTGTGGTGGTGCTGAGTGATGCTGTGGTGGTGCTGAGTGATGCTGTGGTGGTGCTGAGTGGTGCTGAGTGGTGCTGTGGTTGTGCTGAGTGGTGCTGTGGTGGTGCTGAGTGATAATGTTGTGGTGCTGAGTGATGCTGTGGTGGCACTGAGTGGTGCTGTGGTGGTGCTGAGTGGTGCTTTGGTGGTGCTGAGTGGTGCTGCTGAGTGATGCTGTGGTGGTGCTGAGTGATGCTGTGGTGGTGCTGAGTGGTGCTGAGTGGTGCTGTGGTTGTGCTGAGTGGTGCTGTGGTGGTGCTGAGTGATAATGTTGTGGTGCTGAGTGATGCTGTGGTGGCACTGAGTGGTGCTGTGGTGGTGATGAGTGGTGCTGTGGTGGTGCTGAGTGATGCTGTGGTGGTGCTGAGTGATGCTGTGGTGGTGCTGAGTGCTGTGGTGGTGCTGAGTGGTGTTGTGGTGGTGCTGAGTGATAATGTGGTGGTGCTGAGTGATGCTGGGGTAGCGCTGAGTTATGATGTGGTGATGCAGAGGGCAGAAAGGCACAAAAATCAGTCGAACAAAATGCAGAAGGGCACAAAAAACGAGTCTAACAGAGGGCAGAAGGGAAGAAAAACAAGGGAAAAACGAGTCTAACAGAGGGCAGAAGGGCAGAAAAACAAGGGAAAAACAAGTCTAACAGAGGGCAGAAGGGCACAAAAAACGAGTCTAACAGGGGACAGAAGGGCAGAAAAACAAGGGAAAAACGAGTCTAACAGAGGGCAGAAGGGCAGAAAAACAAGGGAAAAACGAGTCTAACAGAGGGCTTAAGGGTACAAAAAACGAGTCTAACAGGGGGCAGAAGGGCAGAAAAACAAGGGAAAAACGAGTGTAACAGAGGGCAGAAGTGCACAAAACATGAGTCTAACAGGGGGCAGAATGAATCCCGCCCTGCGTGTTTGTCCACGAAGATGCCACCACTTTGTGCAATACCTCTACTCAACTGGAGTACTTTCTACTTTCTAATCAGTAAGTGCTCCCTCATTGGCTAAATGTATAGGTGCAGATTTACAATAACTGGCACATCCCCAGGGATGGGGCAGTTATTGTGCGCCGCAGCTCCGTCACCCATGGTGCGCCGCATTTACAATACGGCGCACCATGTGGCAAAAACGGCACGGATGCGTCACGCATCTGTGCCGTAAAAGCAGCGCATTGCTGGAGCTGCGTCGCAAGTGCGACGCAGCTCCAGCAATGCTCTGGGGGGCCCTATCTCCCCAATGCTGCGTCAAGCCTTGCGCCTGCTTCAAGAAGGCGCAGGGTTTTGACGCAGCATTGGCCTAAAAGTGATTTTACTCAGCCACTTTTAGGAGGCGTTCCTGCGCAGGAACGCCCTCCCATGCGCCGGAAAGCCTCCTGATGGCGTAGGGCTTTACAACGTGACGCATCTCTCAAATGCGTCACGTTGGTAATACCGAGCACCACGGCGCATCTTTTGAGCTCCCGCTGTGTCACAAAAGTGACGCAACTGCGGCGCAAAAGAGGCGCAAGTGGTTTGTAAATCTGCCCCATAGTGCTTTTACTGCACTGCAGCTGCGTAAAGGGCCAGAAGATGTGTCTCCAGTGACCATGTGTGCCTGTGCCTGTGTTACAGGCACACATGGTCACTGGAGACACATCTTCTGACCCTTTACGCAGCTGCAGTGTAGTAAAAGCACTATACATTTACCCAATGAGGGAGCACTTACTGAAATAGCCAGTAGAAAGTACTCCAGGGCAAGTCGCAAAAAAATCTGCGATTTCCCGGGAAAATTCGCAGATTTTTTTGCGATTTCGCGGGAAATCCGTGAATTTGCGGAACGCGAATTTGCAAATTTCGCCCATACTTAGCTTTAATTGATGGAATCACTTGAAGCTTCTTGGTGACACACATTTGTTCTTTTTGAGAGGGAGCTGCTAGACCCAGCGGTTTTGTGCTGGCTGAGATGCATCAAAGGTGGTCAGAATACACCATTCCAAATAGGATGATTCCATACACTTGTCCGATAAAATGTGCCCACCCTCTGGTATCTTGACACCACGCAGTCAGGCTTATCCTCAGCGCTCCAGTGTTAAGTATAGGCACAGCACCCCCCCCACAACACAATGCATTCACCACAGAAAGACTCCGCACTATATGTATAAAAACTCATCTTTATATTACACACACACATTCACTGAAATAAAAACGAGATACACATTGTATATACACTCTAAAGCTGTGCTCAATGGTAATACTTCTCTATTGAAATCAAAATAAAACGCACATTGTAAATACATTTTACAGTTATATGTAATTGGCACACTTTCCCATTGCAGAAAGGTCAAACAGTTACCAGTCTCTGTCTAAGCCTCATGTCCCAGCGCCTCAGGCGTTCAACTCCACCAGCCAGCAGTATTAATTTTCTTGGCTGGTGCACTGTTGACAAGTCAGTCAGAACCACCTTACATGGAAATAAACTGTTACTTAGTTTTGCTTATCTGTTTTAGACCTCCAGGCACCCGACAGCACCTGCACAAGTGTGGGATCACTACCCCCCATACACCAAAGGTTGTGACCCACGAAGCTGGTGTGCTTTCACATCTGGAGAAATGTTTCCCCCTCAAGCGGAGGTGTGACCTGCCATAGACCCTGACAGTCAGCTCCAGATGCCCACACAGCACACAAAACCCCCCAGGGTCTCGTCACAGTGTTTTCCGCTACACAGCACCCTGTGGCATGGGTCCAGGGAGAGGGAGCCAACAACCTCTGATAGAGGTTGCGATGTCAAGCTCTGTTGTCCTCCTGACCTGGAGGCCTCAGACAGTTTCAGCTCCAGGTTAAGGTTCCCCCAACACACCCTCGGACATCACACGCTCTAGAGTGCAAGCGAGAAAAGGCATCCTTGTTGCCAGAGCAGGTCCCTCGGACTCTGCAAACTTCTCCCATACTCCACGAACTCCTCACATCTCAGCACCACAGATGGCTGCTGATCTTTGCGCACACACTCCTCTTGCACAGCAAGATGATGGTGTATGTCAGTACGATCCTTGTCCCAACCACAATCACTTCCACCAGTCCTTAAAATCCAATGTTGACAGTGAGTTCCTGTGAGTCCCTGGGATCTCATGGACAGTATCCAGCTCACTGGCCTTTGGAGAGTACTTCAGGTTCCAGTTGGCACTTAGCTGCAGGTCAGCAACATCCAGTCAAAATCCACCTAATGACAGTCCCCTTCCTTGAGCACAACAAGCTCCAAGCCACCACAAGTCTATGGATAGTCCAGTTGCAGCCCCTCCTGCCCTAAGGATTCCTCATATCAATGTCTCAGTATTGAACCAGCAATGTATGGTTCCAAATCCAAACGTGTCTCTACTTTCAGAGGCCAGAGCCCCAGTAGCTACACTGAACATGGCCTTTAAAGATATGATCAGCTCAAAAGGTCACTTTTGAAATGCACAAGCCCTCTCTAAATGTTGCCCTGTATGCCATCCTACCCCGGGTGGTTTGATCACAATCTTTAGTGGGGCCAAGATCCTGCACCTTGTAATGCAGGTGCCAATCCCACCACCAAATAACCATCCCAGAAAGGCCCCTCAGAGTCAGAGGTCTGCAGTTTCCCATGAAACCCTAGTTTATGGCCCTCAAACAGGAATCAACAGATGTGGTCATTCCCCTAGCAGTTGTGAATTAGGAGATAGGATGCCAAGCGCACAGAGTCATGCACATCAAAATTCCCACTTTCCCAAAGTGACATTTCCATCAACTAATGTCGAACCCACTCTTACTACCCGAGAGGATTCGCCATTACGAACTCATCGATGCCAGACACTGTACTACAACTATTTTGAATGTAGGAAATAATACCCGACTCTTGTAGTAGATGCGTTAACAAGGATAAATCCATATTTCAGACCTTAAGTGATTTACAATGGTAGATAGTGTTCGTATATGATCCTGCACTCAATAACCCTATTCCAAAGTATACGCCTAGTGTAAACACTATGGAGCCAGGTAACACACGATCCACTCCCTTGTACATAATAGAATATATACAATGTTCAACAAGGTAGTGTGCACACAGTAGTTTTGTAACTATTCTAATCAGTTCAGTCTACAAGCACTCCACAACATGAAAGACTACAGTGGCCTGATTCACAAAGGGCCTCCACACTCGTGGCGGAGGCCCCACAGTTGTGCAGATACTCCCCCATGACTGCAAACCCTCCCCCATGAGTGAGGAGGAATTTGAGAATCAGGTCCTGAATGTCATAAAGTGATTTTGTTCCTACTCTTTATTTCCTTATTAATTTATGAAAAACTGATTAGTCACAGCAGACACGTTTCGTTCATAATATAATTGTTTCAATGCAATGAGGATATAGTTTCATCTGGATATATTTCAAGATAATGATCTATGTTGAGTTTTTTTGTCCATACATTCTGAGCATATAGCTTCTTCTGCATATATTTCTAGCTAATGATCTATGTTGAGTTTTCTGTCCATACTTTCTTAATTGGGTTGAAAGAGAGAATAATTAATCTTAAGTATGAAAGCACACGTCTGCACTAGGCAATAAGATCATTAAGGCATGATGGCCACAACACACTCCCACGGTTACTGTCCTGCTCTACGTGTGAGTGGCACACATAAGTAAGACATTCAATTGAATATTAATATAGGAAGCTCCAAGACGTATGGAGTCTTTAATTGTTGTGGATTTTTTGTAGATTTAACTGATAATATTTACAATGCTATTGTGCGCACACTAACTTGTTGAAAAAAATTCATGTTTTGTAAATGTCAAATGTGAAATTGTTATCATAGCTCAAGCTATTAGTGCAATTAAATTTAGCGTACAGTTTTAAATGGCTTTAGGAATTCGGCCCTCGTACTTTCTGTTAAAATATCTGGTGCTCGCTGCTGAGATATAAATTGTTAAGTGACCTATTTCGGATGAGCATGAACCCAATTTATTGTTTGCCTTTATAATAATGCAGAACGCCAGCATTTATGATTTTTCATCATTGTATTTGTATTGTGGACTTTCCAAAATTGGCTTGGATTATATTGTGAATCAATTGATTTGTTTCAGACATTAACTTCACTTGGCTACTTAATATCCATAATTGCAAGCACTATGAAAAAGCACCACCATCATATCTTGTATAAATTTCATAATAAATTCAAGTTAACCAGTCATTTCACACAGTTAAGACTTTTCATAAGAGCCTGAAATGCGTGGGTGAAATATTTAGCAGGAAGCAACATGACTCCTAATGTTTTTTGATATTTGCTCTTGGTAGCATGAGGCAAATACATGTTTTTTATATTATTATTACAAAATCAGCTAACATAGAATGGTTCAGTGTCCTCAACTTCTGAGTTGAATGCTCAGCCGTGTTTTTAGATCAGTTGTTCTGTTGCATAAATTCTGATTACCTCCACGTCTCTCTTCCTCGTCCCAGTTCTCAATAACAATGTGAGGTGAGTCCCACCTCCATTAAAGCAATTCCCGTGAATGCTGAGAATCTGTCTTGCACTCAAACAGCACACAATAAAGCGACTGCAGTTTTCAGCATCCTCTTTTTTTTCGGGCTTCTTTTGGTATGGCCAGAATGGGAACCAAAAATGTAATGTAAATGTTCAAACCAGCACCGCTCCCTTGTCCTCACTCTTTCTTCTCGCTCTTCTTTCTCTTTCTTCTGAATCCCCCACCCCTGCCTTCTGTAGTTACCTGGGCAAGATGGAGAAAGTGGTACAGCAGTGACACCCCCTTTGCTAAACAAAATAGTGTCCAAAGGCTCAAGCCCACCAGGGAAATTCCAGGTGAAAAAAGACAGGCATCCTGGGCATGCCCATGGGTCTGTTTTTGGAGTTTAGGGTAGCTAATGGATACAATACCTCCACCTTTTCACCTATGCAGACATCCTCCTTCTAGGATTGAGTACTTGAGAGCTGGCGCGGAAGCTGCAGCACCAAGCAGAGGAAGTAATTCCTGCCTCAGGAGTATCCTCCTGATCATTTTCCGACCAATTTGCAGTAAGTCCTGAGCCGGCTGGTCACAAGGTCCCCTTTGAAGACTTATGTTGGCTGGAGTTTCAGGTTGTTGCTGGACATATTGTTTGTTGCATCAGTGTAGAAATATTTAGCACAGTAATGACTTTCAGTGAAATTTGATATTTGCGCTGGGATAGTTATAGTTTTAATGGAGCCTGTTAGAAATGGGGTTTCTGGTTGACTAAAGTATACACCTCAGGCAGGCAGAACCCACCACTCTAGTGAGGGCAAGGAAGTTACACAGCCAAAATAACCCCTGCTCACCCCCTTGGTAGCTTGGCAGAGCAGCCAGGCTTCTCCCAGAGGCAATGTTTAAAGCGTGTGCACAATACACACACCAGTGACACACTAGGCACACCACAAAAAGAGACTCAACAAGGTTATATAAAAATATCCTTTGTATTGTACATCAAATACATTCGAACACAATCACGTAAATCACTTCACCAACCAGGCAATTGTCATGACATCACATAGATCATAAAATCATTTTGCCACTAGGCAATGGTCATAACAGCATAAGCAGTGCAATACCGTAAATACCTATATGTGGCACACGTCATAGAAATATCATTACTGCACATTGTATACAGTCACCTGAAGATGATACTGTTATCATGTCATTACAAGATCAAAACGACATTTAGCAGTACTTTCAAGTCACGCAAGGTAACCTGCAATAAACAAGGCACGAACCGACTTTTCAAGATATACCTTCTCACATCGTGTCACATTTAGGGTCTAAAATAACCTTAGGGTATAGATGCACCTACACCTCTATTAGGGTCCTTACAGCACCTTCAGTGAAACCCAACCACATTCAACAGGTACCAAATAGGGGTATTGGTATATCCAGGTTCCTTCCAGCCCAGCAGTACTGCAAAACCAGAATGTTCACGGGGTAGTGCAGGAGTGCCCAAAAGAAATGCAAGGCACGGGCTGCAGAGATACGCCAAAATGACTGGGGCACACACACTGCAAAACCATGGAGGAGGTAACGTAGGCCACAGTAACTCCCCTGCACACATACGACCTATAATGCGGTAAATGGCCTGGAGCTGTAATGAACCCTAGAGTACTAGTGGATGGCTGCCCGTCGGGACTGAGGAAAGCAGTGAGGCACGTGAAGCCAAAAGGTACATCAGCCCAAGTCCCTCAGGACGGGCAGGGCAACTGCGGCACTTGTGGGCACCCCAGTCAGCTTAGAGCTGTGGCATGGGACGTCGCCGAGGGTAACGCCAAAATTGAAGAAGTGCTGTCCTCTTCTTTATTTCCCATGCTCTCCTTGCGGCCACGATCTGCAGAAACATGGCCCGAAATCTCAGTCGGGGCAGAGCCTTCTGCTCTCTGTACTTCCACCGTGGCTACCCACAACCACTCTGTGCAGCCGCTTCACCAGAGCAAGGGAGCACCCATACTCTCACTCCCAGGCTCAGTGTCTGGATGGACTAAAATTCGGAGAGAAGGCTCAGAGCCTTCCGCTTTATGTTCTACCACTGCGACTGCCCGCCACCACGCGGTGCAGTCACTCCGCCTCAGCAATGTGCATGACTCACGAGGGATTGATCCTCAATCCTGGGGGTCTAGAGGGGCTTTCACTAGCAAACAAGGTGCAAAGGATGGCCCAGAAGCAACAGAGCTTTGTAACATAAAGCGAAAGCACCAAAACGGAGTGCCAGCACCATAAACTGTCATGGATTACATTGCTCACTAAGCGCTGAGGGCAAAACAGGCAGGGCTGCACTACTCTGCCCCTGGAGAACAACGGGAGGCACCAATCAGAAATAAGCAACAGGCCAGCAAATCAGGGTACTTGCAGTAAAAAGTGTCAGTCCTTCCTGTAGCCCAAACAGGCCATTGGTCAGTAAACAAGTAAGGGAGTCCTATGTCAGTTTCTCCTGGCAGAATAACAGTTTCTTCTGGCCAGGTGCAGTCTGTAGAGCCAGCAGCAGCTGGTTACATGTCCCACAAAGTGTCTCTAATCATGGGATCACAGCCCCTGTACTTATAGTGCAAAACTCTTTATTCTGGGGGCACTTCACAAACTTTTCAGAAATGCACAACACCCCTATTCCCATCCCAGCCCTTGCCCCAAACACACTACAGGGGGGTGGAGCTAGCAAACTGAAAGTCAGGTGCAACCCTATTCAAGTGCAGGTGCAACTCCTACCACCACTCTAAATTTGGATCAGGCCTGCAGCCAAGGTCTATTCAGCACTGCGCTGAGTCACCCAGGAAACGCAGGACACACCTCAACCCCCCCCCCTTATGACTGTCTAGAGGGAATACACATCCCCTTTCTCCTGTCAGTCTAAACCAGACGTTGAATAGACACCCAGTCAGGACACAAAGGGCCAGATGTAGGTGGGAGATTTTGGCCATTTACCGGCCGGTAACGGCCGAATTCGGCCGTTACCGACCGGTAAATGGCAATGGAGATGTAGGGGGATAAAAAACATGCATTTTCGGTAATTTTACCAAATCGGTAATTTTACCGATTCGGTAAAATTACAGAATCGGTAAAATTATCTATTCTGTATATTTTACCGAATCGGTAAATATACTGGTCGGTAAAATTACCGAAAATGCATGTTTGGTATGTAGGTGCCAATTTTAACATTGACACAGGGCTTTGAAAATCGGTATTTTACCATGCCATACAATTGCATGGTAAAATACCGATTCAGGTGTACATGCACATCTGTGCATGTACAACTGTGCCATGTGGCACACATGGCATGTATGTGTGCCACATGGCACACAAGCCTAAAACAGGGGTGCCAGAGGGTGTCACCCTTGCAAAATTCGGTATTTACCGATTCGGTAAATACCGATTCGGTATTTGATATTGAATCCTATGGGCTTCAAGGCCCATAGGATTCAATAGCAAATACCGATTTTTACCGATTCGGTAAAATTTACCGAATTGGTACCTACATTAGAAATACCTACTCTTAATTACCGAGTCGGTAAAATTCGTTAATTAAGAGTCGGTATTTCTGATTTTGCTACATCTGGCCCAAAGAGTCATAAGCACTCATAAATGTCTACTTCGAAAAGTGGTATTCCTCAAATAGTTATAATTAATCTGCTTTCACCACTAAGCAGAATTTATTACTACTATTCCAAACATACCAAACATGGCCACGCTATCCCCTTCATATCAGAAATTACCAATGAAGCACATATCAGGGAATTTCCAATGCACACCTATAAGAGGGCAGCCTCACAGCAGTGAGGAACCAAATAGGCTGTTTGTAACTACCAGGGCATGCCACACAGTTAAGGCACATGTCCTTCCTTTTACCTACACAGCACCCTGCCCGTAGGGCTACCTGGGGCCTACCTTAGGGGTGTCTTACATGTAGTAAAAGGGGAGTTTCAGATGTGGAAACCACTTTAAATGCCATGTCACTGCAGTAGTAAACTGCAGGCACAGACCCTTCAGCGGCAGAGGCCTGAGACAGGGTTGAAAGGCTACTTCGGTGGGTTGTGCAAGCAGTGCTGCAGGCCAGCTAGTAAAATGTAATTTACAGGCCCTGGGTATATGGGAAACCACTGTACAAGGGACTTACAGGTAAATTAAATATGCCAAACAGGTGTAGACAAATCTTACCAAGTTTACAAGAGAGATCACATGCACTTTAGCACTGATCAGCAGTATTAATGTGCCCAGAGTCATAAACCCAACAAAAACAGGTCAGAAAAATACAGGAGGAAGGAAAAGTTTGGGGATAACATTGCAAAAAGGGCCAGTTTCAACAGACTCAAGTACTGTGGAAATCACGGTTTGATATGGGTTCGTACTTGTTGAAATACATTTGTGATTCTTTTCAATTGTAGTACAATTCAATAATGTCTTAGACTCTTGATTAGTGTTCTCTTTTGTTGGTTGAACAACAACTCCAAAAGTATATTTGTTTACTATGCACATTGACTTTTTTATAGGGTAATCCTTAAGGATGTTGTTGGTTTGCATTAGTTTCACTCATCTCAAAAAATATAATTACACCACGGACACGTGTTTTGAACTCATGGGGATTGCATGTGCGGCTTTCTCGAGTCTTAATCAGATAGTCATTATGGTGATTAAATGTATCACAAAAAATGCATAGGGCCCGATTCACAGAATGAACTTAAGACTCAATCCTAAACTTACTACTGTTTTGGTATTCACAGATTGCACTTACTACTTTTGGTATTCACAGAATGCACTTACTACTTTTGGTATTCACAGAATGAACTTACTCCTTTCGGTATTCACAGAAGTTAGGACTCCTAACTTTAGGACTCCTAAATGCCTTCTGTGAATACCGAAAGTCTTAAAATTAGGATTTTTCTCAATTTAGTAGTAGTAAAGTTAGGACTACTAACTTTAGCACACCTAAATGCCTTCTGTGAATACCGAAAGTCTTAAAATTAGTATTTTTCTCAATTTAGTAGTAGTAAAGTTAGTAGTCCTAACTTTACTACTACTAAATTGAGAAAAATGGTAATTTTAGGACTTTCGGTATTCACAGAAGGCATTTAGGAGTCCTAAAGTTAGGAGTCCTAACTTTACTACTACTAAATGGAGAAAAATCGTAATTTTAGGACTTTCGGTATTCACAGAAGGCATTTAGGCGTCCTAAAGTTAGTAGTCCTAACTTTACTACTACTAAAATGAGAAAAATCCTAATTTTAGGACTTTCGGTATTCATAGAAGGCATTTAGGAGTCCTAAAGTTAGTAGTCCTAGCTTTACTACTACTAAATTGAGAAAAATCCTAATTTTAGGACTTTCGGTATTCACAGAAGGCATTTAGGAGTCCTAAAGTTAGGAGTCCTAACTTCTGTGAATACCGAAATGAGTAAGTTCATTCTGTGAATACCAAAAGTAGTAAGTGCATTCTGTGAATGCCAAAAGTAGTAAGTTAATTCTGTGAATACCAAAAGTAGTAAGTGCAATCTGTGAATACCAAAACAGTAGTAAGTTTAGGATTGAGTCTTAAGTTCATTCTGTGATTCGGGCCCATAGTATTTTATATAAATTGGTGTTTAACAGCCTTTTTGGGTGACACAGCACCAGTGATAAAACACTATCAATATAAAGTAGTATGTGACCGTAATGATATGCAAAAGTACAGTAATGCTTATAATTTGTCTAATCAGTCCCAAATCCTTCATGGCAATAAAAAGTATAAATGGTAATAATGTTTCTTATTAAATATATGAAAATAAATGTGGGGAGGATTGTACCAGGAGTTAATTGCTGCCATCAGGAAAAAAATAAACAGTACTAATAAACCAGGCAGAGACACGTAAACTAATTCTTCAGGGGTCTAGTGCTGATTAAGGGTATCCACAAGGGGCCCCTGTTAATTTTGCTTTCATACTTCGGGTTCATGGTTAAAGGTTAAATGGTTCCCTAATCTGAAATATGGTGTGCATTTGCCCCTCATACAAATCATACATTCCTTAGTACCCTCTTCAAGATATGGGTGAGATAATCACAATTTTGATAGGGTTTTCTTCAGTTCATTATTTCCTAAACTGTGTGCGGTTGGTTCAGTACTGTTGCAATAAAGACATTGGATGTTGCAGTGTCAGAGTCTTTTTTTGAGTTTTGCTTAGCGTGGCATTATAATTTCCTGCCTGCTACGCCCCAATATACACAACTGGAAACTTTAAAAAGCAGCACCTGTTCCTTTAAGGAAAGTGGCTGTTTAAAAATATATATATAAAGTGTAATTTAATACTGCAAAGTGCACTTAGCATCAACCAAGTCCTACGCTAAATGGTAGTAAATCTGGGAAAAAGTCAATGAACAAGCAGCACAGCCTTATCTCACACTTGGAACAGATATGCAGTATAGGAAATAACATTAAGCTTCTTACCTGCACACACTAACCAGGCACAGCCTAAGCATAAAATAAAAAAAAACAAAGTACGATTTTTCGAATCGGTTTTCACTTGTATGTCCATTTATGTGGACTAGTACAAAGGGAAGGATGGTGGTTTGGGAATAGACCCTAGTTATGGGGCATTCCTTGATAGGATACCCTCACCCCCCGAAGTGGCATTCTTCATAATCTGGTACTAGTCTTCGTTGGGTAGGGAGGTCAATACCCAACAGGCATACTTTTTAGAGCTCTTTTCAAAGAATGTGTATCCTTTAATTAATCAAACCAAAAGGTTTGTCCAATTTCTCTATTGCAAGCTGTTGCCTCTTTTGTGCAGAGGACCTTGTGAATGAAGATTAGGCAAAGTGAAAAGGAAAATATTAAAATGACATATGGTAACACGTGAAGGTCATTCATTCTGCAAATATGTTCCATGGTAGGGTTAAAACAGGAACATGGACTTTCCGGACATAAAAATTCTTAGCGTCTCTAATCAGCCAACATGTTTCTTGCCTTCAGTGGCCCTGTATGGTACATAGCATCCTCAGCCCTAATCTTTCAATAGTTGGGGGCCACTCTAATAGTGTTAAACCCATAGCGTGCTTCAGGGTTTAGTGAAAGGATATGATACTAAAAACTCACACGTAGAGTCCAAAGTGTTATCGTGTTTCCAGAATGGTCCATTGTCATTTTCGCCATGTTAATTAGTTGTGCATGTTGTGGGCCGCATTTGTTTTGCACGTTACTACGTAGTCAAGCTTGCTTTTGTGCCACATTTTATTTTCACACAGAACCTGCATATGTTTTCGTGTTCTGTTCTTTTCCTGGGATTTAGTCTGAACACCATAGACAAGGTCAAACAACAATGCCCCTTGTTATTGTATCTGGTCAAACACTAGCACCCAGCCATAACACAAGAACGCAGCAGTTGTTTGAAAGCGCCAGACTTGTCAAATAACTGGAAACAGGAGTTTTAAAAACACATACTGAGCGAACGTTCTGAATCAAGAATACTGCGTCTGCTGAGATGTAGAACATCCATCTATGTCTGCTAAGGTACGGGGTCCACCTCTAATCCCAGAGATCTTTGACATATAATCATTTAGCTTCAGCAGAAAGGGGGCAGGGGCTGAGGGTGATCTGTCTTATAATGTCACAGGGCTTTTTATGGTATACGGTAGGTTAACCAAGCTAATGATATTTCTGATATCGATTTAGATTCTAATTGTAGTGCAAATACTACATCTTAGAACACAATTGTTTAAATAAATATTATAAAATTCCTTTGTATCTCTTGGTTATCTTATTGTGGACAAGTAAAAGTAAGATAGCGAAGATCCGAGATCCCTGAGAGGGTCGAGAGTTGTGTTCTGAGGTGCCAAGTCACTTGTCTCTCTGGCAAGGTTAGGAGGGCTAAACGATACTGATATGGTGACTCGGAGTCTACATGCTGATGTTTTATGGTCCCTAGCATAGTTCTGTTCTCAAACATTATCCCTACAACAGTATGGGGAGCCCTAACCAAGAGTTGTTAGGGCCTAATACAATATGACGAGGCTGACATATGTATGTGCAAATTAATAGCCCACTTTCTAAAAAAAATATTTGCTATTCAGACATGACCAGGCCATGTAGTGCATTTCTGAGTTGGCACTGTGAGTCAATGCTCTCACTACCATGTCCCTCACCAAAATCTTGCACTTAGTTTGATTCCTGCCACCACTGTTTCTAGACATGACCTCTGAAATCAGAAATACTTTTTCATTCATTCTGTCCTGGTCTTCACAGACCTTGTGACTGAGTAACTCTTTTGTCACTGAGAGTAAGTGGACTCATTGCTATTTGCTTGTTTCTTTATGGAGCGATGCAGCCACTTTGATATGGCCAGAACACATTTTTATTCTTCTAATATTATTCAAAGTTCAAATGTAAAAGTCCTCCCCAATCCATGAAAATTGCCACCTGATCATATGTGTATTATAGGTTGCTGGCACTGTGGCTGTTTGGGGTTTTGCACCCTTAAGCACTGTTTTCCATCTCCAAATGTTAATTGAGACTGAGATTGACCTATTGTCTTTAATTTTAGGATACTGCTAGCATTCTGGGGTTTGTTGAACAAGTTGTAACATTTTTATTTAAAATGGTCATATCTACGTTTTGTTTGGATATGAAATGATTCACCAATAAGGCCACTAGCACTTTACGTCGGACCTTAGTAGTCTTACGCTTATTGATGCAATTGTAAGTCATGATAAAAACACTAAGGGCAAAATTTGACATAGGACAAAGTTGCACTTGCATCAGGCAAGGTGATGCAAGGACAGCGCAACACTAAGTCAGATTAACCAACCCATGCAAGCCCACCTTGCATAGTCCTGCATGGTTAGGTATATCCAGAGTAATGAAAGGCAGCAAAAGTCACTGCCTTATGTTATTAGTTTTTTCCTGAAGAGTGTCTCAGATGGTTCGATGCGTAAAGAGTAGGGGAGGGCATTCCAGTGTTTAGAGGCGAGATAACTGAGGGAATGTGCTCCCATTCTCGATTTTGTATTTTTCGGGACTCTGACCAGATGGGCCTCAGCTGATCTAAGATTACGAGAGGGGATGTAGCGAGTGAGAGGATTATGTAGGTAGCTTGGTCCTTTCCCGTGCAAGATGTGGTGGCTAATGTACAAAGCCTTGAAGAGTATTCTCTCTCTCATTGGCAGCCAGTGTAGAGTAGAAAGAGCTTTCCTCAACTGGCCTCTTCAAGGCAGCATAAGCACAAGGCGGGCCGCCACTTTCTGAATGCATTGAAGCCTGTGCATGCACTTTTCAGTAGCTCCCAAATATAAAACATTTCCATAGTCCAGGTTAGAGGTGACCAATGCATGGACTAGGGTTTTTCTGGCAGATTTGGGGAGCACGTCTAGAGTCTTCCGTAATATGCGTAGGACTCCGAAGCATTTCCCTGGTACCTTTTTGGTCTGAGCCTCAAAGGTAAGATTAGAATTAACCACACCCCCAAGTTCTTAATCTGATTACTGGGGGTAAGGGGGCTAGTGATTGTGGCCACCACACCAATGACCAGATGTAAGAGGATTTCCCTACCACTAGAATTTCAGTCTTACTGCCATTTAACTTTGAGCAGTTATTGGTCATCCATAAGGATAGATCTATAAGATAGGAGGCAAAATTTGTGGCTGATGTCGAGGGGGATTGCTACAGTGAAACCACAAATTGCGTGTCATCCGCATATGACATGACATTTATGTTATACTTTTCTACCACCTTTGCCAATGGGGCCATGTACAAATCAGAAAGAGTAGGGCTCAGTATAGAGCCCTGAGGAACCCCTTGAGGTAGTAGGATGCTTTTAAAATAGTGAGGGCTTTGGGCTACTTGAAAGCTCCGGCCTTTTTATCCAGCCCCTCTTCACTGAGCCGCTGTAGGAGAACTTTATGCAATACAGTGTTGAAAGTCACACTGATATCCAAAAGGATCAGTGTGACTGTCTGGCCTTCATTTACATCTTTACGTATAGTCTCGGTTGACAAGAGCAGGGCAGATTCTGTGGAGTAAGTAGCCCTAAAGCCAGACTGTGTAGGAGGAAGTAGACTGTGGCGATCCATGTGTGCTACCAATTGATTGTAAACTACTTTTTCTGTTATTTTTCCAAAGTAGGGTAAAAGTGAAATGGGTCAAATATTATCTAGCTGGGTAAAGTTAACACCTGGTTTCATTTTAATAGGGAGAACTATTGGTTGCTTCCACAGCAATGGTACCACACCTTCTGCAAACGAAAGCTCTAGCAGATGCCTAATGTGTGGAATTAGAATTTTGAAGCCCTCCCTCAGAGTTCTATGTGTTGCAGGGTCTCTCGGAGACCCAGATTTGATGCTTAAGGCAATGTCTTTGAGATCTTCATCAGGTGGGGGTTTACAAGTGGAGAGGTGGTATGCCTCCTCCATGTTATCTCTCTCCACTGGACCAGGGATCCCATTGCGTGCCACATCCAGAAAGGAGGCGTACATTTAAAAAAAAAAAATTTATAACATCTTATAATCCTAACTGACTCAGGGAACTAGGTAGAAATTCAAGTTAAGTATGCCTAAACTCAGAATGATAAAATACATCTTTTAGTGAAGTTAGTTTTAACATTCTGTGTTTGAAAATACCATTTTTCGAAAGTAGGTATTTTCTTGCCTAACTGTTCAAGCCTGCATCTGTTAGGTTGGGTATTCCTTGCCTGGAGTTTGAGTGACAGGGGCTGTGGGATTCCAGGAGACAGGGTGAGTCAGCACAGGGCTGAATAGAACTATCTGCATGTAGATGAGTGGGAGGAGTTGCACCTGGGACCTGAATAGGGCGGTGCTTGCCTTCTACAATGCTGGCTCCACCTGTGATGCGTCTGATGTCCCTGGCCCACCCTGTCAAAGGAAAATTGAGTCTTGTTAACAAAGTGCTCCAGGACTGCACAGAAATGGTATGGACTGGGTACAGGACACTCTGCCTTCAGAGGACAAAGGATTTGCTAGTATAAATACTGGGACCCAGACCCAAGAAATTTAGATCACTTTTGGGAAAAAAGAAGAACCTTGCTGAGGAGAGGAACTAGGGAAACTGAGGAGGAGATTATCCCTAAGATGAGTGTTGTGTTGGGGATTGGCCTGCAGTGGTTGCCTGACTGCCAAAGAAAGGAGAAATGACTGTGCTACTTTCAAATCAACTTGTGAAGGATCTCCAAGGGCTTGAGATAAAGCTTGCCTCCTGTTGAAGTCTCAGGGACAACAGACTTCACCAACCAGCTCCCCTGCCTTCCCATGCTGGGAATTGAAGTGTCTGCTGTTGAGCTGGGCCTTCTGCGAGACTGCATGTCGCTGAAGGCTGGAAGCGCAACTCAAGATGAAGTAGTGTGTTGCCGCCACAGCCGTTGTTGTCACATCACCGGAGGAGAGTGTCGCCGTTGCAGCAGATGCCCTGGCATCACCGGAGAAGCGTGCCGCCGCTGTCGCCATTGCATCACTCGAAGCGCCTTGCATCCCTGTAGCAGAGTGTCACTGTTGCAGTTGCAGCAGACGACGGAAAAGCGAGTCACAGGGCCTGTCGTGGCTCATAAGAATGGTTGAATCGCCACACGGCCATCGGGCATGCACGCATCATGCTCGCATCAAGAAGAAGATGCCATTTTGTTTCCTTGCACCGGATCTTCAGTGCATCACTGCATTGCTGGTCGCATCGCCACGGAAGCGCAGTAAGAAACCGACGCATCACCTCCCCTCGCAGAGATGAATTGACGCATCCCCTATGCAGCAGTAGGGACCCGACACATCACTGTTCTTGCGTGTAAAGAATGGACGCATCACCTTCCCTGCAACACTTTCGTTGTATAGAGTTACGCATTCAAAGGTACATTGAACTTACAGTGTCACATTTTACATCTAAGAGAACTAAGCTAATTCCACCATTTTTAAAGTGCAGTGATGTGGATTTTTGTTGTTTGTGGTCTTGTGTTAAGTCTACATAAAAATACTTATATTTATACTACAAATTGTCTGTAGTGTTGTCACTGGGTTACTGTATGTGTTCACAAATGCTTTACACACTGCCTCTGAGATAAGCCTGTCTGCTCGTGCCAAGCTACCATGGGGGTTAGCAGGGGTTATTTTAGGAGTGTACCCCCTTACCCTGACTAGACGCAAGGGTCCCTATTTGGTCAAAGGTACCTACCTCTGCCAACTAGGGACCACCAAATCGAACCCTTCCCGATTAAAGTGCAAGGAGGAGAACTATCTTCATTTCTCCTTGTTGATTTCTCTTTCTATGTGTGCTGTAGAACAAAGAGGAAAACACCTCTAAATATTGGTTTTGTGCAGGAAGATGTCCCTTCCTGCGCAAAAACAATCCTGCCTAAAATGCAGGTACACTTGCACCATGGCACAAAGGTGACTTCATTGGCACTTGGCAGCACTGAAGACCAGATTTACCAAATTCTCACACAACACAGAGTAGCAGCCAGAAATGCTGCTCTGCGTTGTCTGAGAAGGAGAGAGCAGGAGTGTGCCTTATCTACAAAGATATGACTTTCTCCTCCCCTCTCCCCAGCGCCGGCATAGAATTTTGCTGCAGCATGCGCAACTTTGCATCATAGTGCCAGAGTGTGTGGTAGTCTAGCATAGGTTTTGTACTGGAACGGTTCACTTCTAGTACAAAATACTATGCTTGGACTAAATGTAAAAATGTCCCTTCTTTGAATGTGTAGTATATAGTGCAGCAAACATGCAGAGGCAAAAAAAAGGAGAAATGAAAACAGTTTTCAGTTAAATGCCTAATTTTAAATGACGTTACATATTTATGCAAAACCCTGTCTCAAATCTTTGGTAGATAGGGTTTTGCATCAAAACCCTGGGTGGTTGTATGGCAACATCCATGTACCACCCTAGGCGCTGCATTATGTTACTTTTAGGCAACTTTCAGTGCAAAACAAGGTTTACGCTGGAAAGTTGGCAGAAATAAAATTGAGCTTGTTTGCTTCCGTTTTGCGATGCAAACCCAGTGCAAAATGTTAGTAAATCTCCATCTTAGTGTACCAGCACATTGAGAGAGCAGAAATTCAACTTATCTTGATAGATATGGCGCATTCTTGCTGTCTCCATTTGACACAGCATAATGCAGAAAGTTGTCTTGCTGTGTTGCACTGCATCAAATGATGATAAATCAGCCCCTAGATCACCAAACTACCAAAGTAAACCTACACCATATAACACATACAACAAATAATACAATAACACCTCAGCAAACATTAACTTGGTGCATCATTATAACCCTTTCAATGAATATAAAATGAGGTCTCCCCCACCTACTCTGTCATATTCAAACAGAACAAGGTGCATCTAACTTATTCTCCTTTACCCCCTTATGCCCTCCAATTAACCCTTGTGTATGCTACCTATTCTGACCCATTTCCACCCAACCATTCTGCTTGGATGTTCAGGCAGACCTCCACGTAGCACCAGCTGATCCTATCAAGATTCTGGGAATTAGCATTCTTATATTCCCACCCTTAATACTAGGAAGAGAGGGGCGTGGCTACGGCGCCGAGGAAGATGGCCGCAGGTCCGGGAAGCTCAGGTGCGGGGTGAGGAGACGAGAGTCTTTCCGGGCACCTTGCTTCCTTCTGGATCCTCAAAGCAGCATCTCTCTACGGCGGAAACATTTGGGTACCCGCGCTTGTGCTTTTCAGCCTTTAAGTCGCGGTGAACACCGATGTTTTCTTCCTGCATGTTCCTGGCGGTTTGTGTCTGAAGCGCGGCCGCCATGTTGTGCACAGTTCTGCTGCGTTTACCGGCGTTATGACGAAGAGCTGCCTCCCTCTCTCTGCATCTCCTGCTGTGTAGTGAGTTTCTTCTTTACTGGTGCATACTGGCCATTACTCTGCATTTTTTTTTGTGGCATTTTTGCCCGTTTTGAGCGCTGTGCTTCATGCTGATTGCTAGCATTCTTCATTTTCTTTTCAGGATGTGTCCGCCATTTTAGCTGCCTTCCTCTTTTTGCCTCCTGGTGATTTTTACTCTCTGCTGCGTATCCAGTGTTTCTCCTCTGAACTCATATGTGCTTCTTTCTCGCTTTTTGTTTTCCTTTTTAATTACTGGGATGACTGCCTCTTTTTGAACCATTTTTATTGCTTTTCAAGGAATCTTCGCTTATTAGTTCTCTTCACACATTGGCAGTTTTGGAAGTTTTTTCCTTCTGGCATACTGTAGTGTCTTGTGGACGTCCTTCTTACAGTGACTTTTCTGTGCCAGTTGGCTTGCTTTTTCAATGGCAGCGTCACGTACTAATCGTACAACTTCCCTTCACCAACGCACTACTTCTGCTGCGCCATTAGAGGATGTTAACCCTTTTAGTGTTTTACAAGACACACTGGATGATTCACAATCCGATATCGCTACTATCAGGGGTTCCTCTACTCCTAATCCATGCTCATCTGCGAAGCAATTATCTAAATCCTCCTCTTCATCCGCTAACACCAACTCTGGAAAGAGGGTCAAAGCCAGTCCTCCATCTTCCACCAACGTTTCAGAGTCCATGTTTATGGAGCTTATATTAGAGGAGATCCGGGCGCTTAAACCCTATATGACAGAGACTAACTCCCGCCTCCAGAGTCTTGAAGATAATTGGTCTCACACACAGCAGAGAGTGAATCTTCTTGAGAGTTCTTTTACAGTTACTCAACCAGCCATTGCCCAGATCCCCACAATGCAAAAGGAGATCACTCTTCTCAAGTAGCAAGTGGAAAATTTGGAAAATCGTAATAGATGCAACAACCTACGTATTTATGGTCTGGCCAAAAATCTTGAGGGTACAAATCCAATTTCATCTTTTCAATCTTTCCTTCCCACTCTTCTTGACCTCCAAGCATCACCTCCCCTAAACATTCAACGAGCTCATCGTCTAGGTTCAGCTTCTCAACCTTCAACTTCCAATTCTTTTGTGAAGCCCAGAGGAGTTATTCTATATTTTCTGGAGTACACGGATCTTCTTCGAGTCCTTCATGCAGCTAAACAAAAAGGGAAGATTGTGTTCCATTTTAATGGCTCGTTGGGTTGTTTGACTTCTTCCTATTGTTTCTTGTATTTTCGTATATCTACTATGGTTTATTTTCATGTTTTATTTGACCTCTTCTCTCTTTTATTCCTTTTTTAGATGCTGCTCCTGTGATCCCTACAACTGTTTTCGTTTGTTTTCCATGATTGTGCCTGGTGGCTCTTTTACCCTTGCCACGTCTTCTTGGAGTCCTCGGTTCGTTGTGCCTCCTTCCTTCTGTGGTTCCTGCATCCCCAGTTCTTCTTGGTGTTCTATGGTATGTCTTTTGTTTTTGATTCCTTGTTTTCATCTTCTCTCTGTACCCTTTTTCTTTCTTTTCTTCCTTTCTTCTTCTTGAAGCATCTATTTTATTTCCTTCTGTTTTTTCTTCTCTTTCTCTCATTTCGATTCTCAGCACTTTTACGTTTTCTTTCATCGCAGTTCGATCCTTTCTTTTCCTTATGTCTTCTTCTTCCTTTTTCCCTAATTGGAAATATTATTTATATTTGTTCCTACTATTGCTTATTGTTGATTTTATGGTAATTAGTGTCTATAATGATATATATTTTTTAGAGTTTTAAATGTCAATTAATGTAATTTCTTGGAATGTTAAAGGTTTGAGACAACGTGTGCTTTCTCACTTAGCTCCTTTGAAAGGAGATTAAGGGCCAGATGTAGGAGCCTTAATACCGGTCGGAAACGGCCGATTTTGGCCGTTTCCGACCGGTATTTGGCTTTTGAGATGTAGGGGGCATTTTATTTACAGAATCAGTATATTTACCGATTCGGTAAATATACAGAATCGGTAAAATACCGAATTGGTAAATTTACCGATTCTGTACATCAAGATGTAGGTGGCACTGTAAACAGTGCCACAGGCCCTTACCGAATCGTTATTTACCATGGAATACTATTCCATGGTAAATAACAAATTCCAGTGTACATGCACATCTGTGCATGTACACCTGTGCCATGTCTGTGTGTCAAATGGCACACAAGACAGAAACAGGGGTGCAACAGGGTGTCAAAGTGACACCCTGTCATCCTTGCAAAATCGGTTATTTTACAGATTCTGTAATTACAGAATCGGTATTTGCCATTGATTCCTATGGGCTTCAAGGCCCATAGGAATCAATGGCAAATACCGATTCTGTAATTACAGAATCGGTAATTACCGAATCATACAGATTCAGTATTTTTACCGATTATTTTACCTACATAGCAATTACCGAATAATGAATACAGAATCTGTAAAATTCGGTATTTACCATTCGGTAAATTGCTATTACCTACATCTAGGCCTAAGTGTTATTACAAGAAATTCATATCAAAGATGTTGAGGTTTCTAAATTGCGTCGTAATTGGGTGGGACATGTTTTTGCATCACCCGGGTCAGGAAACCGTAATGGTGTTGCTATCCTCTGTCATAAACGTTTGAATGTTCAACTTGTTAAACAAGATAATGACTCAGAGGGTAGGGGGGTTGTGGTTTCAATGTTAGTTAACAACATTCCTTTAACTATTTTTAATGTGTATGCTCCTACTATGCAGGACAAATTGTTTTGGCTTCAAATTCTTTCTTCGACAATGCAGTACACAGATGATTATTTTATTTTGGGCGGGGATTGTAACATGGTTATGGATCCTTTCCTTGACCGTAAGTCGAATTCCTGTTTTTCATCCTCTCCAATGCATGCTCAATTCACTTCTGTTATTTCCCAACGGTCCCTAGTTGACTCATGGCGTCTATGTAACTTTACCTTGCAAGAATATACTTATTTTTCCCCTGTCCACTCTTCCCAATTCCGTATAGATTATCTCTTTATTTCCAAAGCCCTTACCCAACATATTACACATTCCGATATAGGTTCCATTTTAATATCAGATCATGCCCCGATTTCCCTTCAACTGGATTTACTTTCCCCGACTAAAGGATCTAGGAGATGGAGATTTAATAATTCTCTCCTTTTGGATCAGTCCTTTTCTCCAGCTTTTCTTGACTTTGCCTCGCTCTTTTTTGCAACCAATGAATCTCCTCAGTCCTCACCTCAATTGATTTGGGATACTTTTAAAGCTGCTTTTAGAGATTTCATTATTTCTTATGTTGCCAAAAAGAGGTGTTTGGCCTCACAAGTCTTGTCCAATCTCACTTCTCAGATTAAACACTTAGAAACTTTATACCATTCGACTAAATCTCAATCTGATCTTACCAATCTCATCAATGCCAAACTCTCCTTTAATAAATCTTCTACTGAATCCGCTAATCTGGTTCTGCTTAAGTCTAGTGCTAAATATTATTCTTCACAGAATAAAGCTGGCAATATGCTCGCGAATTATCTTAAAGTTCGAAAGTAGCAAATGAAAATGGACTCGATTGTTTCCTCCTCTAATGTTGTCCTACATAAAGATGAAGATATTTTGGAATTTACCAAATTTTATCAAACTCTCTATACTCTCGAATCTCCTTCTTTGTCTTCTGTCATTGACCGTTACTTATCTTCTATTCCTTCTCCTTCAGTGTCTGATGTTGATTTTTCCTCTTTAGATAAAGACATTGGCGTTTCGGACATTTTGGAAGCCATTCGCGTCCTTAAAAAAGGTAAAGCTCCTGGTCCCGACGGCTTCTCCATCGAATTTTACTCTCATTTTTCGTTTTCTTGTCCCTAAACTTCATCAATTACTTACTTTTTTCATTTCTTCTCAAAAATCTGAAGGCTCATTCCAGGGAGCGTTGATTTGCCTTCTCCCCAAGGATAACAAAGATCACACTTTATGTAAAAATTACAGGCCTATTTCTTTGATTAATCTTGATTATAAGATCTTTGCAAAAAGTTTAGCGTTGCATTTAGATAAAATTTTACCCCAATTGATTGGTAAGGAACAATGTAGTTTCATTAAAGGACGTAATCTCTCAGATAATACCCGACTCTTCTTCAATGTTCTTAGTAAAGCCCATTCTGTTGATCACTCCCTGGCCGCTATTGCATTAGATGCAGAAAAGGCTTTTGACATGGTTAATTGGCCTTTCCTTTTATCCTCTCTTAAATGGTTTGATTTTGGTTCTCAATTCATTTCTTATGTTTCCTTGCTGTATTCTTTTCCTAGATCTTTTATTTTTGCTAATGGTCTTATGTCTTCTTCTTTCCCTTTGTTTCGTGGAGTTCGTCAAGGCTGCCCTCTTTTGCCCCTTCTATTTATTCTTGCGTTAGAACCGTTCTTAACAAAAATTCGACTTAATAATGACATCTCTGGATTCTCCTATGGTGATAATCAAGTTAAACTCTCTGCCTATGCGGATGACATTCTTCTTTTTCTTTCTAATCCTCTAATATCTCTTCCTGCTTTTCTCTCTGAAGTCTCGGAGTTTGGGGCTGTATCAGGTTATAAATTGAATGTCGATAAGTGTGAAATTCTTCCTTCAAATAAGCTTTGTTTTCATGCCGACTTTTTACTCTCTTCTTTTCATTGGAACCCTTCCGAGATCAAATATTTGGGTCTCTGGTTTACTTCCTCCATACAGGATACTGTAACTCTTAATATTTAACATTTGCAAACTACTCTAACGGACTCCATGACAAGATGGCATCCTTTATTTCTCTCCTGGTGGGGTAGATTAGATTATATCAAAATGATGTTAGTACCTATTATTTTATTTTTCCTTTCTAATCTTCCAGTAAATATCCCAAAATCCTGCTACAAAAACTTCTATTCTATATTGTCTTGCTTTTTATGGCTAAATAGGCGTGCCAGAATGTCTTTTTCTAAACTTAAACGTCCCAAACACCTAGGGGGAGTTAATTTTCCTGATTTCTCCTCTTACCACACTTCCGTCTTTCTTTCTAACTCGGCTTCCTTTTTATCTGATTTGTCTTCTCCCTTATGGGTTGACATTGAATCTTCCTTATTTCACCCTTTTACTTTTAAAGAGTTTGTCTTATTGTCTCGGGCTCCACATAAAATGTCTCTCCCTATCCTTAAAATTCAAGAAAACTTTTTCTCCCCTTGTTTCTGAGCGGTCTTGATGATCGTGAAAATTTTTTACAATCATCTATTTGGTATAACCCTCTCATTAAAATTAAAAATAGAACTCTTTTCTGGAAAGATTGGCATGCCCATGGTCTTCTCTGGGTTCATCAACTTTTTGTTGGTGGGTCATGTATTTCCATTCCTACTCTTCAATCTCGTTTTTCTCTTCCTTCTTCTTTCTTTTCTAATTTTACTCAGTTGATTACTGTTGTTCAGAGTAGTTATGATTCTTTTACAGGCTCACTCTCTCCTAGTCCTCCTTCCTCTCTCACTTTGCCCTTTTTGTTATCTTCTTCTTCTGCCTCACACATTTATAAAAAATTACACAAATCCTCTATTGATAGAGATAAATCGGCTGTTAAACAACAATGGGAATTGGACTTAGAGGAGTCTTTTTCTATCCTTCAATGGCAGAATATATGGAATAAGATAAGGACATCTTCTAGAGCAGCTAACACTACCCAATCAATCAATCAATCAATCAAGAAATGTATATAGCGCGCTTCTCACCCGAAGGGTTTCAAGGCGCTTGGGGGGGTCTGCTACTGCTCAAACAACCAGGTTGCTTCCGGAAGGAGAGGTGGTCTTGGGTCTGGCGGAGGTGGATGGGGAAGGAGTTCCATGTCTTGGCTGCCAGGTAGGAGAAGGATCTTCCTCCCATGGTGGTTCTTTGGATGCGTGGAACGGCGGCGAGGGCGTGGCTGGTCGATCGAAGCTGGCGGGTGGGAGTGTAGAAGGTCAGGCGGTTGTTGAGGTACATGGGACCCAGGTCGTGGAGAGCCTTGTGTGCGTGGGTGAGGAGTCGGAACGTGATTCTCTTGTTGACGGGGAGCCAGTGCAGGTCTCTCAGGTGTCCGGCGATGTGGCTGTGACGGGGATGCCCAGGATGAGTCGTGCGGAGGCGTTCTGGATGCGTTGGAGTCTCTTCTGTAGTTTGGCTGTGGTTCCGGTGTAGAGGGTGTTTCCGTAGTCCAGTAGGCTGGTGACGAGTGCCTGGATGACCGTCTTCCTGGTTTCGGTGGGGATCCATCGGAAGATCTTATGGAGCATGCGTAGGATGTTGAAGCATGAAGATGAGACGGCGTTGACTTGTCTGGTCATTGAGAGGGAGGAGTCCAGGCTGAAGCCCAGGTTGCGTGCGTGGTCCGATGGTTTGGGTGCGCTGCCCAGGGCACGGGGCCACCAGGAGTCGTACCAGGCGGAGGAAGATGGTCCCAGGATGAGGACTTCCGTCTTGTCTGAGTTCAGTTTCATGCGGCTGTTCTGCATCCACTCGGCTACGTCTTTCATCCCTTCGTGTAGGTTAGTTCTGGCGGTGGCTGGGTCGTTGGTGAGGGAGAGGATCAGCTGAGTGCCGTTGGCGTAGGAGATGATGTTGAGGTTGTGTTGGCGTGCGATGGCCGCGAGGGGGCTCATGTAGATTTTGAAGAGGGTGGGGCTGAGTGAAGATCCTTGTGGTACGCCGCAGATGACTTCGGTGGCCTCGGATCTGAATGGGGGAGGCGGACTCTCTGGGTTCTTCCGGTGAGGAACGAGATGATCCACTCCAGAGCCTTCTCTTGGATTCCGACGTTGCTGAGGCGTTGTACTAGGGTGCGGTGGCAGACAGTGTCGAACGCTGCGGAGAGATCCAGGAGGATGAGGGCCGCTGTTTCCCCGTTGTCGAGCAGGGCTCGGATGTCGTCAGTGGCTGCGATGAGGGCGGTCTCGGTGCTGTGGTTGGCACGGAAGCCGGACTGCGAGGGGTCGAGGGATCCATTCATCTCGAGGAAGGCCGCAAGCTGTCCGTTGACGGTCTTCTCAATGACTTTGGCAGGAAAAGGGAGGAGCAAGATGGGGCAGTAGTTCTTGAGGTCGTTGGGGTCTGCTGAAGGTTTCTTCAGGAGGGCGCTGAGTTCTGCCTGCTTCCAGCTCTCCGGGAAGGTGGCGGTGTTGAAGGAGCAGTTGATGATGTCTCAGAGTTGGGGTGCGATGACGGAGGCGGCCTTGTTGAAGACGTGGTGGGGCATGATTCGGTTGGTGATCCGGCGTGGATGGTGTTCATTGTGTGGATGGTGTCTTTGGTGCTGATCAGGTTCCAGGCACGGAGGGTGGTGGTGGGGTGCGTCGGTTCGGTGGTTGGGTGCGTGGGCTGTGTGCCGAAGCTGTTGTGTATGTCGGCGATCTTGCTGTAGAAGAACGAGGCGAGTGAGTCGCAGAGTTCTCGCGAGGGGGTGATGGTGTTGGTTTCGGCGCTGGGGTTGGAGAGCTCTTTGACGATGCTGAAGAGTTCCTTGCTGTTGTGTGAGTTGTTGTCTAGTCGTTCCTTGAATGCTGTCTTCTTGGTGGTGTGGATCAGCTGGTGGTGTTTGCGGGTGGCGTGCTTGAGGGCAGTCATGTTGTCGGTAGTCGGGTCTTTGCGCCAGGCTTTCTCAAGGGTGCGGCAATTCTTCTTGGAGTTCTTGAGATCGTCGTTGAACCAGGAAGCCTTTTTGCTGCCGGGCCTGCTGGGATGGTTTTTCAGGCGTGCGAGGTCGTCAGCACAGTTGGTGATCCACTGTGTGAGGTAGTTGGCTGCTTGGTTGGGGTCTGTTGAGCTGGCGGGAGTATTCTGGTTCAGGGATGTGGAGAGCTGGTCGGAGGTGATCTTGTTCCAGCTCCTACGGGGAATAGGCTGCGGGTGATGGTGAGTCGTGGTCCTTCTGAAGCTGAAGTGGATGCAGCTGTGGTCTGTCCAGTGGAGTCCGGTGGAGTGGCTGAAGGCGATGTCCTTGCTGGAGGAGAAGACGGGGTCAAGCGTGTGCCCGGCGTAGTGGGTGGGGGTGTTCACCAGCTGCTTGAGTCCGAGGTTGGCGAGGTTGTCCAGCAGGGTGGTGGTGTTGCTGTCCTTGTTGTTCTCCAGGTGGAAGTTCAGGTCCCCTAGGAGGATGTAGTCAGCGGAGGAGAGGGCGTGTGGGCTGATGAAGTCTGCGATGTCTTCGCTGAATTGTGTGCGAGGGCCTGGGGGAACAATCACTTGGGGGTATAGGGGGAAAGGGATAGGTAAGGCAGCCCCCCACTCGTACAGTGTTTAAACAATTAGAGCCTCACCTATATGTATACACATCCACATCAAAAACCACCAGGAGTAGGGACCCCTCCTTGTTAATGTCCCCAGGGATTTGTCAATGACATAGATCCAAAGGTTAGGATGTGTATAAATACCAAAAATCACACAGGACCACTCTTACTTCATCCACCAGAAAAGTGTGAAAGATAGAGAGAGTACCTCACGGTAGCACCACCCGAGGGGGTTCCCGGTTAGTAATTACCGGTATACCCACTTCTCATCATTGGCCACTCTCTCTATGTGAAAAGACAAAAGTGCACTAAGGAAAATAATAGTGCAGACGTGAGAATAGTGATGTGAAAAAACACAAATAGTGACAAACGTCTCACCACTAACACATAATTTGAAGTGTACAAAGAAGATGTACAGACCCCTAACCAAACACACAAATAATATATAAAAGTGTGGTAGGGTTATGCTTGCTTTACCGTTTTATTCTGATGCAGCAGAACCCCACTTCTTAAAATTGGTAAATATGTACCATAACTCTTTTCAATCTCAAGCCGACATGTTTCATCGCTGCAAGTTTAGCGATTTCATCAGGGCAATGAGGGGTACAAAGTTCTCAGTCTTTTCATGAAGTTTATGGACCTTGAGGGTGCTACGTTAGCACATACCAGCACCACTCAAAAGGGGGCACCGTGTTAAGCATCCACGTGTCCCAACATGTGACCGACAATAATCACAGCCACTGTCGCCGAGTCCCTCCGGCGCTTCCGACGATGCGAGGGCCTGGGGGCCTGTAGATGAGGGTGCCTCTGAGTGTGGTCTTGGGGTCAGTGTGTATCTGGAAGTGAAGATGTTCGGCGGCTGTGAGGGTGTCGTCGGAGTTGGTCGTGATGCAGATGGTGTTCTTGTGGATGATGGCGATGCCTCCTCCTGTCTGGTTGATGTGGTCCCTCCGGGTGATCTTGTATCCATCTTGTATCCATCCGGAATGGCGATGGCGATGTCGGGCGCTGAGGAGGCATTCATCCAAGTTTCCGTGAGCAAGGCGACATCTGGAGATGTGGTGTCGAGCAGGTTCCAGAGTTCCACGGCGTGCCTGTGGACGGAGCCGGTGTTGAGCAGGATGCACTTCAGGTGCTTGCTGCTGGCGCTCGACTTGGCGGGTGTGGTGCCGGTCCGGATGCAGGAGAAGTTGCAGGATTGGCAGCTGAAGGGTCCGTTGGAGCGTCGCAGGGTGGCTCGGTAGCATCCGTGGATCCGGCCGGTGATGAGTGCGTTGAGGGTGGCGGTTTCGTAAGTCCGGCGGGTGGGATGACCTCTGCGGGGGACAGGGGTTCTGGCGCTGGGCGCGGTCCAGGGCTGCGCGTGAACGCTGCGCGTGCGTGGGGCCTCATAAGAAGGTAGCTGGGAGGGAGGGTCAGTTGGGTGGTGGGAGCGGGGCGGCCAATGGGCTGGCGGGGGCGGGGCCGCAGGGAGGCAGCGGCGGGAAAGTCGGGTGCGGGAGGCTCAGCGGCGGCTGGGTCACCCTAAGCGAATCTCAGGCACAGGAACAGGAAGCAGGAGGAGCGTGGGGGCGACCAGGCCTGGGCAAGGCTCAGCGGTCGCTCCCGAGGTGGAGAAAGAGGTCCCCTTAAGAAGGTAGCCGGGAGGGAGGGTCAGCTGGGTGGCGGGCGCAGGGTGGCCAATGGGCTGGCGGGGGGCGGGCCGCAGGGAGGCAGCGGCGGGAAAGTCGGGTGCGGGCGGCTCAGCCGCAGCTGGGTCGCCCTAAGCGAATCTCAGGCACAGGAGCAGGAAGCAGGAAGCAGGTGGAGCGTGGGGGCGACCAGGCCTGGGCAAGGCTCAGAGGTCACTCCCGAGGTGGAGAAAGAGGTCCCCTTAAGAAGGTAGCCGGGAGGGAGGATCAGCTGGGTGGCGGGAACGGGGTGGCCAATGGGCTGGCGGGGGGTGGGCCGCAGGGAGGCAGCGGCGGGAAAGGCGGGTGCGGGCGGCTCAGCGGCGGCTGGGTCGCCCTAAGCGAATCTCAGGCACAGGAGCAGGAAGCAGGTGGAGCGTGAGGGCGACCAGGCCTGGGCAAGGCTCAGAGGTCACTCCCGAGGTGGAGAAAGAGGTCCCCTTAAGAAGGTAGCCGGGAGGGAGGATCAGCTGGGTGGCGGGAACGGGGTGGCCAATGGGCTGGCGGGGGGCGGGGCCACAGAAAGGCAGCGGCGGGAAAGTTGGGTGCGGGCGGCTCAGCGGCGGCTGGGTCGCCCTAAGCGAATCTCAGCCACAGGAGCAGGAAGCAGGAGGAGCGTGGGGGCGACCAGGCCTGGGCACGGCTGAGCCAAACGTTATTTTTTATTTATAATCGGCTCCTGATAACCCCTGCTAAATTACATTCAATTAACTCTTCTCTACCTTCAACATTTTGGTCCTGCTCAGATTCGAGAGCGGATCTTAAAAATATGCTTTTCTCCTGCCCGTAGGTTTATACTTTTTGGTCCAAAGTATGGCGACAACTCAATACTATTTTTTTTACTAACTTCCCCCTCTCCCTTACACATATTTTTCTTGGTAGCCTTTCTGATATATGGTCCTCTTCGGACTTTAATACTTCCATTATCGACCTACTCCTGGCTGTGGCATTTCAACAGATCACTAAGGCTTGGAAGGATACATCGTCTATCTCCTTTCAGGCATGGTGGTATGGTGTTTGTTTCAATCATAGATTAGATAGAGCATATGTTTATCCTGTTACACTTGCTATCAAACGTGATTTATTGTGGTTACCTATTACTACTTTCTTGAACTCATCAGCTCACTCCTCCATGTTACATTCTCCTCGTACTGAGGAAGTACCTAAAACCCCCTGATATGAGTCTTACTTACTTTTGTTTCTTTTCTTACATATACCTTTTTCCTTTACTTTTGTACAATGTTTTTTGGAAGACTTGAAGGTTTTTTCGATATGTTACATTTTTCTATATGGATACTGTGCTTTAATGACTGAGTTTCCTTCCCATTTCTTTCCCCCTCCTTTTTCTTCTCTTCTTTTCTCTTTCTCTCTCTCTTTCTCTCTTCCTTCCTTATACTATTCACATTTTCTATTTGCATTGTATTTGAAAGTAATACTGTATCTTATTCCTTTATTGTACTTTTTTGGATTTCAATAAAGTTCTTCTAAAACTTAAAAAAAATAAATACTGGGAAGAGAGAACATCTAGCAATCTCAAAAAAGCACATTTAAGCACTCCAACCAGAGGCTTGCCACTTGTTTGATGCAGCTGACACCATTTTTATGTTTATTTATGTTTTCTGCAGGCCTACAGTTCAAAACCAATGACTGACTTGGCATTGATGTGATTTCTGCAAAATTTGCAATAATTTTAAAAAAGAGTCAATGGTAGAGCAATATACAGCAGTGAAGTATATCTTCGTGGCGTGCCTGATGGCAATTCCATTACTTTTACCACCCTGTAATAACTTGGTATGTGATCAATATGCAAACATGTATATAATAACTTTGGGCTTGTTTCTAACCCTGGCATGCGTCCTTTTGCCGTCATAGTGATAGAGTTGATCTCATTTAACAGCCCAGTTGAACTTTCCCTGACCAAATTATGAGATCAACACCAAGGCTGCAGTAATCCCACTCCCTTCAGAAGTGTGCCATGAGCAGGAATGGAAGGACTTCCTTTCTGCTCAGTGGAATGTGAATCCAACCAATCCTGGACCTCCTCTCATCAGAGTTAGAGCAGCTCCAGGATTGGTGCAAGCAGGCTAACCCAGCGCTCATTTTGAGGATGGGGGCTGTGCTGGATCTACAGTGTGCATACCGGGCTGGCCCTAGGTAGTCAGCCTGCCAACCTGACATGCGCACTGAAAGGGCAGCGGTAATCCTGCAATAGCAGGATTTAGCCCCACCCATCTGCCTCATGCTTGCTCTGTACACAGCGTGATCTGGTGGCAAAGTAAAATTACATTATTATGCCATTTTATGTATGTGTGTTTGCCTGATGCTCTCGCAGCAGACAGGGTGACGCTCCTCCACTCTTGTGGTGGAGCTTGCGCTGCTCCCAAAGGAGGAGTGTGTTCCTGAAAACATCAAACGAATGACCCTCCATAGCATGGGATGTTATTCCCATGGTGTGGGGGAGGTCAGTATTTTTTTTTCTGTTTGAGACTGCCAGGTTTTCCTGGCAGTGACAGACACATAAAATATCAAACCCTCCTCTACAAACAGGATTGTCAGAGTATGTTTTCTGTGGAGCCAACAGGGGCATCGTCGTTGGAAAACAGATGTTCCGCTGGACTCAGAATAGAGAGGGTGGACCAAGGGCTTGGCAGACAGCTTCATGTTAGTGACTAAGTACTTTCTCCTATACAATCTAAATCTGGCGGTAAGCATGATGATTGTTGTGTCCAGTCCAGTATAGCTGCCGTTAGGCTTACACATATGTAAATGTGTATATGCGTCGTTTTCCATGCATGTTTCTGCGAGTGTGGTCATGGTTTGGCTTTATATATGAATGTTTATATCAAGCTTTGTGGTTCCTTTTTCTGGCTATGTGCGTAGAAAAGAGGAATTCCAATGTGCAGAGTTGAGTGCCAATGTACAAGAGGTAAGCCCCGGACCACCGAGTCTGACCGCACCTGCAGGAGAGAGCAGCTCGGGTATGAAAATAAATGCATCCACATAAGAAAGTAGTGCCGGTATCTAACAACAGGTGGTCTACACCTTGACGCTGCACAAAAGCACTTTAATGCCTGGTTCCTGTGTTTCTGTTTCTGGACTTGTGGATATCGCTGGCATGCCAGGGGCGTAACACAGGCCCCGCAGCCCCCGCAGTGCGTGGGGGCCCGCAGCCCAGGGGGCACCTCACTCAGTCTCAGCGCAGCCAGCTGCAGCAGCCAAGCCTCTTCAAATCTTCATGAGTTTAACGGGGTGCGCACGCCACGGCCTTTTCATTTATTAAATGGTTGGTGCTTATGCGCTACCACTGCCCGGCCGGAACTCTGAGTGTTTTCATAATTAGATGGCAGTTGTCTCCGCCGGCGCAGGTCTGAGTAAGAAAGTGTGGCATCTGATAGCCCCTGCCTGCATGCATCAATGTGCCCCGCAGGTAAGTACTTGAGGAGGCTGCGATTTGGGACACTGACTGTGTGTGTGTCTCTCTCTCTCTCTCGAGTGTGCCCGGCCTCCTCACACCCTGTAACTTTGCCCGGATCCAGGCCAGTGCAGACACACCCCACACTTCCCAGAAAATAGAAGGCGGGCGCCAGGGGGCCATAAGTCACGTGGTTTCCATAGCCCTGTGCAGAGGAATAGGGACTGCAAATGTTTTACTCTCTTGGGGACTGCCCTCCTGTGTGGTGCTGGTGCTATTTGTCAAGGGTCACGCTGTTTTGTGGCTTGATAGCTGAGATGAGAACTTCGGTGCGATGGTTCCACAGGTGACACCTAATCACGAGACACAGTGCTCTCTCTGCGTTGAAAAAATGGCACGTGCCCCTTCAGAATAGTCTCCAGGTCTCCACACCCCTCTCCTCCCCACCCCTTGTGAGGATGTCTATGACCCGGCTACCCCGCCTCCGCGCAGCAGCATTGAAGCAGGCAAATGAAGCTGCGTTGATGGTCAGGAGGGTGTGCACTTTGCAGAAGTCTGGGGGTGCACTTTGGAGAGGCAATAGGGAGTGGCGTAGCACTTTCATGCACAGGGTTCGTGTTTGTGCCTGCTTTCATGTTCCAGGGTAAAAGGCTCCATCGATTAACATATGAACACACCAGTCAGTTCTGAGGCCAGTCCTGCGCTTGCTTGGTCTGGGGGGCGGTGGGCTTTGGAGTGGGCCGCAGAATAAACTATGGTCTTCAAGGCACTGGCAGCTCAAACCCTCTGCACGCGCCTCCTTATGGCCCAGATTAGGGTTTGGTGGCAGCAACTGAGTAGGGAGGGGCTGGGCTGGCCTGGTTTATTTCCCGAGTTATTAATGCTACGGGACTCATTTTACCCACAGGAAGTGTCCATAGTGGGCCTCCTGATGCTAGATACTCCATTCAGTACAACCTTGTAGGGCCAGCAGAGCCCAGAGGCGTTCTGTGTATGCAAACTGCACGCGCGCATGGCAAGGGCAGAGGCGTTTTACTGAAGTGGGAGAGGTAATTTAGGGAGATACAGAAGGTTTAAGGAAGGAAGGTAATTTAAGAGAAAGAGACATTTCACTGAATAAATGAAAAGGGGGGACGCTTTAAATAAGAAAGGCGCTACAGGAAAGAAGTATTTATTAGAAATTCGGTTTAAAGATGAGTGGCACTTAAAAAAGAGGTGATGTAAGATAGGTCTCTGCTTGGAAGAGAGGATGTGATATAACGGGAAGATGCTGGGCGAATGAAATAATGAGGTGGTTCAAATAAGGCATGTGCCTTAAAGTAGAACGGTGGTGCTATGCTGGACAGAGAGACTTTTCATGAGAGGCAACTTAAGGATGGGCGAGATCATGAACATCAGATTCAGAAGAACATACCCTCTGGTCGGAGCCCTCCCACATAGTATACCCTTGAGGGGATCCAGGCCTGGGTGGCAGTAGATTACAACAAACACAAGCAATAAATGCATCCAACAAGCAAAAAAAATAAATTAAAGTAGTCAAGAAACATGGCTGGAAACAAAAACCGTCTGGTTTTGCTAAAACTCCAATTTTAATTTTAAGGCATTTGTATGAAATTAGATCCTTTGTAATCGCTCTTCTAGATACTTTATTGTCTGTACCCAGGCCCGAAATTGTGTTGAACAAGCATCACCAATCTGCTGCAGGACAAACCCCTCCCTTGGAGAAGGAGGTGCCTTTTCCTTGTTGGAACTGCCCTTTTTTTAAGGCTCAATGCTCTTTGATTGCATTGAGACATGTGTTGAACACTATGTGAATGGGGTGGTCCATTGATAGGTGAATCTCCACCCTCCTAGTCGAACATAGGGAAGTGCCGTAGACATATGGATTGCATGGGGTAATCTGTCCCAGCACAAATATTGTCCCTTCATTGACATGCGATTTCTCCGGATGTCAGCAATGGAGCATAAAGAAGAGAACTCGCTGTCAGGAGCACCTCACTTAGTCCTTGCTTTAAGCTCAGAATTTTGATTTTAAATACAATCACTGGAGAGAGATTACTTTCTTGCCTCTGGATTAACACAAGTAACTCAATGTGGAGAAGTGTGGCTCAATGGTTAGAGCGGCAGACCCTGATGCAGAGGTCTATCCCAGGACCAGGGTTCAATTCCCCGCCTCGGCGGGTCTTGGGCTCAAAAATTCCACGGACCTGATAATTCTCGCCTCGGTGCCTATTCCAATCATGGAGTCCCATTCTGCAACTCTGGCAATAGCTTGCTTAATCTCCACAACAGCCCCCACAACGCTAAGGATTCCTGCCCTCCACCTTGGGGGTGCCCAGGAGTGGACACCTCACAGGGAAACCCAGGACGGGTTCCACAGCGGTATTTGTACAAGTGCCTTAAGACCCTTGAGGGTGAGTAGTGTGCTATACAAGTATCAATTTACATAATGGGATTTTGTTTGCCATTCGGGGTCTCTGTATTTTCCAAATGGTAAGGCTTTAACATTTAGAATATGAGTTGACCCTATCGGGCCCAGTGCTGTAGTCTCTGAAATTGGCATACCCTTGGAATATCCCTCTGCATATATTTGTAGTGAAATTGAGGATTCTCATCTAGAAAATGTCCAAATTATGACTACAATGTACTAAAATTCAAATGGACACGTTTTGCTGTCTGCAAGAGACCCACTTCAACAGGGCTGGACTGGCTGTACCGGACTTGGGTGTTTCCCCGGGAGGCTGGAAGGGTGGGGGTAGGTTATTCAGAGGAGGGGGCTGGTTTTTTTACTGGGGCCGGTTTTGCAGCGGTGCTGCAATATCTGCCCCCAGTAACAAAAGCGGTAAGCAAGCGCTTCCAGCCTCCCGGAGCCAGGCAGTGCTTCCCCAAGGACTGATCTGAGAAAATTGCCAGGGCTGCTTGCGTTCCCAGTCCGCACCTGCACTTCAATTTATCAGGGATGTCACGCCCAATAAAAGTATATCGCCTTTTCCCAAGAGCTGCAATTCACAATAGCACAATTTCCCACATTCCTTATGTAAAACCAAAGCACATATTCTTAGGATCATTCATTTCCCAGACTTCACCTGCATGTCCATCAGCAAAGGTATTTGTTTGTTGATTTCAGAAATTACATCATTTTCGTCTTTGGCTGGTTGGAATATGCAATTCTATCGATCAACTGTAGAGCTGTGATATAAATGTACGTTGAAACTTCATGGCTGTTGTCCATCTCACAAAGGGGAGTATGTAGTTTGCATATGTGGTGTTTACTAGAGTTTCTGCAATACCTACTGTGTGTCACTTTTACTTTATCTCACCACACTGAGTTTAAAGCTGGACGTTCTACCTCAAGGCAGCCAGCTGACCCTTTAGATCTGTAGCACTACATCAGTAAGTCAGTCAGTCAGAATATCTTTATTCGACTTTTTACAAGTCATACAAAGAACACTACATCAGTCACCTGCCACCTGTATGATGCTTCTTTTAAAACACAATCAATAACCCATGTGTCATCTCTAATGCAGACAAAGAAGCCCAACAGAAAAATACTCTTATTAGATGTAAGCGGTGGTCCCATCGAAATGCCGATCCTATTTTCTTCCTCTAAATGGAACAAGCGATCTCATTTTCCCATAATGTGACTGGAAAGGTACTGCAAAGGAGATCAAAATTAAGGGATAATCAATGATGTGAAGTGTTTTAGGTCTTAGTAAATTAAAGACATCTGAGGAATCTGTCAAACTTGCCATTCTTTACTTTCAGCAGACTTTGGATAGTGGGTTGTTCAGAAAGGTGGGTGCTTGACACCAATCAGGCAGAAGCACCACCCACAAATAGTTGGAACCCCTTTAGCTCAACTCAGAGTCCAGGAATGGGTATATAGCTGCTCTTGGAGTAATCCTATGATGTAATCTTTGTCCACAAAAGTTAATTGCAGAGATTGACCATGATTGAATAGAAGTATTTCCCAAACATCAGATAATTCACTATATCGAATCCATCTATTGTCCAGTGACTGGTCTGTATCTCTGGTGATATCGAATATGACATACTCAGATTGTATGTCACATTGAAGGAAGGAAATCTGAGGAAGTTCAGAATCGGTAGGAAAATCCACAATTAGCAAACAACACTCTGGCACCAGAGATAACCCTAATATGGGCAAAACCAGTCCTGTATTGCTTGTATTCCAGTTTAGGGAGGACTGAGCCTGGCGGTTCGGGCTGGACTGTTACCACTGGAGTAGGGTCAAGACTGATTCACATATGGCTGGGTCCAAACTGAGGTGGCATGGTGTACAAACAAATGATGGACGATGGACTGAGATACAACCCCAAGCAATTAGCAGTGGCAGAGATTAATTCAACCATTCTATTCATCAGTGTTTTTGTATGTTTTCATGTGATGCCATATGTAGGACAGGTATGCTCAGACAATGGTCCCGTGAAAAATGTGCTACTAGAAATAGCTAAAATGAGCCCTAATAAGGATGAAAATGGTCCTGGGATTCGGCCTCAAGTAATTATCAGCGGCTGAGATTAATTCAAGCATTCCACTCATCATTTTCTATATACATCAGACACAACTGTACCATCAAGAGGCAGTGTAAATGGAAAATGCACTATGCTGTAAGGTAATGCAGTTTCATGTAGCATGAAATAATCAATCAACTATTAGCCTCAGTAAACCGTAAGCTCTTATTGGTTTAAATATACACCTCATGATTGGCTGGGTATTGCTTCCTCCCTCCACCCCCTCTTCAGCCAACAAGCTATAGTCCTTTATGTTACTAGGGCCAAGAAGGAAAGATGCTAGCATTTTAATATGCTCACTGCATAGGGCTGTGTGTATTCATAATAGGACTTCCCAGTAAGGCTTATGAGTGCAGGAATGCACAGAATAGGCCAGTATCAGGCCAGTCAATCTAGCCATCAATTAGAAACCTCTGCAATGTTTTACAGACAAGTGGTTGATGGTAGGTTCATTCAGAGCAGCCCCTCACTTATACTGCAAACCTGGAAACCATAGAAAATGTACCTGATTCAATATTTCTAGAGTGCTGCATCCCTCTGAAATAATGACAAGCTCTACTGTTGGCACAGGTACCTAAAGATTTCCAGCTTCTGAATATAACTAAGCACCAACTCAATCAAATAAAGTTTATATTGCAAATTCTTCCACAGAATGGAACTGCGTAACCTAATATTTTCTCTCAAAGTTGAATCATTTTTAATTTTAAGATTTCAGTAGCATTGAGCTAGCAGAATGGAGGTTTCGGTGTGAATAGTACTGGGAAACAGTTTTCCATAAGCATCCAGATTGGAGGCCCCAGGAAAAACGTGGGATCTGGATAATTCAATTTTCTTTACATGTTTTAATTGGTGAAATATTCAACTCAAAATACAAAGTACAGCATTTTGTAACACCACAGAGACAAAAGGCCGTCTCTAGTAATGTAGACAGCTGTAATTAATGTACCTGTCACCCTACATGCAATGACAGGGGCCATGGCATATTAAATGGCTAATGGACCCAGTGAGCACCAGGCGTTCTTCCGGTGTGTCTGGTGTAGACCTGGAAAGATCACCACATAACAAAAACAAACGTTGGCAACGCCAATAGGTTTCACCTATTCAAGAGCTATAGGCTTTGCCAGTGTTTTTAGCCATCTTGTTTAGCAATCTGAAGTGGAGTGGTGTAGAGCGGTGCGGAGTGGCATAGTGTGGATTGGCATAAAGTGGTGTGGAATAGATTGACTTGGAGTGGCTTGGAGTGACGTAGAGTGAAATGGATTAGAGTGGAGTGGTTTAGAGCAGAGTGGAGTGGCATAGAGTGCAGTGGCATAGAGTGGAGTGGTGTAGAGTGGAGTGCCATAGAGTAAAGTGGAATGAAGTGGACAGGAGTAGAGTGGCATAGACTAGAGTGGTGTAGAGTGGCATACAGTGGAGTTAGTTGACTAGAGTGTCGTAGAGTGGAGTAGTGCTGAGTAGAGTACCGTGGTGTAGGGTGCAGTGGTGGCATGGAGTGGTGCAGAGTACAGTGGAGTGACATAGAGGTCAGAGGCATAGAATAGAGTGGTGAACAGAGCAGTGGTGATCAGAGCAGTGGTGTAGAGTGCAGTGGTACCGAGTAGACTGCAGTGGCATAGAGTGCAGTTGTTTAAAGAGTAGCGGAATCATTTTCAGTGGCATAGAGTAGAGTGGTGCAGAGAAGAGTGGTGTAGAGTGCAGCAGCATAGAGTGCAGTGCATAGAGTTGAGTGGTGCTGAGTAGACTGGCAGGCATAGAGTGCAGTAATCTAAAGTAGAGTGGTGTTGAGTACAGCCTACTGTGTGAAACAATATATCGCGCAGAGACAGTGCATGTCCTTTCTAGGTAAAGCCTAAAAAGTGCTCTCTCAGTACGGGTACAAAGTCTTCTCTTGCAGACCAGACCGCCTGATTCCATCTCTGACTCTGAGAGTGTGCGATTCAACTTATCTCTAGTGAAATGCCTAAGGAGTTCCTGGGACCACCGTTTCCCTTTCATAGGATGTCAGTGGGTGTAAATTTGGAGTGCGCCGTTTTCATTTGTGGCACATATTCAATGTGGATACCAGTTTCCTTTTTCTGCTGCACCCACATCTATAATATGACAATGGTGACAAGCAGTGGCATAACAAAGGCCCCTGAAGCCCCCGCAGTGTGGGAGGACCCCAAGCTCCACGGGGACCCCTCCAGCACAGGCAGGCCTGTGGCCTGAGAGCTTCCGACTTGATCAGGAGTGTGGGGGCCCCCTGCATGTACTTTGCAGGTGGGCCCCTTCAAGTTTCGTTACGCCACTGTGGCATGCATGTGTAGACTTGGGTATATCTGCCTCTGGGTGCACAATATATTTCTGATTTCTAAGTTTGTCTTCTTACATACTCATTGTGTGTTGAAGCAGATCAGTAAATTTGAATGTATGAATCTGTGAAAAACATGCTTAATGTAAAAGAAATGTAGCGGAATACCCTGTCCACCGAACTAACTGTCCACCTGCTCTATTTAGAATCAGGCAGCATGTTTCCACTGACGGTTCCACTTTTTCTCTCCCAGTGGAAGCCTTAGCTTCGCAACCCAACAGAGGTTGGCAATTATACTAAGAGGCAGATTTATGTTAACTGGTGCATCCCCAGGGATGCGCCAGTTAACGTGCGCCACAGTGCGCCACAGCTCCGCCACCCATGGTGCGCCGCATTTATAATGCGGCGCACCATGGTTCAAAAATGACACAGATGCGTGATGCATCTGTGCCGGAAATGTGGCGCATTGCTGGAGTTGCGTCGCAAGCGCGAGGCAGCTCCAGCAAGGCTCGGGGTGCCCCATCTACACAATGCTGCATCAAGACCTACGCCTGCTTCAAGCAGGCGCAGGGTTTTGACGCAGCATTGGCCTGAAAGTGACTGAGTGAAATCTCATAGATTCCACTTAGCCACTTTCAGGAGGCGTTCGCCTCCTTATGGCGCAGGGCTTTACAACGTGACGCATCTACTAGATGCGTCACGTTGTAAATAGGGCGCATTGTTTGCGCTGCAGTTGCGTCAAATAAAGTGACGCAATTGCGGCGCAAGGGCATATTAAATCTGCCCCTAAGTACCTCAGAAGTTTGCCCTATTCAGAGCGCATGGTATAACCCACTTTTTAATAGAAAATGACAACGACGACCTCGGTACAAACCGTCAGACTGTATGTCGTTAGCTTTATGTTTTACTAAAATGAACTCCCCCGTTGGGAGTTTATTTTTGTAAAATAAAAAAAGTTTGCTAAGCAGATGTATAAAATATCACAGCCGTCTTACAAAGTTGTCAGAGGAGTCACTGCCGGGCAGTCAGTGATCTCTGCTTTTGGGAGGTTGTAACCCGCCATGGCAGCAGGCCGTCCGTCGAACTATAAGTGAGTCCCTATGTTATAAACACACAGATAAAAATTAACACCACAGCATGCCTCCTACTTTTTATCCATATACTCTTGTGTCTGCATGCATTTTTCATAGAATAGATGTCTTATATTTGTTGGAATGGATAACTCCACACCCTGCCATGAAACTCCATTCTCCGCCCAGCTACCCCCACCTTTACCTCATCTCTCTTCCTTTTCAGTTTACTGTCATGGAAGCAGGCTGGTGATAGCTTTTTGGCTGAATAAGGATTTTGGGTCATATACAACAATACACTGCACAATATCACAATACAAAGCAAAACAGCAACCCAGCTACAAAATAATAGGGCACAACACAATAAAACTTTCAAAGCAGAGCCATAAAACACATGGACAGCTAAACAATACCACAATCCAATGACGCAATATTACACTTCAATATTGCAGCACAAACATCAACAAAACACACAACTACCACATTAAAATATTACCCACCCGACATGCATAAATATTATTTTCACATATTGCTACCTCCAGAAATCTGCTTTCATAAAATGATGGCAAATATTGGCACTAAATACTGCTATACTTACCAACAATGAAAGGTAATAACGCCAATCAAAAATGAAGGTTGATTCTGCACTTTAGTTCTGTGTGATTTTACTACAGTTTCATGTGCCCTTCAGGCATAGATTGATTTTCAGAATGGAAGCTTTGCAGGGTAGAGGATTGGAACAGAGCACATTTTGTTTACAAGTTGGAGTTAGAGGATTTGCCTTCCCAGTGTTTTCGCTTCATTGACTTTCCGAAAATGCTGTGGGTTATCCCCTCACAGGTAACCTGCCCCATCCCCTTGGTGGAGAGCTGAAAGATTTCCAGCATAAAACAAACAGAAAACTTCTTGAGCAAGTTTCAGACTCTGCTTCCATGCTCCTTATTTAGTTATTTATTTTATTTATAAAGTTGTATACAGCGCGAACTTGATCCTAATGTGAGAGTCTGTGCAAACTCTGCATCCCCACCTCCATCTAAGCTGTTGAATAAATCTCAAAGTGTTTTTTTTTTCGAAAAACAAAATCACAGCGAAAGAATATATCGCAGACTTATTTTTCAACAAAATAAGCCAATGATCAATAAAGAGTGTTACCGAATGTTGCTGAAAATGAAACGCACATTTACATTAATGCAGCATCATTTCTCCACAGATTTGCAGGAACAATTTCGCCTGCAGAATAGTGGGAACAAGTCAAAATATTAAAACGCTGTGAATGTGCATGAACCACGAGTCTCTCCTTAAGGAATTGGGTGTTTTCATTGGAGTACACGCGTATTTAAAGGTTGAACCGACATATGCTGAGGAAGATACAATGTCATCAAAGCGAGTTAACATCTGGCTAATGGCGAAAGAGTCTGTACACCTTAAGGCTTTATTCTTCCTGTACTGTTTTTTTCTTTTTTTTATAGAACCAATCAAACCAACAACAACCAGAAAACATCCCCCTGCCCCTCCCTAACCGTCCCCATTCTATTGATATCATTCAGGACAATGAGTAGTCAGCTTAATAATCTGGTAGTGGTTCAAACGAGACACATCTGTACTTCTATGGATGATAGAGGTCCAACAAAGGTCCCCCACATAGAGCATCCCATCCCAATCAGCCTATGGTTAGAGCATTTTACCTCATACATTTATAAATCAATATGTGTGGGTCAGGGTGTTTCCTGGTGGGTGTGTATCACCTTTAGTTTGCTCCTTTGAACTTCTCCAGTAACACTTCCCTGGCCTGTGTGCTATAAAATACTTCTGCAGACCCACTCTTCACTATATGAAAGCATGCTTTCCGCCTCGCTCCACAAGATGGCTGCTCGGACCCACACTGGGGGCCATTGACTGTTTCCAATGTATAGAGAGCGCTTCCTTGGATAATAGCAGAGCGCGGTCCACGAACAGAAGTGCAGGGCTCTCCAGTTTAGGATGAGGAAACAAACCCATGAGCACAGCTTCAGGGGACTCGGGGACTGATAGACCAGTTGCATTCAACAATACCTGTATCGCCCGGGACCAGTAAGTCTGAAACGAAGGGCATGCCCACAGCATATGGAGGTGGGTCGCATCTAGAACCAGACATTGGAGGCAACTCGCAGTAGAACCAGGAAATACCTTATTAATATGGGCTGGCATACGTAGGCCCTAGTCAGAATATTACATTTGATACATCTAAAACATGCCCCCTTAGCTATCTTTTGAGCATATTCCAAAGCTTTTACCCATTCCTTATCATGAAGTGGTCTGACCAAGTCAGCTTGCAGGCTCTCTGCCTCATGGCCTGTTGTGGGGGGCACCTCCTATAGGGAGACATTCGTCAAGGTGAAATGCCCGCTTTGATCCTACCCAGACCATGAGGCAAAGCGCCCGCAAACACTAGATAAATAATCCAGGTGCTTACCTTCAGAGAGGTAGTTCCTCTCTGCTTTTACTAACAAAGTTGCTTACCTTCATTTTAATGTAAAGTCTGGGCCCAACCCTGATGACTCCCCGAGACCGACTGGGATCTTATAAGGGCAGAAACATGCTGGTTTAATCCAAGGGTATGTAAGGATCCTACTATCCTCCTACATACCTTGCAAACATCTTACAGTATATTTTTTAATCATGCCCAGGGTGCCACCTTAACAAAAGGATGCTTTTGTGGAATACCAAGAGGTATTTTTAGCTGAATAACTGGCCCCAAGTTATCCATTAAAAAAGAATAATATCTAAGAACTCCCTTGGCATAGTCCAGAATGAGGTTGAGTGTTCCCTGGTAGTACCATTTTACCAGGGCAGGACAAGGTGGCCTATGATGAAGCATGTCATATTACGTGAGTGAGCCCACCTCGTCCAGTTCTTGGAATTGACAGGTTCAGTAGAAGATATATTAGCTTTATCCAACTAGGATCAGTAGAGTAGCGACTGGTAGTTTCCCAGAGATACTCTTACCATAAGGTTACCACACCATTTTTTGTGTTGTACAATCGCACATAAACTCAACCAACTTTCTTGGTCTTATTACAAGTCTTCATTATGTTTATTTAAAAAAAAAAGTTTTTTTAGAGTTTTAAATAGCGCAAACTAGACCCGACACATCGGGGATCAGAGTGCTTTACATGTTTTGTTACAGATGGACACATTAATTTTTGTTAGGCACAGGGAGATTAAATGATTTGCCCAGAATAACAGGATGTTGAGCATTGTTGACGAGATTAGAACCCGGTTCCCCAGCTGTGAGGTCGACCACTCTAGCCGTAAGGCTACATCCTCTCCCTTGTAGAACTCTGAGGACCATCCTGCTTCGATTTCAAAATACAAAATTCACTTCCTTCTATAGGGGTATTTTTAAAGTTGGGACTCTTCACTCCAATACTGTGTTCCCTTACATCGTTTGAATTAATTTCAACACACCCCTCTTGATTTGAGTCATTTACATCAAAGGACCAGTACTTACTATATGGAATGTCCTTTTCCTTCTAGCTCCTACCACCATTACCAGCCAACACAAGCTGACGCGTGTGCTACATTTCTCTTTAATCTAACAGCACTGTGTTGTTCTTAAATTATGCAACCTTTTTTGGTTTAATAAATATTCTCTTACCTTTAGCAACTTTCCTCGCGCACTTCACATGCGCATATTAGCCAACGCATAAACTGACTTGTTTTGTACCATGTTTAACATCATAATAGACCTCATTTTTCATTTGAGATTCCTTAATGTTTCTCATTAAAGAACATGGACTATTGCCAATGGAGTCATGACATAATACTCTGCATACCCACACCATTTTTCTCAGTTCATTCTCCATAAATTATTCACTTTATTAGAAAGCTGCAATATCCCTTTGGCTGTCCTAATAATTCTCTCCACAATACCATTTTCGCTGGAATGATAGAGAGCTGGGAGTTTTTGCTTTATACCTGAGGCTTTTAGGTATTCAGAAAGTTCTTTGGAATTAAATTGCACCCAATTGTGAGTGTGAATCGAAGCGGGAAATGGTTCTCTCAAAAGCACGCTGTTGTTGGAAATGGCCCTTTCTTACGGAGCTTTCCCTCAACTTTTTGCTTTTCTCCTTCCCAGTTTCCCAAAGCTCTGGATGCTAGTTTTAGGACTTGCGCTCATTTGGCACTGCTGTGCTATGCTCATTATATGCATATTGCGGATCGGTGTCTATATGATTGGCTGTTTCGAGTTAGCAGTAAGTCCCTTGTCATTGGGTAAGAACTATCTCTCGGTGGGCCTGCCGCAATGGTGGTGCCATCCATGAAGGTACCTCATTGATTGTGCCACCGGTTTGCCCTAGTGGGGCCTGTGTGCATAGGGCATTTAGAGGTCTATGTGCCAAGGTTCGGCATATCTTTTGTATTATCAGAGTTCTTTCTGGTGACAAAGATAAGTTTTGGGAATGGGTTGGGAAGATATGTGTATGCAATACCTGCAAGAATCGCGAATGACACTGGATGGTTCTCTTTGGTACAATTGGACCTGTTTCTCACATTGGATTAGCATAAAGGGGTGTAGGGAAAGGCTGTCAAGCATAAATTCCTACAGGCAGAAAAGTAACAGTATAGTATTTGGTATCAATGAGTTCATAATGGTGAATCCTCTCCAGTAGTTGGAGTGGGTTCGACATTACGTTGGGGGAAATGTCATTTGGGAAAGTGGGCATTTCAATGTGCGCAGCTCTGTGTGCCTGGCAGCCTGTCTTCTAATTCACAACTAGGTGCTAGGGGGACATCCAGATCTGTGCATTCCTGATAGAGGGCCATAAACTAGAGGTTTACGGGAAACTGCAGACTTCTGACTGCGAAGGCCTCTCCTGGGATGGTTTGATGAGGGTGGAATTGGCACCAGCATTCCAAGGGGCAGGGTCTTGGCCCCAGTAAAGATTGTGATAAAACTGCCCGGGATAGGATGGCAGACAGGGTAGAATTTAGAGAGGACCTGTGCATCTCAAAGCTGGCCTTTTGAACCGATCATACTTTCAAAGGCGATGGTGGGTATAACTACTGGGTCTTCGACCAACAAGAGTATAGACACTCTTGGAATTTGGAACCATACTACACTGATTCCATACTGGGACATTGATACAAAGAATCATTAGGGCAGGAGGAACTGCAGTTGGACTATTTGCATACTTGTGGTGGCTTTGAGCTTGGTGTACTCCAGGAGGGAGCATGACGATAACGTGTGCATGGATTTTGCCTGGACATTTCCGGACAGCAGCTAATGCCACTGTTGTGGCCTGCGTCTTGAAGTACTCTCCAAGGGCCGGTGAGCTGGCTTTTGTCCATGAGATACCAGGGGCACAAAGGATATCACTGTCTCCATGAGATCATAAGGACCCCACGCTGGATGCAGCAGAGATAGGTGGAAGTGATCGTGATTGGGCCATGGCTCGTCCTGACACACACAATCATCTTGCTGTGCAAGAGGAGTGTGCTAAAAAATCAGCAGCCATCTGAGGTGCCGGAACATGTGGAGTTCAAGGAGGGCAGGGGAAGCTTTCAGAGTCCGAGGACCCATGCTTGCAACCAGGGGACCTGTGCTCGGTTAGGCTCCAAAGCGTGTGGTGCCCCGGGGTGTTGGAGGAACCTGAGCCGGGAACTGATACTGTTTTCAGCCTCCAAATCAGGAGTACGACAGTGCCTGGTATTGAAGCATCTGTCCAAGGTCGTTGGCTCCCTCTCCTTGGACCCACGCTTCAGGGTGCTATGTTGTGAAAAACAATGTGACTTGACTCAACGGGTCTCGTGTGTGTTGTGGTCAACTGCAGCTGACTGTCAGGAGTATACGGCAGGTCTAGCCTTCACTAGTGGGAAAAACATTACTCCAGACGGGGAGGCATGGTAGCTTCCTGAGTCACAACATTTGGTGTACGGACAGATAGTAACCCCGCACTTGTGCCGGTGCCATCAGGCACACCTGGAGGTCTAAACGGTATCGACGAAGCTAAGTAACTGTCTCTTTCCATGTTAGATGGTTCTGGCTGTCTAGTCAACAGAGGGCCAGCAGGAGCAATGTGTATCGTTGGCGGGTGGAGTTGAGGGACTGAGGGGTTAGGTTACAGGATGAAGTCAGAGACTGGGAACTGTTTGACCTTTCTGCAATGGGAATCCAATGTGTGGTTCATTTTGATTACAATAGAGAAGTGTGACAAGTGCGTATAACTGTAGCCTGTATGTACAATGTGTATCCCTGCAGCTGACTGTTGGGGTCTATGGCAGGTTGCACATCTGCTTGAGGGGGAAACATTTTTCCCTACGTGGAAATAATGCTGATTCCGGTGTCACAACCTTTGGGCTCCGGGAGGGATAGCGATCCCGCATTCGTGCAGGTGCCGTCGGGCGCCTGGATGTCTAATCCAGATGATCAAAAATAAGTGTCAGTTTCTTTCCATGTTATGTATTTATGACTGTCTAGTCAACAGGGTGCAAGCTGAGAAAATGTATATGGTTGGCTGGCAAAATTGAAGGACAGAAGAGCTGGGTCAGGAGTCGTAGTAAGAGACTGGTTACAGTTTAACCTTTCTGCAATGGGAAAAGTCTGGCAATTGCATATCATTGTAAAGTGTATATACAATGTGTGTTTTACCTTGATTTCAATAGAGAAGTCTTACCATTGCATTGAGCTGTAGAGTGTATATACAATCTGTATCTTGTTTTGATTTCAGTGTGTGTGTAATATAAAGTCAAGTGGTTTTTATACATACTGCGTGGAGTCTTTTCGTGGCGAAGGGGGGGTGGAGTGCCAATACTTTACAGTTGAGCCCTGAGGATAAACCCTGACTGCTCAGTGCCAAGCTAACAGAGGGTGAGCTCAGATTAGCGGACAAGTGTATCATGCTCATCCTATTTGGGACAGTGGATTCTGACCTGCTTTGATGCATCTCAGCCAGACTGAAACCCCTGGGTCTATTAATTACAGTTTTAATGTCAACCCTTTCCATGATGCTTATCTCAAACCATCTTGAGAACACATCTGTTACCACTGTAAAGTACTTAACACTTCCTTCCTGCCAACTAATGGGTCCCATAATATCCAAAGCTATCTCTTACCATGGCAAGTTTGGGCAACTGAATGCACCTAAAGAAGGATTAAAGGTTTTTTTAGACTTGTCAACCACTTCACAACTTACAAATATCCTCACAAATCTCGTCCCAGCATTTTCCACACCAGGCCACCATTGCAAGTCTTTTAGCTTTCTTTTGGTGAGTGGGATGTCTGGATGCCCCTCAGAACAGAAATGTATAATCTTCTCTCTTAATGGTCTAGGTGGAATAACTTTCTCACCCGCACTGAAAAACAATCAGACAGACTCAACTCATCTCTGACTTCACAAAATCCCTTCAACTCATCACTTGCACTCTCTTTTCCACATTACTCCATCCATTCACAACCTTCTTTTTCACCTCACACAATACTACATACTACTTTATAGCCTCTAACCATTCATTCTGTTCAAAAATGTTTTTGAAAAATACTCAGTTGTGAAATACTTGGTACTGAGTACTCATTTCACAGGTTCTTATCAATTTCCATTAATGGGAAAGCCATCCTGTTGAGAAAGTCTGCAGTAACATTTTTAGCCCCAGGTAATACTGAACTTTGTACCTGAAATTTTGTAACCTTACTGAAAATCGAGCTATCCTAGATTTTGCTCTGAATAACCCTTCAGTAGTCAACAACGTTGATACAGGTTTGTCATCAGACCTTAAAATACATTTCCTAACCCACAGAAACTTCCTGAAGTGTTCTAGGGCCCAAACACACACTAAAGTCTGCCACTGTATTACATAGTACTTTTCCTTTTTAGGTGTTAATGACCTAGAGCAAAAGCAATAACCACCTCATTTTTGTTCTCAACAATCTGGGTTAGGACACTACCCAAACTTTTTTACTAGTATCTGTGGTAACAATTGTACTGGCTCCAGGGTCAAATTCTTGTAGGTTCGGCAGTTTGCTACTTGCATCTTTAATTGGTTTGATAGCTAGTTGACACTCATTAGATCAAATAAAACTATCTTGATTGTTCAATAATGCTTTCATGACATGTTTTATCCAAAAATATGTCCACATATTTAGAATAAAATTCTGCCAAACCCAAGAATGACCATTGCTCATCGTTGAATTTTGATGATGGAGCATTGACAATTGCATTCACACATTTTTTCCTTGGCTTTTATTCCATGATAACTGACTTCATGTCCTAACTAAGTAAAAAACAAATTGGAAACTTGCACTTAGATAATTCTGCAGTTAATACTTTTAGATCCAAAACTCTTAGGAACATTCTCCATCTATCATCATGTTCTGGTTTTCCCCAGAATGAGAATGTCATCTTGGAAAAGCACAATCCCCGGCATATCACCAAACAGTTGTGACATAAGTCTCAGGAATACCGCAGACTCAGAGGCTAAGCCATAGGCATATGGAGAAATTAATAACAACCAAAGGGATACAAAATGCCATGAGACTCCTGCTAGATGGGTGAAATGGAATTTGGTGGCATGCAAAGGAAAGGTTGATGGTGAAGAACCATTAGGTACTCCTGGTTAGCAAAAGCATGTCGTTAATTATAGAAAGTGGGAATTGGTCCACCCCTATATTGTTATTGAGACACCTAAGGTCCACACTTAGCAGAATGTTTCCGTTGTCTTGTCTAGCCACAACCGCAGGGGAAATCCATTTAGATGCTTCAATGAGCTTGATGACACCTGCCTTTTTTAATTTTACTCAATTCCATTTTGACCTCCTCTCTGAGTAGAATTTGGTGTGGCAGATAATTTCACTCTAATCCTATGAGTGAACCCTTGAAGTTCACCATTGTTCCCATTGAAAACATCCTAGAACTCATTAAGAACCTATTTCCTAGTGCCTTCACAAGTTACTAAGACCTGTTCCAAACTGTTAAGGTCAAGTATTATATGTAACACCATTTGTTCTTTCCAACCTAAAACCGAAAGACTATCAGCTGCAACATACAGCTCACAAGTGGCTCTCCAGTTCTTAAACTCAAATACAACAACCTGTACCCAAACATATCTATTATTTCTCATGTGAGGCTTTCTGATTCGCATCTGAGGGTTTTAGGTGTGGACCAATGACAATTCCAAAATTGTTTTCCCATGCACTATGAGTAATGATGATGAAAGGGGAACCAGAGTCCGGAGCCACCTGTAAAGGAATACCTCCAAAATTAATAATCACAATGGTTTGTTCCTATCATTACTCTTGATATTTAGAACAACACTTTTCTTTTTGCGCACTTTGTTGGTATGACTATATGATTTTATAATGCAAACAATTACAATGCATGCTTTTACAACATGGTTTTTTAATCGCAACTATCATTACATCGCATGATTTTGCAACGTATACCATTACAACGAATTCTTAAAAACTACCATTACAATGCATTCCATTACAATGCATACCATTACAACACATACTATTACAACACATAATACTTTTAGGGCAACAGTAGGGTAAGTGTTGGATAGTGTCGGGTTAAAATGACTATTCCTACTCCAGTGAGTGCAACAATAGGGTAAGTGTTGGATAGTGTAGGGGTAAAAACTACTATTCCCACTCCAGTGAGTGCAACAGTAAGGAAAGTGTTGGATAGTGTAGGGGTAAAAATGACTATGTACATCTACCCCAAAACCCATTCTACCCAAACTAAAAAATCTCCAATACTTACTTTATAATGCGTTGTAATGGCATGCGTTGTAATGGTATGCGTTGTAATGAAATACGTTGTAGTGACAAGCGTTTTAATGGCATGCGTTCTAATGGCATGCGAGGTAAAGGTAGTTGTGTTGTAACAGTTGCGTTGTAAAAGCAGTGCGATGTAAAGACTGCATTGTAATGAATGTTTCCTGTTGGTTTACAACACTTCAGAATCCTCTTCTACTTCATTCCCCGAGAACTCAGAATCCCTTTCTGTTGGACATGCTACTCTGTTTTTCTTTTTTTCCTTTTTTTACATACTCTAGCAAAGTGTCCTACTGTACCACTGTTAGAAACTGGTCTTCTGGTTGGCAAAGGTATGCACCCTGTCCAAACAGAAGCCCCAATCCTAGTCAGTGTAAGCTAATTACACACAAAAAATAACCTGTGCTCACCCTCTGATAGCTTGCCACAGAGCAGTCAAGCTTATATAAAGAGGCAATGTGTAAAGTATATGTGCAACACACACACTCAATAACACAATGAATACACCATAAAAAGACTCCACACAGGTTTAAAAAATAGTTTATTATTATTATAAACAAAACAAGACTAAAACGAAGAAAAAAAAAATGCATCGAAGTTGAGATATTGAATTTTAAAAGAATAACTGCCGTAAAGCACTTAGAAACAAGTAGCACTAACAAGGTTACTTTAGATTGGTACAAAGTGAAATCTTAGGCCGACCTCGTGGAAGCGCAGGCTTGCTGCAGAACCCACACAGGACCCAGTGAACAACTTACCTTTCCTGGTCCTAAACTGTGAAATGGCCTGGATCTTCTCCATGCATCCATTCTGACGATGGGTGCCAGAGTCAAGAGGCGTTGAGCAATGCAGCAGATTCAGCCACGCAGTTGAGGTGATGCATCAATCTCATCAAGCTGCAGTGGCAGTGATGCACTGTCTGATGCGTCTTTCTCTGAAGGCAAAATGCTGGTTCGAATGCAATGCTCCGATTTTACTCTCATGTTAGAAATGGGGGTCTCTCGTTGGCAGAGATATGCACCTATGTCCAAGTAGGGACCCTTACTTCTACTCAGAGTAAGGGGGGTACAAACTTTAGATAACCCCTGCTCACCCCCTTGATAGCTTGGCACAACCAGACAGGCTTATCCCAAAGGCAATGTGTAAAGTATTTGTACTCAAAACACACAGTAATACAGTGAAAAGCTCCACCACTGGACTCCATAGCAGTTTAGAGAAATAAAGTATTTTTATCTAAACTCAACAAGACCAAAACCACTAAAATCCAGCATACAGCTAATTAGATATGACTTTAGTATTACATTTTTTTATTGACAAATAAACGCTCACACAGGAGTAGCATATAGGCATTTGGCTACAGAACAGTTATTGCAAAAATAAAGCTTTTAGGAAACAAATAGCTCAACCTGGGGCTATTGCGACACTGTTACAGCAATTCATCCAAAGTATGGTGCCAATCGTGAGGAGCATGGTGTCGGGCACACATGGACTCCCAAACAAACAGTACCTTGTAAACAAAGTCCATGATGATGCATGACGCCGTGAAGGTGAGAGGTCATTGCAGAGGTCGAGGCCGGCTCCCTGTCAATCACGGGGGAGGTGTGGCGTTGTGTCTGCGAGGAGGCGATGTGTCGAGTTCAGGACAGGGGAAGTCAGTTGCGTTGGAGGTGAGGCATCGATTTCAGTGACGGTGAGAAGTCAGCAAGTTTGTGGAGTCACTCTCTGCAGTTAGCGATGCCGCCATAACAGGATGCAGACACTGGCGATGACGTAGAAGGTGCGAGCCATGGCGTCGGGCACGCTGATAACAACATGCATCATAGTGCATCAGAGCTGCAGTGTAGGCCAGGCAGTGGGTCATGCAATTTTACGAGTGGTTCCCCGGGCCTCAGTACAGGTCGCTGCATAATAGCGGCGACACTGATGGCATTGGAGTCCACTTTTCCTGCTTCTTTCAAGTTTCTTTCAGCTCCCAACAGCAGGAAGAACCTCCAGAGACCCAAAACTGGAATAGACACAAACTGACAGGTCAGCATTCTCAGCAATGGAGTTCAGGGGAGCTGGGGGTGAAGTCTTTTTGTCCCTGAAACTTCAGAACAGGAGGCCAGAACACACAGGCCTTTGGAGATTCTTCTTCAAGCAAATTTTATCAGCAAAGTTCCCGTTTTTTTCCTCTGTTTGGCAGAAGCAGCAACTGCAGGCCAACCCCACAAAGCACACGGCAAAGGGGCAGTACTCCTCCTGACAGCTCTCCAGCTCTACTCCTTGGCAGAGGTTTCTCTTGAGTCCAGAAGTGAACTGAAGTTTTGTAGTTTAAGGTCTACTACTTATACCCCATTTTGTCTTTGATCTCTTTGTGCAATGGTCTCTGACCCCAGTAAAACCAGTTCTGTATTCACTGGTGTAGGACCACAGGGGTGGAGACAGCATTTTGCAAGGGAGACAGGCCCTATTCAGGTGAAAGGACAACTCCCCCCACTACTGTAAATGTAGCCACGCCCCATTCAGCTCAGCTCTGGGTCATCTAGGAAGGGCCAGGCACACCTCAACACCCCAGTAGCTGTCTACAGTGAATGCACATCCCCAGCCCCTGTCACTCCAACACCAAACAGTCAATCCACAAACAGGTAGAGGCACCCAGAATAGTTTGCTACTTTCTAAAAGTGTCCGTTTCCAACACACAATATAAAAACCATCTTTACTAAATCAAATCAAATCAAATCAAATCATCTTTATTCGATTCAAATGGAGGATCATAACAGTATACATTACAAAACGATAAACATTTGTCAGGATTTAAAAACAGGTAGAATAAGAACAAATGTACACACAAAATATACTCCAGCGTCTAGAAAAACAAAGAACAGAAAAAGGAAGCTCCTACTACGAATCAAAATTGTGAAATGACAACAAACATACAAGTTTATGTATATGGATTCCCATCAGGCTTGGTGAATGATGGGAATCCATATACATAAACTTGTATGTTTGTTGTCATTTCACAATTTTGATTCGTAGTAGGAGCTTCCTTTTTCTGTTCTTGGTTTTTCTAGACGCTGGAGTATATTTTGTGTGTACAAGTCAGTTTAGGGGCTACATACTCCAGATAGTCTTTAAATTTTGGCCTCTGACCCTAATAAAATGTTCTTGTTGTGTGTGAGAATAAGAACAAACACAGTTTAAAATACATCAGTTAATATCGTCCTTGTGCTAATAACAGCCCTCAAGAATCTTGCCAATGCCACACATGTAAGCAAATTTGGAAGCAATTGTAAAAATAAATAAGCCGGTCTACATTGTCTAAAATGTAGTGATTTCAGTAAAGGCTTAATAAAAATGATCCTTAAGTCAGAATAAAATTTACAGAAAAACAGTACATTAACGGTCGATTGACTAGATATCTTATCACAGGGACAGCATATTAATTGACAGGACCAGTTATTAGTGTTGGTGAAACTAGTCAGACGATGGAAGATGTCTTACCTGAAGCGCGTCAGAACAAATCTGTGTTGGTCATTTGAAACACTGATTAACTGTGGTTGCATCGTGAAGCTTGTCAAAACAGATTGGTTATGCTGTACAGTAGGCTTGACAAGTTTTTCTAAAAGATATGTTACTAAATTCTGACTTCAGAGAGCCCACACTTCATTTCTCTATCTTGTCCCAACGGGAAGTTATACTTGTAAGATGTTACAAAGTAACTCCCATGTTAACCTAGGGGCGGATAGCCTTTCAATAGTGAAAAACGAAATTGGCAGTATTTCACTATCAGGACATGTCATGCACACCAATACATGCCCTACCTTTCACATACACTGCACCCTGCCCATGGGGATACCTTGGACCTACCTGAGGTGAGCATTACATGTATGAAAAGGGAAGATTAGGGCCTGGCAAGTGGGTGCACTTGCCTGGCAAACATGGCAGTTTAAAACTCAGCGCAGACACTGCAGTGACTGGTCTGAGATACCTTTTCATGGCTACTTATGTGGGTGGCAATATCAGTGCTGCAAACCCACTAGTAGCATTTTATTTACAGGCCCTGGAACACTCAGTACACTTTACTATGGACTTAGACAGAGAACACATGCACTTTAGCACTGATTAGCTGAGGTAAAGCACCCAGAGTCCCATAGCCAACAAAAACAAGTCAGAAGAAAAGAAGGAAGAAGTGCAAGGTTTGTGGATACCCCTGTAAAAAGGGCCAAGCCCAACAACCGGGTTGATGCTAAGGTTCTGTTACACACAGACATAAAACACATTGAAATTCATGTTATAAGAATCTGGATCACTTCCAGTGAGCCAGGCACAGGAGCCGGGAAAGAAACTTTGATATTCCTGAGTTTCAAGCAATAGGAGGATAGCCAACAATCCCTTTGCGATCACTTGGAGGGAAAGCAGAGCTCATCTCTCCTTCAGGAGAGTCACAGAGCAGCAGCCAGCAGGGCAACAAACAGAAAATCAAGCCTTTCAGATCAGCAGTCCAGTTGAGTCCTTAACGCAGCACAGCAGTTCTTCTTACTGAGATTTAGTTCTAAAAGAGTCTGACCTTAGGAAGTCGGAAACCCAACACATATACGCAAAAGTGCCTTTGATTTGGGGGTGACCTCAAAGCATCTCTCTGAAGTGCACAGGTTCCCCTTTCAGCCCAGACCTTTTTGCCAAGCTGGCTATGGGAGGGGGGTCCTTTGCGTGGAGACAGGCACTATCTATTCAAGTATAGTGTTAGCCCCTCCCTTCCATCCTGCCCAAGCAAAGCCATCAGAATTCAGATGTACATAGATGGGTACTCAGACACACCTTTCCTTCCTGTGTTGTGGCTGTCCAGAGGCAATGCACAAAGTGTAGCTGTCTCCCACCCCAAACTTGTATTGGAGACAAGCTGCCAGGCACACAGAGCTGTAAGTGCAGAGGAATATCCACTTTCTAAATGTGGCATTTCTAAAATAGTAATGTTAAGTTCAACGTTTCCAGTAGGTAGGATTTATCAATATCATTCAAACATATGAAAGATAAAAAATCTACTCCTCTCTGATCAGGAATTAAAGCTTAAAAGTGTATTTAGGAATTGCCACTGCTAACCTATGAGAGGAGTAGGCCTCACAGTAGTGAAAAAAAAACGAAAAAGGTCGCTTGTCACTACCAGGCCATGCAAAACATAAAAGTACATGTTCTATCTTTTATTTGCATGGCACCCTGTCTGTGGGTTTACATAGGGCCTAATTTAGGGCCGACTTATATGTAATAAAAGGGGAGTTTAGGGCTGGGCAAGTAGTTTTAAATGCCAAGTAAAAGTGGCAGTAAACTGCACACAGAGGCACTGCATTGGCAGACCTGAGAAAAGTTTGAAAGGCTACTACAATGGGTAGCATAATCAGTGCTGCAGCCCACTAGTAGCATTTTACTTACAGGCCCTGAATATTTGGTATAGCACTTTACAAGTGACTTAAATAGGTCAATCAGGTATATAGCGTTTACACACATGTTTAGGGAAAAAGCACATGCTCAGAATCCTTAGGCCCAAAAAATGATTCAGCAAAATGTGAAGCCAAAAACAAAAAGATTGGGGGAAGATCACGCAGAGGCTGACAGGTCTTCAACCGCATCCTAAGCACTTTGCTAATTTTGCAGGACACCTTTCGAGCCTGGCATTGTGTGCAGGGCTACCACAATGTTAACTAGTAAAAGTTGTGACCTTTCCCTGGTTGACTTTACTATCTTTGCTTGGGCCTTTATTAAAATTAGCCCGGTCATACGTGGTCTTTGCGTATGTGTTTATTTCCTTTTTTTCTTTCAGAAATCTTATTAATAGAATGATGTCCACCTTGAGGAGAGACCACCTTGGCACATCTTTCTGAGAGTTCAGCTTTCTTCACCAAAGCTATAATATCCTTCAAATTTGAGTCACCTTCAATTTAAAGCCTATCTTGGATTCCTCTGTACTTTATGCACGACTATTTATTCCTGTATCATCTTGTCATGTAAACTACCAAATTTGCATATCACAGCTTGAGTTTTGAGAATCGATACATACTCCTCAATAGACTCATTCTGTTGTTGCTTCCTTTAAAAAAATGTACGTTTCGTAACTATTGCACACACAGTGGGAAGGAATATTTATCCAAATCTAAAACAGCACATTTAAACACATCAAAATCACCAGCTCTCTTCATTTTATCCATTTGGTTGTTAACTCTGAGCACTTTAGGACCCAGACAGTGCATTAGCATTCTCTTCTTTCTTTCTGGTGAAAAAACAGTACCACTGTCTTCAAATGTAGCAGTATAATTAAAGAAATTCTCTTCCATTCTGCCTACTTGACAATAGGTTTTCCAGAATTGGTCCAAATAAAATTTGGTGTGTTCAGAGTGATTCCTACATTCTACATTCCTTGCACTGAAACTGGTTCAGTTAGTTTCCATGGTAATTACTCACACAAGTGACAGAAATGTAGAATCCGTGCACCTGTTAAGATACTAGAACTACACAGGTGGCAATGAATTTGTATAGGCAACATTTCAGCTAATGCTCCACTTCCAATAAGTTTTTTTTCCTAAAGTCCCACAAATCCAGAACAGTATATTGATAAACAAGGTTTACTTTTAGTATTGTCTGTGACCAATTTTAATTTGCCAGGAAATCTGTGAAATTGCTGTGCCAGGAGTCCGAAGAAGCTCAGAGTAATTGTAATTGTATCAAATCCAAAATGGAGGCACATAAGATCATGCAATGTGCCCCTGTAATAAAGCCTGCTGATTCAGAATTCAATGCGCTGGATCTCCGATGGAAGAGCTGCATGCAGGATATAAATTAATAATGCCAGGACTTCATACACTCGAAAGAGTGCGCCGAGGTTCTGTCAGCAGGCACATTACATGTGCAGCATAGGTGGTGGCTTTTGTGTGCTGAATGCTTATGGGCATGCAATGCCTTGCTTTTGAATGTACACTGTGCACAAGTGGCAGCGGTTTGAATGTAAGCTACGGGTAATGGGTTGAGGTGCAGTTGTACAGGCAGTGGACCAAATACATAATCTTAGATCCAGTTGGTCCTGGATTTGATAACCATCTTGTCACAAAATTTGTGTAGTGACTTCATAGATTATCCAACAATGTAATTCCAAGGTTTAAGTCTTCTTTATTATCAAACCCAAAGTATACAAACATCAGCATCAGCTCCCAGTAGAAGAAGCCCCCCTACATTCCATCTACTCATAATTATACCTATAATTTAGAATACATTGCAAAGATCTAAAACATAATAAATGGAATCATATACCTATACATACATACCACTAACTATACTACAAACCTAGACAGCCACTGAGCCGCCCACTGGAGTTGTGCAGCTAAGTAGTAACGTTTTATGTCCAGGAGGGTCAATCATCCCACAGATACTGGGAGTTTTCATGTAGTAAGCAAGACCCGGCACGGTCTAGTTCCCCAAATCAATGTCACTAAGGAGGAGTCAAGTTGTTTAAAGAGGGAATGTGGAAGTGTGCGCATAAAACCAGTTACTTGAATCAAATCAATTGTGATATTTGTGGGAGCACTGCAGAACCAGTTCATTCTCCCCAAAAAGCCAAAATCTCCTGGAGAAACTACCGGCAATAAAGAGAAATTAGTGTGAAATTGGAAAGAGCAGTCCTGATTCCATTGCAAATTCATCCTTTCAGAGGGTACCAGTTGAATCCTTTGTGAAAGAAGTGCAGTAGTCAATGGGATATATTACACAATATTTTATTGAAAGAATAAATTGCATCCAAATAAGCTCAAACAAAGTTTAGACAGGAACCAAAGGCAACGCTGCCATTCAGTTGAGGTCACTGGGTGGAATGATCAACTGAACTACAATAGTAGCCAGGGCAACAGAACTAAACAACATGATGCTTAAAAGAATACAAGTGATGCAGCATGATTAAAAGAATTATAAAACATGACACATGCACAAATTAAGGACACAAATAGTTGAAATTACTCTGTGCACATGTTAGACACAGTGACGAATGAAACTGAGGTAAGTGTAGTAGAAGTACTGAAAGAGTGTGCTTTAAAACATGAAATTAAGAAAACATATATACAAGACAATACTAATACATATAGGTGTAGTTGCACTAATGAATTTCTAATGCACATGTTACCTATTAATGTATACTGATGACAATTTGATGTTAAGTGAAGTGACCTTCTGTTTCAAATGCTTTCTGCAGAGAGTGGACCAGTTAGAAAACTTGGTGCAAAAACGTGAAGAAATAAAGTACAAGCTTGAAATTTTGCATATTAATTTTGTGATGTGATTTTGGAAAATTATTCACTTTTATGAATGTTGAGAAAAATTGTGGTAGTAGGGTATTTCTATCATTAAATATTTTCATGTAATAATGATTTGTGAAAGTTCTATATATTCTTCTTTATTTTTATTGATTTAATATCATTATAGTCTATGTTGAATTAGAGCTCATTTCAACTAAAAGTGTGACGGTAACTTGAAAGCTTGTACAAAAATAATTTTTCTCTGGTGCTGACTATTCCCTGAATTAATACAATGGTACATTTTCTAAAAGTGACATGTTTTTTGTTAGTCCTGTACATGCATTAATACTGACATTTCTGAATATTTCTTCACTGTTCTCTGTGAAATATTCCTATGGGAAAGGAATTTCAGCAATGGATATAAGAAGCCTATTTTGGATCTTTTTCTTACAATACTAGGCCTTTGTGGATCCTCAATCTTTAATTTCTCAATACTAGAATGGGAAACCATCTTGTTGTTGCAAGTGTCTTGGCTGATATAGTTTAAATTTAATCATGCAACAGTCTTCCAATGATGGTGTGATGCCACTTCACTGGAAATTGTAAGGAACTTTATAAAAGAAGAAACCCCATAGGAGGGATGACGCCATACTTTCCTTTTTCCCTGTGCAAGAGGATGCTGATCAATTTTTGATGACATTTTCTATTACTTTGGACTGCCTTTCTGATGCTATAGTCGGTATCTGATGGACTGATCTTTCTGTGCCAAACCATTTCCATTTTTTCATTCCTTTATTTCTCTGATCCTATGGTAATTGACTCGCCATTAATGGATTTTCAATTTGAACCCTTTTCAACATTTTTGTAGGCCTTAATGATGGTAGTACTCTGTAATTCTGTAGTCAAATCTGATCATAGCCATCCAAGAAAGCCTGCTTAAAGGTTTGACATTGTCATACAAGCAGTGATATTCTCAACTGAACTTCCCAAGAAAGACTTGTGGGAATTAGTTTTGAATCATACAATAACACAAATTCATTAAAAATTCTGAGTCTATTATTGAGTTTGGATGATTCTTCCCTTCAAACTGTGCTGTTTCCTAATGACTTAATGTGTGAACATCAAGTTTTACTTCTTGTGTTTTGAGTTGTTGTTGCAGAGCTTTTGGTCTGCATAATCCTAACTCGACTTAACTTCTTTAGGAGGTTGGTTCTTCCTGCTTAAATCCTTTATTTCTACAGCATGGCTCTGACAGTGGTGTACCTAATTTGATCTCTAATTTGTGAGTTGGCTGTGAATTGATGGTTCCCACTGGAAAGCTAATACAGAACATTTCGTTCGAGGCCTTTAGAAAATTTAAGGAAAAGAATGTACAAAATGAACAATCCTGTTAGAGCCACTGTAATTGAAGCTTTAATACCTGGGAGCATATTGCTCATCAGAAAACACAGAGAAATACCAAGGGAGATATAGGAGATATAGGAGAACTATGGATCATTACACAGAAGCTAGATGGGATGCTCAGCAGAAAAAGTGGCTAGCAGATGTAATACATGGAACATGATCGCTTCCAGTGTTGGAGGTTGAGAAGAGGCAAAGGATAAGAAAAAAGAGAAAAATAAGTATTCAGAGACAAACAAAACTGACAGAGGGAACGAAAGAGAAGAAAATGACATAGATGACAATCTTTTGAATGATTTCTTGATGAATTGTCCATCACCTTATAATGAGATACAGATTGGATATTTAGTGAATACTAATCCAGCTGAGAAACCTAATGCTCCGATAATGCCTGAAGAGGTAAAAGGAATCTATACTTATTTCTCCTGTAAGTAGGAAAACAAGAATGTCAACTCCTATAAACCTGATTGATTGAAGTACTCCAGACGCTTGACTGTAGGTGTTACTATTGGAACTGCTGTTCCCTTTTATAAGTCTGGGTTACAGGTGAATACAGCCCCCAATTTGACTGTACATACTGGAATAAATAAAGAAAGTGGAAGTTCTTCAAATGTGACGAGATCACCGCTTCATACACATACGATTCAGTATCGAAATAGTAATGCTGAAGCTATTTATGTTGTTCCACATCAGACACCATTTGACCAGACACAAAGAATTGTGTAGAGATGTCCACCTTTTATGTCCCAAACCAGAGTGGACCTCCTGAAACAAATTACCATGCTTCAGACATGACTGTGCCAATGGGTATTTCAGCTCCAATTACATCTGTACAACATTTGCACAATCTGGAAAGAGTACAAATTGGAAATATAAAAGTTTAAATTTAAATAACACAAGAGAGCAAACAGGGATTACTCCTCAAGAACTTGAAGAGTGGCTGAAAGTATAATCAGAATATAGCATTGGTTCTAGCTTCAGTTCCAGATTCAGCTAAGAATTCAGTTCCATGTTAACCTTCAGTTTCTAGTTCAGCTCTCACTTCAGATGTTGTTGCATCTCCAAGTTCAGTTAAAAATTCAGATCAGAAAAATAAAACCGCTCATGGAAATGAGCTGATTAAAAGTTGAAATAGAAGAGGTGATTCGGGGAACACTTAGACCATCAAGATTAGAGACTTACCAAGATGAGTAACTATTGTTTTTCTGTAAAGATATTACCTATAAGCAAACTCTACCTATGGGAGATTGGTAGAACTGGCTTAGAAATAGGGTGTAGACATTAAAGTTTCAAACATATCACAAGATCTCACAGGTTAGATTTTACTGACAAAGACATTGGGAACATGAGAGCACAAGGAAAGAAATTACAGATAAAGGAGCTTATGGCATTAATCAGCAAATGGGTAGAAAGAGAAAAATGGGAAGGCAGATGGTCAAAAAAGAAGGAAACAAAGTGAGTTAGAGTACAGTCACCACCTGATGTTTTTGGTGGCTCCCTTTGACAGATGCACCTGGAGGAGGTTACGTTCATGTACCATGGAGTAGACAAGATATTTTGTCTTTTACCAACAATTTCCCTAAATTGAGAGAAAAGACGGTGGAATGGTACAGACAAGTTGAATGATTTGTGACAATTTCAAAGGTTTTGTGCACTGATTTTAATGCTTCATTTGAAATTGCAGTTCCAGCAAGTTTATGGGCTGAATGTAAGATTACTGTGTTATTGCCAGAGGAAGAACCAGAAAGGAATTCCAGAACAGGTGCATCATCACCAACGGTAATGAGGAAATACCAACAGGTGATAACTCACCTGAAGACTAAAACTGAAGTCCTGTATTTAGGACATCACGTTGAGAAAGGAACGAGGAAAGTGTCGCACAAAAGAATCTCAGTAATCCCTAACATGAATCCTCCAGCTTCCAAAAAGGAAGTCAGCATGTTCTTAGGAATGGTGGACCATTGCAGACAGTGGATTCTGAATGTTTCCTTGACAGCAAAACCTCTTCTGAGGTTGACACACAAAGATGTGCCTGATCTAGCACCCTGGGAGGACAATTATGTGACTGCCTTCACAGAGCTGCAAGAATGTCTCTGCAGGGCACCAGCTTTGGGAATGTCTTATTATAATAAATGCTTTGTGTCATTCTGCTGTGAGAGAGCAGGCTGCACTCTTTCAGTGTTGACACACATGCATGGAAGCAATCACAGACCTATTGCCTACTTCCCAGTGTCCCTTAACACTGTTGTGGCTGCTTTGCCTGGATGTCTGAAAGTGGTTGAATCTACAAGGATGTATGACGTTACAATGCATACTTTTACAACGCCTACCTTTACAACGCATTTTTTACACCGCAACATCCATTAAAACGCATACCATTACAATGCATGCCATTACAACGAATTCTTTGAAACTACCTTTACAACGCATTCCACTACAACGCATACTACATTTACAATGCATACCATTACAACGCATAACATTACATTGCATGTAAGGTAAGTATTGGATAGTGTAGAGGTAAAAATTACTATTCTAACTCCAGGGGGTGCAACAGTAGGGTAAGTGTTGGATAGTGTAGGGGTACTATGTGTTGTAATGCTATGCGTTGTAATGGTATGCATTGTAATGACTGCGTTATAATGCCATGCGCTGTAGTGGTGTGCGTTGTAGTGTCATGCGTTGTAATGGTTGCGTTGTAAATGCATGCGTTGTAATGGATGTTGCGTTGTAAAAGTTTCGTTGTAATGGTAGTGCGTTGTAAAAGTTGCATTGTAAAGGTTGTTTCCCAATCTACATACGTGAGTCTTGAGCAATGTAAAAGTATTGTCATGGGTCATCCACTGATAATATTTGTGCATCATTCAGTGGGGATACTGTTGACTCATACACAAACACAGTATTGGACCAACAGTCGTCTGACTAAATAAGAGCAGATATTGATGGTTGCAGAGAATGCGACTCAGAAGAGGTATACAGTGTTTAGCCAGGCTACTTTGAAGCCATTGCCTGGAAATGAGAATGTGGATGAGGAAGTCAACCATGATTGCTTGGATGTGGCTGCATTGTGTACAAAGATGAGTCTGATATTTGTGACAAGCCTTTAACTGAACATGACCATATGTTGTTTGTTGATGGTTCATGTTTGAGAGACAATGTGGGAATTATTCAAGGAGTGTTTTCTGTGCAAGTTTCAGAGCTCATAGCTTTGACAAGAGCATGTACCATTTCATAACAGGTCCGAATTACATTTTACACTGAAAGTCAGCATGGCTTTGGAGTCGTACATAACATCTGGCAATTATGATCACAGTATGGGTTCATGATGTCCTCTGGTTCCCCTATTACGAATGGGAAGTGCATGAGGAATCTTTTGCAGCCCCTACAATTGCCTGCTCAAAATGCTGTTGTGTAAGGTGTCGCTCATAGGCATAACTGACCATGTAACAGTCAGTAACAATTACGCTGATGAAATGAAAAGATATTGTGCTTTGAATGCTCATACATTTAATGAGAAAATATTAAAAGACACATCCGCCATCACAGATTGTAGTTTGATGTTACCAGCCTTAGACACATGGGAGGAAGTGAGGAAGTTACAGGATGAGACCACGAAAGTAGAACAGCAGAGTTGGGTGAGAGCGGGTTGCACAAAATGGGAAAAGGACTTGTGGGGTGACATTGATGGCAGACCAGTGTTGCTTGACAGCCTGCGGTCACTAATGACAAGACACTACAATGGCCATACACATGTTGGAAGAGATGCGATGAAGAGCCTTTTCCAACAGGTGTGGTACAATCCCAGATTCAGAGTAACTGTAGAGATGTTATGCAATTATTGTGTAATATGTCAGCAACAAAACCCAGGAAGAAAAACACAGGTTGTCATGAGTCACATTGGTAAATCTGCTGGTCTTTTCAACCAGATGCAAAAGGACTTCATAGAGATGCCCCTTTGCAACTGTTTAAGATATGCTTTGGTTATATTGTGCATTTTCTCAATATGGGTTGAAGCCTATCCCACTTGTAAGAATGATAGTTGGACAGTGACAATTTTGCTGTTGCGGGAGTTGATTTAGAGATTCAGATTTCCGGCTTCTCTTCTTGAGACAAACTGTGGATCTCATTTTAACAATGCTAAAAATGTTATGTGCAGCACTACAGGTTCAACAGAAGCTTCATTGCAGTTACCGACCGGATGCTTCCGGGTTGGTGGAGAAGATCAATGGCACATTGAAATCCAGATTGGTGAAAGTGTGCGTTTCTACATCTTTGAAATGGCCAAATGTATTAACTCTTGTGTTGATGAGTCTGAGGAGTACTCCAGATAGGAGAGCAGGATTGTCACACTGTGAATTGACCCTGGGGCATGTGATGAGACTGCCAGCTGTTCCTGCTAATGCATTAGTCAATATTGCAGATGACCTTATATTGGACTATTGCACGGGCCTCGTTCATGTGGTGTGTTTCATCTCTCACCAGGTTGGAGGAGCTGCCCTTGTGATCCAACAGGAGCATTGCCAAGACCTCAGTCCAGGGGACTGAGTGATGGCGAAGAAGCATGTGCCTAGAATGTGCTCAAAACCTTACTGGAAGGGGCCGTTTCAGGTGATCCTAGTTACCAACTTTGCAGTCAAGTGCGGGGGTCTCCCGAACTGGATGCATGCAGCTCATACTCGCTGAGTCCCAAGTCCATTAATGATACAACTGCACCTGTTCCTGATGTACCAGTGGTAACAATGAGCAGAGGGATTATGTTAGCCAAGCTGTTTGGGACCAGCAAGCTACTGGGGTAGCACTCATTAGGCCTGAAGGGGGTCTGAGAGAATCAACTATATGTTCGAAGGTCACAACCAAGAAAGTTGACTACAGGAGATACAGACAACAATGAAGGGCATAGTGCAGTAAGACAGTGAGTTGTGCCTGGAAACTATTGCCACAGAAGTGGTGAGATTCTGAGAAGCTTTCTGACCGCAGGAAAAGTATTCCCAACTATTCCTGAAATCTCTGAACCACCAGATCAAAGTGACACAGATGATGAGCAAACGCCTGTGTGGGGATCAAAAAGAGCAAAGGTGCCAAATCAAAGGTATGCATCTCCTGAATAGACTTATTTGTCTGCTAATGAGTGGGAACGGCAATTCCATAAGTTTTGTGCCAGCAATACGTGTTCACCTGAACCTTCCTGAAGCATACTATATTATTGATTTGAATTTTAATCTGGTTTACCAACTCTTGGACTTATGCCGTTTTTCCTGAATCTACTCATCAACATAGCTGAGATCAGAGTCTTTCCTTATATGAGATGTATTTGAGCTTTGCTATAATTCTTTTTTTGTGCTGAGACTTTGCTGAATTGCTTAAACCACAGCTGCTATTTTTCTTTAGTTAAACGGTCTGAATCCTGAGTAAACATGCAGCCCCATGCTGGAATCTCTTCAACATACAAATGTGTATTAACAGTAATTCTTTCTATTACTGTCTTGATATTATTTGCAATGCTTATTATTTTAAATCTGCCACATTATCGTTCTGTGAAAGATTCTAAATATACTATTCTTTCTGAAGCCAAGAAAAGAAATGTTTCTGATTCTATTGACATGCATGACCATTCATTACACAATAACACTTTGAAAAAAATTCAGCTCAAATGTTTATTCTACCTTGCTTAGTGAATATTTGCTATGAATGTTGGTGATTGCTTTGTTTGTATGCAAATACCTTCATCAGTTGCTGAGGGCGTGACCTACCATAGTTTACCTTTAACGTGTGGAATTTCTTGCAGCCTGCTAACTAGTTTATTTTTTGGAAGTGATCAATTGCTATATCAAATCAAATCAAATCAAACCAAATAAGCTTTATTCGATTTATCAGAAAATCATAAAAGCGTACAAGTACAGTTTATACCATGAATCTAAAAACAGTTTTCACATAAGCAAAATTTATAAAAAATATATAAAACATTTTTCCAAGTATTAAAAGTCTGCAGTAGACATTTGAACGGAAAGCCTCATATTGTAGTGTTTAGTTAATTTGAACGTGTAAAGCTTAAGTCATTGAGTTTCTGTATTTCATCACTGACATTAAAAAGCGAGAAACAACAAAGATAACATACTCCTCATCTAGCAACAGTAATTTCAGATATGCAGTTTTACATGTTCTTATCCCCCAGCGTTTAAGTAGTGGTAAAAGGAACAGTTTCCTCGGGGAGGTATACAGGTTACAAAAGAACATGATATGGATGTTACTTTGTGCTGAATGATCATCGCATGGGCAAATTAGGTTCAGAGAGGCCCAGTCATTCTGTTTTGGGAAAGTGACCATGCGAAAGAAAATCCCTAAGCGCAGCCTAGTAAGAAGCATGCGAGGGTAGGGTGCAGTTTCAATCCTGAGATAAAGTTGTAGACCTTCAGTGGGGGTAATTTGCTGGTAGCTCAGGGTAGTGCTTTTAAGTTTCTCAGTGTTCCATCTGGCACTTTCTAGGTGTGTAATTAAAAGTTTTTTGAGAGCCGGCCTAGACAAGGTTTCTAAGGACTCTGGATCATCATAAAATTCGGGGTGTCCAATGTTAGAGAACATCGTCTGAACATATCGTAGCCATTTAACTTTTGATGCACCATCCAAAGTCAAGCAGTCTTTGATGAGCTCTCTGTTCAATTGGCATTCCACGGTAGTCCAAATTTTATGCCAAAGCAGACAAGGTGATAACTTTATAATGTCACTGAGGTATTTAAGGCCAGTCTCAATGTGGATCATAAAAGTCGAAGTGGTTTTGTGCACACCTAGTAAGTAGCAGATAAAAATGTTCTCACAGGTTTGTAGTGAGGACACATTCTCGAAACCCCATAGACCTGCTCCATAGGTGGCCGTCGCTATACACTTTGCCCAGTAGATCTGTAACATCTCAGCAATAGGTTTACCCCCAATTTTGGCTGCGAAGGTTCGCAGGGCCCCTATAGCACGGCTGTAGGCAAGTTTCCTGGCAGATACTGCCTGTTTCCACCTTCCTCTCCTATCAAAAACAACGCCCAGGTAGCAGAAGGTGTCCGTGATCGCAATTTTTTGCGGCTCCAGGTATATTGAGCATTGTGGTCTCTTATTTGTTTGGGAGCAGGACATGGAGAAAGTTTTAGAGATATTCACCTTCAGGTTTCTTTTACCCATGTAGGATGAGAATTCAGTTACGGCTCTCTGCAAGCCTACTTTTGTCCTAGACATAATTGCCGCGTCATCGGCATATAAAAGAATGGGTACAGGCCTACCATTGACAGCTGGGTAGTCACTTGGCAAGTTTATTAGATTCTCTGCGATGGAGTTTATGTAAAAACTAAACAGCAGGGGCGCAAGTATGCAGCCTTGCCTAACCCCTCTATTTATGGCAAATTTTTGAGTACATTGCCCCTGGGTCCCGAACCTCACTCTAGCCCCGGCATCTCTGTATAATTCTTTTATGAATATGATAATGATTGGATCCACCCCAATGTGTTCCAATGTTGACCAGAGCTGCGCATGGTCCACACAATCAAATGCGGAGCTAAGGTCAACAAAGGTAACGAACAGGTCCCCTTTTTTGGCCTCAGTGTATTTAGAGACCAATAAAGACAGGTTTAAGCATTGTTCCTGTGTCCCCAATCCCTTTCGGAACCCATATTGGAGATCCGAGATGACCTTTTTTTCTGCTTCCCAGTACTGGATCCTTTTGAGGACGATCCTTCCTGCGATTTTCATAAGTCCGTCCAATAGCGATATTGGACGGTAGCAAGCAGGATCGTCCCTGTTGCCCTTTTTAAAGATGGGCACTACAATTGCATCTGACCAGGTGTTAATAAGGCCACATTTGTTTCCCATATTTAATACGTTGGTTAACAGGGGAACCCAGAAATCCAGATTTGATTTGTAGACGTCCACTGGGGTGTGATCAGGGCCAGGGGCTTTCCCTGACGGACTTTCCCTAAGGGCATCTTCCACTTCTAGAGTGGTAAAAAACAGTTCAATTGGATAGGGGGATGCTGGGGGGACGCTTGACGGGTAATCCTTAGTTATTTTATCCAAGGGTGAAGTCGCCTTTTGTTGGTTCTGGGTGTCACCCTGGCTGTTGGTATAAAGGTTGCCATAATGTTCTACCCAGAGCTCTGCCGTAATTGCTACGTCTATGGAATTGTCACTGTCTTTTAAGTTATATACAGATCTTATGACTTTCCAAAAGAGATTAGTGTCCTTATTCCTAGCGGCTTCCCCCAAGGCTTCCCAGGCCTCCCTCTTCATTGTCGCCCTTCGCTGGTTAATTGCCTGCTTATACTCTCGTCTCGCCTGGCAAATTTGAACCCTGTCTTTTGGGATAGCAGATAAAGCTTTCTTTAGATTTTTCAGGGCAGCTGTACACCTGGAGTCAAACCACCCACGTGTGTGCTTCCCATTCTTTTTGTGGCTCCTAGTTAGCGCATCTTTTATATATCGCTGAATGTTAGAAAAGGCAGCCATGATGGCCTTTGGGTCAGTGTCTTCTTCTAAACAGACAAATATGTCTGTAGAGCAGGACGATATGAAGTTGTGGAAGAAAGTTGTAGGGTTCATTTTCTCCCATTTTATTACATACCCATTGATCTTTGTTAGGGTGACCTCAAGTGGATAAAGAGCCCCGCTAGATTCCTTTGCTTTCCCCTCTGTCAACCTTACCCCAAAGGTGATAGGATAATGATCGCTCATTGGGTCATCCCCAATCTCCCAGAAGGTTATAAAATTGGGATTAGTGGGTGATATTAGTGCAAAATCGATTGTAGTTTCACAGCCTCTTCCATTATATGTTGGGGCAAAGGGAACCGGGGGGGAGCATGCCTGGTTGATGAAAGTGAGGTCAAAAGAGAATATGATGTTATTAAGGAGAGACCCCAGATTGGTGTGTGAGAAGTGAAAAGGACCATCCTCCTCGAGATCTGAAAGGCCGCACAAACCTAACTCAGAAGACGGACAGATGGCACAATTGAAATCTCCCACCCACAGTACAATGTAGTCCCCCGTGCTTTGATCTCTCAGTTTGTGGATATGATGGATCATTTTGTTCAAGATCAATTCCACTTCCTTAGCTGGCATGTTATTATAGAAATTCACTAGTATCACCTTTTGTGTGGTGCCCCATTTAAATGAAAGAATTTGGAAGTACTGATCAGAATGGAAATTATGTACTTTTACATCCCCTACATTCGAGATGTATATGCACAGACCCCCTTTATTGCGACCCTGGGGTGATGGAACAGCGGGTGAGTGAAATGTTCGGTAGCCCAGGATGTGAGTTTCTTCTACAAGCCAGGTTTCTTGCAGGCAAAGGATGCCATGCTTCTGCACGATCTCCAACCAAGGTTTGTGGGTGATCTTACTACCCAAGCCTGCTACATTCCAGGATAGGAGAGAGTGCATTGAGTTTCTATTTTTCTGATGAAGTTGACCCTCGTTCCCCATTATGTCTTTCGGAACTAGGGAATGTGCCATCTCTATCTGTTGTGTAGCCTGTACAGGAAGGGCATGCTGTTCAGGGCAGGATTGATCTACCCCCATTAGGGTTGAGTTTTTGTTAATGGGCAATAATTTATTGTTCTTAATGGCATCCATTGGGTGGTCCCAGTCAATCCACCTGGTCTAGGCATTCAAACCTATTCATAGTGGGTGCTCCTTCCCACCAGTTGTTAGTGGGTTGCCATCCGTGCCCCTGGCCTTTCCATCTGTGATTGTGGGCTATAGACCAGGCCCCAGGTAGCTCTGCAGTCTGTTTAGGAGGGTAAAAGAAGGTAAGGGGTCTGGTGACAATAGATTGGTCAGTAACGTATGGATCCCATGTGGTGATAAGTTGGGCTGTATGGGGGTCTGCAAATGAGACCACAATGCAGTCTCCAGGTATGGATTTATGAGTGCGACCCACCCATGGGACTCGCCTGACCATTAGGACCCTGCTCCTAGTGGTGTTAGGGAGCTGCCTGTTAACGTTTAGCCAGTAGATCACCTTGTTCTTTAGAGACCACTGGGTCTCCACAGAATGAGGATCAAGTGGAGGTACCCCAGCCAAGATGACAACATAGGGGCCGGCATCAGGGGGGAGATCAATATAACCCCCACGAAAGTTCTGGTGACTTTGGTATTGGTTGACTGTACGCTGAGGAAGAGGGCTGGTAATCTTATTCGCCTTATGGGCTGCCCTAGGAATAGTTTTGGGCTGTATCTGTTTTTTGGGGGGTTTTTTCTCTGATTTTGGTGGGTTTGATATGGGGGGAACAGAAACGTTAGAAATTGTCCGAGGTTTGGCAATTGGAGTGGGTTTTGGTAGTGGTGGGGGCAGAGGTGGGGGCAAAATTAGAGGAGCAGGGGAGGCAGCGTTAGGGTCTAGAGCCGGTTGGATGCCATCATTGCTTTCCTGGGGGACACCCTCAGCGATACGGGGATATGTGGCTTCCAGCTGTTTTAGGCTAAGAGTGGCCAAGGATACTAAGGTCTTATCCATCTCAAGAAGATGATTCTCAATACGTGACAGTCTGAGCTCAAAAGGTGACAATAGTTGTTTTAAAGTAACCCAGACTGTTTTGAGAAAGTCTTCATCATCACCCGCCTTGTCCATGTCCCTCCCTGGCTCGTTTTGCCCTCCCCCTATTAAGTTCTTGCCACAAACAGGGAGGTGCTCTGAAGCAGGAGCAAGAGTGCTGTTAAGACGGCTATGTTCGCTATCACCCCCTGTTAGCTGGGTGACCGAATTTGATGTTTGTGTGAGCTCCCCTGTATTGGGCAGAGTTCTTCTGTGATTGAAAAACTGCTGCCTTGCAATTTTTGCTTTTTTGCGGGCGTAAGCAGCTCTTGCGTTATTTTTCTTTTTCAGGGCTGGGCCATCTAAGTTTTTGGTTTTTACTACAGAGGAGGGGGGGGCAGGGGTGTCCGGCAGAGTGATAGTGATTCCAGGTCCAGTAGGCACATGTCCCTCAGAAGGTTTAGAGGGCATGGAGGTAAAGGTAAAGATGGGCTCTGGTGGGAGGGGAGAAGAAGGGGGAGGATGATGGATGTCGGCATGAATTATCAGAGGGAGAGGGCGTGAAACGTGTTGGGGAGATGCAGCAGACGCAATTTTTCCCAAAGAAGATTTTTTGGAGTTTGCAAAGGTTTGAGAAAGCCTGCGCGCAGCATCTAGCTCAATTGAAACCCTCTTCTGCATTTTAGTAATTTCGGCATCAATTGCCAAATTTGTTTTCACAAGGAAATCATCCAAAGTCCCACTTGGCTTGCTCAACCCCAATGCAGTCTTGCTGCGACTACCCCGAGTGCACATGATGTGTGGCAGTTACAGTTCCGGAAGTGTACTCACTAGTATCGATGTACAGGCACAGTGACACGAACCAAGGGGGGTGGGCCAGGCCAGTCCTCTTAGGCCTCGAACGGCCTCAAACGGTCCCGCCCTTGTCCCGGGCTTCTCCCGGCGCCCTCTCGCGCAGCGGGGAGGCTGTCTGTCTTTTGTAGCTGTGTGATTGGTAGCCGAGGGGGTGGGGCCGGCAGGGAGAGCAGCCCAGGTGGAGGCGGGCGCGCGGGGACTCCTGGTCCTTGGAGTCCACCGCTTGAAGGCTCGCAGCCCTGCCGGTCGTTTACAAGCAGGAAACCCCCTCGCAATAGTACCTTGGCCGCTGCTGAGGGCGAGGCGTGGCAGCAGCAGCAGGCAGGTTCCTCTGTCCCTCTCAGGTGAGCCTTAGGTCGGCTGGTCCGGGTGTTGTTAAAGGTTTCCCAAAAATGAATCCGCTGTGCTGGTAAAGGGACGCCGGTTTTGTCAGTGCAGGTTGGGGGTGGGGCCGGCAGGGAGAGCAGCCCAGGTGGAGGCGGGCGCGCGGGGACTCCTGGTCCTTGGAGTCCACCGCTTGAAGGCTCGCAGCCCTGCCGGTCGTTTACAAGCAGGAAACCCCCTCGCAATAGTACCTTGGCCGCTGCTGAGGCCGAAGCGGGACCCGCGAAGCGGGTCCGGCGAGGCGTGGCAGCAGCAGCAGGCAGGTTCCTCTGTCCCTCTCAGGTGAGCCTTAGGTCGGCTGGTCCGGGTGTTGTTAAAGGTTTCCCAAAATGAATCCCTTGCTATATCATTACTCTAATCAAGATCGGATATTTTCTGACATCACTGTACTTGAACATTTAAATTTGCTTCTTGAACTTTCGACCATTGAAACTATGGGTTACATATTCAGACTAACTTCATCCTTGGAAATGGCTTATGCACTTAGAAATAATGTAATGTGTTCTTTTATGGCCTGCCCCTGTGATGAACATTCGAGTCAAACCATTTTACATTAAGTATTTTTTTGTCCATTTTATCTTCCATTTACCAGGAAATTTTTAACACCTCTCTTGCGCAGAGACAGATTCCCTAAGTGAAAAGCGGCTTTGTACTTTTTGCAGAAACTGAATGATCTCAATGTCTGTTTTGCTGTTGGCAGCTTTATGAAGTGCATTTTAGCAAAGAGAAGGAGTATGCTGTTTTAATTTTAAAGTATTTTATCATTTTCTGCATGGAATGCATTGGTATTGCTGCTAAAATGTTTACCTGATTTACTAACTTGTTTTTAGACTTATTTTATTACTCATGTATTTTCTGATAAAGTTTGCTGCTATTGATGGCTGCAGTTGTTTCTCTTAGTTGCACTACTAGATAATATTTGCTGCTATTTACGAACCCAAGCGTTTTGCACGATCACATTAGTCCAAATCTGATAAATCTGCTACTACTTACGAACCTAAGTGTTTTTGCGCTGCCACTTTAGATTCAAGAAAAAGTACTGTGTTTGTGAGCTGTTGTATTCTTTTTAAACAGATAATTAGTTTGTATTTGCTGTGATTGATTATATCTGATGTTTATATCTATGTGTATCATGTATGTCCTGTCTTTGTGAGACTGAATAAAGAAAGAATTGAATTGAATTGAATTGAACCTAATGTGTACATTTGTGCAACCTGATAACAATTTTATAGATTAGTGGAAAGTAGACAAGACCGTGAAACAAATATTAATGCATTGTCTAAATATATTCCTTGGAACTTACTGCAAGTAAACTCATAGAGGGAATAGTTTCATTAACTTTAGACTGTCAACATAAAGCAAACCTTGTGTATACAGACAGAAGTCAAAGACTAATACTGTTTTAAAGGACTTAGCAAATGTGAACATACATTTGAAATGTATAAAAACTGGGGAAGATATCTAGAAGGTGTAGATCCTATTTTCCCTGGAGTGTATTATATCTGTGGGAAGAGTGCTTATTACAAGCTACCGAAATAATGGTAGGAAAGATGAAATATGGGAATAGATTTTCCAAAGATTTAACATGTTAAAAGGATTATAGAAGAATTAATGGATTCAAATGTGCGGATGAAAAAAAGTGCAAGTCAAATATTGGGAGACGTATTTGGAGTCCTGATGAGTGAATGTTGGGATTTCTAAAGTGCTCGGCTTCTCCAAGGAGTGTCCAGGGCCTACATGGAAAGTAAGAGTCAGACATTAGGAAAAAACATAGAGTGAAGAGCCAAGTCTTACGTTGCTTTCTAAATGATTGTTCATTGTTCACTTGATGTCGTTCAACAGGCAATTTGTTCCAAACTTGAGTCCCAATACCTTTGGTGGGAGTAACACTAAATTCGCAGAAAACTAGAAAGCTATCTACTATTGTTGATAAATTTGCCACCAGTAAAACTGGGGGTTTTACTGTTGTAAATTAAGAAATGATGTCAATAAGATCTATGGTGATTCAAAATTGGCTTGCCCTTGATATCCTTCTTGCAAAAGGAAGGCGAGGCTGATAATTATTGAAAGCTCAGCAATTTTGTGCTTACATACATGACAGGAGTAAAGAATTAGAAGGTTACATTAAAAACATTACTGATTTAACCCCTTCGATGCTCATGACGAGCTCAGCTCGTCATGAGGTACACCTCTCGTGTGCTCATGACGAGCTGAGCTCGTCATGACCACACCCATTTACATTAAGGTCCAGCACAGCAGAGGAATATCTGCAGAATCCATGTGGTTAAACAAAGACCTGAAAGACCTAAAGGCGGATGGAGTTCTGGAAACCATAGGTAAAGGATTATCGAATGTTAGCAACTAGATGGGAAATTTAGGAAATGGATTAGGAATTTCGATCTTGATACCTTGTAGTGGTAATCTCTTTGTGCTTAATGCTACTGATATTGTCAATCAAATTTTGCAGATATCAAAAGAGTAACAATTGTGGCATTAAAAGAACAAGAGCTGATGTTAAATTGGATGATGCACAATGTACATTTTGTGATGAATTAAAAGCCTTAGAAGAGAGTAGAAGGAAGAGGTTAAATACAACACACCCGTAATCTGTGACGAGATCTGATGAAGTAAATAACATGATGGCTTAATTTGGCATCAGAGGGAGGCCTGATGTAGCATGGTTTTAAAAATCATAAAACATGACACTAACAAATTAAGGTCACGAAAAGTTAAAAAGTACACTGTACACTTTGCGCACGTTACACACAATGTCACCTGAAACTGAGACAAGTGTAGGAGAAGCACCGTAAAAGCATGCTTTAATAGGTGAGATGAAGAAAATGTATATACAAGACAATAGTAATACATATAAATGAAGTTGCACTAAAGAATTTATAGTGCGCATGCTGCTTATTAATGCATACTGATGAAATATTGATGTCAAGTGAAGGGGCCTGGTTTTTCAAATCCTTTCTGCTGAAAATGAACCAGTGCTGACATTTTCTCCGAATTAATACAATGGTTCACTTTCTACAAGTGAAATGTTGTTTATTTATCCTGTACATGAATTAATCCTGACATTCCTGAATATTTCTTCATTGTTCACAGTGAAATATTTATTTGGCAAAAGAATTTCAGCTATGGCTATTAGATGAGTACTTTACATCTTTTTTACCGATACTAGGCGTAAGTGGATTCTAAATCATTTTTTCTCATTACTAGCATGGGAAACCATCTTGTTGTTGCAAGTGTCTTGGGTGACATTACGTGAATTCAATCAGGAGACAGTCTTCGGATGGTAGTGTGATGACACATCACTGGACGTTGTTAGGAACTTTATAAAAGAAGAAACCTCAAAGAAGGGACAATGCCATACTTTCCTTTTTGCCCTGCAAGAGGATGCCATGCTGATTGAATTTTTATTAACTTTTCTCTTACATTGGTCTGGATTATAACCATCCAAATTAGCCTGCTTAAATGTCTGGCATTGTTATACAAGCTGTGATATTCTTAACTGAACTTCTCAAGAAATTACTTGTGGCAATGAATATTGAACCTTTAATAGAATAACTAAATTAATCAAATAACTATATGAGTCTATTATTGAGTCCTGTTGATAGTTCCTTTCTAACTGTGCTGTTTCCTAATGACCTAATGTGTTGTAGGGAGAATCATGGAGCTCTTATAGAAGATCAAGTGTTACTTCTTCTGTTTTCCATTGCTTTTGCAGAGCTTTCAGTCTGCATAATCCTAACTTGACTTAACTTCTTAAGGAGGTCCGGTCTTTCTTTTGCTATCCTTTATTTTTAATGCATGATTCAGAGAGTGGTGTACCTAAACCTGATCTCTAATATGTGAGTTGTTTGTCAATTAAGAGTCTTCACTGGATAGCGAACGTAGACTTTAGTCACCCTAATATCCAACCCCCCTATCGGCGGAGAAAGACTCATCAGATGATCATTGTTTTGGTGGTAAATGGAAGCACTGCTGAATGTTTATTTGTAAAGGGCCTAATATGGGTCGAGTAAGGAGATTAGGCTTATAATAAATATTTTATCACACTTTACTGTGCAAAACAAGTGTCCTGAACAAGTAACTGATACAGTGGTTCCTACAGTAAACTAAAACCCACTATACAACACTGCCTCGTGGCGCAATTGACCCAGCCCAAGTTACTGTAGCCCCCAGTATTGGTAACTCTGTGGTTTTGATAATACCTGGCCCAGGATTAGGGCACATTCTGACATCAGCCATTCTGATATCAGTGATAGTGTCTGGGAAATAGCTAATTCCATTGATGGACCTGTGACGTAAGCAAGATCTGATGAATGAGTCTAGAACAGAAGGGAATGGACATCAGCGGTAAAAGAAAATACTCAGGGGTATATGTACAAGAACTACCGCTAACTAAAGCTAACACTAGTTAGTGGCAGTTTTCTTAACACAGCCTATCACCAAAAATGATCGCCCTGTTATTGATGTATTTACAATACGTACCCACATGGCAATCGTTTCAGGTAGCCATGGTGAAAACTGCTTATAACACTAGAGTGAAGGCGATGCAAGTTCTGACGTTAGCAGGCGAAAACTGATGAAATTTGCAGCAAAAAAAATCACGTTAGTCAGCCAAACATGACAGTTTTTTGTCTCCAGAGCCAGAAATAGCCGATAAGCCCACCTGCAATGGAAATAGGAAACAAAACCAATGGAATGCAGAATGAAGCAGCCAGGGCCAAGTTCAGCACAGATCTACAACCCCCCAAGTCCCCCAACAGCCAGGATGACCAGTCAAAGCCCCAGGGGAAGTGGAAATTCAGGGCTACAATCATGAAAGAGGCTGGTAGCTGGGCAAAACCAGTGATGCATCACTCATCATTGTGCACTCCTTGAAACACCATGGCATCCAAACCATGAAAGTGTGGATAGTCCCTGGGGCCTGGAGGCCTTGCTGGGCCTGCACCTGGGACCTGGAGTGGGATGCGGAGGTGCTGTGGAGTTGCTGGGTCATGGCAGTAAACATTGAGGCATCGGTGATCGCCCTTCCCTAGTGGTGAAGTCTGCTAGGTCGCATGGAGACACGTTGCTGACCTGTGTGAGAGGACAACCTGGTACCCCTTGGAGCTGTGAACCGTGGAGGCGCTCCTGTGCAACAACGTGGGGAGGTCTGCATCGCATACCACGCACCACCACTTTACCGTGGTGCACCAAGAAGATTACCTATGGTGAGTCGTGCCTCTCTGCATCACAGGCCAGAGGATGTTGCGCTGGATGGACGCTGTGGAGGGTTAGGCCCCTGAGCTGCGCCAAACTTGTGTGGCAGGAGCAATGCAAATTCATGCCTAAGGGGGCCCTGCATCACCAACATCAGGAGGTTACCCAGCGAACCTGGCGGCGACTGCTGAACCCAGGCTTGTGAAATCCTACATTGCTGAGATTTTGAGAGAGTGCAGCGGATTGTGCCACGCTGACAATGTCCAGGTGAGGAAAAGGTAGTACGCTTAGTGGCGGAGACCCAGGGATTGAGTCGGGCCCAGACCTAGCACCTGTGGGTGATGCACCCTCAGTGGCAGCTCATCCGCTATGGTGGAAGAGAGCATCAACTCACTGGTTTCAAGCAGTGCAAGAAGAGGAAACATAACATGATGATAACTTTCTGATGTACTCATGCTATGTTTCATTTGCGGGCGAGCAGGTGAGTGGGGCTGCTCTACTCACGGAGCAGGGCAGGGGTGGAGTGGTATGCCCACTCAAGTGTGCAATGACTGATCGGTTGGCCCTCTCAGGCTGCCCAAAGTAGTCATGCGCACATCCCTCTACGCAATGCAGGCTGCATTACAGCCTGCATGGTAAACATGCCCAGCCCTCCAGCCCCTGGCTGAACGCCTTGTCACCGCGCTCATTGCAGCATTGTGATTGGTTTAGGGAAGGGAGCCTGGCTACCTGCTTCCCGTTCCTGGAAGCAGACTCAGGATAGCAGGAGCACAGAAGACGCTGGACGCAGCCTCGAGGTAAGAATTTTAAAAAAATATATTTACAACCCCTTCTCCCCTGTGTACCCCCCTCCAGTGTCCTTTCCCGCTTTTCCCACATCCGAGCTGTATAGTCATCTCTGCAGCACTACATAATGGCGGCCGCTGTGTGACCATGTGCAGCGGGCGAACCACTTGTGCACCAAAGGGAAGCCCATCTGTGTCCGTCTGCCCCTGGACCACGTCCAGCACCAAGGACGCTTCCTCTCGGACACACCACCGCTACGAAGCCAGCACCCTCCTCGCCATCACCCCTGGATGCCACACCACCTGCTATCTGGCAACATTGTAGAATTCTCTTCAGCCTTCACCTGTGCCTCCTGCGCCCAGCCGACCAACAGCGCAGCTGACTGGCTCAACTGCCTTCTCCACAACTTGTGATCCCTCCACAAACATGCAGCAGAGATCTGGGACCTCCTCGACGCCACCTCTTCAGACATTGCCTTCCACATGGAAACCAGGACCAACCTCTGCTCCGAACCAGACATCGCCATCACCATCCATGACGGCTATAAATTCACCCACATGAACTACCCCATGTGCCAGAAGGAGGGATTGCCATTGTCTGAAAAAGCACACTCCGACTGACCATGCACTCTAATGTCCTGACAGTGACCATGGAATACCTCCACTTCCAGTTCTGGACCAACACCAACACCACTGTCCATGGTACCCTCATTTACAGACCCCCCGGGCCACAAACCCCCACTCACTGATGCCAATGTAGACCTCATCACACAACAGGCTCTCCCATCCACCGACTACATCCTACTCAGAGACCTGAAGTCCCACTTGACAGCCCCAGTGACCAGAACACCACCCCCTCCTGGGGAACATCGCCAACATCGGTCTCAAGGAACTAGTCACAGCACCAACCCACATGACCTTGACACACGTGCAAGCCTGTCTTTTCCACCAACGGGAACTTCAACTACAGCCATACCACAGGACTTTCCTGTACCGACCATCATTGTTTACATCACAACTTCACCACACCCACCGTACACCATCATCATCATTGCCACCTGTTGCAGCTGGATCAAGGACACCCTCAGCACCATCCCTCTGCCAACGCTTACAAATGCCAACACCGCAGCGGGCAGCCTCTTCCAATGGATCTCCAACTGCGCTGACACCCTGGCACCCCTCAAGAAAAGACAAGCAAACAGCATTCAAGGAAAGACAACTGGTTCACCCCCTCCCTCCACTAGTCCTACCCCACTTGCAGAGAAGAGATGGAGCCACAACATCAGTCAACTCCACAACACAGTCACCCTTGCACCATGGTGCAAGGGTGCCTGCATTGGTACATGCGCCAAAGTATGGGAAAAAGACAGGGAGGCTTATTCATCAGCCCCTTTGGACAGTTTCACCCTGCCGGTGAGTCATTTTCTTGACATACTTGCAGCATGATTCTTGCATCACGTTGCGCTGTATTTGCAAAGTGACGCATTTAGGCATATGCGTGACCTTGTGAAGCCCTTTGACACATTATACCTGCATCAGGTATGATGTATGCAGGGTGGCCCTTCCCACACAACAAAGCCTCATAGTAGTGATGTAGTTAAATCCATCAGATTGAACTGCAACAATTGTAGGATGCCACTGCGTCAGTACCTTACGCCTGCCTCATGTTAGGCGTAAGGGTGACGCAGTGCATCAGGGATTGGCTGGTCCCTTGCATTGCTGGAGTTGGATTATGCTTGTGACATAACTTCAGCAATGCATGACTTTAGCGCTGACAGATACGTCAGGATTCCAGATTTATCGGTCATTAATTGTGACATGGAACGCTGTACTGTGTATACAGCGCGTCCATGGTGTTGCAAGAATGGCGTAGTGAATAGTGTGGCAACGCTGTTTTGTCGCAGCGATGCAACACTTTGCATGAATGAGGACCAGGAATGCGGCCTATTTTATTCATGGTGCACATTCCTGCTGTGCAGTTTTGTTAAGAGCAGCATAGCAGCATTCCTTGCAGTGCTGTCCAGCACCAAAACCTTCTGCAATGAGGCCCCAAGTGTTTGCACCATTTTTAAGACCAGCGATGTTATGGTCTTAAAAAACTGCTTCTAAAAAGAGTTAGAGGCAGTTTTTTTGGGTTTTGCACCATTGAAGGAATTCCTTGTAAATATCACAAAGTGGGGTTAGCTGCAGTTTTTGCACGGGAACGCCTACCTTGCATCTCATTTTCGTTGTCCTGCTAAAAGAAGTGGCGATCCTAAAAAGTCACCTTTATGCTGAAAAACTGCAGCTAACTGCAGTTAGCAGCAACTTGTAAATACAGCAATAAAAAAAAAGCCACAGTAACATCAAAAAATGTATGCTACGGCAGCGTTAACTCCTCGTACATATGCCCCTCAGTTTAATCGGGGGTAAACAGCAACACATTGTCAGCAGACTGCCTGTCAACACCAACTCACAAGTTAGAATCTTCACTGCATGAATATTCTTGGAGAGGCATTACCTAGAAGGTCAGGATGGAACACGGGAAGGGATCAGAAGGAAGGGGGAGGCAGGAAGATTGTACCATTTGGGATATGACCATAAGAGTAACTCTGATTTTCAAAACGAATGAATTAGTTATAACAAGCTACCTTTGGGGAAATCAATCATTTCGAAACTGGAAACCTTTTGCTTCGAAGAGGCCAAAAGCCTGGAACCTCAGAAGAACCAACCTATTGGGAAATAGCCAGATTTCTCATTCGACGAATCCGCTTGGCTCCCAGTCCCCTTTCAGCGTTTCCAGATTGTCTCCGGTAACGGTTGCAGCCAATGAGCGCTTAGAGGTCCAGTTATTATTCTGCTTATCGAAGACCCTGCAGATTCTGCAGCCTCCCGGCTCGTCCTAGAGGGTCTCCCAGCAATTAGCCTCCCTCAATGAGATTACCAAAGGATTTAAATCGGCTTGTGGAAGAGGCAGCATTTGGAAGGGTTTGTAAAGCGGGTCATTAAAGGACAAACGTGACACCAATTATAAGTCTGTTGTGCTTAGGGAAATATTTATCTTCACATTTTCGAAACATTTAGCACAGAAAATCCATCGTTTGAGAAATATTAACAAGTTTTCCGTTGAGGGGAAGTCAACAAACTGGAAAGGGATTCGATTTTGAAACTGTCGATAAAGCTTCACTGGGTGTGAACTAGTGCAAGCGTGCGAAGCTGAAGGGGAGATCAGGACATTTGCAATGAAAGATAGGTAGGCCTGCAATCAAGTGGACAGACCAGCACACAGGAAGTAAAACAAGTAAGCCATCAGATAAATCTATGAAGACACAGACAGACAGACAGACAGACAGACAGACAGACAGACAGACAGACAGACAGACAGACAGACAGATAGATAGATAGATAGATAGATAGATAGATAGATAGATAGATAGATAGATAGATAGATAGATAGATAGATAGATAGATAGATAGATAGATAGATAGATAGATAGATAGATAGATAGACAGACAGATAGATGAAAGAAATTCTGTGCTGGACCTGGGTCATCGTGGGTTGGGACTCTTAGGGGGATCTGGCCAGTTCACAATCTTATTAGACCTTTATAAAATATGTCATGTTTTGTTTTCCATATTTATGCCAACATGACCAACTACACCTACCCTTCGCTCAAGAAAACTGCATATCCGAATCATGTGGACGATAAAGAGTGACACTGTCGAGTCAAGAATGACAATGAGGATCTGATTTAGAGTGTGCAAGTAGGTTTTCTTTTTTGTCGGATTTCCATATCCCAAAAGTGATGAATTTCCCTAGACTGCCTAGTCAGCATCATAGCTGCGTCTGTCAAGAGAGGGAACACCTGGGTGAGAACCTTAGAAGCCTAGGTCCAATGGAGTAATTCCTACTAAGACAAACTTAACAAAAATTGGGGCATATTACCAAGGGCTTTATCTCCGCTGTTTTGGTTTTAAAAGCCAAAGAAGCGGAGATAAAAATATCGCCCTATCAACAACATGGTGCTAACATGCAAAATCACATGTTAGCACCCTTTTTCACTACGCATCCCTTGAAAATCTCTAATGAGATGCAAAGTGGGCGTTCCAGAGCAAAATATTAGGAGAAATGTCACCAAGCTTATCAATTTTCACGCTAACCCTGTTAGAGACAAAAAAAGCAGCGCTAACCACGGTTAACACTGCTTTTTTACGTCTGCTAATTTTCAGACTTAGCCAAGTAATCCAATGGGAGGTGGATTACATGGCTAAGTCCACCATGGGCTATCAAAAAGGATATCCCTATCCTTGTAGTTTTATTGCTGCATTACCAGCGATAACCTTCCAAAATGCCGCTATTGCTGGATTTTTTATCGTCTAAGCGGTTAGCGTTGGCAATAACGCGATAACCAGGCGATATTATCCAGCGATAGCGGGCGTTGAAAAAAATAACGCTAAGCGCCCATAGCGTTAATTTTCCGTTCCTTGTTAATATGCCCCATAGTGTAAGCTATCTAGCATCGCACTAGTGTGTTTTTCTTTTTGTGTAAGCACTGCTACGCTCAACTTTTAATGGTCCCACTGCTTAGGAGCCATACTTCATTTGAAAATTTGTGCAGTAACTGAAAAAGGAGTGCAAAACATCGCAATAAGTAAAACTCAATTCAAGCAATGAAAGTTCAATGTATTATGTCATCCGCAAATAGCATTCATTCAAGCAAATTCAGTTCAGCGGGAGTCGTGTACTTATGATCAGATCCAATTTCATTGATTCCTTTATCAACAAGTCAATCAGCCCAGCCAGCGCTTTTCATCCAATAGGACTTCATCAGGGTTGGTATATCCATAACCCATGGCTGATTTCCCGCGTTTGGTGCTGAGTTACAAACTATGAAGATATAATATGAGGTAATAAATCACCTGAAATTAGGACTTTTTTCCTGGTGATTCTGGATTTGGGAGAACATTTCTACCATGCTGGGACATTTGACTCATGGATAAAGCAACCCTGATTAGTCCTCTTTGATGAAACGCGCTGACTGGGCTGATTGATTTATATATATAATTTCGTTAAGAGGACCGGATAAATATGGTACCATAATCTTGCATAATTTTCAGCATTTTGCATTATGATTTTTGCGTGAAATACTCACGATTACACCATTTCACCACGCCGTGAAATCGAGGCTCCCTTCAGTTACAAGGGCTATCACAGGGATAGGGTAAGAACATGAATGAACCAAACGTGAATGGTTGTTGTAGGCATCACATACAGATGCATTTAAACTAAAAAATAGTGCTAAATGCTGAAGCCGTTTTTTGCATAATAACGTGTAATTTTGCATAATTTGAGGTGAATTTTGCCACAGCCTGGCCATCAATGACGCTTGTTGTGGCAATTTCTGCAAAATAATGATATAATTGACAATGTTATAGATGACATTATAATGGATATCATATATGATGTAATTATTTATGTCATCTGTAATGTCATGTGTAAAGCCATGACCAATGATGTGGGAGTGTTAGAATAACAAAGCTACATTTATTTCAAATGATTGTATTTTATTATTCTCCTAGTCGATGTAACACATTTATTTGGGTGGGTAAGACTAATAAGGTATGTTGAGAACCATACCATAACACAAACATTGATTGTGGCCTTACTCTACAGGCTACGAGAACTGCATCTGTATAGTACTCATTTAGCAGAAAGTGTCTCTGAACACTACAGCTACATAATTGTGTGCTGTGGATAAAATATAGCCCACCACTGTTAACTCTGACCCATGTCAGCAGAATGCCTTTGGTATTCACAGAGAAGCTAACCCAGTTTACAGCCATAAACAGTTGATACCTCATAGTGTGGCATGAAATGCACATTTTGGGCCTCATTTACTATATTTTGTGGCACAGCAGTGCAGCAAGGCTTCCTGCTGTTCTGCCATGTGTCAAAATAAAAGGGTTGGAATGCGCTGTATCTACAAGATATGGGGCATTCCTGTCCTCCCCTGCACCAACTCACAAAGAGCAGCTGTGCGCCAACACAGACACCCTTGCACCATGGTGCAAGGGTGCCTGCTTTGCAGGAATGATTGTTTATGCGCAGGAAGGGCACCTTCCTGCACATAAATAATCATTGAAGGTGATTTGCATTCAGCAGCACACATAGAAAGAACAGAAAACGAGGAGAAATAAAAGTATTTCTCATCATTGCACCTCTCCTACACCTCCCTTGGAGAGGCATAAGATTGTGAGGCATTCCCAGGGTTATGACACTTTATAAATCTTTGAATGTGTCAGGTTCAATGTATTTTGCTTGAGAACACCCACAGCAACACCCATTTCACACACAGTAATGCACAAAAGGGGCCCATTTTAACAAGGCCATGAAAGGTCATGCAGGGTGCCTTCACATTGCCGTGTCAATATTGGCAGGCACACCATGCCGCCGGTGCTTCAAAAAAAGTGGTGCACCGGCTGCAAAATTTGCTTGTAAATGAGGCCCTTTATGTCTCCAGGTTGTTAATACATTGCTGCTTGACACACTTTGACTGGTCTGTTATCATGCACTAAGTGCCACATGGAAAATCAAACATGATCAGCAACCATTTATATATTTTACCACTCTGTCATAGAAAAGCATGGCATGAATTTGAGCTCATAAATTTAGAATTTAAATGTAGGTGCTTTAGAAAAGTACAGCACTGAAAGTAACTTGTATTTGGACTCAAATATCTTGGGTAGATAGCACATAATCAGAGGTAATCAGGTGCTGCTTGAGACACCTAAACTGTGACGGGCATGACAAGATGTATGCACCCTGCCATGGACTTAAGTGAGCTTCACTAATAAGGCCAATAAGACTAAAACGAGTCTGGGGAATACTTGTATGTCCATCCAATGTAGACATGACTTGGCAGATCAGGCTCAACTGTTCATTTTGTAAAAGGACCAAGGCTAGTTTTCATTTGATTGGTCCTCTCTGGAAAGCCATAGTGAGCAAAAAAGATGTACTGGATTAATTCCCAGAGTAATTACCAGTGTCTAATCCTTTCACCCACCAATGTTTTGTTTTCCTATGCCAACGTATTTTGATTTTGCTAACATTATTTATAAAATATACTTACAGTGGCTTTCAGTCAGCCCCCTTCATCTATTGGTCTTTTGTTGTATTATTACATATTTCCTCCTTGCCTCGAGCATATGCAGGAGGCAATGGGTCACTCATTTCAGCCATTGGTTAACTTTTCTGTGAGTTATAATATCCTGTGCGTTCACAAGAAATTAGCTGCACACTGTAAGGCCTGACACCCTGGGGATAGCCTTCACCCAAACTTTTTGTCTTTACGCCTCCTGTTTTTCTGGATTAGTTTTTGTTGGCTTTAACACTGTGCGCTTCACAACAGATGACCAATGCTAAAGTGCTTATGGTCTCTCTCTGAAACATGGTACAATGGGCTTATACCTTATTGGCCCATTTCATTTACTTGTAAGTCCCTAATAACTGGTACTACTTCTACTCGGGGCATGTAAATCAAATGCTGGCAGTGGGCCTGCAACAGCCATTGTACCATCAAATGAATTGTAATTTAAAATGTTATGTTAAATCGGATTTTGAGTTGCGATTCTGAAAATCCCACATTTAGAAGTTAGCATTTTCTTGTCCTAACCATTTGGTTCCTGCTGCCTGTGTCCTGGGCCATAATGTTGTGAATAGCTTGGCAGTTGACCTTTGTGCCTTCCTCCCAGAAAATGAGACAAAGGGGAACTAGTTGTTGGTTGGATGGGCCATCCTGGTGCTGTGATGGGGGCAGATCTGTGCTCTGACCCTTTTGCATTTCAAGGGGCTGCCTCCAACACACTCTAAAAGGAACTTGACTCCCACCTATTGTCACCCCAGACACAGACAACTTGAGACGAAGTAACTTTCCAGAACCAGATGTGGGAGTAGTATGGGGAATACCACCACTTCAAAGATTGGCACCAGGTATAAATATTGACTCCATGCACCTTCTCAGCTGAGTTACCGCAACTGCCAAAATCTGCAACTTGACCTGCATGAGCCCTCCAGGCCTCTGCTAAAGTGAGTTAGTGATCCTCAAGATGTACATCTCCAGGTCCTGGACCCTTGACCCTTGGTCAGAATCAGAGTGCACTCCTGTGAAAAAAATGAGACATCCAGAAGTTTTGGGCTCTTTTTTATTTCAAACATTTTATTGTTTTGTAGTCAAGGCATAAGTTAAGAGGAAGTACATTTTGGATCAGCTGTGAAGATTGTTAGGCATACACTGAATAATTCCATTACAGAAAATCTATGAATGATATAGCATTACATTTTAGATGTAAGATGCAGTGTTGCATTCTAGATGTAGCATTACATTACATTAAATTACGTTCTACATGTAGCATTAGATTCTAGATGCTTCATTAGATTCTAGATGCATTACATTCTAGGTGATTCTAGATCTAAGGATCAGGAGTGTAGAAGTAAAAAAGGGTAAGAACAGGCCTATTTACAAAAGTACATTGAGTACATTGAGGCTATTATGTTTGTATTGAAGTCTATATTCTAAATGTGTTGAGCTTTTTGTGACCGTGAACGGGCCTGCTAGTACTGAGACTCTGCCACCCACAATGACTGCCAACATGAAGTTCTGGGAATCCTACTCTTCAAGCTAAAGCAACCACCAGCATTGACCGACAATGCTAGATCTGCGCTTTGAGCTGTAGTAATGTTAGCTTGCCAACATGAAGCTCCAGCAACGGCCATTCACAATGCCCAACAGGATCTTTATGCTATAGCGATGGACATCAGCAACACTCTATTCCCTCCTCACAGACTCATCCACTGCAAACTGGATTCTTCATGCCGGACTATGAGAAGCTAACTTTTTCAGAAGGACGTAGAGGGCATAGAGAGCAGTGGTGTAGAGTAAAATGGTGCAGTGGCATAGAGTGCAGTAGAGTAGAGCGGAGTGGCATAGAGTAGAGTGGCATAGAGTAGAGTCAAGCAGAGTAGAGTGCAGTAGTGCAGAGTACAGGTGGATAAAACAGCTTGGCGCAGAGTAGAGTAGAATGGTGAAGAGTGCAGTGGCATAGAGTGTACTAGCATAGAGTGCATTGGCATTGAATGGTGCAGAGTAGAGTCTTTAGAGTGCAGTGGCATACAGTGGAGTAGGTTGCAGTAACATAGAGTAGAGTGGTGCAGAAAAGATTAGTGTGGTCTAGACTGCAGTAGAGGGGAGTAGAGTATGGTGGTATAAATGGTGTAGAGTAGAGTGCCATAGTGTGCAGTAGCGTAGAGTATAGTGGCATTGACGTAGCGTGCACTGGCGTAGAACTCAGTGGCATGGAGTAGAGTACTGCAGAGTAGACTGCTGTAGATTTCAGTGGCATACAGTGCATTGGCGTACAGTACATTGGCGTTCAGTGCAATGGCGCAGAGAGCAGTTTCGTAGAGTGCAGTGGTGTAGAATAGGATAGTGCAGGGTAGAGTAGATTGGCGTAAAGTGCAGTCGCATATAGTGGCGCTGAGTAGTGTGGCATAGAGTGTAGTGGTGTACAGTAGAGTGGTACAGAGTACAGTGCAGTTCTGTAGTGTGCAGTGGCTTAGAGTGGTGCAGAATATAGTGGCATAGAGTAGAGTGGTGTAGAGTGCAGTGGCATAGAGTGCAGTGCCATAGAGTAGAATGGTGCAGAGTAGAATGTCAGAAAGTGCATTTACGTAAAGAGCAGTGACGTAGAGTAGAGTGGTGCAGATTAGAGTGTTGTAGAGTGCAGTGGCATACATTACAGTGGCGTACAGTGCAGTGGAGAAGTGTGCAGTGGCATTAAGTGTGTGCCATAGACTAGAGTAGCAAAGAGTAGAGTGGTATAAAGTACAGTGTGGTAGAATGGCGCAGAGCAGAGTAGTGTAGAGTGCAGAAAAGAGTTGAGTGGCCTAGAGTGCAGTGGCACAGAGTGTAGTGTTGTACAGTAGAGTGGTGGGAATAAAGTAGTGTGGTGTAGAATGGAGTGGCGTAGAACAGAATGGAGCAGAGTAGAGCAGAGTGTCGTAGCATAGAGTGGTGCAGATTAGAGTATTGTAGAGTACAGTGACGTAGAGTAGAATGGTGCACAGTAGAGTGCAGTGACATAGAGGACAGTGGTGTAGAGTATAGTGGTGCAGAGTAGAGTGCAGTGGAATAGAGTAAAGTGCAGAGACATAGAGTACAGTGCAGTGGCATAAAGTGCAGTGGAGTAGCGAGCACTGGTGTAGAGGGCAGGGGTGGGAGTGAAAAGAAGCAACATGAAAGGGGCACGGGTGGGAGGGAATAGAAGCTACACGGATGGTGATATGGGAGATGGACGCAAGCACTCATATGGGGGGCTTGAACACAAAAAGTAGCCCAAAAACATGGAGTACTGGATGGACACCAGAACCTGGTCCATGCTCCAGGGGAGGGCCAAACAGAATAAGTGGACATGACGCCCACTTGCTGTGACAAACGAGAGCAAAGCAAATGAGAGAGAAACTGAAGCTATCAAATGCTAAGCTATGGGTGGGCTGTAAGCTCACTGTATGTAAACAAAAGTTTTGCTGAGACAGCACATGCGTTGTCTAGGTGAAACCTAAAAATATACTTGCAGGTTGAAATATAGAGGTAAAAACGGACACCAGACCCAGATACATGCCCCAAACCAACACATACACTTTGAACTTTCGGAACTATAAAAAGACGCAAAAGAAAAATAACCACAGAATAAAAATGAAAGAAAAAGCAGAATGCCATGCAGACTACAAAAACAGATGTAAGGCCTTTACTGTATATGCCTGTATTCCCAAAGAAGGCCTTTGCGCACCCCAAGCCCCCAAAGCCTCATCTACTCCAGTGTCAGTTAATGTGAAAACATTTTCTTTCTACATCATTCTACATCTCTTCCTTTTATCTGGTCCATGTATTTTTGACCTCCACATTTGTTTTTGTGCACAGCATTTCTAACAAAATCAGAGTGGTACACTGTATGTGATAGAATTAAAAACATATGTGAAGAATTTTTACGTAGAACCCAAGGCTGGTATTTAGATTATTTCCTAGTGCATCGTCTATTTATGAAGAAGCAAAGTAACCTGATGATGCCATAGTCACACCGGAAGCAAAACGAAGAAGCTGGCTAGGCTGGCCAGGACAGATGGAACACAGAATCATCACCAACCACAACACTCTGTAAGCTGCTTGCTATGTAGCTGCTTTTCGTGGTGGGCAGGCAGGAGGTACATAGGGACAGAGGGTAGATCATCACCTTGAAAGTGTAGCAAACAGCCCTCATGGGATCAGCATAATTCTCTTGTAGAGATGTATTTATTTTGCCCCAAATGTAATTTGCCTTTCAAATTCTTTTCCAAAGAGTTGGATTCCTTGCAACACTCACTTTATGGGATTGGGATGAGCACATTTTCCAATGCTGTTTTAACTATTAACTCCCGCTGGAAATAGAATTTGAAACTAGAGGGCATATTTACAAGGAAATGATGGAGCGCGGAGCTGCCGCAAATTTTGCAGCGACATGCTCGCCCATTTCCAAAACAAAGGAATGTGCAATATTTACAAAAATACTGCGCACCTCTGTGATTTCCCTAGTGCTGGCGCTAAAAATAGCTGCCTAGTGTCAAAGCAGACACCCTTGCGTCATAGTGCAAGGGTGCTTGCGTTGCAAGGAATGATTGTTTATGTGCAGGAAGATGTCCCTTTCTGCACATAAACAATCAATAATGGCAATTTGTTACTTCAATGCATGTTGCTTTCTGCAACGCACATAGAAGTAGCACATCATCGTTATTTAATGATTATTTATATGCAGGATTGTATTGTATTGTATTGTATTGTATTGTGTTCTTATATAGCGCTGCTATCACCCTACGGGTATCATAAACAATCATTAATAGACATTTGCTCTTTCTGCAGCACACATAGAAAATGAAAAAAAGAGTTTCTCCTTGTTGCTCCATTGTAACACCTGCTATTGAATGGCGTTAGTTTTAGGTGCAGCCTCAGAATGACAGACCCTTGTAAATCTGGGGCAACATCAAAAAGCAATGGTGTTGTGGTGGAACGCCCACAGCAACACCCACTGCATTCCCCTTTCTTGCAGATACCTGCTTGAAAGGGTACCATATTTACAAAGCAGCGTTAAGACCCAAAAAGTGGCTTAACACCACCTTGTAAATATGGAGAAGGGCACTGCACCAGCGGAACATCAAAAAAGTGATGTTCTGGTGGCCTAATCTCCTCTTAAATATGCCCCTAGGTGCATTTGTTTGAAACCAATGATTTCAAGGGCATAGTAACAAATTGTGCAGCAGAGGCATCAGGGCCTGGTGGTGTGAGGATTCCACTGGAACCGGATATGGCAGTCTTACTAACACTGTTTTGGGGGCACAATTACTCTTGCTTGCATTAATGCCAATGATAACCATACTACGACCCTGGATGATTTAATTACTCAGGCACTGTTTGTGATTTGGACATTACTGGGGGAAGGGTAAATTGTATATATATTTAATGTTTTCATGTAGTACATTTTTCCAGTACCCTTCTATTACAAACAAACTGCATGGATTGGGGAATTACCAGGTGAGGCTGATTTTTCCTGTTTTAAAATCACATACAGTTTTCAATTTAATGTACACGCTTCTCATCTTCCTTAAGCAGGCGGTAATATATGTGGGGACCTATGGATGGGATGTGTGGTAAAGGAGGAGGGTGACGTATGTAGGGGAGGGAAGTGGAAGGTTATTTCTGGCATGCTGTGTGCTCCCAGGTCATGAAAAAAGGGCAGAGGTTTTTCTGTTCAAAATTACCAGCTGGAAAGTTTTTGTCTGGTTCTCATAGAAACAAACTGATGTGGTAAAGCCTACCAACGTAGGGCCTGATTCACAGAAGTAATCTGAGGCGAAAGTCTAACTTTACGACTTTCGGTATCCACAAAGGACATTTACGAGTAGTAAAGTTAGACTTTTGGTCTAAGTTTAGACCAAAAGTCTCATTTAGACCAAAAGTCTAACTTTACTATTACTAAAGTTAGACTTTTGGTCTAAATTAAACTTCTGGTTTTTCATGTGATAATTTCGCTCCTCCTAATTTGGAATCAGGGCCTTACTAGAATGCATCACAACCCCATTAACCAACCCCCAGCTGGGGTGATATTTTCTTTTTGTAATCCATCATGCTGAGCCGAGGCTGCTCCTTGTATGAAGGAGGAAATGGAAGTCAAATTGCCCAGCTAAAGGTCGTATTAGCAAACAAAAATCACCTTTCACTTCCCAGAACATGTACCCCCTTAATAGCTTTCTCTCCTGAAAATGTATTTCTGTGCAGAATCAAAAACAACATCCAGTTGTTGAACCCAAAGGCGACATCCTGATTGGCCATGGTGGCTAATGCAAGGCTTGTGTCAATTACACCCAGAGAAAGGTCCTGAAATGACCTTTCACCTATTCTCCTTGCTTACATGTGCTAATAATGCAAGCTCTGTAGGCAAACTGTTGACTGCTGCTGGAGCAGTCAATCCTGAAAGTGACATTCAAGCATGTACAGTAAATAACACAACAACAGCATTGTAGTCTGAGCTACTGGCTGAAATTCCGCTGGAAGTAAAGTTACACTATACAGCTTTTAAATGTGCAGTTTCTAAAGTGATGCATATCATTCTCTTGCTTGTCATCTTATTGTTAAATGACATCTCATTTACCCAAGGCCCTGGAGGAATTTTAATTACGGTCTCGTAATTTGTGAAAGTCTCAACCATTCGCATTATTTCATTTTATAGGATTGTTTTTATGGTAGGCAGGTTTGAACAGAAAATATCATGCTGAGAGATATTTTGCCTTAAGTCAATTTCCCTTATCATTATTTCGCATACCATATTTCTCACTATTCGTGTAATTTTGCATAATTTTCATGACATTTTTGAAAACATATGTGATTTCAACCCATCCTCCCATTTATAAACTTTTTAAAAATTCAATTGTTTATGTGAAGGCTGGGCGGTAACTTGGCATTATGGGAGCACTGTTACCTTGTCATGAAGTTTACATTTAGGGGCCGATTCCGATTTCGGCCGGAAGGGCTCCGAACCATGTTCGGAAAGGAAAGGAATTCGAATTTCCGGATTGTGGATGACAGGCCGGAAATACCACAGTATTCCCCGGTCGCCTCTTTACGACCGAGGGAGTACGATGGCAGCTTTTCACTGCCTTTTCGTGCCGGTCTGTCTGGCACGAAAAGGCAGTCGGAAGCTGTCTCTGGGGGCCCCCAGCAGGGCCCCCATGGGTGTGGGGCCACCAGATGGCAGCCTGGGGGCACCTATGGTGCCCCTCTGTTGATCCCTGCACCCAGTGGCCGGCACCTCGGGGTGCCGGCCACAGGGTGCAGGAATGAACTGCACCCCTGCTTTCTACAATGCAGGCATGCATTCCGCTCGGAATGCATGCTTGCATTTTAAAGTATCCGAATGCGACCGAACCCTGTTCGGTCGCATTGTACTACCAGGGCTGTAACCGACGACAGCAGGTCGGTCGGTTACAGCTCGTGGCCGATGTCGAACGGACTCAGGTCCGTCCGACATCGGAATAGGCCCCTAAGTGCAATGTCCGCCATTTTCAATTTGAGGATACTTAACAGGTCTTGAGGTTAGCTGTCAAAAGAAAGGCATCACCTGCTCGGTGTTAGGAATTAAGACCCTAAATTTGTACCCAAACAAATCTGCATCTGATTTTGGGAGAGAGTGGCCCTTATTAGTTTACCATGTAGTTCTTGATCCCATTATTGAAGGTATCAATGATCGTCCTGTGTGTCTTATGTCGTGTTTTAGAGGTGCCCTCTGTCTCCCTGATTGCTGTCTTCTAGTTGTGGGATATTTCCCTGTGGGTTCTCTGATATGGTTGGTCGCGTAATGTACCACTAAACCTACTAAGTATGCAGATGTTGAGATGCTGGTTGGGAACTGTCTTATCTCAGGGGCCGTATATTTAACTTCCTTCATGTGGCTTCAGTTTCCAAGTTTTTATACCAAATAAACATGTTTGTCTTTCATCACCCACAGGCAGCGGCAGGTGCTAGCCAGGCGCACAAGAATTCCAAGCATTGAGTCTAACTTGGCCAAGATCTGCACCTAGGTGTAGGTTTTCCAATAGGATTTCTGATATCTTATCTTTCTGGCTACATCTCCCTTTTAGTAGCCATGGAAAGCACAATAGTCAATCTAACTTTGTAGCATTGGTGGCTATGTGAAATAAGGTATACTCCATTTCCAGGAAACATTTCTCCAGAACAAAATTGAAAACGTTTTGCTAAGAGCATTTAGGATTAACAAATCCTACCTATGAAAGCATCCGCTCTTTATCACAGTTCAGTGCATCACTATCCTTCTTCTTCTATTCCAAGAGCAGTGTGTTTTCAATATATTGAACCAAGTATGGTTTAATATGACAATGTATTATATAATTTGCTATGCTAGGTAAGGTGTGATGTGGACTTATATCGTGTAATAATGTTTTGAGATTGTGATTTAGTTTTGTGTGTTGTGGTGTAGTATGGTGTAGTATGTGTGTGATTGGTTGTGTTGGGGCACAGGGTGGAATGATGCTTGGTTATGTAGTGAGAGAGTTTAGGTAGATGTTAGTCAGGTGAAGCCAGTAGTGGTGTTTGATAGTGTGATGTGGTATGGTCTTGTATGATGTGATGATGGCTGTAGCATATGACATAATGTGATGTTGTGTGGTAAGGTTTGGCAGCTGCCGCTCCTCCGCTATGGCGGAGGTGTGTCACCCCTCACCACCAAATGGCAGGAGGAAAGGGAAAATAAAACGGTAATAAACATGTTTTATTATCATTGTATTTTTCCTTTCCTGGTGAGTCTTGGGGGCGGGGCATGGGGGATGAAAGGCACTAAAGGGGAGTGGTGGTGCACTATCTTCACCGCACATGATGGTCTGGCCGACCGTCTGTGGCCTGCCAATGCGTCAATCGCAGTGAAGCTCTCTCCAACCCCAGCTGTGTTGCTGGGTTGGAGAGCGCAGGCACAGGTTCCCAGTCTCCCTGAGAGTGCAACTTCAAAGCACTCAGGCCAATGCTGAGGCTGCTCTCATGGCATGAGAGCAATCTCAGGATTGGCCTGAGCGCTCTAAATTAGCACTCTCAGGGAGACTGGGAGCCTGTGCCTGCAATGAGAGGAGCAGTAGAGCGTGACGCGGCCCGCTGAGGGTACATTTTTTTGTATTTACCTATTATTTTATTTTGCCCCATGACCCTGTCCCCCCTCCCCAAGCCCCGCTTGCCCGCCCGCCACTTCTCCACAAAAATGGCCACTACTGAAGTTTGGTATTGTTTTTTAATGTGTGATGAGTTGTGGTACAGTGTCTTGAGGTGCAAATATTTCCATGTGATCTTGTATGGTAGGTATTGGTTAGAGCATGAGATCTGAAAAGTTGAGTCGGATGTTGCATGAAGTATCATGTGTAGCGTGCTAATGTGTGAACTGTGTATTTAATGTATAATATTGGATGATAAATGTTGTGTGTGGGTGTGCTTTTCAGATATGTTGTTCATTTCTGCTGTTGTCATGTGGAAATAGTATAATATTTTGAAGGGTGATGTGTTGTATCGTATTCCAATGAATTTACGTGTAGGCCACTGTGTTACAAATTGGTTTGATGGGTGTTGGTGTTAACCCTTTGAAAAATTATCTCCACACTACTTGAAGTACTGTCATGCCATATTATTTGGCAACTGCATGCTATGTAAATGCTAAACAACATCAACAGTTTGTGAATGTGGCATGCTGATTTGAGTAATGCAGTGTGGTATTTTGTAGGTCAGTTGTGTGCTATTCTATGGCGAGGTGTTATATAGTATCTGAAACTGTGAGGCATTGTTGAATAGAGTGGTTTGTTTTGTTTTTTGGTGTGTGGCATAAAGTAATATGGAATGATGGGGTTAACACCATGTCCTCTTCTAGTGTAGGTTTAGGTGAATATGTAATTATTACTGCTTAGTTGGGCAAAATCAGAGAACATAATACTCCATTTAGAAATACGAAGTTCTCTGTATTTCCCAGATAAGACATAGTTAAATGTTGACTAAGCCAAGGGGGGAGAGAGAGGAATGCAACTCCAATACCTCCTTCCAACAACTACAATGACAATAACCAAAGAACTGGCATGTACTGGAATGGGATTGTAATTATGACATTAAGAATGGGCTTCCTAGTTGGAGGAGAATAAGGGTGTAATAGTTTTTTCTTCCAAATAAGGACAGAGAATCTATCACTTCATCACAGGGGACACTCTTCTGCCTGCAACTGTTGTTGAAATATGCGAGGTCATGCAGATTTCTGTTATGAGCGGTTACTTTGTATGTATGTAGCGTCACAGAGATGAAAATTGTATTGAACGGCTATTTCTTGATTCCTTTATTCCATCCTATGCTCAATTATGCAAAGATTTTTTTTAAAGGTGTTAAGAATGAGGTAGTTGGTGAATTTAGATGCCTCCCTCATTATTAAATCATTCTCAATATGTTCCTGCCCTATATTCATATTCATGTTGGCCAAAAAACCCTTGTTAGGCTCTAAGGGACCCTCCCATCTAGCTGTGTGGCATCGAACTATAGTCTTTGCATTGTGCTGTGGTAAAGTCTAAAGTAACCCTGTCAGGCAATCAAAAACGAGATATCAAAAACTCAGGAAATTGTCATTAATTTTAGATATCAGTTGTTCAAGACACTGGGGCTAGAGTCAATTAAGCTCTATCCGATGCAAAGTCACCGAGTCAGTGGAGTGTTTTTTCATATGAAACACACAAAAGATGATGGGAGGAGTGCTTTCTATACTGTCTAACCTCTGTCATTGCTTGGGGTAGTATCCCTTTACTCATCATGTCACCTCAGTTTGGACCCAGCCATATGCAAATCCGTCTTGACCATGCTTCAATAGGAACAATCCATCTCAAACTGCCAGGCCAGGTCCCCCCTGAACCAGATCACAAGCAATCCAAGACATGTTTTGCTCTGATTGGGGCAGGTCACTCAGGTACTGCTTAGTTCCAATGGCACAGGTAGCATGGGACATACGTCTGAGCATACCCTTGCCACGTGAAAAGGTACATCAAACACACAAAACATGGTAGAAGGAATATTTTCAATTTGTTTAACCACTGGCATTTGGGCAGGGTAGCATTCCAACCCATTGTTCTTTTACCAACCATGCCACCTCAGTTTGGACCCTGCCATATGCAAATCAGTCTTGTCCCTGCTCCAACAGGAACAGTACAGTCAAAACTGCCTGTACACTTAGGGAGCTGCACTGAAGTATACAAAAAAGTAATGAGTTGGTTACATATTGTCCGTTCAGGACGGGCTCTCGCCCAGCTGTTTGGGACAGACAGTTCCCATAAGGAGCAGGGTCAGTACTGATTTGTGTAAGATGGATATTTGTGTAGGGTGGCATGGTGGTTGAAAGACTATGGACTGGATTGCCAGCATTCCTCCAATCATGTTTTCAGTGTTTCATGTACCTTCTCTAAGTGGAAAGGGTATGCCCAGACATGGGTCCAGAGATGGAACCAAGCTACACCTGACTTACGAATCCCAATCAAGGGGAAACAGGTCTTGGTTTGCTTGTGTTCCATTTCAGGGAGGACCTGGCCAGGCAGTTTGGGCTGAAAGGTACCAATTGCAGCATGGTCAGGACTGGGTCTAAACATGGTGGGCAAAAGAATGATGTGTTAGAATGCTACCCTGAGCGATTGCCAGTGGTTAATAAAAATACAAGCATTCCTCCCATCACCTATTGTGTGTTTGGTATTATTTCATGTTGTCACTCACTGTTGCACCTACATTTGTTCCTGTGTCGACCACAGGAAGGGCTGGGGATCCAAAAGTGGCCCTGGCACAAATTCTCAAACCAGCCCTGCTCTCTTTATCTCTTAGCGCTCTTTCTCCCTCTGTATGGATTCTCTTTCTTGCATTACCTCCTTTCTCCTTCTCTGATCGCTTTCTCTCTACTTTCCCCCTCCCTCTCTCTCTCTTTTATCATCTCTCTCAATATTTACCTCTTGAAGCCTCCCTGTGCCTGCTGTAATTAACCTCAAAGATCTGAGGAAAGGGACCGCCCCTATCTCTTTCAAAACCGGCTTCCAAGGGAAATGCCCAGTGCAATAAAAGGCCTGTCCAAGCATGACCTTGGGAAAGTCGCGAGAACAGCATGTGGAGGTTACGGTGCAAAACATTGGGTAGTAGTCAGGAACACACAAGTTTACATACATAAATAAAAATACATTCTACACTTCCTTTTGATAGCAAAGGAAAATCAAAATTGCCGATGTACACCTTTGACTCTTAAATGCACTCCTTTTAAATGTAACATCTAAAAGGATGAGTGAATATTAACATTATAAGCATGCTGGGAGATCAGAAAATGTGACTGTAAGACGTGATCCATTATATATTTCATGGATATACTGTCTAATTATAAGATGTGAGAGCAACGTTAAGTGATTGTAAGATGTGATGGGCGAAAAACAGAACATGGAGAAGTAGTGAGTAAATCAGGGATGTGATGGAAGCATATAGTGATTATAGAATGTGGTAAAAGCACTGAGAGCTTCATTGATGAGCATATTTTTGTTTCTATGGCGCAATGTACCCCAGCATATTTACAAGGCCACATAAAGCCACTTTATATGGCTTTTCATGGCCTTGTAAATATGTGCCCCTTTCTGCGTGAAAGGGGCTTTCCATGGGTGTTGCGGTGGGAGTTTCCACGCAACACCCATGGAATCTGAAGTATTACCAGATTTACGAGAAATCGTAAACATAGAAATCCGTCAGAATATAAAGCCACCCCAGAGGTGGCGTTAGAGAGGAGTAATGAGGAGAAATGTTTCATTTCCCCTGTTTTTTTCCTCTTTCTATGTGTGCTGCATTCTGCACACATAGAAAGAGGAAATCTCCTGAATGTATTGATTTTGTGCAGGAAGGTGCCCCTTCCTGCACAAAATCAAGCAGCCCCGCAGTGCAGGCACCCTTGCACCATGGTTTAAGGATACCTGCATTGACGTATGGCAGTCCATTGAGTGCCAGCGGAGGGGAAAAGGGAAGGAATGCACCCTATCTCCTAGATACGGTGCATTCCTGCCCTTTTGTTTTGATTTAGGGCAGTGCAGCAAGATTCCTTGCAGTGATGCCCTATGTCAAAACCTCATCAATGAGGCCCTGAGTGAATAAAGGGTATGATGCGGTCATCAAGGAATTATGCCATTTATAGAAGAGCTGAATTATTAGACGGTGAAATGGAAGCACAAGCCAGCACACATGGAAAAAGCAAAAACGAGGATAAATTGAGCATTTCTCCTTGTTTTGCCACCTTAAGACCAGGAATTTCCTGGTCTTAAGTTTGGTGCTGCCACCTATTATCGCCTCTCTTGATATTAGGTGGCAGCGTCGAAGTGAATGGGTGTTGCAGTGGAACGCCCACCGCAACACCCACTGTACGCCCCTTTCACGTTAATTTTAGCGTGAAATGGGCCCTATTACCAATGCAGCGCCAAGCCACTTAACGTGGCTTTTAGCCATGTTATGTGGTTTAACGCTGCCTTGTTAATAGGGCAAAGCCCCTATCGCCACCACAACATCCCAAAAAGTGACGTTGTGGTGGTGATAGGGGATTGGAAATATGCTACATAGTCGTTTAAAATATCAATATTTTTAATTAGTGTTATGTATTTTAGTATATATTTTAAATGTAAGTGATGTTTTTTTAATAAGTATTGTTTATGTTTTTTGATATATCTGCTTCATTTTTAGTAGTTATCAATTTTATTTTAATTACATTTTGCATTTCTTAGTTCCATAGCAGATTGTGGGTTTATAGGGGAATAGGGTGGACAGTAATTTAATTATATTTATATATATTTTTATATATATTATAATTATATTTTTTATATTATTATGATGATATAATATTATATAATTTATAATAATATATTATATGTTATTATAACATCATATATAGTATTATACTATTTCATTTATTTATTCATATTTATTTTTTGAGCTTTATAGTGTTAATTGTGGGAAGTAATGATTAATGTGTTGGTAATTATTATTAATTCATTAATTGAAAATTAAATATTGAAATTGTGTAATACATTTTAGGTGCAGTATGTGGGGTTTATAGGGGTAAAGGGTGGGAAGTAATTTATTTTTAATTACTTAATAATTAGTTGAGAAGTAATGTTAATTAATAATTGGAATTTAAATCTGGAATTTGTGTAATTATTTTTAGGTGTGGGTTGTGGGGTTTATAGGCGTAAAGGGTGGGACAGTAATTAATTTTATGTGTTTTAATTTGTTTTTTAATTAATGATATATAATATTTGCTTAATTGATAACTAATAATGTTAATTATGGAAGTACATTTTATTTTTAATTTAGATGAGGGTTGTGAATTGTATCGTGTTATAGGGTAGGATGTAAATAAAATAAATGTATGTTATAGTGTTTTTGTTAATAAATAATTTCTAACTACAAATATTTGCTTGAAAAATATTTTTATATTTTAGTTAATATAATATTTGAGGTATTTGTGAAAAGTATTTAACATTATAATATGTTTTTTTTAAATTCATAATCCTAAATATATTTGTATTTTCATTTTTAACATATTAATATACATTTTTTTAATTTATGTTTTTCAAATATTTGTTGTTGTTGATATTTTGTTTGTTTTTAATTTTGAATTGACTTTAGTGGGAATGTAATTTGTATCCGCCTGCAAACCAACACTTTCTCTACTGTTACACTCACTGGAGTGGGAATAGTAATTTTTATCCCCCTGCATCTAACGTTTTCCCTACTGTTACACTCACTGGAGTGGAAATAGTAATTTTTACCCCTCTGCTATCCAACACTTTCCCTACTGTTGCACTCATTGGAGTAGGAATAGTCATTGTATCTCACCGCTATCCAACACTTTCCCTACTGTTACCATCATTGGAGTGGGAATAGTCATTGCTAGCCAACACTTTTCCTACTTTTCCACTCACTGGAGTGGGAATAATAATTTTTACTCCTCTGCTAGCCAACACTTTCCCTACTGTTGCACTCATTGTAGTGGGAATAGTAATTTATACCCCTCCGCTATCCAACACTTTCCCTACTATTGCACTGACTGGAGTGGCAATAGTACATTTTATCCATCTGATATCCAAAACTTTCCCTACTGTTGTACTGACTAGCCTGGGAATAGTACATTTTATCCCTCCGCTATCCAACATTCTCCCTACTGTTGCCCTCACTGGAGTGGGAGTAATAACTTTTACCCCTCCGTTATCCATTGATTCCTATGGGCCTTGAGGCCCACAGGAACCAATGGCAATTAGCGAATCGGTAAATACCCATTCGGTAAAATTACCGAATTGACAATGGGGACAGGGTGTCAGTTTGACACCCTGTTGCACCCCTGATTCAGGCTTGTGTGGCATGTGACACACATACATGCCCTTAGGGCATGTATGTGTGCCACATGGCACAGGTGTACATGCACAGATGTGCATGTACACAGGAATTCGTTATTTACCATCAAATAGTATTTGATGGTAAATAACGAATTCTAAAGGGCCTGTGGCACTGTTTCCAGTGCCACCTACATCCAGATTTACCGATTCTGTAAATTTACCGATTCGGTATTTTACCGAATCGGTAAATTTACCGAATCAGTAAATTTACAGAATCGGTCAAATTAGGGCTCCGTACATCTCAAGAACCAAATACCGGTCTGTAACGGCCGAAATCGGCCGTTACCGACCGGTATTTGGCCACCTACATCTGGCCCTTAATGTTTAAATTAATAATAGAATATTTTCTAACATACATTTTATGTTATTGGTATAGGTATATATATATATATATATATATATATATATATATATATATATATATATATATATATATATATATATATATATATATTTATTTGTTACACTTTGATATATTTTTAAAATAATATAATACATTCAAATAGTTTATTAATTGTTTTACTGTACTTATATATAATAATTATTATATATATATATATATATATATATATATATATATATATATATATATATATATATATATATATATATATATATATATATATATATGTGAGTTTAACTTATGGAACCCTTCTCTTTCTTCAGTAATCCAGGTCAACAATTACACAGCTGAGTGTCTACAACCTTTTGGCCGGCAGAGTTAGGCATTGGGTAAAACAACACAGCTTCAGGGCCTACAACCTGGAGGCTGGCAGCGGTAATCATCATTTTAGAAAACAAAATACAAAAGATACAACGATATGAACTTGACATGTCATGCATGAATTTGAAAACCCCACCCCCTCCCTCCCTCCACCCAAGCCCTGGACCAGCCTCTTTCTAGTAAAATCCTATAACAAATACTAGGTAATGAAAAACAATTCCAGGACTCTGGGCCCCTGTTAGAGCTGTATCTCTGCTTTCTCATCGCTAGGGAGCAAGCGAAGTATTTGCAGATATGTTGGGCATGTCGCCTCCCGCATGTCTGTTGAGAGAATCTGAATGAAGAGGGCCCATAATTCAGCATAGTCCTCCCCCTATAGTCGTCGATAAGGGAGAGGCGTTCCATGGTTAGGATTAGCCATAATCTATGTAACCAAGCTGTGTGATCTGGGACCGTTGCCATGCCCCATAGGGCCAAAATGACTTGGCGCGTCGCCAGCAACGCAAGTGCCATTTGTCTCCCTCTCAGGTAGCGCAAGGGAAAGGTCAGAGAGTTTGGAAGCCCTAATATTGTACATGCTGGGAAACATGGGATTGAAGTGTCAAATACCTTATCAATGTCATTCGGGACCCCATCACAGAAGCGGCACAATCTCGGACAATTCCACAGTAAATGCACCATGGAGCCCACCAGGGCCCATCTCCTCTAACATTGCTCGGAGCGGTTTTTATCCCAGCTATGGATGCGGGCCGGTGTGAGATACTAGTATGTTATGATGTTGTAGGCCGGCAAAGAATACCGCTGTGCAATGTGCTGTGTGGTCCTCCCACTCCTTATCCGAAAGTGCCCTGCCCAAATTCTCTTGCCAGCGCAGCTGCCCCTTAGTATGTTTACCCTCCCCCTTGTGGAGTGGCAAGCATGGTATAGAGCTCTGATATTAAGTTACGGGGATGATTAGCAAGGCGGGCTGAGTTTGTCCGTCCGCCATAGCCCTGGGAAACAGGATTGCCCGCAATGCATGCGGCGGTCCCGCATGTGCAATTTGGATGAGCCCGCTACACTGGCGGGCACATCCCGCATTTTTAACATTGCCCTGGGCCATGCGGGCAGTGGCGATCCGCCCTGTATCCTAATGGGCCCGTAAGTGTTTATCATCTTTTTTCCGGCAGTAGCCATTTCTTGAATATCGGGAGAGGTTGTGAGGCAGCCTCGTGAAGTCTCAGGGAAGTGACCCAGTGCCTTAATTGCAGATACTGAAAGCCATCTGACGGGGGAAGGTTATAGTCCAGCCTTAGCTGTTCAAATGGTATAACCCCCTTTGGGTCAAAAAGTGAGCCCACCCGCTTGCATCCCAGCTCTCTCCACCTCTGGAAGACCTCTGATTTGCAACCCGGGTGGAAGACCGGATTGTCCTCTATCGGGGACAGCGGAGAGGGAAAAGTTGTCAGGCCCTATTTGCTTTCCACTGCGTCCCAAACCTTTAATGTAGCAGCGGTGTCAGGGGAGGAGCTAAGACCCCAAGCTCTGTGCATTGCCCCTCGAAATCCCCCCTTACCCGGCTCTACCGCTGTTACCTGCACGGACCGCAGCTGGTTGTCAGCCTACTGTCAGTTTTTATTTACAAAGTAAGTAGTATCCCATTTTTCCAATCAACTTTTATACTATGGAATCCAAATATAACTTTATTAAGTGCTTCACTGCTCTAAACTGGGGCCAATCATTTGCATTACACTGCTGCCACGTAGTTGGGAGGCTGTAAAGAATTCCAGTAGAGAATTAGAAATGTGTCATTTGTATGTGTCTGGTATCAGGGGCGTCCTTCGCAAATGACTCAACTGGCAAATTGTCCTCTCACACAGAAAAAGATCGTTGCTTAATTTAGCTGAATATGCATAGCTCCTTTTTCAAGATATGACATGAATAAGCATTATAATGATTAGAGAAGTTAAAATGTGTTTGATTCCTCAGAAGTTTATCCAGTTGGCGGACTGCAACGGAGAAACATATATTGAAATGGAGAAGTTAGCTCTGAAATGATTGCCTTTGAAAATTGATGGAATAAACCATGTTTGTGACTTTGTGCTGCCTTTCATCAAAAGGAAGCATAATTATGTTTGCTCAGAGACTCAAAGCCCCTTAAGTCATATTAATTCCAGCCAATTGGCTCGTTCCCTGTTAAATTGTTCCTGTGGCTCGCTGTAACTTAATGATTTTCTTGTCTTTCCATGGATAGTGCTTTTTAGGTCAAGCTTTGCTTAACTGGTAAGGCGATTGTCATTAAAAAGTTGTTTGAGAAAATATGTTATACTGATATTGTTTTGTATAGTAAAATGTGGCAGTGCTCGCATATTGTACATCGAGCCAAATACATGGTCTCGGTTTTGGGGAATCAGAAGAGTTATCATTAGGTGGTTGCCCCTGAAAGGTCGGTTTGGCCGGGGCATAGTCAGCCATCTGTGAGGTATGCACACTCACTTCCCTATACCGGAAATCTGACCACTACATTAGTCCATTTTTCCAGATTTTCCGGGTGAATTGTTCATGTGAGTGTGATTGGATATCAAAATTTGCATACAATGAACATAAATATGAATCACTTACATAGTTTTTGCTTTCTTGAAAACCAACCAATGTAGAAGTCAACTCCTTTCTCAGACTTTAGGTTTACTGTTTCACTGCATAACAGCACTTTTCATGTGATTACCTGCAATGTGTCCTTGCCAAGCTGTATGACCCAGGCTGTCCAGTTGAGCAGTGTGAGCTCCTGTCTTGCCATTCTGCCATCTGGGGTTTCCATATTGTTTTGCTCACCGGTTGTATATAATTGGGTTTTGGTTGAGTGGGGTGTGAACTCTGGCCAAGCAGTAACAACAGTCCTTCCCAGGATGAGTCACAGGTCAACACTAAATTAACCTGTGCCCAACCCTCTGGTAGCTTGGTACAGAGCAGTTAGGCTTAACTTAGAGGCAATGTGTAAACTATGTGGCAACACTTCAAACAGTGATAACGGATCCTACACCAAGTTAGAACAATAGAGTAAAAGGTAATAAATAAAACATGGCCACAATGACAAAAATGCAAACAGTAGAACCGGATCATATGCAATTTTAAAGATTTTGGTAAAAATAGCACCAAAAAGCACCAAGCGGCAATTGTGGAAATCTGGTCGTGCAAGACCAGTACAAAGTCACAAGTTCAGGCCAGCCGGGATAGGGCGCAGACCGGCTGCAGGGATCAAGTTATACCTACTGAACAACAGTATGTTAAAGCCTAATTTGCAGAGCATTGTCAGGATCTGCGTCAAAGATGTGTCAGACAGCCGGAGCAATGCATCTGTTCCAAGGTGCGGTGAGACTATGATGTAAGGACAGGCGTGGTTTTCAAGAATCCGGTTGACTGGGCATGTGATGTGATGCTTGGTGTTGAGGAAGCGGCGCGCAGTCGTGGTGCTGCATCGGTTCCAAAGAGCTGTGAGGCTGTGATTCTCAGTACGGCATTGTTGCAAGGCTTCCGTTAATGAGAGATGTGAGCCTGTAACAAAGATGCATCATGCAGTTGTGGTTCCGATGGTATTGCAGTAAAGCGGGTCTTAGGGATAGGCACAATCTAAGCAGCAGCGTGGATGACTGTGTTCTGCTTGGGGTGCGCCGTGCAGCAGAGGAGATGCTTTGGTTCTGCTGGATCCAAAGAGGCTGGAAGAGCACCTTGAGCCCACTTCCAAGGTGGCACCACTTGGCAGTGTAGACTGACAGATGGCAAAGTCCAGGTGCATTGTTTTAGGAAGCCTGTTATTCCCCTGCAGCTTCTGATCAGGAGGCCAGCCAATTAGCGCTTGGAGTCATTCTGGGTTCTGTGTTCAAGAGATGCAGGTCCAGTCCTTCTCACCCAGGCAAGGGGCAGCAGATTAGCAAAGCAGGCAGCAGTTCCTTCAGAGCAGCAGTCCAGCAGAGTGTCAGTCCTTGTAGCAGCACACCAGTCCTTCTTCCTGGCAAAGTATTCACAGGTCCAGAAGTGTACTGAAATGGTCATGTCAGAGGTCCAGAATGCATACCTTGTTGTGCCTTTGAAGTGGGGAGAAACTTCTAGAGGCATGCCCCAAGTTCCTGGCCCTGGTTACTAACTACAGGGGATATGCAGCCCCTTGTGAAGAGACAGGACATAGCCTTTTTAAGTGTAAGTGGGGCTGGACCCAGCAACTCCCTCTTATCCTACCAGTGATGGCTCATCCAGTCACACCTGAGCTCCCCACTGTGTGTGGCTATCTAGGTGGACTACTCAGAGCCCTACTGTCAACTACACCTATTCACATGACCCAGAGACAGGCTGCAGAAACCAAATTTATAAGGCAAGAAAATGCCAACTTTCTAAAAGTGCAAAAACAATGATTTGCACCTAAACCTCAAGCTTCTTTAATGAGCTTAACTATTTCTGCTCGTAAGACAAATAAATTAATGTTTTATCTCAGTATTTTTATTTTACTCCTTTCTTTTGTTTTTTTGTTGAATCAATGTTATATTTTACACGGATGATAAAAACATGATCAAGTCATAGATCAGATTCTTTCAAAAACATTTCAGACAAACAAATAAATTGTGCTATAATGGATTTTAACCACAAATCCTTGACGTTTCCTGAAAATTTGAACATTTTCAGGAAACGTCAAGGATTTGTGGTTAAAATCCACTACTAAAAGAAAGGGACATTTGTAGAAATTGAAAGTTTTATGTTGATGACTGATGTTCATTTATCACTTTGTGTACAGTGTCTTTCACAGATGCAAAATACGATTTTGTGATGTTTTTGGTGTATAGGACAATTTATTTGTTTGTCTGAAATGTTTTTGAAAGTATCTGATCTATGACTTGATCATGTTTTTATCATCCATGTAAAATATAAAATTGATTCAACAAAAAAACAAAAGAAAAGAGTAAAATAAAAATACTGACATAAAACATTAATTTGTTTGTCTTACGAGCAGAAATAGTTAAGCTCGGAGATCCGGACAGCCGCGTCGCAGCACTCTCGGGATGGCTCTGATGGGGGAAGACAAGAACCACACAACTCTATTGAAGCCCCGGACTAGGTGCCAGCGGGATGGCAGGCAGCAACAGCAACGGACCGGCCCGCAGCCGAAAGCCCGATCTCCTCGTTGCATTCTCGCCTAATTCTTTGCCATTCCAAGGAATGAACATATCCTCAAAACATCTTTTGGGGGACTGGGGGACTGGAAGCTGGTAGCATTTGCTCTTTAGCTGGATCCGAGTTGGTTTCCCTTGGCCGCATTGAAGTGCCTGCTTGACCCCCATGGCCTCCTTTCCCCTTACGAGGCTGCTGCCGGCGCTCCTTCATCTTCCCTGTTATCACTGGACTGCCGATGTGTCGTGGGTGTTCAACAGCCTTCTGACTTCCTTCACTATAGATCTGGTTGCTACCCCTACTCGTGGGGTAGGTTTTTTTTTTTGTTGTTGTCCTGTTTGGATTTTATTTTTATTTTTTTTAACCCGATTTGTGTTTACCCGCAATTGCGGCCATTTTTCGTTTCCGCAGTACCTGGGGTCTTTGAAGCTGAAAGTGACATCATTACCCCTGACAGACTCATGCATATGATCAGCGCCTTGTTTCACCTTACTGTCTAATGTGTGTGATCTGATCTTCCTTCTACCACTCTCTCTCTTCACCATCTACGCTCTCATATTCTCGTTTTTTCTATTCCTTGTACAATCCTAGTAACTGATGTAAATTCTTTATGATGTAACCTTGTAACAATATGTAACTCTTATGTAAAGCGCTCTGATACCAGCGCTATATAAAACTCATCAAATAAAATCAAAATAAATAAACATATGAGACTTTGCCACTGTCAGTGCGCCATTAAGAGACTTGACGAAAAAAAGTGTTTTCTTTGGGCACATGAATGCAAGCAAAGCTTCCAGAAAATCAAACAAGCCATTCAAAATACTACTGAAGTGGCATACTTTGATCCAAAGATTCATATGGAGGTTAATGTTGATGTTAGCCCTGTCAGGTTAGGGGCTATTCTTGCCCAACATGATGGACACTCAAATGCTGGAAAACGTATTGTAGCATATTGAAGTCGAAGTTTGTCCCAAAGTGAGCACGTTTATTTAGAACCTGAGAAAGAAAGCTTATCAGTGGTGTGTGCTTGTGAATCCACATATTCCTGTATGAGAAGCTTTTTAAGCTTGTGACAGATCCTCAAGCAATGTTGACCATCTTTGGCAATCCAAATGCATAGATGCCTCATTGCATTGAACAATGGGGTCTGCAATTGCAAAACCACAACTACACTATCATGCATTATCCAGGGAATGATCAGAACCCTGCCGACTACTTCTAATGAGTGTATCTACAATGCCCTGGCACCCCTTCTAAGATCACTAAAGTTCACATAGATTTCATCGTAAAATCAAGCACCCCAGGTGCGATTTCGTTAGAGCAAATTTTCACTGACACGAGTCAAGATAAACTGAAAGACATTATTACACATCAGTCTTGGTACAAGCACCCTCGACTTCTTAACAGTGACAGTGTATATCAGAAGTTTAAAAATGTCAAAGATGATTTATCTATTACTTATGAAGGTATTATTTTAAGTGGTACGAGAATTGTCATTCTGGAGAGTCAGCAACAACTGCCACCAAATATCTCTCCACGACTGAGTCTGGTTTACACATCTTGACAGAGAGTTGAAAGAGAATTACAGGCCTGTCATCTATGTTACTGCCTGTCATCAAAAACAACTCAACACCAGATCGTGATGGTTTATAAATACTCCTGTTTTCCATTTATAGAAGATCTCTCATCTATCACTCAAGCACGAGTCATTGAGAGTTTAGATGGCATCTTCCTAATATGGGGTGCTCATGCGATCTTAAAGTCTGACAATGGCCCACCTTTCAATACTCGACAATTTGGAGACTTTCCCAGTCATCTTAATGTAAAGCATCAGAAAAGCACACCTCTTTGACTACAGGCCAATGGCCTTCTCAAACGCTCCATGAGTACTCTTAAGGGAGCTCTCCAGCATGCTTTACTGGAAAAGCTTGAACCTGAGACTGTCTTAAATTCAACTCTTCAAATTGACCCCTCATTCGACTACAGGTTTGAAAGCCCTGCAAACATGATGTCTGGGACAGAAACGACGAATGAGATACCTCAATGGATCAAGAGAAAAACATACACAGAGAAAGATATCTGCATGAAAGACTTAGATTGTAAGAGGACAACGAAGGCCTATGCAGACAAGTGATAACATGCAAATGACGTTACGTTCACTAGAGGGGTGCTTGTTCATCAGCATAGAAAATGAAGTCTGGTTCTCCTTTCGATAAGGTAGAATTTCATGTTGTGACCTATAAAGGACACATGGTGACTGCCCAACGTCCTGGAAAAACCATTACCTGGATTCTTCTAATTTCCAACATGTGGCTCATCGCTCGTCAGCCACTAATGTCAATGTTGAGACTGAATTGCAATGGACAAGTGAAGACCCCGTGACTGATGCTGTTTCTACATCACCAATGCCGGCCATGGACAATTCTACAGTCTGTCCCCAGTTTCCGAAGACACAGTTGGGAAGTGTGATTAATGTGCCATGAAGACTCATTGAAAAGCTATGATTGTGTATATATTTATAAAAAAAGTTTCATTTTTTATTTTGCAGAGCGGGAGATGTAGTGTTGTGCGAGTTTGTAATGAATGAATCCTTGTGGCTCCTGATGGACTCCCTAGAACTGTGACATAAGCATTAGAACATTGTGAAGTGAAGGCAGGTTTACAATTTTGTGTTCGCAGCTACACACAGAAGAATATTGTTCTCCAAAAGGTTATTTCCGATAGGAAAGGTGAGGAACGCCCCTCCAGGTGTCTCCCATCATTCCAGATTTATCGGGGCAGACTTAGGACGCTTTGAATATGCTGGCACAAATACTTTTGAATCGGTGCAAGATTCGGATATCATAGAGAACTAAGGATTTTTCTTTGAAGTAAAATAACCTTAAGGAAAATGATATATTTGGGAAAGAAAGACTTGGAGAAGAGATTTGGACAAGGAGGCAGGAATACAATACAGGATGTTTGCTGATGCAAAGGATGAGGATATGGTGAATGTTTACAGATTGAAGCCCTGATGATGTCTCAGAGGGGAACGAAACGCGGTGGCTGTGTAAAGCATTAATTGTTTTCAAGTTGGATGATATCAATGGCATGATTTGACGTCAAATAAAAAACAGTATATGAAGCAGACATCATAAGGATTTTCTTTGTTTGGATTTCAATATTCGATTGCAGAACCTTTGTATATATTTGACACTCCTTCTTGAATATTGTATATAAAATATATATATAAATATATATCTCAGTGGAGCTCACCACTGCATAGTTATAGTTCGTACCACATTTCCATGGGAAAAGCATTTTTGTTTTCCAAATAACTTTGTCACTGACAAATACTCATGAAACTTTATTTTTTTTATAAAGCTGTATCCACCCCAACTCCTCCATTGAAAGTTTTAGGGTGATCTATCAAGTGGGGCAAAAAAAGGAGGTTTTCAAAATGCATTTCCATCATTAATTTTTCCAAAGGAAATTGAACAGTGAAACTGCAAGAACTGCTGAACAGAATTAGACAGATTACCTGTTCTTTATGTATAAAGAAGTAGATATTTTGGACAAACTATTTCAGAGGTTCTTAACCTTTGGTCTGCAGATTCCTGCAACATTTGTTTATGAGGTCCGTGGCCCAATCATAAGCTCTTCATATTTTTTTTTGCCCTATAAGCTCAGGCACTGCTCTATCTGAGAAACATGCTTACGAAGAGGGGTTTGGCCCTCTGTTATTAAGGCATGCCTTTTGAAATGAGATAACATTTCATGCAGATGGAACATTTAGAAGCTTCATGGATGCAGAAATGAGATAGGTGATTGCTCTCTTTTGGTCATGTTTAGTTATACATAGCGTGCCTTCACAACAGAGGGCCACAACCCCCTTCCTTAGCATGCTTCTCAGGCCCTACAGGGCCTGGTCTTATGGGGCAATAGAAATAGGAAGTGCTTATGATTTGCCTATGGACCCACTGAACAAACTTTGTGGACCCTAGATGTCCATGGACCACAGGTAAGAATCTCTGTAGTGGAAGAATGACAAGCATTTTCTCACAATTATTCTGTAAAATTGGCAGCTCTGTACATATTAAACTAGTCAAACTTTGGGATCACTTCTGTTTATTAACAGTCTGCAAATATAGAACACAGCATGCTGCCTAGAACCCAATCCAGGACGGCCATGTACATTCAATGCTTCCGACCATCCACAGATAACACAGCAGGGTCGGCTGCATTTTTTTCAACCTCGTAGATTGCTAGTTACAGTAAAATGGTTGGCATAGTGACTGAGATTTGAATAAAATGGGGAATAAAAAAACAAAGGTAAAAACATGTAACCCATATTCCTTACACCCAAATTGCTACTAAAAGGGGAGACAAGTGGATGGTCCTAAAGTCTCCTATCTGAGATCCCACCAAGTCCACCCCAGCCAGGCCCTTTAGCACTCAGGGGAAGAAGGCTCTGGGATCAGAGGCAGGATGCCGAGATAGGATAGGCATGACAATTCTCTAAATTCTTTAGAAAGAACTGCAATAAAGGGGGCCCATAATTCTGAGTAAGAGGAACATTCTGCAGACCAGGGGAGAGGATTTAGTGAGCCAGCTCGATATGAAAGGTGAGGAACGTCCCTCCAGGTGTCTCCTATATATGGGTGTATATGCGCATTAGAAGGAAGACCCCAAAGAAACCCCAAGAAAAAACAAACAGCACGTGTAGGTAAATAGTTCATCAAACTTAGAAATGCAGTAGTAGGGGTGGCAACATTAGGCATATCCATTAAACTCTCACAGATCTTGTTGTCCATCCTCGCCATCTGAAAACGACCCACCACATTCATGCCATCATGTTATCCCCTTAGAGGGAACTTCCTGAGTTGTCCATCCCTGACAAGCAGCGAAGTACAACCGCTCGCTCTCTTGCAATAGTGTCTGCGTCAGGGCAATAACCCTCCGGGGTTAAATTATGGCACGCTCTGCGCTGGTTCCGTCCAGCAGGATGATCTTGCGTTGGAGCAGACTGCAACCCCTGCTGTGTAAGATGAATGTTTAGGACTTTGCATGCCTCTGCCAAAGAGCTTAGCAGGTAAGTCTTAACCTCGGGTTGGAAAATGTGGAGGAAGGGGTGGTCCTAAGAGTAAGGCATGTTGATGGTTCTCAGAGGAGTCATGACGGGGCAGTAATCCCTTCTCTTTTGTAGAGTGATCTCCACCAGATCATGGTACAGCTGAGATGTATGGCCTTGAAATTACAACAGCTGAGCATCACAAGCTTTACGTAGGATTGATTCTTTAGTTTTAAAATCATGGAGACAGACCAGGATGTCAGCTGGAATCTGCTTCCCCACATGTGGCAGCCCCACTTGAAAGCATCTGTCAAATTTATTTTCTTCCTACATCCTGGAGCCCAAAATCAGGTGAAAAAAGGCCTCAACATATTACTCCAGATCAGCTCCTTCTGCAGCAGTCGGGACCCCTCATATATGGATGTTATTTCTCCTCGACCTATTTTTGAGGTCTTCCGCGTGTGCTTGCAGGTCGATCAGCTGCTCTTGGAGATAGAATACTTCTTGCTGAAGGCTCTCTATCTCCTTCTCTCTGGCTGTGAAAGCTGTTCTCCAAGGCTGCCACCCGCTCCCCTACCTCATCCAAATCTCTGCGCACTACTCATATATCCAAGGACAGGTCCTTCTTCACCGTTGGCAGATCCTCCCATAGGAAAGCAAATAGGATTCCAGAAATTCATGGGTTACGGGGATCTCAGAGGCTTCACCACTGCCCCTGGGTCTGGGCTCGGCTGGTCCAGATTTCTCCACGGGGTTCTCCCTAGTTGTCTTGAGGAGCATATCTTATAAGGAATGATCCTTCTTGGGTTTAGCAGAGGCCATTGTGTTGCTGGCTTCCTTTGGGGGGGGGGGGGTGCTTCTATGTCCAGGGTGGGCAATCTCTGCTCCAAAGATGAGCCAAGGGGTCTCAGTTTCTAGACCCAGAAAAAGTGTCAAATCCAGGCCTCCAGCCACAGTAGGAGCCCCTACCTGGTTCAGCTGCACCGGAGCTGGCCCGGGGGCAGTAGTGTTATCTCCGTACTCAGGGGCCAGGCCTGCCCCCACTTTCACCTGCCCCAGGCATGCTATGGAGTCTCAGCCGTACCTGTGTCCCCCAGCTCGTCAATTGGGGAATCTGGCAAAAGGTGTCCCCAAGTCTGTGTGTTCCAGAGCGAACGTGGTGGCATCCAGGGAGTTCTGTCACAAGGGGCACTTACCAACACTGGCCACCTGTATATCTGGCCCCAGATCACCCTCAGCAGGGGCACAGACCCAGTATCGCTTTATTAGGGCCTGTGAACCATGTTTACCTCCAAGCCAGCTCCCCAAAAATCTCCCAAAAGAGGGCCTCCGCCCAGCCTGGACCACCAGGACGGAAAGCCAAGTCCTCTAGGAGATGTCCCCACATCGGGATTGAGGGTGTAGTTCATACACAGAGTCAGTTCAGGGCCTTGCTGCACCTGCCGGCCATCGCCTGTAACCAGAGATCAAGTGGTCTACAGTAAGGTGTATGTGAAGTAGTGTGGCTCACTGGTTAGAGGCGGCAGACCCGAGAGCAGAGGATGGCCCGGGACCAGGGTTCGATTCCCTGCGCGGCAGGTTTCTGGACCAGGGTCAGCGGACTCGATAATTCTCTCGCCTCGGTGCCCACTCTGATCAGCGATCACACTCGGCAACTCTGGGCATTAGCTTGCCTCATCTTCACTAACGGCCCCACCAGACCGCCGGGGATGCCTGGTCTCACCCTGGAGATACCCATTAAGGGACCATCTCTCAGGGAAGCCAGGAAGGGTTTCGCAGCGGTCGAAGCGCCTTGGGACCCTACGGGTAAGTAGTGCGCTATATAAATGCCAATACATTTACATAAGGTGAGCCTCCAATAGAGACAATCCAGGAAGGCCCCGCTCAGCTGGCTCCACAATCAGATGAGGCCTGGAGTCACCTGCAAGGGTTGGGGATGAGGTCCGGGCTTCAGATCCACACCGACCGGAGGGTTCTCAGCTCACACCGAGGAGGGCCCTTTTCACCTGGTCATCAGGATCTGGATCAGTCCTCACGGCAGACCCCAGCCAGCCGTAGCCATCCTCGGCAGAGCACAGCACTCTGGAGTCAGCTCCCAGAATAGCAGAGTTCAGAGTCTCCGGCTGCCAAGGATGCACCTTCCACTGCCGCCTCTCTGTATCAACAAAGGCAGCCTCCACCAAAGTGCCCCGGTCTCCAGTCAGACCTCTCTCATGGCCAGCCACCCTGGAGGATCCCTGATGACGGCGCCACTGGTCTCCGGCTGCCCTGTGGGATGGGCCCGATCAGACAGCGCTCCAGCTCAAAGCAGGCCGGCGGTCAGGGGGGTGCACTATGCATGCCCCAGTGTCCACTGAGTGTGCCGGACATACTGGAGTTCTGCCTCTTCACACCAGCCCTGGCCAGGGTGCACTGGTCTTCTCGTGCTCCGAACACGATGGGCACTGTCCTAGGATGGTCCGAAGAAGGAAGACAATATGGATGGGGTCACGTAGTTTAGCAGTAAATTCGGCGAGGACGGAGAAAAGGCGAGTACGTCTGCTGAAGCCGACATCTTGGCCATGCCCCAACTAGTCAAACTTTACAGTTGCGTTCAGTCATCCATTAAAAAAATTCAATCAAATGTCTTCTAGCCACCATTCTACTGGCAACATGGTCTTAAGAAAAGTACAAACATTTCCACAGCCTGATCCTTTTTCTGAAACATGGGTGAGGGACTTTGAGGGTTATGTGGACTGTTCCATATCCACCCCCATTGACACCTATTCCCAGTCAGGACATGAGCAAAAAGATATATGTTACTCATGGCTCCTGAGACCACTGACATCACTGCCATTCTTTGTTCTTTCACTAAAAAAACATGACTGTTTTCAACAAGGTTTTTGTCTCTGTTTACTAGTTAACCAACCCTTAAAAGGGGCCTGCCACTCAGTATGAAGATCACTAATCGAGAATCCAGTGTTGGGCATCGTTTAGAATGCAAGCATCTTGTTATGTTCTTTTGTTCTTATTTAGCAATGAATATATAATATGAGGGTGGATTGTATCACCTTCTGAACTTAGTGACTGTAAATCTAATGCTTCCTGATGTGATGGTGCGTGAATTATTCCATTCAGTGCTGACACATTTGGATATTTAGGAAAAAAGACCCCAAACATTAACAAGACCTGTGGATATTCATTTATTTGCAGTAAAATGTAATAAAACAAAAAAGTATGCATGGAGATCAACAGAAGGCTCATGAGAAATTGATGTAGCTGTCGGTAACACCTTCATTATTAATTGAAAGAAACTATCATCATGTGGCAGATGTTTCAATTTTGAGTTCATAAAATTGTTTTCCTCATCTCATTCACCAGAATGAAGAATTAAATAGTTGCCTAACCGGCTGTTATTTTCACCTTGGAACGTTGAAGAATAAAATAAAACAAATAGTTGTGTGTGAAGATGAAACACACTCATGGATGATGTTCTTGTTTTGTTATTTGTTCATCTCCTCGCAGAGTAAAGAGGAGATAATACAAGTGACCTATAAGAGCGCCAGAATTATTCAGATTATGGAATTAAGAGTCATTACTACCCATCCTTTTAACTCTAATTATTTCATTGAAAGAGAACTATTTATTGTGCCACAAATTCCGTGTTTTAAGTGCGATTCAAAACACTCTCACAACTATATTTAGGTTAGTCTACAAGGATGGGTGTAGTCAAGTTAGTTGTTTTATGTCATAAGAGACACATGTCCGTTTTTTGCCTGCAATATCAGTCCTAAGGATCAGGTCAGATTATGAACCCAGTTGAATAGCAAAGGTGCTCGTTGAAAACACCCAAGAAAGTAGAATTTAATATATGGGTAAATTAAAAGGAAAATAATAATGTTACACCATTTGAAGGGGTGTAAATGCCGGATATGAGAAATCAATATGACACCCTCAGACTGAATAGAAGAAACCAAACATGAAGCAGTAGAAAATTCCGGAATTGATTTTTCAAAATAAACCCTTTTGTTGAAGTATATTAGCCCTTGATTTCCAGGGTGTTGCGATTAAAAAATAAATCAAAGTGTATGTCTTCTGTAGTGTAAAATTAATGGGTTGTGAAGGTATCTATGGTGCAATCTTATTAATGAATAAGCAAATTACCTCTGATCCACATATGTTAAAGGAGTTCTGTTTCCATCTGCGCTGTGCTGCAAGAACGATATGCCTACTCATTGGATAACTTTGGCAGTTGGTGCTGCATATATACTGTCTGGCAGTTTATCCCACTGAGTTTTTTATTGTTTTTTTCAACTTGCTTACTTTTGGCTCTTCAATTCAATGACTTTGGCTTTCGCCTTGAATGGACTTCCTCCTTTTCTGTTAGAATATAGTCCAAGTGCTAGTTGCTCTGCATTAATTTTCTCTCTGTCACTACTATTTGGGACTGCCAAAATTGGCCCCTATTTCACTGAATTTTTTTTGCTCTTTGCCTCACCCTCTTTGGGATTATATCTTCAAGATGGATTTCTCACACCCAACCAAGGTTCATGGCACTACTTCTGGTTCTCGTAAAGATCCTGCTGCATCTTCTCGTGAGTGTATCAAAAAGGATCCTCCATCTCTGTCAAAATCTCTGCTTCCTATAATGCTTGAGGATATTATGGAGGAACTGCGTCTCATCCGTCCTTTCATGACTGATACGGCTTCAACTCTTCAGAGGCTGGACGATAAGTGGTCCAGTCTTGATATGAGACTTACAGATGTAGAGCAAAAGGTTAGTGATGCTCAGGATGTTGTAGCCAAGGTTGCCAGCCTTACCAAAGAGGTTTACCAGCTCAAGAAGACCTCAGAGGATTTGGAAAACCGCAATAGGCGCAATAACCTGCGCATTTATGGTATTCCGGAAAATTCTGAAGGGTCTGACATCATCCAATTTCTGAAGACTCAAGTTTTTCCAATTGCTGGCCTCCCTAAACACATGGATGTTAACATTCAAAGAGCTCATTGTCTTGGACCAAAGAATACATCTTCTACTTCTAAACCTAGAGGTATTATTGCTTACTTTCTCCTATATTCAGATCTTATGACGATTCTTCACTCTGCTAAGCAACATAGGCAGAAGCTTTGGTCGGGTCATAAAGTTTCTTTTACTCAAGATGTTTCTAAACCAACTGCTGCTCGACGGAAAGAATTCCTGGACCTGAGACCTGCGCTGAGATCAATAATTGCTCGATATGGCCTAATCCACCCTCATTTTTTCAAAGTAACTTATAAAGAAAGAACTTTTAGCTTCAATGATCCCGCTGACCTTCGGAAGTTCATTCACACTCACATGGGAGAACTTATGGAACTGAGCAAACCTTAACTGTTCTGTTTACTGCCTGATGTTTTGTATTGTCAATATTTTCTCTCCCTATTTTGTCTATTGATGTAACAATTCCGCTGTTCTTTTTCCCCCCTTGTTTTACAGGTCCCCCCTGCAGAGTTGTTGTATATATCTCTTATTCGTGTCACCCCGATGTCTGTCACGTGCAACCCATTTCGCTGCCATCCCTTCCTAACTTTTTGGTAAGTTCCCTTCATTTGTCTTATTTGGTTACTTTTAGTCTTCTGACTTTTTTTCCCATCTATTTCTTTTGTTATAATTATTGTTTAGGTAACCCATTTTGTTTTTACGTTCCTCGCTCGTGCGGCTGTCTGGTTCCTCGCTGCCCCCCTCTCACAGTAATGTCTCCTTTTCAAATGTCTTTTATGACTAAAGCCACTTGGCTTTTTTTCATTCTCCTCTTGACTTCACCTCTTGGAGGATTTTGCCTCCCTTTTTTCCCTCTCTTCTATATTTCACCTCTTCTTTCTTCCCTTCTCCCCCTTCTAATCTTCTCTCTGGTTTCCTTTTTTCTTACCACTTTCCCCCTTTCCTTCAGGCAATCTTCTTCCTATTCAATTTATTCAGCATTTTTCTCCTTACTTAGTTCAGCTTCTGATTCTCTATTGTTTTCTCAATTCACCCTTATCTCTCTTCCTGTGATGGTCAGGGGACTAAAGGTATTCGCAACCCTGTTAAGAAACAATGTGTTTTATCCCACTTAGCAAGACTAAAATGTCAAGTTGCAATGCTCCAAGAAACTAAGCATGGGCGAATTTTGCGAATCTCGCGTTCGCAAATTTTGCGGATTTGCGAACTCGCAATCCGCAAAAATCTGCGAATTCTCGCGAATTTGCGGATTTTTTTTTTTTTGTGTTTGCGCGGGTTTCTGCCAGTTCGCGAGGGTTTTGTACAATTTCGCAAACGCGAACTTACCTGTCGGGTCGCAAGTTTTGCGAACTTGTTGTTTCTACGTGTCCAGCCTGTTTGGGACACTCTTCTTCATCACTGCCACCCTCTGTCACCACTGCCACTCTCTGACTACTCATGCCACCCTCTGGCCCACCCATGCCACCCTCTGTTTCATCACAGCACCCTCTGGTTGTCCAGTGTACATTATTGTGGCAAAGCAAAGCACACCTTCCCTGTCTCAAGTGACCTGAATTAATTTGGGGCTGATTAATGTGTCACAGAATATTTTTTTAGCTGGCACCTGCTTCCTTAGTGCTTCCTGATTAGTGATCTTTTGCACTTGCTAAGTGCTTTCATTGTTGCAAAATTAGTTACAACACCTGCCCTGCCCCAACTGACAATAATGAATTAGGGGCTGATTAATGTGTCACTGTTGGATTTGAACTTCCAGCCTGGCTCCTGCTTGTCTCCCTTAGCTGTAATTCAGGACCTTTGTGGCATATGTGTAACTATTCTGAGGGTCAGAGCAGGGTCACATAATAGTTGCAAGCAGGCAACTGAACTCTGGAGGGGCCCCTCAGGAAGCACTACAGGAAATGGCTACTAATGATGAGCTTGAACTTTTGAACCTGGTAAGTAGTTTCAGTTTTGCTAAGATCGTATTTCTGCAATTTAGCGCTTATTCGCGGGGCGCGAAGTTGAACTGGGAAGCCGCGAACTCACGCGAACAGTGTGAGCAAGCCATAAAATTCGCTGCTCGCGGATTTGCGGATTTCGCGGGAAATTCGCGAATCTCGCGGATTGCGAATTTACCGAAAATCCGCAAAATCCGCGAGCGGGAACGGATTTTCCGCCCATACTTACAAGAAACTCATCTTACGCTTAAGGATTTGTCTTCACTGCGCAAACAGTGGGTCGGCAAAGCCTTTTGTTCTCCGTCAGTGAATAACAAAAGTGGTGTTAATATTTTGTTTCATAAATCATTATCTATTCAGTTAAAAACAGCTTCATGATACTAATGGTAAATGGTTGTTTTTGGATGTTACCGTTAATAATACAAATGTATCTTTCTGCAATGTTTATGGTCCCACTGGTGTAGATTTAACTTTTTGGAACGATTTCTCTACGCTTCTCTCCTCACATGCGACTGAGGACTTAATTGTTGGTGGCGACTGTAATCAGCTCATGGACCCCTTCTTAGATCGGAAATCTCAGGCTAGATATGTACCCAATAAGATGCAAAAATCATTTTACAAAGCTATCTCTTCCAGAGGCCTTATAGATTCCTGGAGGATTTCCCACCCTGATACATTAGAATTCTCCTTTTTTTCCCCTGTACATACATCACACTCTCGCATAGACTATATTTTTCTCACTCAACACACTTTCCAATTCATGATTAACTCTGATATAGGCTCCATCCTTATCTATGATCATGCCCCTGTCATTCTTGATATTGATTACCCCTCGTCCATTCCTACCACTCGGCGTTGGCGTTTCAATAATTCCCTTCTTCTAGATTCCCAGTTCACTGAGCACTTTACTCTTTTCATGGAGGAATTTTTCCACAATAATCTTCACTCCACATCTCAATTTCACTTCATCTGGTATGCTTTTAAGGCACCCGCCAGAGGCTTTATTATCGATTTCGTCTCTCGGAAGAAGAAAAAAGCTCTTTCTCAGTCTTCACACATTCTTAAACAAATAAAAGAGCTTGAGCATCTTTTTTTCACCACTAACTCTTCTGATGCACTTTCCTCCCTCATTAAAGCGAAAATGCAATACAATAAACACTCATGGGATTCCGCATGCAATAACCTTCTTAAATTTAATGCGAAAATGTATGGTGGGCATAATAAAGCAGGTATCCCTTGCGAATTATCTCAAAATCAAAAAACAAAAATCCAAAATTACTGTTATTACTGATGTGCGCGGGAATCGCCATTTCACTTATGATAAGATTCTTGACTGTTTTGTCCAATATTATTCCTCTTTATATACTCTGGAATCAACTCCTTCTTCTGCTCAAATTGATTCTTTTTTTCAAACTATTCCCAAATCCCCAGACACTTGTATAGATCTCTCCTCCTTCGATGTATCTATTTCTGAAAAAGCGATACTCAATGCATCACGTTTCTACCCAAAGATAAGTCACCTGGTCTGGATGGTTTCACGGTTCGCTTCTATTTTCATTTTAAGAATGTTCTATTACCACACTTATTTTCATTGATCAATAAATTTCTTACCATGGGGGAGTCCAAGGGTTCTTTTACGCAGGCGATGTTATGTTTACTTCGCAAGAAAGATAAGGATCCATCACTCTGCAAAAATTATCGGCCTCTTTCATTAATTAATACAGATTGTAAAATGTATGCAAAAATTTTAGCCATTCAAACTAACAATGTTATTCCTGACCTTATAAATATTTATCAATCTAGGTTTGTCAGAGGAAGATCTATTACGGATAACTCGAGAACTCTCCTTAATATTATTCACCTTGCTTCTAAGATGGATTCCCCAATTGCGGCTATTACCCTAGATGCTGAAAAAGCATTTGATAGAGTTAGTTGGGATTTTATGTTTGGTGCGCTTCGGTGACACGGTTTTAGTCCCCCCATTATTTAATTTATTCATTTGTTATATTCTGCTCCTTCTACTTCTATTTGGTTTAATGGATACCAATCCTCCTATTTTCCTCAACACACAGGTACCAGACAAGGTTGTCCCCTATCTCCTCTTCTTTTTATTTTAGCTTTAGAACCTTTCTTAGAAAAAATTTGACGCTCAACGTCCTATACTGGTTTTTTATATAAGAACATTGATATTAAATTCACTGCGTACGCTGATGATATCTTACTCTATATCTCTAACCCAGTCACTTCTTTACCTGCACTCTTTTCTTTATTAAAAGAATATTCTTTAGTTTCAGGATACAAATTAAATATAGATAAATCTGAAGTATTACCCCTCAATAAATGTTGCCTTCCTCACATGTTTCACGGCTCTGGTTTTGAATGGAATCCTAAAAGCATCAAATGTTTAGGCATCCTCTATACTAATGATATTAGGGACACTATTAAAATTAATCACAAATATATTCTTACAAAGCTTTCCTCACTTATAGATCGATGGTCTCCTTTATTGTTATCTTGGTGGGGGAGATTGGCAACTATTAAAATGATGCTTCTCCCTATTGTTAATTTTTATCTTTCAATGCTTCCCATTTCTCTTCCCCTTTACTTTTTCACACTCATAAACCGTACCCTTATCAAATTCTTATGGAATAACCGCAAATCTAGGATTTCTCTTTCTCGTCATCAACAACCCAAGGATTTGGGAGGGGTTAATTTTCCTAATCTTATTCGCTTCCACTCTGCCTTTACATTAAAACAAACATGGCCTTTCTTAGCAGATTCCTCCTCTCTTCCTGTGACTGCTTGGAGTACAATTGAACTAGGGCAACTTTCACTGTTCTCTTTTCTCACAGCTACTCGCTTATCTCAACCCCCCCAAGCGTTTTCTCACACCCATATTCAAGCATTCAAAAGCACTTGCCTTAATAATATTTCGTTCTTTTTTATCACAAGCACATTTGCATTCTCTCCCTCCGATTTGGTATAATAAATTCTTGAAGATTAACAATAAAGCACTCTTCTGGAAAGCATGGATCGATAAAGGTGTTATGCTTTATGATAGTCTTCTCAAAGATAATTCTTTGAGGGACTTTCCTGATATCCGTACATTCTTTCACCTGTCCAATATATACTCTTCCCAATATCCCTTGCTTAAGCATGCCCTAACCACCTTCATATCCCAACATGGTTCCTTAAACACCACTGTCCCGTCAGATTCCCCTCCACCAGACTTCACTACTCCTCTCAAAGCTGCTGCTATTAATAAACTACTTTCTCGTTCCACCTCAGATCTAAACTAGAGCTTATTTGGGAAAACGATCTATCGCAGGAATTTTCCCTTTCAGTCTGGGACTCCATTTGGTCTCAAATACACACTGTTTCTCGCTCAGCTAGTACCACACACACTCATTCTTTTTTTTATAATAGGCTCTTTTTTACCCCCTCTGATTTATTTAAGTTCAAAGCCTCAGATTCAAAGAACTGTTGGTCCTGTTCATATACTGAAAGTGATTTATTTCATATGTTTTTCTATTGTCCGTTGGTTAAATCCCTTTGGTCTTATGTTTGGTTTAAGCTAAATGATATTTTAAGTATGAACCACCCCTTTGATATTGTTCATATTTTTCTGAATGGATCTTCTCCCATTAGGAATGTTTCATGTAATGTGTGTAACTTTATAGATTTGTTCATAGCTATTTCTTTGCAGAAAATCACAAGAAACTGGAAAGATACCGCGAAGATTTCACGTAGTTCTTGGTGGAATCTATTGTGTCATCATCATAGACTTGATCGTGCTTGTGCCACTACTATACCTCTTTTGATCAAAAAAGGTCCCTTGTGGTTACCTTTGACTAATTTCCTTTCTAGACATTTTCCCTAAACCTCCCTTATAATTTTTGAATTAGTTTGCCTTTTCTTTTCCTTGCTCCCTCTTTTTTTTTTCTTTTCCCTTCTTTCCTTTTCCCATCAAAATACCTTTAAAATGCCTTTTCCCTTAGTACAGTTTATAATTATCCCTATTTGGACCTTTGGTTCTACCAATATGATGTATTATCTTTTGATTTATCTCATTGCTTTTTGTATTGTAATGATCTTCTACATGGTTTATCTGACTCAATAAAGCTTTCTAAACTTAAAAAATACAAATTCATCTATAAACATAAAATATTAACATCAATAAAAATGAAATAATTATGCAAAACAAATTTAAAAAATGAAATTTACTTTTAATATTTTTTAAATTAATTATATACCACATTCGCTAAAACTATACAAAATATATTACATAACAGAGGGAATAAAATACTATTATAGCCCCCGAAAAAACAACAGTAAGTAAAATGTTGGATAGCGTGGAGGTAAAAATTATTATTCCCACTCCAAAGAGTGCAACAGTAAGGAAAGTGTTTGGATAGCGTAGGGGTAAAAATTAGTACTCCAACTCCAAGGATTGCATGTGGAGGAAAAGTGTTCGATAGCGTAGGGGTAAAAATTACTATTCCCACTCCAAAGAGTGCAACAGTAGGGAAAGTGTTGAATAGTGTAGGGGTAAAAATTACTATTCCCACTCCAGAGAGTGCAACAGTACGGAAAGTGTTGGATAGCGTGGGGGTAAAAACTGACTATTCCCACTCCAAAGAATGCAACAGTAGGGAAAGTGTTGGATAGCGTAGGGGTAAAAATTACTACTCCCACTCCAAAGAGTGCAACAGTAGGGAAAGTGTTGGATAGCGTAGGGGTAAAAATTACCATTGTAACTCCAAGGATTTCAACAGTAGTGAAAGTGTTGGATAGCGTAGAGGTAAAAATTACTATTCCCACTCCAAAGAGTGCAAAAGTAGGGAACGTTTTGGATAGCGTAGGGGTAAAAATTACTATTCCCACTCCAGAGAGTGCAACAGTAGGGAAAGTTTTGGATAGCGTAGGGGTAAAAATTACTATTCCCACTCCAGAGAGTGCAACAGTAGAGAAAGTTTTGGATAGCGTAGGGGTAAAAATTACTATACCAACTCCAGAAAGTGCAACAGTAGGGAAAGTGTTGGATTGCATAGGGGTAAAAATTACTATTCCCACTCCAGAGAGTGCAACAGTAGGGAAAGTGTTGGATAGCGTAGGGGTAAAAATTACTATCCCCACTCCAGAAACTGCAACAGTAGGGAAAGTGTTGGATAGCGTAGGGGTAAAATTTACTATTCCCAATCCAGAGAGTGCAACAGTAGGGAAAGTGTTGGATAGCGTAGGGGTAAAAATTACTATTCCCATTCCAGAGAGTGCAACAGTAGGGAAAGTGTTGGATAGCGTAGGGGTAAAAATTACTATTCCCACTCCAGAGAGTGCAATCGTAGGGAAAGTGTTGGATAGCGTAGGGGTAAAAATTACTATTCCAACTCCAGAAAGTGTAACAGTAGGGAAAGTGTTGGATAGCGTAGGGGTAAAAATTACTATTCCCACTCCTGAGAGTGCAACAGTAGGGAAAGTGTTGGATAGCGTAAAAGTTAAAAATACCATACTTATAAATAAATTAATATTTTAAAATATTTTAAAAAGTAATTAATAAATAAATCTAAACTATATACAAATACCAATACATAATTATTAAAAACATAATTACCAATGAATAATTAAGTAAACATAAATTAATAATAAATACCAATTAAATATAAATTACTTCCCACCTTACTCCCCTATAAACTCATAACCCATTACAGAACATAATTATCAATTAATCAATTATTAAAAATGAATTACCACTAAAAAATTAATTAACAATTATATAATTAACAAAAATAATTCATTAAAATAAATGATTGCTTAATTACATTTAAATTACTTACCGTATTCCCCTATAAACCCATAACCCACAACAGAACATATTTATCAATTAATCAATTAATTTAAATTAATTACCAATTAATAAAAATTAATTACCAATTAATTAAAATAATTTATAATTCATAAAAATTAATAATTAATTTAGTATAATTAAATTACTTCCCACCCTATTCCCCTATAAACCCATAACCCGCTATGGTATTAAAATACATAATTTTAATAAATTACATAAAAAAATAATACATATTAAATACATAATAATATACATAAAAATCATATAAAAATCGATATTAGTAACATCGACATTACTAACATCGATATTAACAAAATCGATATTACTTACCTTCGAAATTCTGTCCCATCAATAATAAAAATATCGATATTACTTACCTTCTATATTCTGTCCCTTCGATATTTAAACATCGACATTATTGTATGTCAATATTTAAAAATCGATATTTTGTCTGCCTACCGGGAGAAATACCCCCATACAAGTAGATGCATATCTAGGGTTGGGGGAAATACCCCCATACATGGGGGAATTAACTCTAGAAATGTGTACATGAACAATATAACTCATGATCAAACACAGTCCCAAAATCACTACTTATGGAGTATATGCTGCTGGAATGTCTACATAAACAATCATAAAGGTATTTTTCAATGAAAGTCATTCACACACTGTTGCAGCAAAAGTAACTGGCAATGTTGAGGAATGTGTAGAGTGGAGATGCAAGTGCTCCAGGGACCCTTAACAAACAAACAAAGACTCATCAACTACTAAATGGTCTCTTACAAGCCTGTAAAATACTGGGGACTGATATGCAAACAAGACAGACCAACGAGCTACCGCTGATCAAGGATGTATGTGAGTGTGTGAAAGCTGTCTTAGCCTGGGATGACACACATGATGGGGGGCTGAAGCCCATAGACCCCCATGGGTGTTGGCATCCAGTCAGAAAGTGTTCAGCATACCCTTGGAATTGCCATGATGGCATTTGCACTTTGGTCAATGGGCAGGAACACTAGGGTCACCTGTGGGCCATGGTTTTGTGGGCCTTCCTATACCACACCAATGGACTTACCCACTTACACAGTCCCCACCAGGCCAGTGCAACATTAGGCCATGATTTTCATGGATCACCAGCTGTTCTGTAAATAGAGGCTGGGGGACAGCCTTTGGGGAATGACCACCATGGTGCACTGCCTTACATGTCTTGACAGAGCTAGTGTAATCTCGACAACACATACATCACTTTCAGGTCATGGCAGGTGCAGGGAGTTTGCGTTGAATGTATGGTCCTTGCAGAGAGGCTAGTCACAACTGGAAAGTCTGACATACATACCACACCCTTGATCAGCAGCAGTGTTCATTTTACTACAAAACCTTTTTAGCTGCAAAAGCACAGAGGCCACGTTCAAAGAGATGATCACAGATTGTGCACCAATTACTATCTGAGGCCCTGAGCATCATTGTGATGACAATCCAAACATGGGTCAATAGCATGTTGTGTATGTATAATGAGGGATTGTCATCATCAGGTAGGTAAAGTTAGCACGCTAAATACTAGGGGAATTACACATTTGACACTGGACCAGGAATTGCAATAAACTCACATATATGTGTATCACAAAGTGAATGCATGAGTCCAGCACAACACACACAGAAACATCGTAGGACAATACATCCCCAATGTACTGACAAAAGTATGACATTGTGGTGCCTCTAGGTACTGTAAAGCACAGAGAATATCAGCACAGACATTACACATGTGCACAGTCACAGCCACTCAGTACTGTGGTCAGTGTCTCCAACTACAGCAACACAGAAGTGGTTGTGTCACAGTTGACATGGAAATATTTCTAGTCAAAAACAATATTGGTTTTGAAAGAAGCATGGGCTAAAAACAATGTAGGATACAGTCCCCATGTGTGGACTGGTGCCGCTGTACACAAATACCAATCTGCATTTGTACACGGACATCTTTTGAGAATGTCATTTGCAGCCAATCTCCATCTAGCACCTCAATCTGTAGTGTAGGCCGGAAAAAATAATCAAATTTGAATGTACAGATTGTGTCCTGCATAGTAGTATGAGTATGCATAAGTCACCCTCTTGTGAGGGTGAAAGACATGTAGAATTATGTCTGCTTTGTCCACATTTGGCACGGAAACGATGGCTAATAATCAATTGAAACATCAAGGAGACTTTCAACAAACACATCTTACCATCAGGCCATAAGTCAGTATTTAATGTGCACCATGGGAGCCCTCAGGGGGAAACACATGGGAGACCCTTGCTAAACCAGATAAGAGGTAACAAAAGTTGTGATAATGCAAAAACTCATGGAACTCGGTGTACTGTTCCAGTGTCATGAGTATTTGTTCACAGTGCAACGTGTTTTCCTCAGCACAGCCAGAGACATCATCACAATGACACAATCTCCCTTGTTGTCACCATACCTCAGACATTCAAAATCAGAATGCCAGCAATAACCATGTGTGTGTAGTGTACTGACAAGTGTGGGCCTGCATGTCCAGGGAAGTCTAACCCCGGGTAGAACAACAACACACATTCATTACTTGGACTTGATGGGGCTGTACCCCTCAAAGGAATGGACTGCCTACCATTGTTCAAGATTCATGACATTGCAAATGTAGCAATCACCACCTCCATCCCATTCCAAGGTGAAATGCCTACAAATGTTGAAATGCCACACATGCCAACACACAACTCGGACAAGGTAAGGCTACGTTGAGGCAACTTTTCTAGTGATGCCAATAAGTCTTGCATGTGACAGTGTACTCAAAGTGTACATTGACACAATCATTCATGAAAATCCATTGGCAGACAGCAAGCTGCAGACGACACATTCCACGTCTTCATATATTCTCAGGCAACTGTATTTGACTATTCATGGAAACAAAATGTACACATATGTCCAAATCAACATTACCTCATGGCCTACATGAACTATACTTGTGCAGGTATGACCCCTCTCACATACACCTCAAAGCACATGCTCAAATTTCAAACCTAGCAATCACACAAGCATGTCAATAACCACCTCTGCAGCAGCTACTTTGAAAAACATGTTTGCCCCGCAAGCTACAGCCTTGTACTCAAGATGTTCAAATACAATTGCCACAAGCTCATTCATGCGCTGCCCTTCTCACATACACATCTACATACACAGCACCACTCTTCATCACTATGTATACAACAACTCGCACATACATGACATCCCCACTATGTACTGTACCCATCACCTCCTCAGCAGACAACAAACTTTACATGTAAAAATGACCATGCTCATAACCAGTAGCACCCTCAGCAATGTATTTTGAATGCACAAGGTGCAGCATCACTGCCTACTCTGGCATGCTAACGTAATACATAACCACATCTGACAACAAGACACTTACATTGCTCAATGGATATGTCCTCAGTTACTCACATATCATCATATACCCACCCTACTCTGCTTAAGTTACACAGATTGTCATTTCTGAAACACGAATACACAGATGCAATAACAACATACATCAGCAATATAACACTACACTTTTCCCTTTCTTCACACTAAAGTACACAACTGGCGTATACACTTCACATACACTTTATACACTTTGTCACAAATGACAAGTTGAACCTTGTGTCTCACTGCGGCACTGTCACATCCACATATGACTTACCAGCTCAATAACACCATTGACTATTGTATATCAACAGCTACCTCACTCATTTGCAAATGCCTGGTTACAGTCATCCCTCACTGTAGACACACAGGGCCCGATTCACAGAATGAACTTAAGACTCAATCCTAAACTTACTACTATTTTGGTATTCACAGAATGCACTTACTACTTTTGGCAATCACAGAATGTACTTACTAATTTTGGTATTCACAGAAGTTAGGATTTTGTCTTAAGTTTGTCTTAAGTCGGTCTTAAGTTTGTCTTAACTTCTGTCTTTAGTCTGTCTTAAGTTTGTCTTAAGACAAACTTAAGACAAAATCCTAACTTCTGTGAATACCAAAAGTAGTAAGTTTATTCTGTGAATGCCAAAAGTAGTAAGTGCATTCTGTAAATACCAAAATAGTAGTAAGTTTAGGATTGAGTCTTAAGTTCATTCTGTGAATCAGGCCCACAGACTACAGCTCACCACTTGCCAAAATACAACCTGTCTAAGTGCTTCAACACCTATCTCATCTACCCATGCATCCCATACCTTTCACAAGATTCAAACAGTTGCGATGACGGAGAACATGGCGGCTAGCAGGCGTGGCTAGTCGCGAGACGCGGGTGGTCCGGGCGTTCGGCAGTGCGAAAGGAATGGTGAGAGTGGAGACAGCGTGAAACCGAAACGCCGAAATCATCTGCTTGAGCGGTTGCCGCGAAGGCACAGGAGTAGCGTAATTGAACTTTTTGGCTTCGAGAGGAGACAAATTGTAATCTGGCCGTAGTCGCGGGTCAACAGGGTAACGGCTCTGGTGTGGCTTTTATTGGACGGGAAGCGGGCGCCGACGGCTCCATGTAAACATACACCGGCACCGGTATCGGAGCTAGCGGAGTAAAGAAGAAGGTGGGGACTGTGAAGCACGAGCTGGCCGCGGAGAGAAGACAGGCACTAACGGCGAATACTTAATTTAGCCCACAGCAAGTTGTCTTGTAAAGCGGACTGACCAGCTGTGTAGCGGGAGGCGGTGTGTTACTCTCCCTGCTGGGTGATCGGCAATTGAGGCAGTCTGGGGAGTCTGGAGAGGATTATTTGCACAGTTACTCCTTTTCTTGAACAGACTTCTTTACGCATCTCAAAAGGTAGGATCTTCTTATGTTTCTAAAGCAAGGGTTGATGCGATGGGCATATGCGGCACACGTGTTGAAGAAGGGAAGAAGAGCTGGCTATAGACACCGAAGCATTGAAAGTATTGAAAACACTAAATTAGGACTACCAATCCCACAAAGCAATGGGCTAAGTAAGACTTTCATTAAAGTAGCCTCTTCAGCTTCCTTAGCCCCCTCAAACTCTGATTTGTATATGTCAGAAAAACAGTCATTAGGTTCCCAGGATCTGGGATATACCCTCAGAAGTAGGGGAGGGAAACAACATACGTTAAATGTGTCAACTGAATCCCCGGCGTTAGCTAAAACTAAGGCAAAATCCTTAAAGAGAGCTGGAAAAAAAAAACTTAAAAGTACAGAAGACAGCTGAAAAGCTAAAGCCACCTCCGTCTTTGAAAGCATATTTTAAAACTGTACCTACAGTTTTGGAGCTCAAACCGTCTGACGAGGTTTCGGCTGAGGCATCTATAAAAGGTGTCCCGACTTCCAACAGATATCAACTCTTAGAAGGTTTAGAGATGGAACCGGTGCCAGAACAAACCATAGAGCCAACAGAAAACACTAAACAATATCACACATATAGTGAGGATAAGGAACCTGAACCTTATTTAGAGGGGGAAGTATCAGCTCAATCAGTTCAAGCAACGAACATAAACAGTGAGGATGATGTATTCACGGCCCCAATGAACGCAGAAAATATGGATCAGTCAGTTATATCAATGCTAAAAGCTCTGAGCTACGAGGTAAAAAGTGGTTTCGAAGCCACACTAACCAATCAGCAGGAGTTAAAAGAGAAATTTGATGTATTAGCCACCAGAACCTCTGAACTGGAGTCCTCAGTCGTAGATTTAAAAAAGCTTGCCACCCAGCATAATAAGAAGCTTCAGGATCTCAGACAAAGGGAGCAAGGACTCCAGGAAAAAATGGAGTCCCTAGAAAATGCGCAGAGACGAAATAATCTGCGCCTTCTGAAAGTTCCAGAAGGAGCAGAGGCGGGTAATATTAAGGAGTTTGTGGCTAGGTTGATTAAGCAAACTATTGAGCTGGAGGTGACAGAAGAGGATATAATAAAAGATATCCAGCGAGTTCACAGAGATCCATTTAGGCTGAACCCGAACAAAAGCAGACCTAGAAAGATCCTGGTGTATTTTCAGACTTGCACTTTAAAAGAGGAGATCCTTAATAGAGCCTTAAGAACCAGTGAACTTACGTCGGATGGATTCTCTTACCAGATCAGATCTGATGTCTCCTCCATTACGGCATCTAGGCAATGGGAGCTTGGTAAACTGCTAGAACCCTTTAAACAACTAGGCGCTACTGCCCAGCTCAAATTTCCTGCATCACTGAAAGTGATGTATAAAAATAAAACGAAAGTTCTAAAAAGGTTAGATGAGGCAGAGGAATACCTTCAATTACTTACAGATGATAATCAGAGAGAACAAGCTAATAAACATTCAAATTACTAAAGACTCTAAACGAGGTATTCAAGGTATTCTCTATCTGTATTATCATATCTCCTTAATTTGTTCTATATACGGTTAGCTGTACTTAGTTGTACTTTTTTCCCACAACTCACAATTTAAACACACGATACGCCCGGACGAAGGAGTCTCAATGGCCAAGATACGCCAAGAAAAGGAGGGGGGTTCTCCAGGGGAGCACGGGAGGTTCAGGGGAGGGGGGAGAGGAGGGGAGAGAACTGGGTGGGGAGCATTGGGAAAAAAACAAAAGAAATGTCCAAGTCGCCAGATTCTAACTTTTTTTGTTTATACCTTTGTCATGACAAATAGCACAAGGTAGGGTAGCAACAGCATCATATATCAAGATTCTATCATGGAATGTGAACGGGTTACGAGTTAAACATAGAAGGGAGAGAATCCTTCAGTACTTAAAGGACGCACCTGAAAATATATTCATTTTACAAGAGACCCATTCCACTGAACAAGAATTAAGAGATATCTTCATGAAAAAAAAATGGATTCAACAGGTGATAACTTCTTCACAACAGACCTCCACTAAAGGGGTTGCTATATTGATTAAATCTAACTCAGAGATAAATGTGATTCAGTCTAGGTCTGATAAAAAGGGAAGATGGGCTATAGCAAAGATAAAACAACATTCACATGAATTTACGATTGTAGGATATTTTGGTCCTAACTCAGATGACCCCCTCCCTTTGAAAGACCTTCTAGTTGAACTTTTAGATTTCGAGGATGCAATCATTCTTGCAGGGGACTTTAATCTTGTAATCGATACAAAGCTGGATAAAACATCGGCTGCTAGATTCTCTCATAATCCTAAAACCAGGGGGATATTATCCAATGCGATAGCTCAGTTTGGCTGGAAAGATATCTGGCGACAAATAAATGGTATAAAAAGAGAATTCACATTCCATAATAAGAAACTGCGTCATAAATCGAGATTAGATTTTTTTCTAATCACAGAACACTTAGTCCAACAAGTTGAGGAGATAAAACACCTTGCAGCCCATATCTCCGATCACTCAGGGGTCACTTTAACCTTAAAGTTGTCAGGACCTCAGCTGGTCAAGAGATGGACTATAGATAGAAGCATTCTTTTGGGTGAAGAGGTAACAAATAATCTCATCAAGGAATCAAATGAGTTCTTTACTTTTAATTTAGATATAGCCATACTCCCAATTGTCTGGGACACGTATAAAGCTTTTCTGAGAGGGCGATTAATAGCATATCAGACTGCAAAACATCAGGCATATAGGGCGCAAATTACACAGATCGAAGCAAGAATAAAGGCCCTAGAACAAGCTGTGCTAGTCCCCAGCTCCCTAGACGAAGACAATAACATTAAAAAAGATTTGTTATCCTGTAAATTAGAACTAGAGCAGGTATTAGATGGAAGGCTGAGGAAGCGCTGGCAGGCTAGCTCATTAGCACATTTCGAATATGGAGAGGAAAGTGGAAAACTCTTAGCCTGGAAAACTAAAAAAGATAATGAAAAGAACTCCATAAAGGAAGTACAGATTATAAACACGGATGAGATCTCTGATAACAGACTAGATATTGAGCAGGCCTTTTTTCATCATTTTGACGAAGTATATAGAGAAGATTTATTCCCTCAACAACAATCAATATATTCATGGCTTGACCAATACCAGGTTCAAGCCTTAGATGATCAGTCCTCCCGTAATCTTAATAGAGAGATTAGTTCCACTGAAATAGCATCGGCGATAGATTCTTCCAAGAAAAGTAAGGCTCCAGGCCCTGACGGGTTACCATCAGAGATTTATAAAGCACTAGCTCCGGTAATTATACCCATTCTGAAAAAGCTATTTTCTGGTATATTCGAGGAAGGCGGCAACATCCCTGTTTCTTGGAACGATGCCATAGTGGTTCTCATTATAAAACCAATGAAGAGAGCTTATCAGTGCGATTCATATAGGCCTATCTCTCTCCTCAACACTGATTATAAGCTTATGGCAAACATACTAGCGAAAAGATTGAACGGCTCGGCAGCTAAACTTCTACACTTAGATCAGAAGGGTTTTATCAGAGGTCGCTCTATACAAGAGCTCACTCAAGCATTGGTGGGAGCAATAGATCTTGACTCTCAACACAAAACCCCATTAGCGGTTATTACTTTGGATGCCGCAAAGGCTTTCGACCGCGTCAATTGGGAATTCCTGGCCAAAGTATTAGTTAAGGTTAACTTGGGAAAAAACTTTTGTGCCACAATAGCAGCATTTTACCAAGCTCCGATGGCGAGATTACTAATAAATGGCAGTTTATCTTCTCCTATAAAAATCCAAAGGGGGACAAGACAAGGGTGTCCGTTATCACCATTATTATTTGATTTATATATGGAATAATTCGCAGAAAAGATCAGACAAGATCTGGATATTCTACCCTTTAAATACAAAAACTGGGTGAAGAAAGTTGCCCTTTATGCGGACGATTTGATGTTATATACCACTGACCCTATCAAATCAATTCCACTCATTTATAAACCCGCAGAGCAATTTGGTCAAGTCTCTGGATATTCAATTAATCAAGCTAAATCAGAGTGTATGTGTTGGAACATACCCCAGATTAATCATATCCCAATTCTGAAAAAATCAAATGAGATATCTGGGAATTCAAATTACACAGGACATAAATCAATTAGCAGAAAAAACCTTGAAAAGATCGATAAAGAAATGGCGGAATCCCTAAAAAACTGGTCACTTCTGCCCCTGACTCTAATCGGTAGGATCAATATAGTAAAAATGATGTTGCTACCCAAAATAATAAATATATTCCAGAACATTCCACTTGCCTTTAAAGAAGCTAGATTAACTAAAATACCAGCTAAATGGAATTCGTTTATCTGGGCCTCAAAAGGCATAAGAATCTCTTGGAAAAAAATACAAAGGAAAAAAGGCAAAGGTGGTCTGTGTGCACCTGACTTGAGAGTGTATGCCTGGACCCTATTACTGAAAGCTGGAATTAGCTTATTTGATACTTTAGGGGGGACAGAAACAGACTTTATGTTTCAAAATATGCTATCTGAGATTCATGGAGGGTCTCATGCATTTATGTTTAAGTTTGGAGATATGCAATTTTTTTTAAAAGTGCGTCTAAAGGTTCTTAGAGATATGGCATATGTGTGGGCCAGAGTAAAGAAAAAGCTGAACATCCCATATTACGCCGACTTAGCACCAATTTGGGACTCTCCTGGCTCTCCAGAATGGACTAAAGATATATTATCCCTAGCTCTCCAGAGCGCAAATATCAGAACATGGGGCCAGTTGATGCCTGAAGGTAATCTTTTGAGTTGGGAAGACATTGCTGCTCTCACAGATAAAAATCTATCCAAATTCAAGTATTTACAAATAAATAGCTGGGACCAGGCTGTTACAGAGGATAAAGGTGCTAAATCTATTTTGGATGAACTATTAATGAAGAAAACAAGTCCGCTTAAAACATCAATTCTTTGTTGGACAATACTCGAAGGAGAGGATGGAGACTTCAGCCTTCCAGAACATCTATGGAGCAAACAAATTTCATATGTCGATTTGCAGAACTTATGGCAAGTATCCTTTGATCTTTTACACCTTACGGTCTCACCTGCCAAATTAAAGCGGAACCACTTGTTTTCTCTCCATAGGGTCTACTGGTCCCCGGCCAGGATTGCTAAAATTTCAAGGGGGCCTACTCCCTGCTGTCCAAAGTGCCATCTGGAAAAAGCAGATGATCTCCATATGTTTATGGCCTTTCCCGCACTATCAATATTTTGGTTTGAAGTACGAGAAGGTATGAAAGCCCTTTATGGGTATGAAATACAGGTTAGTACACAACAAGTATTTTTTGGAATTCCCTCAAATTATGAGGAAGTATCTCAAGACAGTAATACGTTATTTTTGTTCTTAATTATTTTAGCTCGTAGGGAAATATGTAAATTGTGGGTGAGTACCAACATACCAACATATTTAGATTGGGTTAGGGCAATTAGGCACACTCTTAGTTTAGATAAAGTGGTATGGAAGAGAAGTAAGCATTTTTGGACACCTTGTATTAATTGGCTCGAAGGGCTATGAACCAACTAAGTCCAATGATTATGCCTTTTTGCGGAAGGAACCACCCCAAGATCAGTCCAAGGGTCTGGTAAAGTGTAAGGCTGAGCTGACTGTTGACATGGTGGCACCGTAAGACGTATACTGGGTGTCTGCAAAAAGAGCTTCCATAAAGATTCTCTGTATAATCAATACCGAAAATATCTTTACTGGCGTATGAGGACAAAGAAAAAAAAAAATAATAAATAAAAAAGATTCAAACAGTTGCATACTCAGAATCACGTAATTCTGTCTGAATACACTCACATAAGGGGAATGTGGATACCTCATGTCTCCTACACAAGATCTGCCTATGCACTCAACTCATACCTGACACTCTCTGACAACCACTAAATGTATGCAGCCACCATGACATATGTATCTCCACTCAAACCGATACTTTAAATACTAGTCACTCTCACCTTCACCCTTGTTCAAGCAAGCTCAGCACATGCAACATGAACCATTGACTATGCATCTGCATACAGGATGCACATTTCCATCAACACATCCTCCCATGTGTGGCAACTAAGAGCATGGTGGAAACTCAAGTTCTTGGAGCACCTGCACAGTAGACAGACACACATCCTTTCTGTGCACTCACTGTCCACTTGCCTCAGCACATGTACCACCTGGCAATTCAACAGACATCACAGCACTCATAATTCAGCTTGGTGTGACATTGAACAGCATCAGTCTAAGCTCAAATCAACACCCTTGTCAATCATTCACAAAATACATATGACACACAATTCATATGCTCTACTATGACTTGTGTGTATTTGCAAAATGCAATCCAAGCTGGGACAATCCATAAACAACATACTTGCAATGTGACCAGCCAAAAGCAGGATGGCGTGAACTGATAAATGAGTGAGCAATAAACTATTAAGAAAACACAAACCTTGACTAACAAAAATCAATGCAGTAATGGAGTCCAGTATAAGCAGAGGGTTTGAAGACGGTGAGAATACTGCTCAGCTTACTCTCACCATGGGCTCAGGAAATGCATCAGATTTATTCACAGCCATGAAGGATTTTGCCCACAGTGGCATGCCACCTGTTGCAAGGTTGACATTTCTAATATTCAACAAGACCTGAAGGACACACAGACATGGGTCCACCACTATCAAGTCATATACAAGTATTGTAACATCACTTTGTGTACATGGGTGTGTACACAGTCACAGTCATTTAGTCAACATTCACATACATCCAGGTGAATTAATGAGATAGGTGCCTTTCTGCACATCCTAAACATATACATAATGCTACTCCTAAACTGTTGCACTTTGAGACACTTGCACTATGTTGACAAATGAAAGCATGATGAATGTGGGTGTTTGTGAAGAGATTTATAAACGTTGTGACTTCATGTCACAGTCTAATTCAAAATAGATGTTGACAATGCCACCTAGGATACGTAGACACAACATTCTTGTAAACATACACTCAAAGTGCTTAGACTCCATGGAACAAATGCACTATATGACATAATAACATCATTGGATATGTAAACTACATGTCATACAGTTAACCATAAACAAGTTCTTGGACACTTGAAATTGTTAACACAAAATATAAAATGCTTTATTGAGCCTCAACATAACAATACAAGGATTTGAAAAAGACCACTGGCCAGTCCATCATTGTCCAGTCTCATGATGAGGAAGAAACATATATTGCCCATATATTCTTGCCTGCACTAGTTCTACTAGGGGACACTTCCCCTGGGAGGGGCATTTTGGGGGCATGCCAGGCACCAAAGGAGACAAACTAATGGGGACTGGGTTGTGTTTTGGGAGTGATGGGATCAGAGTCAACTGCAGTGGTAGGGTCTGATGGCAGGGGTGTGACTCCACTGCAGTGGTTGGCTCTAATTGTGAGGGGGCATCTGTAGTGGGATGGCGAGTTGGAGCTGGGGATGGGGTGACCAGAACTAATTTAGGGATTTTACATTTTTTGAGGGGTGTGTCAGAAATGAGGATGGGAGGCGTCTTTTTGTGGGGAGGGTTTGTGGATTTAGAGGTACTGGGCTTGTCTGGGGATCTATTGGTTGTAGGAGTGAATGTTGTAGCTTTGGACTGGGGGATTTTCTGCAGGGAGTTGTCTCCTGTTCCTTCTCGGGGGGGTGCAGTTACAGATGCTAATAATGGTGCAGGTGGGAGGTACTTTCTCTTCTTAAGAGGGGGTGTATGTTTGGGGAGGGAAGACTTAAATGGAAACAAGGTGGGTGCTTGGGCTGAGGGGGCAACAGGAGAGGAAAGGGTAGGGGTTGTGGAGGTAGAGGGTTGTGAGGTATACGGAGTGTCACTGGATTCATGTTTGTCGTGTGCTGTACCTTCCCTGGGGGAGGGTGTGCTGTCTGAATACTGAGTGTGCATGTGTGTGGTTTGCAACTTGTGTCTTTGTGTTTGTGTGCTACATGTGGATGTTTGTTGGACTTGGCCCTGCTTGCAGGGTCATCTCGAAACTTTTTGCCTTTCCCCTAGCCCTTTCGCTGTGATGGAATTGCTGGGTTCAGGATGTTGGACACTTAGGCGCTGGTTAGCAGAGCATAGTGTGTGCTTTCTGCCTTACATAGGTATACTAGGACCCCCCCTTTAGGGGACTTCTCCCCCATGGTAGGACGCCATTTCTGTCTGCTTATGTCGCCTGCCTGACGTGGGTTGGCGGTCTAGTGTTTGAAGTGACAAGGTGCTCTACACTTCCCCCAGTGACAGTGAGGCTGGAACTGCCAGGGACCTTCTAGAAGCTTCCAGCTCTTTCTGGTAGGTGGGAAGAGGGGTGTATATGTAGAGCAGTAGAGATGCCATGTGCTCAGACTGAAGGTGGACTGGATTGAGAGGGGACAGTCTGCCAGCAGGTACGGCCGCAAGGGCCTGTGTGTTGGCCCCTGAGCCCATCTTCACCCCTCTGCTGTCCACAGGGCCAGTGAGAGCCTTTGCTGGAGTGAAGACTGCTATTTCAGGAGGAGTGCCACTTTATGGGAGATGACTGCTTCTAGGAGCTGCTGTCCTGTACTGATGAGTGCCCACTGTCTGCTGATCTTGCCCAGCCTGGCCTGCCTGCTCTGCTGCCCTAGCGCCTCGTGAGTGCTATACTTTGTCTGCCGGCACTCCACAGAGGCGAGGAGCGTGGGCGCTACTCCCTCGGTGGGACCCTGGGATTGTGAGTCACCTAGCGCCTGGTGAGCGCCATATTTGAAGTGACTGTGCTGCTCTGCCTGCACTCTAGCGCCTGGTGGGCACTGTTTTCCTGATTACCAGAAGAGGTACACTATCTGCTGTCCCTGAAGCTTCTAGTGGGACCTAGTGCTAGCGCTATATTCAAGGTGCTAGGGAAAAAGGAGCTGATGCCTGCAGCGCTGTGCTGTCAAAGTGCTATATTTCAATTCCCCTGCGTGTGTGCTGCATTGGGGTGCTGCCAGAGTGCCATATTCGCATTGACTGTGCTCTGCTTGCTGCCAAGGTGCTACAACTGTGCTCAGGAGAAGAGGAGCTGACGTCTGCAGTGCCAGGATTCTAAAGCGCTACGAGGGAATCCCGGCGTGTGTGCCTCTTTCCCTCAATGACTGCATTGCTGGTAATGTTTTATGCTCTCTCCTAATGTGAATTACGCTAATGTGGTGATCATAGTGCATTTATGCTAATGTGTCAATGCTAACGCTTTTATGCCTATTGCATTGCTGCTAAGGTTTATGCTGATGTCCAATGCAGTGAGGCTGATCTATGCACATTGTGATTAATGCCTAGTGACAGTATTGCCCCCATGCTAATTGTGTTTCATGCCTGCATGCCTCATGTGAGATGCTGCATGCCAATGCCCTTCCCTAGTGCTGGCACTGATTGCTAATGTGTTGCTCAGGATGACGCCTACAGGGGGCTTAGGGTGGTCTGGTATATAAGGTGTTCTTGTGCCTATGATAATACCATGATGTTTACCTTTTATGCCTAATGCTTTGATGTTAGGGATGAAGCCACTAGGCGCACACGTTCATGCCTAATGCTTAAGGTTTCTTTTCCCCTAAGGCTATAGCGTTGGTGTTCTGTATACTGTGCCTAACCTAATGTTTCAATTTCAGGCCTAAGGCAGTTGTGATTTAGGTGCATGATTTCTGTCCAAATGTGCACAGTGAAGAAATGCCTCATGTGTATGCCCCATTCTAATATGATTAGGCCCCATGTACCGCAGGAGGTGCCTTATGCATCTGCTAATGCCTAATGTGATGTTGCCTAGCGTTTTTACCCTAATGAGAATGCTTCATGCCTACTATGTTTATGCCCACAGGTTGATGCCTAATGCTTTTCCCGCCTAATAGGTTATTCATACTGTTTGTATGCCTAATGCATTAATGCTGGTAATGCTTTTACCCTAATGCTACCTTGTGGGGGTCCTGCATAAAGTGCCTAATCAAAGGTAATGTAATGCTCCCATGGTTAAGCCGACAACTAATGAGGTTTAGGCCTGTTGTGAAACAGTGCCCAGTTCATGATCTTGCCAGAAGGTACTGGCTGTTATGCATTTATTGATGGACTTTCATTTATTCGTGGACTCATGATGGTTCTGGCAGCGGCCCGATTGGCTCTGCCCTGTATATAGTCCCCCTATGAACAGTTTATCTGCACCTGTGATTCCCTTCTGATGTGTTTATCTTAGAATACATATACTGTTTTTCACCCAAACTGGTGTGGTCTCTTTTTGTAGTGTGCCTTGTGTGTCGCCTGTGTGTGCTGCGTGGATGCTTTACACATTTAATCAGTTTGGCCCGCCCGCTCTGCACCACGCTATCCCGTGTCTAACAATGTTGTAGTATGTGAATGTGTGTGTTTCCATGTGCTTGGGTCAGGGAGGGAAGTTGGGACACTAGATGAGGAAGAGGTAGGAAGGGGTAGGTACTTCTGTAGGAGAGACAGTGCTGCCGTCAGTGTTGAAGCCATAGCCTGATTTGATCTCTGTAGGGCAAACATGTTAGAGTGAATGCCCTCCATGAATGACACCATACCTGCCAAAATAGTTGTGTGTGCATGGAGGACACTCACCATGGATATATGCCCCAAAGAGATCTGGCTGAGGAGGTTGTTGGTCTCCACATTAAATGCAGCAGGGGAGACAGGGGCTGAAGGTGAAGTGCCTGGCCCATAGGAAAGTTTGACCCTGCCGTGGGAGTAGCCACGAACACTGGCACTGGGAGCAGCAGGGAGTGTGGAAATGGTAGTGTTGATGGACTCTAATGTTGTTGATGCAGTCACTTTGTCCACTATCACCACATGGGAGCTGTCGCCGGAGCTGTAATCAGATTCAGACACTGCTGATGACGTTGCAGATCCACTCCCAATGAGACTCCCCTCACCCTCTCAGTCACTGCGTCCCCCCTCTGAAGACTCTTCACTGGACCCAGTATGATGTTCTGCTCCCACCACATCTGGGGCACTGTCTCATCATGTGGCCGCAGATGATGCTGTGACTAAGAAAGACAAAGATTTTCATGAGTCATGCTTATCTACTTGACACATAGTTAACATAATAGAACATTGAGTTGTGCTATTAGGTCATGCTACATTGACATAAATGGCACTTGTTAGTCTGCCAGTTTACCATTGCTCAATCACACATTTGATCAGCAACATTGCGCGTATCAACATCAAAATAAATAACCACAAGTTTGACTAATGGAGTTTGTGTCAATACACAGTGGCAATATCTGGTGGAATGTCACAAACTATGTTCAGCCATGTTCTGAGAGATATTTTGGGGGCATTGCTGCGTTACCTGTGGCAATACATTAAGTTCCCAACATCAGGAGAGTTGGCAGACATCAAGGGGGAATTTTATGCATTGGGACGGATACCCCATATAATTGGCTCCATTGATTGCACCCACGTTAGATTGGTGCCACCACAGGCTAATGAGGTTGTGTATCGCAACCACAAACATTACCACTCGATTAATTCCTAGGTGGTATGTTTTGCCGACATGACCATCTCCCATATCTGTGCACATTTCCCTGGATCAGCACATGACGCATACATCATGTGGAACAGTGCCATCCCCAATTTGATGTCCCAGCTATAACCTGACCATGCCTGGCTTGTTGATAAGCCGATCTGTTGGTCTAGAATTGACAATGCCGAAAATAAGAGCAAAGACATTTTTAGGATAGCCAAATCTTATATTTCTCCGAAAGATTGCTCCATGGTAGGGCCTCACACAGAGGAATGGTCAAAGAAGATTCCTCAATTTTTTCATGGGAAAGTCTCTCTGATCAAACTTTGCGTTTTCTAACATATCTGAGGATGAGATAAACTTTAACAATAGTGTAAACAGCAAATTTCACATCTCGGATCCCCCACCCCTCCTTGCTTTCCCAGAGCTTCAGTTAGAAGAATCTCTATTTGTTCTTCAAAGCATTACGTCGGGCTCTCCTTCTGATCCCTGTCCAGCTAACATTTTATCCCAGATTGCCTCTACAATCAACCTGATTGTACGTCAGCTTTTTAATACTTCCCTCTCCACAGGCATTATGCCTAAATCATGGAAGCATTCCAAGATCCTTCCTTTGATAAAAAAGACTAATGATGATCCGACCGATCCTGCTAATTATAGGCCGATCTCCCTGCTTCCGGCCCTCTCTAAAGCATTAGAGAAGCACGTAAACAAAGTCCTGCAAAAACTTGTTGAAGAAGGGAAGCTTCTCCATGAATCCCAGTCCGGTTTCAGGGCAAATGTTTGTACTGAGTCTGCGCTGTTGGAAGTGACAGATTTTATCAGAGGTAAACTGGATGAGGGGGGCAAGGCCGTTCTGATTTTGCTTGATCTGTCGGCGGCCTTATTTATTAATGTATTTATTTGCACTTATAATGCGCAGCAGCTACCCAAAAAGGGTTTCCCGGCGCAATTAACAGATCCACGGAGAGGCTGGAGACATGGTAAATGGCTAGGTGTTAAATAGCCATGTTTTTAAGGCTTTGCGAAATTTGATATAATCAGTCTCGTTGTGTAGTGAAAACGGCAATGAATTCCACAGAGAGGAACCTAAATAGGAGAAAGACCTTCCGCCCATCCGGGAAAGTTTGATTTTAGGAACAACGAACTTCCCTTGCTTGGAGGAGCGGAGAGTACGAGAGGGAGAATAAGGGCAGACAAGGGATTGAAGGTATTTCGATGCACTACCTGCTTTGATTTTGTGCATTAAACTGAGCGCTTTGAATTTGACTCGGTTTTCAACTGTGAGCCAATGCAGGTTTCGAAGGTATTGGGAGGTAGGAGTAGCTCTTGGGACCTTTGTAACAGCCTGGCTGCAGAATTTTGTACCATCTGTAATCTACATGCTGTGGCTTTGTTAGAGCCCAGGTAAAGCACATTATCATAGTCAAACCTTGAGGTAATCAAGGCGTTGACCACGGTTTTCTGAGTGGGCTCTGGCAACATCCAACAGATTTTTTTTAGCCATTTGAGAATGGCAAAACATGTGGCAGTGGTTTTTACTGCATGCAGGTGCATGGTGAGAGATTCAGCAATAATGATACCCAAATTACGCACTTGGGGCGAGGGTGTTGGAAGAGTACCCATTTTGCATGCCCACTGTTGGGGACCCCACAAATTTTTGTTTTTACCAAATATAAGCACTTCCGTTTTTTCTCAGTTTAGTTTAAGATAGTTCTGCTGCATCCATGATGCTATTTTGATTAAACCCATTTTTTGAGGAGAGGAATCATTTGTATTCTTAGAGGAGAAAGAAAAAATAAGTTGGGCATCATCAGCATAAGAAGATAGCGTCAGCCCAGAATTTTCTACCACTTCGGCTAAGGGACTCACATACAGATTGAAAAGTAAGGGACTAAGTATGGAGCCCTTTGGCACCCCATGAGCAAAAATTTGCGTATCGGAGCAAGCTGTTCGGGAGAAAACTTGAATTGTGCGTTTTGTTAAAAATGAGGCAAGCCAATTGAGAGCTGAGCCACAGATGCCCAAGGTGCTAAGAGTATTAATCAATACAGTATGAGATACCGTATCAAATGCAGCGCTTAAATTCAATAAGATAAGTTCCACTGTGTCTCCCCTATCCAAGTGGCAGCGTATGTTTTCTGTGACTCCTAACAGGGCGGTTTCTGTAGAAAAACCGTTCTAAAGCCCGACTGGCAAGAATGTAATACATTTTGATTGGTAACGAATTGAGCTAGATTCATGTGAACATGCTTTTCTAGAATTTTTTAGCACACCGGCAATAAGTAAATAGGCCAATAGTTCGTGGGTTGGTCAGAATCAGCTCCTGCTTTTTTCAGGAGTGGATGTATCATTGCATGCTTTCAATCAGGTGGGACGGTTTCTTCATGCGAGGAAGCATTGAGGAGATCTGTAATAACATCCAGCGACAAGGAATCTAGCTGCTTAAGTACAGAGATGGGCAAAGGATCTTTGGTTGATCCAGATTTGATATTTTTGAGAAGTTTTTTAAAGTATCTGAATTCAACCTAGGCCAGAAATCATTAATACCGTCCGAGATATCAGTAACTTCCATTTGGTTACTACAATTTTTGTTTAGATAATTCAGCCGGGGTAGAGAGACACTTATCTTGCGCAAGCACAATGCCTTCATAGATTTTTTCAACTTTTTGTACAAAAAAGGTAGCCAGCGTCTCACATTGCTGCTCATTTACGGACGGGGGCATAGCTATGGTTTTAGAGCCTGCAAGCTCCTTCACCATATTAAATAGCGTTTTGGAGCAATTAAGGGCGTCAGAAATAGTAGAGGACACATAGTCAACTCGAGGCTTTCTGGAAAGGGTTTGATATTTTTTTACCTTATTTTTGTAAGCACTTTTACCTTCAGATGTGTAATTCTTTCTCCACCTTCGCTCTGATGCTTTGCAGTCAGATTTTTCATTTTTTTAGCTGTTCCGTGAACCAGGGTGCTGGGGGCCAGTGACTATTAACGTTTTTATGAGAAAGTGGTAGACAAGGGTCTATTGCTGTAAGGAGCCATTTGTGCACTGAGGTGGAAAGTGAGTGAACTGATTGTTTTGAGCAGGGAAGGTGAGAGTATAAAAAAGTATTCAGGGTAGTAATATCTCGTTTTTTCCAATTTCTCGTTTGCACAACTTGATCCATAGGGATTTGTGCCTCATTTGCTGCGATTTTTAGTGAAAAACCAATCAAATAATGATCAGACCAACATATTGGCAGTGCAGGTGAGCATGTAATCTCAGCGAGATTAGAAAAAATAGGGTTAAGTAGATGACCCGCCTCATGCGTAGGGCTGCAGTTAAGCAAGTTCACATTAAGGGAGGCCAAGTCAGAGATCAACTCAGAGCTTGTTTTACAAGCCTGATTATCTAGATGAATATTTAAGTCCCCTAGGAGGGAAAAGTTAGCTGCTTTCATAACCAAGGGACTTATAAATTCAGGAAAGACAGATGCCCAGGAGGAAGCAGGGCCAGGGGATCGGTAAACAAGTGCACCGGAGAACGTCAATTTAGGAGTAAGGAACAACTCAAACAAGGCTGCTTCACAATTGGAGAACGGTAGATGAGTGAATTTGCATTGGAACTCTTTTTTAAAAATAATGGCGGTACCACCCCATGTTTTATTGGTACGATCTATCCTGACTATTGCGTAGTTGTCTGGGACGGCAACCGCAATGTCAGGACCTGAACTCTCATGGAGCCAGGTTTCGGTAAGAAAAATCGCATCGGTTTTATCATTGATAAGCAGATTAAAAACCTCAAATTTGTGTTTAGGGAGGGATCTGAAATTTAGACTGAGAAATGAGAAGGTTTTATTTTGTGAGTTTCCTTGGTTAATATTTTGACATTTCTTATCCTTATTGGGATTAGAAATTAGAGTAAAAACTAAACTACAGTTTGAACATAATGCTGTTGTAGCCTCCATATGCAATTTAACACATTCCGAGGGTAAAGGAAAATAAAGGGCCTTCGGTTGTTCAGGACTGTATGTGAGCATAGGAGCTTTCATATTGCCAAATAAATGGTTGCCCTGATTGTTTGCTGTGAGCAGGTCTTTAATACAACTATTCGGCGCTGAACCAGGGTTTCTGGCCCTCGGCCCAGGCCAGGCGCAGACGGGCTTGCCTTTGGCGCGCCAGCAGCGCGCCCGCTGCGCACGTCCGCTGCGCGTTGAGGGAAGCATGTACATTTATAGCACCTGCGGGGAGCTAGACTGCCGACCTCGAATTGTGCGTGAGGCCCCAAGAATGCTCCCCTTCCGGTCTGCGCCGAAGTTTCCCTCCACACAACTGGAAAAATCTGTGGTGGACCGGGAAAAGCGCTAGGCAACCTGCTATGACAGTGCAATATGTTCAAGTAAGGAAATGCGTGCTTATTTAAAAATACGAACAGTGATTCCTTTTGTTTTAAAAAAAAAACCAGTGAGGTTAAAAACAATGCACAATTTCACACGAGTATAGCAAATTACTCAATAGACAAACGGTAGAGGTTGTTAGAAGCCCTTTACCAGGCGCTTCAAACTTCAGACTCTGACAAATGATTCAGCCTCTGGCGCATCCGCTGCACGCTGAGGGAAGTATGTACATTTATAGCACCTGCGGGGAGCTAGACTGCCGACCTCGAATTGTGCGTGAGGCCCCAAGAATGCTCCCCTTCCGGTCTGCACCGTAGTTTCCCTCCACACAACCAGAAAAATCTGTGGTGGGCCGGAGAAAAGCGCTAGGCGACCGGCTATGACAGTGCAATGACAGTGCAATATGTTCAAGTGTCATGGAGATGAGCTTTGCCTTTACACTGTGTTAAGTTAGCATGAGCTTATTAGAAGTTTAAATGCCATTTTTCCTTTCTGCTGCTTTTGCACATGGCACATAATATTATAAATGTTTAGAGTCTAGCAGAATATTTTGCTTCACACGAGAATAATATGTGTTCCTATTGTATCAGCTTTGCTTGGTAAGCTATGTCTGAACAGTGAGTGCCGAGGCCTTCAATGTTATTTCAGCACAGTGGCTGTTGTTCGGTCTGATCAGTGCATGTCCTAGACATAACACATATTCAGCTGTGGCCACCTCTGATTTTGGCGCGTTTAATAATGCACTGCGCAAAGCATGCACACTCACTTGGAGAACATTCGCATGCAGAGAGCTGGTGTAGAAAATGATGTGATACCTTTCTACTAGGACCAGAGGTATGGGGCCGTCCTTGTAAACCCAAAGAGACCTTCTGTAGATATAATATAATATACTAGCAAGGGAGGGTAAGACTGACTTGTAATTTAGCCTTCTTCTCTTTAGCATTTTAACATGCTTTCTCCCTTTGTATTCTATGGAATAGTAACTATCCTGATAGCCTTGTTGCTTATAATATGTTTGCTTGTATTAGCTAAGATACTGCACCTGAGAACACGGCACTAGAAATAAATATTTCAAACTTGCACGTGTCTTCATTGACTACTCGTTTTGGACTGGTATGATAGTATAACGAAAGAGTGTTCGTGTGTTCCACGTTACCTGAGATGTTCTAAGTTCATGTTCTGGGTTGTCTAATCATTGGGGGTACGGAAGAACCAATGAGACATTGATTGCTAGTCTGGTAGGGGATTTTGGATACTATGGTGAGTTTTGACACACCCTAATTTACTGAGGTTCCAAGTCTCTATGCACAGTTCTGTGTAGGAGCAGAATCCCTGCGACACAAGTAAGGAAATGCGTGCTTGTTTAAAAATATGAACAGTGATTCCTTTTGTTTTAAAAAAAAAACAGTGAAGTTGAAAACAATGTACAATTTCACACGAGTTTAGCAAATTACTCAATAGACAAACGGTAGAGGTTGCTAGAAGCCCTTTCCCCAGCGCTTCAAACCTGAGACTCTGACAAATGATTGAGCCTCTAGTGGGTCCGCTGTGCGTTGAGGGAAGCATGTAAATTTATAGCACCTGCTGTGAGATCAAGACCTAGAACTTGTATGACCCTGATTCTTAAATCTTAGCACTGGCTCCGCATTAAAGAGCAGATTGACTTTAAGGCTCTGTCCATCTTTTTTAAAACCTTCCACAAGGTTGGTGCTGCGTACCTTATTAAACGAGCAACTTCTACAGGACAATGGATACCAGCAGCCACCAGCAAGGGAAGGTCCTGGACTGGGACATGACGACAGTGGAGATGATGATGATGGCGTGGATTTGCGACAACGGCTCAACAACATCTTCACATGAGTAGGTATGCAATGTAAGTAGAGGACTAGCACCAAATGTTTGTTGTTGTGTTGCTAGTGCACAATGTGTAAGTATGTTTGTGAGTGTATGAAAATTGTCATGATGTTAGTTGTATGATAAGGTTTTGTGAGAAGGAAAAGTTGAGATGTACAGTTTTACTGTGATTCTTAGCTAGTGTCCACTCTGAAAATCTTGTGCATCAGATTATATTGTTTACAATATTGAACAGTGCCTAATTATGTTCTATGTTTCTCCTTACCAGGGAACTTTGTTGTGTCAACCATGCAAGTTGTGACCTCACCAGGACCTGATTCTGTGACCCAGCCCAACATTGGACTTGTTTGTAAATCCATGGCATGCACTTCCTTTTCGACAGTTGGACATTTCTCTTCACTGTAGAGCATTTTCTTACTGTGTGATGTCCTTTGAAATTGGGTTAAGGCACTAGGTTATATCTGGAAAATAAACCTAGGCTACACAATGACTGGTGCCTTCTCTGTTTTCACACATCCAAATGTTATTTAAAAACTAAACATGCTCCATGATGCACTGGTTTGCTAAAAATGTTTGTTTATTGTGCTTGAAAATGGTGCTAGTATTATAAGCATTAGACTTGCATTGCATCTTTAACATGTCCCATGGATTGTGCCATGACATGATTGTGTCTATCTATCATGCTGTGACAGTGTTCATATACTCACAAGCCAGTAATGTACTTTTTCAAAGTGATGTTTTACCAATGTTATGGACACTTTCTTCTTTGACTTTTTCAACATCATTACAGTTATTAGATTTGTTATTCTAAGTAGTGTCATGACCACATTTTTGCTGCAGAGTAATTTATTTTTGAGCATAATGAATGTGATGATATCAGTCCACATCATGGTATTGTACTCAACAAACAAACATTTAAATACGTGCAGATAAGAGTAGGTAGTGTTTGTAGATGAGGTATTCAAAAGCAGATCTACAGTTATTTGAGTTCATAGTCCAACGTAGACCCTCCAGCCAATGTGGAAGAGTTAAGCGACAGTCAACAAAGTGAATGCTTGGCACACAATGGAGAATATCAGGTGCAGGTAGTCACTTCCCGGGGATGATGCATAGCCATCTGTCGCTCACCATTTCTTCTTTGAATGACTGACTCCGCATTTTTACGGGAGACCATCAGGCTCAGGCAGCGATGGTGCAGGGTGCTCTCCACCTGAGTCCACATCCCTCCCTGTGGCTTCTGCAGATGCTGGATGTGGTAGTCACACAGGAAGGTGTGGCGATGTTGGTGGCAATCTGGCAGAGACAAGAGACAATGTCCCTGTACACTGCAGTCTGTTCATCCATTTTGTCCATAAACCTGTCCATTTTTATGTTATGCTCTGCCTACTGCTTTTGCATGGTGCTGAGGATCACTATGACCTTGCCCATCTCTCCTTGTGAATCCTCTTATCAATAGCGGATTCTGGAAAGGTGTTGGGTCTCCACATCAGCAGCACCAGCTGCATGATGGTGCTGGTCCCCATGACCCTTCCCACCACCGCTATCCACCCGAGCAGGACAAGTTGGTGCTGGCACAGTCAACAAGGAGCCTCCTTCACTGTTGGTATTGGTGGTGTTGTTGGGAAACTCAAGAGTGCCCCGTGTTGCTGTGCTGTTGATGTTGTCTTGGGCTGCTGTGCACATACGGGTAGGGATCAGCTGGGTATTGGCAGCTGAGGTGGGAATGGTCATTGAGGATCCGGATGTTGCAGCCACTGGTGCTGTGGGGTGACCCATACCTGATGGGCCAGGTCTGTTGTCGTCGTTCGAAGAAAGATGAGAGTCATCAATGTCAGAGAGCTCCTGTTTGACTGGAGTCTGGGCCTGGCTGTCCTTGATGGTTCCAGTGGTGTCCTCAGCTGACCTTGTAGGTACAAACATACCACAATGACTGCTATGAATGTCCACTGCCCCTCAAATCATACACATTACATAGGCTACAGAAGTTCTTGATGAGTTACTGTAAATAGATTGGACTCATTCATCCATGATGTAGGCATACTTTTTGGGATGACTATGTTTTTGGGACAAGAGGGGGATTGATGGACATGTGCATGTATCTGCATTAATGGGCCTGTTGTGCTTAGTTCACATTACATGTCGGACATTGACTGGTTCCTGACACCCTGTGAATGACACAGGTGTGTTTAGGTTGTCCACATCTTTACTTTCACAGTGAGATACATACATTTTCTCTCCCTGTGTGGGTTCTTTTTTGTGCCTGTCTTGTCTTAGTGCATGTCTTCACCACTCACATTGGTGTGGCTGCCTACACACTCACATTCTGTTAACTTGGAAGGGGTGGGAATTGAGTAAGAGAGGTGTTTCTTGTTATCTCATTCTACACATGTGAATGGTTGTGAGTAGCAAAATTGTGTAACTGTTTAACTGTGTGGCTCCAAAGATCCATGTACTTTGAAAATTGACTCCATGGTAAAATGATTTCACAAACTAAGCTTTATGCCATTTTGTGGCAAAGAATTACGAAAAACTGTTGTTTGAGTGCTTTTTCTCTATGTGTGAAACGTACACCCCTCCTCCCACCGAGCCCCACCAGGCCACTAGGAATAGTTTTGTCCAGACAATGTTTGTAATATTTGAAAGATATTTGTCTATGTTGGCTGGTCTTTGTAGCACATATGCACATGTGGCAGTTGTGGTAGGTTCAGACAGCATTCCCCAGTGAATGACATCTTGCTAGTACACATGAACTCACTGTGAGATAGACATAGCCCACAATGAAATGGTTGTGCTGTGTGTGCAAGAGTGTTGGCTGTTCTTCCAAGTCCCTTCATTGCCAGTCCTACATACACCTTCCTGCCCAACGCAAACAGCCTACAGGAAACAAGCTTACATCAAAGAGTGTCAAAATGTCCCTGCAGGCTGACTGGCACTGGTAACTGATATCTGACTTGAAGACAACTCCCATCATGGCCTTTTGCTCCATACACCAGGCCCCAGTCTCTACCATTTTATAGTTGGATGTCCACTCACTGTCAGGTAATCATGGTTTTTAGTGGTGTTGTATGGCTGTGTGTGAGGAGGAGTGTTTGCAATGGCCAGACATCCCATCAGGCCCTGTACTGCACAAACTCTTTCCCGCATGCAAAAACATCACCCCTGGAACTATGTTTTCCCGCGTTTGAGTGGATATGTACTGACAAATATGGCTGACACTGGTGCCTGGTGTTAAACTTGAAGCCACATCCCAGCAAGTTCTTGTGGCCAATACACCATGCACCATTGTCAGGAATCTTGCTGTTGCACGTCCATTCACAGTCAGGTAGGTATAGGCCCAGTTGAAGTAGTGGTTCGTGGTGGGTGTAGTAATGTTTACCATTACTCCAGATCACACCAGGCTCTGTCCTTCACATACTCTTCCCATTCAGAGACAAGTGACCACATGTCAGAATGGTTTTGTGAGAGTGATTGTTAATGCATTATCAAGATGTGGTCCACACAGCAGTTATCAGTATCATCTATCTTAGCAGTACATATGCTCACACTGTCAGGTAAGCTTAGTTGCAGGGGGGCTGTTTGTTGTGGGTGGATAGAGTGTGTGTAAAACAGGGCCTGCTGGGAGATGTAGTCATGGCTCACACTCCTCCTCCCACCCATCCTACATAGCCCACAAGGAAGCATGTTACCTGACAGTGAGTGCAAATGTACTTCCAAAATGGCTGACACTGATGCCTGTTTGACTTTAGCTGAAACACACAACACAGCCTTGTGCTACAGACACCACACAGCAGTATCAGCCACCTTGCTAGTCCACTCCCTCGCACCTTTAAAAGCCTGCCTCAACACGGCCACCAGACTACTTACCAGCACTAGGAAATTCGACAACATCTCTCCACATCTGAAAGCATTGAACTGGCTCCCCTTAGAGGCCAGAATACAGCTGAAACTGGCTTGCATTACACACAAAGCTCTACACGCGAACTCCCCTGCTTATCTTGCTCAGAAACTAGTGTTATCTGGAGGAAGCAGAAACAGAAGCAGAAACTCCTTTTCCGCCAGTGACCTCATACAACTCAGTTGTGCTTAACAAGGGATGCATCTTACTCAGTCGCTCGGAGGGCTCACAGTTGAGTTGTATGGAAAGCATGCCCAATCGGATTAGGTCAGGATGCTTTCCGGCCAAGATCAGAATAAGGCCCAAAGATGGAGGGACTGTAAATCTATCCAGTGAGCAGTGAGAACGTTTGATAGATATTCCTGACGATGGAGAGAAAGAGTTGGAAATATAAAAAAGATTTGGGTGTTATTGGGCCACAGATGTTAAGAGAAACCCAATGAGAAGATGAGACACCAAAGGAAATGATGTAGAGAGAAATTTGAAGGCAGCCCAGGACTGATATTTGAGAAACTCTGACAGTCAGAAACAAAGATTAAGATAAACTCTTGTCCAATGCTGCTGAGAAAGGGCAGTCAAAGTGGTAGGAAAAGAACCAATTGAGGGCTGAAGGTATCATGTTTAAGGTATTACATTAGGTGAGTAAGGTAGGATGATCTACAGTGTTGGATGCCATAGAAAGTTTAAGCAGTGTAAGGGAGGAAGAGATCAAATTATGATGGGCTGAAGTTTGTGACTGTGAGGCCAGCTTCTGTTGAATGCAACATTTGAAATCCAGACTAAATGTGAGCAATTGTGTACGGTCTTTATTGAAAAGCCATTCCAGAATATTCGAGGCTAAGGGGCACATGCATCAAGCATACATTTTGCGATTCTAAAATAGAGATTTTTACAGAATCCCTATTTTGGAATCGCAAAATGCAATGCATGTAGGACTCGCAAAATATTTTGCGATTCCTTTACATTACCTAATAGCTATTCTGTAAATAGCTAATCGCTATTAGGTAACATGACTCCATTCATTCCTATGGGCCTAAAGGTCCGTAGGAATGAGTGGTTTTGCATTTGCTAATTTGCGATTACCGAATTGGGAATCGCAATTAGAGAATGCCAAGCCAAGGGTGCCAGGGGCCCTAAGGCCCCTCCTGAATCACACCCAAAAAAGAAAGTGTGCACATGTAAAGCACACACATGCACTAGGGGCATGTGTGCGCTACATGAAACTAAAAAATGCGTTTTTGTGCATTTTGAAAAGTATGCACATGGTTAGCATCAACTTGAAGTTGATGGTAATTAGCGTTTTTAAATTCACAGTTCGTATTTTGGAAAGGATTCCTACATGTGCATTAGGGAACCGCAAATTGCGATTCCCTAGTTGTGTTTGCAATTTAGGTAATTGCAAAAAATTGCAATTACATAAATAGCGAATGTCAAGCCTTTGATACATTAGAAATGAATACCGGCCTGTTTGCGAACAGAAAATGACTTGATGCATCATGCCCTAAATGAGGATGAGTTACTAAGCAATACTTGGAAGGCAAAGATAGAAGAAAAGCAGTGGCGAACATGCTTAACACATTGAGTTTCAGGTGCCTCAGAATGTAGGGCTGCAAATGAATCTGGTGAAATTCAAAATGTTGAAAGTTTCACAATACACTATGCTGGTGTCAGGGTTGACTACCCCTTCAGTATCATAATATTCAGTAAGGAGTAGGTGAACGATCCCAAACTGTGTCCAAGAATATATTTATTAAAATATATGAATATAGCACTCTTTTTTGTTTTGAGTGGTGTGGCTCACTGGTTAGAGGCAGCAGACCCGGAAGCACAGGTCAGCCCGGGACCAGGGTTCGATTCCCGGCAGGGTCTTGGGCCATGGTCAGCGGACTCGATAATTCTCGCCTCAGTGCATACTCTAACCATGGGTCCCACTCAGCAACTCTGGGCAATAGCTTGCTTAATCTCTACTAACGGCCCCATCAGCACCGGGGATGCTGGTCTTCACCTTGGAGATGCCCAGGAGGGACCATCTCACAGGGAAAGCCAGGATGGGTTCCCCAGCGGTATACAGTGCCGGGACGCCCCTTTGCTGGGGCAGCTGTGCGCTTTACAAGTATACGACATTTAACATTTTAACATTTTTTATCCATTGATAGTCCTGTAAACCAGACATAGTCCTGGCAAGGTGAGTGTGAGAGGTATGAGATGTGAGCCAGGGTAATGAGTGTAAATGAGAATAAAATACACAGACTTTCTGTGCTTAAAACAGTCTAACATAGGTCCATTGGACACCCTGCCAATAGGAAGACACTATATTATTCTAATTAAGTCTCATTTATATTAAATATGTGCTTTATAATAATAATAATAATAACAGCATTTGTAAAAAGCACGAACAGCTACCACAAGCAGAGGTGTCCCGGCGCTAAGCAAGACAGAAGTGCGAGCTACAAGAACTACTCAAGACAGAAGTGCGAGCCACAAGACCTACTCTTGCTAATACTATTATTAATACAACATGCTTTGAAAACACTTGAAACCAAAGTTCCTGTCTTTTTGGTGAATTAGGCTACCAAATAGAAACTGATAAGCACTGATTTGAAAAGGTTTCAAAAACACTTAGAAAATACAACTGACATTCACAATAAATAAAGACTGAAAACAGGACAGCCTACATATTGGCCAAACTATCAATCTTGGTGATACCAAAATCACTTTATAAGATTGTTTGTGTAAAGGTCTGTTTAAGTGCCCAGCTGGTCTTGAAATGCAAAATGTTGTTATGTTCCTTATAGGTACCTCAATATAGGCTCAGGTAATCACCTAACCTTTCATCTATATTCTTCCCTTCCATTACACTGTATACCAGTTCTTTGTACTGACCTTTTACCTAGTTACGGTAATGTTCAAAGATGATATGGGGTTTAATCTGAAAAGCTTAAGCCTCATTCATTAAGCATGAAAAGGACAGGAATAAACTGTATCTAATAGATACGGCGCATTCCTGCCCTTATCTTTTGCCGTAGGGCAGCGCAGCTGCAAGACATGCTGCACTGCCTTACGGCAACCACCAGATAAATGAGGCCCTAAGAGTTTCTGGGGACAGTAACCCATTTCTTATTTAAGGGACTTTAATGTGGAAGTTGTTGCATTCTACTAAGCTGAAACATACTGAAGGATAGTTCATTTGAAAATGCTTGTCCTGAAAAATGCCTTTGTGCCTTCAAGCCTACAGTTATAGCTTCATTTAGTGGAAATCAAAATATATGTCATGCATACCTAAAGTTATTGTGTATATATAGTCTGATACTTTACTATATGACGTTAAGCAGGTCTTAAAGTACGCAATGGGTTGATTTGCTACTACAGGTCATGAATATGTGGCTGTCCTGTCCTTCATTTAAAATATGAATAATTGTGCAAGTTCCCGTTCTTAGTTGCATTCACAAAGCTATTTACGACTGTAAGCCTACTCTTAGGGGTGAAAATGGCTCCATTTATGCCTGACAGATATCATCAAAATGATACCTGTCAGACATATATAGTTATACTTCTGTGTAATTCTCACCGCAAGAGTTTCAAATTGCGAAGTGGTAAATCCTAAGCATAGAGTGAGGAGTGGGAGATTTTAAATGTGTTTTTCCTGTGTACCTTGAGCAACTTGTTAGTTTGTTGGCATTCAAAAACTCCACTCTAACCCTTTCCCACCATAGAATTGGTCAAAAATGTACTCCAGCCATGGGCTTGAGCGACTTCAATTACAAGATGTGAATGGGAATGGAAAATTGTGGGGATGTAGTGGTAAGTACTTCTTCAAGGGCAGTGGGTACAAAAATAAAACAAAATGTCAATTTGTACAGCGGGATGCTGTAGGAGACTGTGTTACTGGCTGGAGGAGTGGGCCCTACTCAAGCAGCAACCACAATTTCTGCAAGAGTGAAGTCACAAGCAATTCCAAATTAGCCTGTGCTTAATCCTCTGGTAGCTTCTCGCTACGCAGTCAGGCTTATACTAGAGGCAATGTGTAAATTATTTATGCAGTATTTCAGTAATAAAGTGAAACCACAACACAAGAAAAATGCCACACTCATTTAGAAATTTAGGGTTAAGTGTGATAAATTATTTGAGACCAAAGTAACAAAAATCAATTCAGTAGAATGGGAGATATGCAATGTTAAAGATGTATGCGAACACAGTGCCAAGAAGCATAAAGTGCCAACTCTGGTTATCTGGTCTCGCTGGACCGGGCCAAATTCAAAGGCTCCTTTTTTTAAACAACTGGAGAGACAGTGGAAACTTCCTAATTACAGCACCTAACTCAAATTCCTCCAATATATTTTTATGAGAAAAACAAGCCCTAGATAGTTTGTGTGGGCATGATATGTGCACGCTGGTTAACACCCACTGTCACAGTGAAGGTTCAATAAAGAACTTTGTGAATTAATACAAAAGAGCAAAGGTGCACCACATAAAACCAAAGATCTGATATCAATAGTAACAGACGTACGTTTCTTATAGTTGTGATTTTCTTTATTCCAAAAAAACAGGACAGGTGTACAATCAAAACACGATTGCTTGCAGCCGACGCGTTTCGTCCTCATGGTACTTCTTCAGGGCTGAAACCAATAAGAGCCTTACAGGGGGTAAGGACAAATCCTGGGCACTCTGGTAGGCACCTTGGTGCGTGATTATGTTTAATAAAGATTTGAATCCAGTGCTTGAACAAAACTGTTGTTAGGTTTATTTCAACAAATTTTCATCATCGTAGTAGTTTGTTGATCATAAATCAATATATCCATAATCATATTTTAGTCATATGATCACATATCAAAGTTTCAATGTTTTTGTTAGTTTACACATTCAAAATCGTCCCCGATGCATTTCGTGCAAGGCTGCACTTCTTCAGGGGGAATCTAAAAGGATGAAAGGAAACACTATGTAGTACGCTGATACAGGAGTCTGGAATACACACCATGCATTAATGGTGAATAGGTGAAAGAGGAAAGGTGAAATCCGGGTATAATTAGCAATAATATCGGGGTGTGGGGTCTTCACCAGACTGTGGGAGAAAATACGAGCAATAAAGAGTGACCGAGGGTTTGGAAGAGTAGGAGTGCACTGAAAGGAAATGAGGAAGCAAAATGATCCTGAGGATTTAACCCGAGGTGTGTGAGTGGGCTGAGAGAAACACGACGGTGCTCTGAAATGAATAGTAAACTGTGAACGGAAAAGGCCAAGTGAAAAGCGGTAAGAAACCCATTAGGAATAAGTACGCAGTCTTACCAGGTGTAGAAAGAAAAACCGGCATTCTACAATGTCCAGGGAATCTCCACGAGGGTGATCGTAAACCCGGAAGACGCCGGGCATGCGCATAAGTGCGAATGTGAGAAGCATAAAAAGTGAAAGCAGACTGAGCTGCAGGGACGGTGAACCACGCGAAAGCAACGAGAGGCAGAAAGCGTAATAGAAAGTCTGAAAGGGGAGTGAGTGTAAGTAAAAACGTTATAAAGTGAAATAAAACGTGAAAAGGACAATACACTAATTGTAGATTTGGAAATAGAGGAAAAAAGAAAAGGTGAAAAATTTCAACGAAACTGCGAAAACAGAACACAGTAATAAAAAACACAGTAAAAAACAAAACAAGCATTAAGTGAAAAAGATACGCGCAGTGAGATAAAATGAAGGAAATACACAGGTGGAATGGAGAGGGATAAAGACAAGGGGCTGTAAAACAACAGTGGAAGCCGAAATCTATAAGAGGCAAGGGTAATATACATATAGGGCATCAATCAAATAAGCAACAAAGTTAGCAATGACAAATACAGGTAGAGTAATCTGGATGTACAAGCAGCCCTTAAAGGTAGCAACTATATTCCAGTCTATCATTTAGTCCTTTAGGGTGCATGGCCAGAAGGCGGTGTATCCAGTATAGTTCACGACGTAACAAATTTTTGTTATTGTCTATATGTGGATATTTCTCCACCACTTCCAGGATGAGGAAGCGAATTTGACTGGGATTGTGGCCATGTTGAATAAAGTGAGCTGCTACGCAAGATTTGAGGTTTTTGGTGCGTATATTACTGCGGTGCTCCGTCAGTCTTACTTTGATTTTCCTTTCGGTTTTACCAACGTATGGGAGGCCACACGGGCATTTCAACATGTATACCACGTTTGTGGAGTCGCAGGTGGCATTGACTCGAAGTCGTATAGGCGTCCCTTGAGTGGGGTGAGATACACAATTACCTGGTATGATACTACTGCAGTTACCACAGTTGTAGCATGGTATGGTACCCTTGTAGGTCATTTGTTCTTTGGTGGGAGATTGTTTTAGCATGGACGCAATATTTTTAGAGCGTTGGTGTGCAAAGATTGGTGGTTGGTCAAATATTTTGTTGAAGTCTGTTTCAAATTGTAGCATTTGCCAGTGCTTGCGAATAGATTGTTTTATTTTTGTAGATTGTGTCGCATATTTGGAGACAAATACAACACGGGTGTCTGATTCTGTAGGCTTTTCTCTGGGTTTTAATAGTTCTTGTCTGGGTTTATTCAAAACTCTGGTTTTAGCTGATTCTGTGAGATCTTCCGGATAACCTCTTTGTCTGAATTTTGTGATGATTGTACTACTGTTAAGGTGATAGTTCTCTGGTGTAGATGCAATCCTTTTGGCCCGCAAGAGTTGCGAGTATGGCAGATGTCGTTTCAGGCTGGGTTGGTGGAAACTCTTATAATGAAGGTAGTTGTTCCGGTCGGTAGCTTTGGTGTATATTGAAGTTACGAATTCGTTGTTAGATAGTGTAATTTGTACATCTAGGAAAGATATAGATTTGGAGTCAAAACTGTAGGTGAATTGAATGCGGTTGTCCACATGGTTTAAGTCACTGATAGCTTGGTGAAGTTGATTCTCATTCCCTATCCAAACTAGGAAAATATCATCGATGTATCGATAGTACGCATGTATATGTGGTTGCCACATTTGATGGTTCAATATATGTTTAGTCTCGAATGAGTGCATAAACAGATTTGCATACGCAGGAGCCGCACAATTGCCCATGGCGACTCCTGATAGTTGTTGGTAGAATTGGCCGGTGGAAGCTTTGAAATAGCTGTGGTGCAATGTATATTGCATAAGTTCCATGATGAAAACTTGTGGATCCATAGGTTTTTGGCTTTGTACCAGGGCAGTCTCTAATGCTTCCAATCCCAAGTTGTGAGGTATGGATGTATAGAGGGAGTTTACATCAATGGTACACAGGATCACGGGTTGGTCAGGTGGAATGTTGATGTTTTGAAGCTTGATTAAAAAGTCTGTAGTATCCTGTTTGTAAGTGGGCATGTTTGTCACGGATTTCTGCAAATGTTTGTCTATGTATTTGCCAGTTGGTTCATGGATGGAATCACATGTGCTCACTATAGGTCTAAAAGGTGGCTTAGTGGCGTGTTTATGAATTTTGGGCACCAGATAAATGTATGGTATTTGAGGATGTTCTTTGACAAGGAATCTTTTGTCTTTTTCTGTGATGGTTCCAGTTGAAACAGCTTTAGTGACAATAGTGATCAGAACCTGTTTGTATTCGTGGGTAGGATCAGTATTCAAGAGCATATACAGATCAGGGTTGTTTAAATGTACGTCAAGATTTTGATTGTAGTAGCAGGTGTCTAAAGCTACTAGTGCTCCTCCTTTGTCTGCTTTGCAGGGCTGCCATAAAAACATATAAACATACAATTAAAATCTACATTTAAAAAGAATGATCAAACAGGAGTGCCAGATTCTTATGTACTTGGCGACATAGAAGTTGTAGTATCTCAGATGACCAACATGGTCAAATTCATTACGGACCTGTTCAAACCAAATCATTCCTTATTTGACAAAAACGTATTCTTTACTTCGAGTGAGAAGACAACAGCATGGGGATACTTATTGAGTATTTTTTTATATATTTTCTAGTATCTATTTAGATTTTTTGTATATGCCTTCAATAAGGAAAGTATATTATGTCCATTTCAAAAGTGTGCTTGGATGTGGAACAGTACATTTAGAGTAAGATGGAAAGACCCAAGGGAAAATTTTGATAAGATATTGGGGGAGAATTGAGGAAAAGACCTGTAGTAGGAGAGCTTTAGGGTACTTTTTGTCATCCTTGAGAGAAATTGCAAATATAACATACCAAGGTTCTTAGAAATTGTACATGTACGAAGAAGGATTTTCTCAATGAAGGTGCGTGTCCAGACGGTCTTTAGATGCAATATATTAAGAAGCCTAATAAAGACAAATAATAATAAAGTCTATCAGAGAGGGAACACTGTAAGTACAATATCCCCAAAAGAGTCTAGTGTAACAATGGAGTAAACACAATAGGGTTTGTTAGAAGGAAAACACTGGAATAACAGTATCCCACAAGGATATGGAGAGCGTTCCAATAAACAGTATCTATTATTCAAAAAAAGAGAAGTATTTATAACTCTATTTACTTGCTCAGTATGTTACAGCCAGGATATATGTGCCAATACTGAAAGAATCAAGATCCAACTTTTATGTGCACATATTGAGGATGCGCGTGATTGTTTCACATATATCCAATTGATATGCAGACCTAAATTGTATTGGCATATCTGATATCTTGTCATTATTCACTCTGAAAGTATCAACAATAGAACCATCTAGATCGGGAAAGATCCAGGATAAAGTGGGTGCCCATTCTGTCAAAGAGATTCTATCTATCTTAATCTCAAGTCTTTATTATACACCATATACTAAGAGTGTAACTCACCAATGGGTCGTCTATATATGCAGTATTGGAATCACTGTATGTATTCAAAGTATTTAAAATTCTGCAAGTATTCCTGGAAGAATGAAGATAAGATCTTTAAGTATCTATGTGGATCTATTTATCTTTGAATGGCCATAGAAGACAAAAAAATATCTTACGTTACTAATTCAGGTGTGGCTCTGGAAATTTTGGAGGGGGATGAACTGAAGGAAAGATACTCCATCAGGGTAGACTCTAAAAAATATATATATGAGAACCATGTCACTCATAAATCCGATAAAGGTAAATATATTACGATATTCATGGTGGGAAATCAAGTGCAATGATCAGATAGTAGAAACCCAACGTTCAGGGCAATCCATATATAGTGTCCCATATTCCTTGTAAATTTGGACCAAGAACTTTATAAGAAGTGTCATTTAAAATGACCGGAGTCTAAAAAGTGTCCATATCCGCTAGTTATATATCCTAATACTTCTGTATCCATAAAGGAATCCAAAATGTCTGAGACATGGGTAAGTATTAATAAAGGCACTGTCCCCTCAAGGTTCTTGCAATCCTACAGTAAACTAAAGCGGAATTACTACATAGGTAAAGATTAACTGAGGCATTCATGCCTCTAACAACATGGGGGCAAGTTCTCAATTAGGACTAAACAACCAAAGGTTGTTCTAAGAGTAATCTACACTGAACGGCGTTCCCAATGTGCTTACCTTAATAAAGTCTGTAATGTCTAACATCCTCCTCCCTGATACCGCATCACGTAGTGGTTCGACTTCCTTCCTAGACCCAGGGCGTGTAAAAGTGAGGATTGCTCACAGGCTATTTATAGCGCAAATAAATTGTAAAAGTGAAATCACCTGTGTTTAAAAATTCCCTCCTTCGTAACTGCATGGTGGACATATTGGAACAGTCATTTCGATCTGTTATGGTTAGTCACGGCCATGTCTGTAGTTCCAGTTAGTTAAATTTACGCGAAGAAATGCGTTACTGTTTAATACGTAAATATCGTATCGATTATTGTTTACGAAACATTTTAAATGATTTAGAAAATATAAATTGATATAATTGCCACCTAAAAGAATCTAGCATCTATTATTAGCGAGGTTATACTAACATTATGTGTCCGCCATGTTGTGTAAGGCACGAAGCTATTCACAGTAGACGTCATCCATGTTGTGTGTACCGGTGAAACTCGGGCATGTAAGGATCCGCAGGGTAATATCTATTACATCGAGGAACAGGCCTTAATAGAGGCAAAGTGCGATTGAAAAATCATGTTCTTTCTATATCGCATCCGCATATTAGATTGCGTTACACTCGGTGTAAAGTCGTATTAACAATGGAACTTCTGAATAGAAGTGCTGTGTAAATAATATGATATGAAATATCCTGGTGATATCTAAATACAAAAGAAAGAGGTGATTGCGACTAGTATATCTAAAATTCATATATATATTTCAGTGTAAATGAAAATCACCGTAAAGGGTAAAAAGACGCAGCACATGGCAGCCATATTGGAAAGTCCAAAACAGACCTAGATATATAGATAGTTCCATCGGTCTGATCGTCAGGATGACAGAAAAACATGCAAAAGTCCCCAATAATGATAAAAAGTAAAACCCAGGATATTACTAGGCTATACAGAGATCTCAATGTGCACATATCCGGAATTTATCTTCAGGGTGTACACATATAGAAAGGGGGGATACCCTATGAGCTCGAATATGGAATCTGATTTGAAGCATCTGGAAGTAATCGGAAGGGAGAAGGATAGGCAAGGGAAAACTAAAATTGGGAGAAGGATAGACAAGGGAAAATAAAAAGTGATATTGTCAACATATAGACATTGTACAGACTTTCTTGTGGCTACAAAGAGTATATCATTAGAAATAGCAACAAAGGAACAGCAAATTATCATAAGCGGACTGTTAATGAGAACTTGATGCACTTTAGTGAATCTTAACATTTGCGTTGATGAAACATTCCAAATAGTCATGTACAGTACATTTCCGAACTTTGTTCTAATGATCATTTCAAGTATTTTCTTAATAATGATATATAATAAGCCATTATATATAAATATTGGCAGTAATTTTCTTAGTTACACAGTCACACAATGGAGATATAGAGCTTAATAAAACTACAAACTAAGTTATTCACAGTTGCATTTATATTTTATGACCTACCATTTTGTGTTCAACTGTTTTGTAGTAGATTATAATTCTTACTGTTCCTAATGTTCCTACTTTTGCTATAATCAGAAGGGCTCATCTGTCATTCACTTTGACCTAATAGTGAGATGTAATTCACTTGTTCTGAAAGTCACTAAAAATGACCGTTGTCTTAGAAAGATTTCTGCATTAGACGGAAAGGGGGATGTGGTTCACACTAGTAAATAATGCATTTCTTCATCATAGTTGTGACCCAGTTCCACACTCCTCAATTTACAGATCCATTCCGCCTCTTTTTTACAAAGGGTCAGGGTCCTGTCCCCACCTCTTGGGTGTGCAGGTACATGATCAATTCCCATAAACCAGAGATCATCTTCGGGTTTATGTTTTTCTTGCATATGAAAAGTCATCGCATATTTGTGATCACCATTGCGGCGAGCACGAACATGCTCCTGGATTCTCAATTTGAGGGGCCGTTTTGTGCTGCCCATATAGATTTTTTCACAAGGGCAGCCTTTAACATATATTACAAAAGGTGTATTGCAGTTCATTAGATGTTTGATCTGGTGTGTTTTCGGAGTATTGTAACAAAACTCCTTTGTTTTATCTCTGCCCAGTTTGCAAATATTGCATCCTCTACAGGTGTAAAAACCTACAGTCTTGGGTGGGAGCCAACATGACTTTTTCGTTGTCACGTAGCTTGGACATAGCATATTTCTCAAGTTTTGTCCCCGTCTGTAAGTTATTTTCGGTTTGGTAGATATGATGTTGGTCAAAGTTGGTATTTCTGTTAACAAGTGCCAATGTTTTCTTAAGGTGTTATAGATTCTACTATTTTCATCAGTATATTTAGTTGCAAAGGCTATAGGGGCATTTTGTTGTTTCTTACCGGGCACTTTTTCTTTGGCTTTACGCAATATTTTTGGTGGATACCCTCGCTTTAAGAAACGTTTTTCTGTTTCACCTATGTTTGAGATAAATGAGTTCTCCGTACTGCAATTCCGCCGCATGCGGAGCATCTCTCCATAGGGTATGTTTTCAATCACATGTCGAGGATGGGAACTTTTGAAATGTAAAGTGCTATTGCATGCCGTACTTTTTCTGTGGGTTCTGCTGTTGATCTTATTGTCCTCAATGAAGAAAGTTACGTCTAGGAAATTAATTTGCTTGTCACTGAATTCCATAGTAAAATGGACATTATATGGGTTATCGTTAAGAAAGTCATAGTATGATAACAGATCTGGGGCAGGTCCATTCCAGAGTATAATAACATCATCAATGTACCTGCCCCAGAAAATCACAGTCTGACCATTCCGCTGCATGTCGGCCCCATGCTATTTCTAATGATATACTCTTTGTACCCACAAAAAAGTCTGTACAATGTCTATATGTTGACAATATCACTTTTTATTTTCCCTGGTCTATCCTTCTCCCTATTTTTAGTTTTCCTTGCCTATCCTTCTCCCTTCCTTTTACTTCCAGATGCTTCAAATCAGATTCCATATTCGAGCTCATAGGGTATCCCCCCTTTCTATATGTGTACACCCTGAAGATAAATTCCGGATATGTGCACATTGAGATCTCTGTATAGCCTAGTAATATCCTGGGTTTTACTTTTTATCATTATTGGGGACTTTTGCATGTTTTTCTGTCATCCTGACGTTCAGACCGATGTAACTATCTATATATCTAGGTCTGTTTTGGACTTTCCAATATGGCTGCCATGTCCTGCGTCTTTTTAACATTTACGGTGATTTTCATTTACACTGAAATATATATATGAATTTTAATTTTAGATATACTAGTCGCAATCACCTCTTTCTTTTGTATTTAGATATCACCAGGATATTTCATATCATATTATTTACACAGCACTTCTATTCAGAAGTTCCATTGTTAATACAACTTTACACCGCCTGTAACGCAATCTAATATGCGGATGCGATATAGAAAGAACATGATTTTTCAATCGCACTTTGCCTCTATTAAGGCCTGTTCCTCGATGTAATAGATATTACCCTGCGGATCCTTACATGCCTGAGTTTCACGGGTACACACAACATGGATGACGTCTACTGTGAATAGCTTTGTGCCTTACACAACATGGCGGACACATAATGTTAGTGTAACCTCGCTAATAATAGATGCTAGATTCTTTTAGGTGGCAATTATATCAATTTATATTTTCTAAATCATTTAAAATGTTTCGTAAACAATAATCGATACGATATTTACGTATTAAACAGTAACGCATTTCTTCGCGTAAATTTAACCAAATGGAACTACAGACATGGCCGTGACTAACCATAACAGATCGAAATGACTGTTCCAATATGTCCACCATGCAGTTACGAAGGAGGGAATTTTTAAACACAGGTGATTTCACTTTTACAACTTATTTGCGCTATAAATAGCCTGTGAGCATGCCTCACTTTTACACGCCCTGGGTCTAGGAAGGAAGTCGAACCACTACGCGATGCGGTATCAGGGAGGAGGATGTTAGACATTACAGACTTTATTAAGGTAAGCACATTGGGAACGCCGTTCAGTGTAGATAACTCTTAGAACAACCTTTGGTTGTTTAGTCCAAATTGAGAACTTGCCCCCATGTTGTTAGAGGCATGAATGCCTAAGTTAATCTTTACCTATGTAGTAATTCCACTTTAGTTTACTGTAGGATTGCAAGAACCTTGAGGGGACAGTGCCTTTATTAATACTTACCCATGTCTCAGACATTTTGGATTCCTTTATGGATACAGAAGTATTAGGATATATAACTAGCGGATATGGACACTTTTTAGACTCCGGTCATTTTAAATGACACTTCTTATAAAGTTCTTGGTCCAAATTTACAAGGAATATGGGACACTATATATGGATTGCCCTGAACGTTGGGTTTCTATTATCTGATCATTGCACTTGATTTCCCACCATGAATATCGTAATATATTTACCTTTATCGGATTTATGAGTGACATGGTTCTCATATATATATTTTTTAGAGTCTACCCTGATGGAGTATCTTTCCTTCAGTTCATCCCCCTCCAATATTTCCAGAGCCACACCTGAATTAGTAAGGTAAGATATTTTTCTGTCTTCTATGGCCATTCAAAGATAAATAGATCCACATAAATACTTAAAGATCTTATCTTCATTCTTCCAGGAATATTGCAGAATTTTAAATACTTTGAATACATACAGTGATTCCAATACTGCATATATAGACGACCCATTGGTAAGTTACACTCTTAGTATATGGTGTATAATAAAGACTTGAGATTAAGATAGATAGAATCTCTTTGACAGAATGGGCACCCACTTTATCCTGGATCTTTCCCGATCTAGACAGTTCTATTGTTGATACTTTCAGAGTGAATAATGACAAGATATCAGATATGCCAATACAATTTAGGTCTGCATATCAATTGGATATATGTGAAACAATCACGTGCATCCTCAATATATTCACATAAAAGTTGGATCTTGATTCTTTCAATATTGGCACATATATCCTGGCTGTAACATACTGAGCATGTAAATAGAGTTATAAATACTTCTCTTTTTTTGAATAATAAATACTGTTTATTGGAACGCTGTCCATATCCTTGTGGGATACTGTTATTCCAGGGTTTTCCTTCTAACAAACCCTATTGTGTTTACTCCATTGTTCCACTAGACTCTTTTGGGGATATTGTAATTACAGTGTTCCCTCTCTGATAGACTTTATTATTATTTGTCTTTATTAGGCTTCTTAATATATTGTATCTAAAAACCATCTGGACACGCACCTTCATTGAGAAAATCCTTCTTCGTACATGCACAATTTCTAAGAACCTTGGTATGTTATATTTGCAATCTCTCTCAAGGATGACAAAAAGTACCCTATAGCTCTCCTACTACAGGTCTTTTCCTCAATTCTCCCCCAATATCTTATCAACATTTTCCCTTGGGTCTTTCCATCTTACTCTAAATGTACTGTTCCACATCCAAGCACACTTTTGAAATGGACATAATATACTTTCCTTATTGAAGGCATATACAAAACATCAAAATAGATACTAGAAAATATATAAAAAAATACTCAATAAGTATCCCCATGCTGTTGTCTTCTCACTCGAAGTAAAGAATACGTTTTTGTCAAATAAGGAAGGATTTGGTTTGAACAGGTCCGTAATGAATTTGACCATGTTGGTCATCTGAGATACTACAACTTCTATGTCGCCAAGTACATAAGAATCTGGCACTCCTGTTTGATCATTCTTTTTAAATGTAGATTTTAATTGTATGTTTATATGTTTTTATGGCAGCCCTGAAGAAGTCCCATGAGGACGAAACGCGTCGGCTGCAAGCAATCGTGTTTTGATTGTACACCTGTCCTGTTTTTTGGAATAAAGAAAATCACAACTATAAGAAACTTACGTCTGTTACTATTGATATCAGATCTTTGGTTTTATGTGGTGCACCTTTGCTCTTTTTTATAAATTCAAAGGCTCCCACTGACCACAGTGGAGTGTAGGCCAGCTAAATGGACCCAGGTAGGCCCGCTGACAGAGCACTTTAAATCCTGGTAGTGGCGTGTTGCAAGGTCATGTGTCAAGATTTGTCACACAGCAGCGATACCAAGGAATTGCGGGGCTACGGTGTGAGCTCCTGCATCCAAGTGTGTCATGCAGCAGTGGTTCTGATGGGCTGGGGACGATGCGTCGCGCTGTGTCGGGTCTGCTAGGACCACAGCTGTTAGTGGTGTTGGTATTATTATTGATATTGGTGGTGTCCTATAGTTATGGTATCAATAGTGTTGGCAAAGGCGTTTTTCTTTTGGTGGTTTTATAGTGGTTGTGGAAATGGTATTGCCATCGCTGAAAGAGGTTGATACACAAAAGCGCATGCTTGAAGGTGGCAGACTCAAAACTCATTCTGTGTATAATTTAAGGATTAGGCCTTGTGGGCAGCAGTACTGTTACCACAGACCTAATAACAATGGATGGAGTAATGCTGATGCTACAGCATGTCTCAAACCCACATGCAATTTTTATGATCTGGATTGAAAAGCTGATTGTGAAAGAGTTCTGCTTCTTTCAGCATTTGTGCAGGCACGGACTGTGGATTCAGCTTTTATATATCCCAGTTTTCCGTTTTGTGAATTAAACTGAAAAACAATTGCAGATGCAACAAAAGGGAGGTGAGTAGATGGTGTAGATGGTAGGGCGGGGAGGGGGAGGGGCAGAATAATGTTTGCCTTACTGATAGAAATATGTTTACTGACAAGAAAATGTTGCTTTATGTACTAGGATAAATTCCAAAAATTTACATGGCACTCATATTCGTAGATTTTAGGGGAATTTGGGCACTGATGTAACAATGGCACTTTATAAAATAGGGGTAGGGAATGTTGTTTTTGTCAATGGACCGAAATGGACATTGACCTTGAGACAGTTCTTGGGTACTTCTCCAGCCACCCTTTCTTTAATGGGAGCCTGTGTTCTCATTTGGTACAAAGTTTCCCATTGAAGCCAATGGGAGCCCAACCAAATCGTATCCAGATGCATCGTACTCATTCGGTCGGACTCCCCCAATTCGAGTGGTATGGAAAGCATTCCAGAACCAAGTAGTTTGTGTGCTTTCTGAACGAGATCAGAATTGAGCCCTATGTGTGCTGCACAAAGCAGCAATTGACGTTACAAGTTGCCATTTAAGATTGTTTATGTGCAGGAAGGAACACATTAACAATCATTCCCCACAATTCCCCTAAATGCAGGCACACTTGCACTATGGTGCAAGGGTGCCTGTTCTGGTGCTAGGCAGTTGAATTTTGCACCAGCGCACGGTCAAACGCAGTGCTGCACCGTATTGTTGTAAATATAGTGCGGCCCTGCGTTTCAGAAGAGGCAGAGCGTGGCGTTAAGCCAAGAAGGCTAACGCAGCACTCCGTCACTTCTTAATAAATATGCCCCATAATCTTATATACTAGCTTCCAATTACATTGGAAGCATAATGTGACGCTGTTCATATTGGTAGCTAATTTATAATTTAGTTTGAGTGCCCGAATAGTCCAGAGTCTATGATACTATTGTGTAAGCAGCGGCGTGTCTCTTTTCCTCCAGCTGTAAGATATAGTCAACTTGGCTTCAACCTAGCACTGCATTACTTTATGCCAGTCAATTTTAGGTATTGTTATAAATTCCGTGCGGTCTAGGTCTACTGGCATGACTTCTGGAGAGGAAGGAAGTGGGTACCTCAGTGTATCCTTCAAAACTCCTGCCACCTCTCTCAAAATGGACACAACAGTGAGCACTGCAGCCAAATCTGCATCACAACCCCCATTTCCCCGCATTCCCTCTGGAATTTAGGGTTTGCATTCGGAAACAGTTGCTGTAAACCAAGTGGAGTGGAGTGCCAGCTGTAGCATATTTTATTACCTTCTCTACCAATTACTAACATAGATGATGAGTGTATGTCTCTGCTCAACATTTTCCACTGCTTTTGGGCGATCTGCTGACCCAGAATTCGTCCCGGATCCATGTTTTCCTTCAATGTATTTGGGGCTTCCGGCACAAGCAGCACCTGGTATAATTGGATATAGTATCCTTAGGGCCTGATTCTGACGCGGTTAGGAAATCTTCCCAATCTAATCGGTTGGGAAATGGTCCCGACCGACTCAGATTAGGAGATTCCGACCGACCGAGAATGATGCATCCGGATGCTTCCAGATATGATTTGGTTGGACTCCCATTGACTTCTATGGGAGCCTATGTTCCTAACCGCATCGTAATCTGGCCTTCGGTCTGGAAGACATGTTCCTGATCCAATTTGGAAGGAGCAAATGCCGGTAGGGGGCCTTCCTAACCGCATCATAATTGGGCTCTAGGTGGGAATGTGTTCCTAACCGGATCAGAATCAGGCTCTTAATGTCCACTGATTTGGGAAGGATTGTTTTGAGTTTAGATTAGTCTCAAATAACAGCAGCGTGCATGGTAGGGTTAATGACCCAGAAACCGATTTTAATTCCAACAACCTCAACCGATTGCTGAATCCGACCATCCAAAGGCTATATAAATTTGGCAAACAAAATGGGTGAAAAAGAGCATTTCTGTTTGTTGCCCCTTCGCAACTTAAAGTATTGTGCAGTCCTACCTTTGAGAGCTACACTGGCATAGAGCCTCACGTAGTAAAAAAGAACCAAATTAAAAAAATGGAGTTCAATTCCGATTTTCGGGCAGACATTGTGCAGGACAGACAATTAGACAGAGTCGAAAGCCTTCTTTGCATCTACTTGCATAAGATTGAAGGGATTTTCTTAAGTGTGGTCCTTTTGACTAGGGGGATAGCAGCCCTAACATTGTCATGTGCCTGAGGACCCTGTACAAATCTATTTTGGTCTGGATAAATTAAGGAAAGGAGAATTGTGTTGAGGCAAGCTGCCTAGATGTAAATGCATACCTTTGCGTCAATATTAAACAGTGCAGTGGGGACATAAAAAACACACATCCGAGCATCCTTAACCAGTTTGGAAAGGACAGAGATGATCACCTCCCACACGGAGGTAGTTGAGGTTCTCGCCTTTGCATAGTGGTTGAACATGGACTTCAACTTGGGTGCAAGCATAGTTGCAAATATTTTATAAAACTGTGCTATGAACCAATCTGGGCCTGCAGTTTTATTGAGTTGCAATGCTTTAATTGCCCCCCTCAACTCTTCCAAATGTATGGAGAGTTCTAATGCCTCTCTTTGAATCTCGGTAATTGAAGGAAGCTAGATATTTTTAAATATTCTAACTGTGACAAATATGTCAAGTTTCTCTTCAACCAGTTTCTTACCAGTGGTGGAAGGTATCTCTGGCCAGTGGTGGAAGGTATCTCTATTATGTATTATTTTTCTTGTTTGCATCACAGCATCCTGGCCAGTTGTACGTCCACCTCAGGTCTTGTGACATAACACTTTTATTCAGGTATAAGAGGGCAAGCTCTACTTTCTTAATGTGATACATGTGCAGCTGTCTTCTAGCCGCAATTTACTTACATGTGTTCTGTAGCATGGTGTCCGAGCCCTCCTGAGTTTCTGGAGGTCTAATCTACAGAGGTATTGCTGGTTAACTGTGGCAGCTTTAAAGCAGCCTCTGATTACTGCTGTTGGAAATTGGGCTACTCTTTGAGGAGAGTGAAACCTTTCTCAAGCAGCAAGTACAACTCTTTTTTTTTTTTTAAAAGACCTTTATTCACAGAACTTGAAGCAAGCAACACATGGTGCATAACAATATACGATGGATCAAGCAACACATCCTGTTTGTCAAGCTCAATGATGTTGGACACAGCCATTCAGCCAGCATCCCGGGGGCCCGGCGGCATACAGTGCAGCAAGCTGCCAGGATCATCAATGCTTAGTCTCATCTCAGTAGCAAAGTGCATATAATCATGAGTGTTGCAAGGAACAAATTGGCGCGCACGCCCAAGAGCCTCAATGACGTGTGATAGGTCTAGGAACAATTGAACAACCCCAACCTACCCTATCCCTCCCCCGTGTGCCAGCAAATATGTACCTAGTGATGTACACCAACCAGTGTGATCGACATGTTCATACTGCACTGCTTACAGCTATCTCTCTGGGAGTCTCAGTACGTGTTCCGAGTGACCTAAAGAGGAACACACTAGTGCTATTGATAAGCCCCCACCTCCTCCCCACCCGTAGCCCCCCCAATGGAGTCTACATCAATTGCTCTACCTGACCCTCCGGGGATTCTAGAATGTCCGACATGTCGTCATCATCCGAGTTTGCTTCCTCCGTCTGTTGTGCGTGTGCCTGGAAGAGGCCCCAGAAATTTTTGGGTCTGCTCCTAGGGGGGAGCAATTCACTGTAGAGTTCCGACTGGGTACAGCAGTAGAGCAAGTCGCCCGCCCATCTCTTCTTGGTGGGGAGTGGCCCCCTCATCCAGCACTGGGCAACCACCCTTCTGGCCACTAGAAGTGCGATATCTACAGGTCGGCGCTGGACAGTCGGAAGCGGCTTAGAGTATCCAAGCAGCGCTAACGCCTGACCGTTAGTCAATTCCGAGCCTAGTATCGTGTTGAGCTCTGAGAAGACGTCTGCCCAGAATCTCTGAATTCCAGGGCAGTACCATGCCACGTGGATGAAATCTGCAAACGGCGCATGGCAACGCTCACACTCTGCGGACTGTCTGAGGCCATAACGATGCAACCTCTCCGGTGTGTAGTACACCCTCTGAAGAAACTTAAAGTGCACCAGTCTATGCCTACCATTAAGGGAGATCTTTCTCGTATTTGCGCAGCAATATCTCCACATGTCGTCATCAATCTGCATCTGTAGATCTCTTTGCCACTCCTCTCTGGCTTTGGAGTGCTGGATCTGCTGATGTGCGACACCCAGTCTGTTCATATTGGAGATCAGTTTACGTGACGATGCAGTTTTAATGACATAAGTGAGCTCCGGAACCTCAGGGGGTTCCTCCATATCCGGGCCGAGCACATCCTTGAGTGCACTCCGGACTCTATGAAACTGGAACCGCTGCAAGAGCGTAGGTTCTGCTGGAGCAGGGGAGAGTTGTTCCCAGGTCTTCGCAACTCCTGCAGTAAACAGATCTTCCATTTTCGAGAGACCCAGTGCGCGCAGTGCCTCCGTAACTCCCTTTTCCCCAAGTGGGCCCAGCCACAGTGCCCAGTCGATCTGCATTTGCGGTGAGTACAAGAAACTACTGTCTCGTGCGCGGGTCAAAGCATGCCATGCATGATTGGTAGATTTAAGAGAATCTAGTTGGCCAATGGTGCGGTCTTCCGGGGGACAGACCGTGGCCGGTAGGGGAAGGGGTTCCGCAAACAGGCGTTCCAATGTCACATGAGGTATACGTGGGTCCCCGTGTATCCACGAGTGCAGATGGGCAGCCTGTCCAAGACGATAGTATTGTTCCATGTCAGGAGCCCCCAGCCCCCCTCTCTCACAGGGAAGCATCAGCGTCGTCCACTTAACTCTAGGTTGTTTACCACGCCATGCCAGCTTGGTGAGCACCTGCGTGAGCTGTTTGAAAAAGACCTTTGACAAAACCACCGGTATGTTGTTGAAGAGGAAGAGAAACCTAGGCAGCACTATCATTTTCATGAGGGCAATCCTGCCCATCAGGGAGAGCGGTAGTTTACACCATGCGTCCACATCCTCCTCTAGTTTAGCGAACGCCACGCCGTAATTTTCTCTGATTAAAACATCAGGGTCTGTGTGAAGTTGTATGCCGAGATATCTAACTGAGTCTGTAGTCCATTTCAGGGGGTACTCCATGTCAAAGGGCTGGGTCACAGGCGTCAAGGGGAAGGCAATAGACTTATCCCAGTTCACTTTCAGCCCAGAGAGTGCGCCAAAGCTCACAACCTCGCGCAGGACGGATGAGAGGTTCGTCTCCGGGTCACGAATATATAGGAGAGTATCATCAGCATACGTTGAGATACCTATTTTGTACGTCAGAAAGCAAATGCCTTCCAAGCTGTGGTATTCCCTGATTGCACAAGCCGGGGGCTCCGCCACCAGCGTGTATAGAAGGGGCGAAAGGGGGCATCCCTGCCTAGTACCTCTGCTAATAGCGAACGAGTCCGTCACTCTGTCCCCTATCTTCAGTCTCGCTGTGGGCTGGAAATACAAAGCCCCCAACATCTGTAAGAAAGGCTCTCCCAGGCCCAACCTCCTGAGGACTCTGATCATGAAAGGCCATTCCACTGAGTCAAAGGCTTTTTCCATATCCAGAAAAACTGTCAGAGCAGTACTTTCCTGGCGCACGTGCTGCATTGTCCCAAGTACTGTGCGTATGTTGTATGTCAGGTTCCTATTAGGAACAAATCCCGCCTGCTCTGGGGCTACTAGATCCGGTACCAGGAGCGCCAACCGCGTGGCCAGCACCTTGGCAAAGATTTTTGCGTCAACATTTAGTAGCGAGAGCGGCCTGTAAGAACTGCAGCATTCCGGAGGTTTCCCAGGCTTTAAGATGGTGACTAGTAGAGCCTCCCTCATCGAGGGGGGCATACTCCCCTCTTCACAGATGTCATCAAAAAGGGTAATCAAATGTGGGACCAGCTTGTCCTTAAATGACTTATAAAAGCCTACCGTCAGACCGTCCGCTCCCGGGGCGCTGCCCGATCTCATGCTTGCCAGCGCTTCCAGTATCTCGTCCTCCTGTATGGGAGATCTCAGGAACTCCCTGTCCGAGTCTGGTAAGAACGGCATGGCTATATGCTCGAGGTAGTCATCTATCTCCTCCTCGACATGTAGTGATCTGGACTTGTACAGCTCCGCATAGTACCGCCGAAACATTTGGAGGATCTCCTCCTCATCAGAGATAACCTCACCCACTGGCGTAAGCAGTTCGTCCACAACTAGAGGTTTCCTGGTACTGCGTACCATTCTGGCTAGCAACGCACCCGGTCTTTCACCCTCCCCGTATGTACGTGCCGTAGCGTATTTGCCCATATGCTGCACTTCCCTGTCAGCTAGTTCGTGATATTCCGTCAGTAGGAGTTTAATTTGGGAGACAACGCTAGTGTCGGGCCCATCCGGAAGATGACCCTCCAACTCAGACAGTCGGGATTCAAGCAGTTTCAAGTCACGTCTAATGGATTTAAGCACGCTCGAGTGTTTAGACATCGCCATACCTCTGATATAGGCCTTAAAAGCGTCCCACACAGTCTGAAAACTGTCGACAGAGCCCACATTCATTTAAAAAAATGAGTCTATATCTGCGGCCAGCTCACCTCGGAAAGCCTCATCGAGTAGGGAGTAGGGGGGAAATCTCCAGGTGAAGGGGGGAATTACTTTCTTCTGGATCACCAGATGGAGCAGTACGGGGGAGTGGTCCCACAGTGTACGGGGGAGCACCTCACATCTCCTAATACTACCTAGTAAGGCTTGAGAGACTAGCCAGTAGTCAATTCTGGTGTGGGTATTATGGAATGCAGAGTAGTGTGTAAAACCACCTTTAGTGGGGTGCTTGTGTCTCCAAACGTCCACCAGATCCAATTTAATCAGTTCAGCCTTCATGTGCAGAGCTGAGGCCACTGGCCTCCGAACAGGGCCCCTCGATCTATCCAGATCAGGGTCAAATATAAAGTTGAAATCGCCCCCCCATAGCATTCTCGTGGGAACGTATAACCTGCACTGTGTCGACAGCTTTGTGTAGAAGTCAGGGCTATCATAGTTTGGTCCATACACGTTAACCACTAGCAAATCGAGACCCCTGCCCACGCATCTGGTGATAACAAAACGACCTTCCGGGTCCGACACCAGCGGCACCAGTTTCAGTTGTGAGGTGGGGTTGGCCCAAGTAATGACGCCCCTGGAGTGAGTCGTGAACCCCGCGGCCACTATGTGTCCCCCAAGACCCCTGGCCTTCAGCATCTTACTATTAAGCGGCAGGTGAGTCTCCTGAAGGAGAGCTAGGTCTACTCGGTGTCTATGCAAGTAACTGAGTACCTTACGCAGCTTTCGATGATCATTAAGCCCCCTCACATTCCATGTCAACATTTTCAATTCCTGCAGAGTGTGCAGGGCATTCCCACCATCCGTACCCGTCATCCCATCAATAACAACCATGGAGCGCAGCAAGCAGTTGTATCTTTCCGCATACTCACTTTAAACTGAGAATCAGACAACACTTTGCTTGGCATTAGATTCAGAATCCCGCTGAAACAACAGCAAAAACAACCCCCAACACAGTGCCCCCTTCGCACAAAAACAATCGTTCCATAGGTAAAGTTACCAGTACAGTTCCCAGTAGCGTCCCCCCCCTCCCACAGCAGACGTCCCCCAACCTGGCCTGACAGGACCTACTCCCACCCATTGGCATCAGAACTCCCTACCTCTCCCCAACACCCCCGCTAACCCGCGGGTGCAAACCCCAGATCAACTCTCTCAAGAGCCTGTGAGCCAGAAGCGCAGGGGCAGACGTTGCTGGCTTAACAGTTATCTAACAAACCAAATCCGCTCCGCTACTGCACCCCGGCACTTAGCCCCAAACTAGCGTTCCGTGCCTAAAACAAAAACCCATGCATAAGGAACATAGTGTGGCTCCCAACCACCCTCGATGGCGCCGCCCCACTTCAAGGCTCAGCAACAGCACAGTCACACAGCGCAGCTAATACATACTGTCCCAGTTAGCCGCCTTTTTAGTGAAGGAACATACCCGGCTCCCCGCCCCCTCAAAGTCAAACCAGTAAGATCTCACCCAGCTTGAGATCCAGAAAGCAGTGTTCAGGCTCAAACCATGCAGAGGATTCGGGACTCCATCTTCGCACCGTGTAGGCCATGGCTGCTAGTAATGACCCACAGGAGGCAACGCGCAGGCCGTTGCATAACAGAAAGTGGGCCAGACAGGCGCAAAACACTCAGTCTTGCTCTTCCAACAGTGAGGAGGAATCATGTTCCCACTGGTCTCTCCTCGGGCTGGTTCTGCGCTCCTTGGACCACTCCTTCAGTGTTTTCTGCAGTTCCCTGGGGTCAGTGAAGAAGTGCGAATGCCCCTGCCTGTTGATACGAAGCTTGGCTGGGTACAGCATCGCATAGTCCAGCTCCAGTTCGCGCAACTGCTTCTTATAAGGTGCAAATTGTTTCCTCTCCTCCTGGACCTTAGCCGTAAAGTCTGGATAGAGTGAGATGTCCATCACCTCGTATTGCAGCTTACCCTTGTCTCTAGCTAGGCGGAGCGCGGTGTCTCTGTCCCTGTAGTTCAGGAGCTTCGCTATGATGGGCCTCGGGTTCGCCCCCGGTTTAGGTCTGGGTCCCAGCGTGCGGTGTGCTCTCTCCACGATAAACATCGGGGAGAAGGCCTCGTCCCCGAGCAGGGTCTTCAGCAGTTTCTCCACAAAAAGCTCCATCTTGCCAGTTTGTGTAGTCTCCGCAACACCGGTAATGCGAATGTTGGATCTTCGCGACCTCGCCTCCAAGTCTTCCGACTTGTCTTGGATCACCTGCAAGAGCCTGCCAAATTGCTTGCGGTCCTTATCCCACTCCGTTTGGGCTTCCTCTGCCTCGGTCAGTCGTCGCTCCACCATGTCGAGGCGCTCAGCGTGTTTGTCCACACGTTCCGACATGCGGTCCATGCGATAGGACAGGGCATCGATTTTGGACCCGACTGTTGCGATGCTGTCTTGTATCCATTTCTCCATTGCGACCAGGAGTTCGCGAATATCCGAGCTGATGGAGCCCTCAGGTGCTGCTCCCTTCGGGGAAGTCGCCGGGGCTGGCATCTCGGACCCCTTGGTCCGGCGCTGTTCAAAGGTAATTTTGGGTTGTGACCTGTCGTTTTTGCCAATGGCGAGTCTGGTGGACATGTAAGCAGCCCTCACCGCAGGTGGCCGCAGGTCGCCGTGACTGGCCCGGGTACCTCTCGGCCTCCACGTGTACCTCAAGTTCCAGGCATTAGCACACAGTTGACACTCTATATCAGGAGAGCAGAGGAGGCTACTCGCACCATACAGCCCAGGCGGATAACAGTACTTCGCAGGACCCTAGCGCATGGACAGACCGCCAGCCTTAGGGGGTGCGTCTCCCAGGTGCGCAGCCCAGCGTGCAGGGGGCCCTTCCGGCGTGCCAGGCAAGGAATCCACGATGTCACACGGCCCCACTGCGTTCAAACATCGACCAAAACCCCTCAAATGCAGGAGACAAGCCTTCCACCAGCCGTCCGCGGTCGCCTCGTCCTTCCCACTCGACTTATCTCGGCAGCGCCGTCCCAGATACCTCCTTGCAGAGGGCAAATGGCCGCCGCAACACCAGGCCTGCATGCAAAATGGTGGTGTGCAAATGCGCAGGGGTGTGCCAGCAGGGCTTCCTAAGAAGGCACCACAGGTCCAAGTCCAGTGGCACATACACACTCTATGGGGCTGGCAAAGCGTAGGTCGCAGCAGGAGCCCTGGCCGGGAAGCGCGGGCACCCCCCAGCGCCGTCCGCCCAGACCCTCGGGGACCACTCACAGATTGACAGCTTCACGGGGTCCAGCCTCCGGTCCCCAAGGGCCACCGCGTCCCATACAGCGTGGCCACCGCCCGGAGAGTCACAGCGCGCTCCCGGGGGCCCACAAAGCACAGGCAGGTCGGAGGGACGGAATGCAGGCAGGAGGCAGGGCGAGGTACCGTCAGGAGAGTCCCCGTGCAATTGGCGGCAGCTCCGATTCCCTCCCCTACCTGGGGGCAAATCCGCCGATACAGTCTTCTGCAGAGGCGTCGGTGGGCGCGGGGACAGACTTTCCACTCTTCGACGCCAGGTCCTGGTCACCGGGCCTCACTGCGCCCCCCGGGCTGCACGTCGAGCGACGTCAGCGGGACGCACCGCCAGGCGAGCCCGCGGCTGCAGGCCTGGTCTGCCACTCCTCACGGTCTCCTCCGGGGCACCTCACGCGGCGGCCGCGCAGCTCGTGTCCGGTCCGCCCAGGCGTTCCTGGAACAGTCGGGGAGCTCCCCACCTCCAAAGTTGCTATTTAGGCACCGTGAGGATAAACTGGATGGATAATGCCGGGGCTGTAGCCGGGAGCTCCGCGCTTACACGTCCCGCATGGACGCCAGCAAGCTCCGCCCCAGCAAGTACAACTCTTGTCAGGGGGAAATACAAGCAAACCACTAATTAGCCTGTGCTTAACCCTCTGGTAGTGTGACATGAAAGCAGCCAGTCTAATAATAATAATAATGATAATAATAATAATAATAATAATAATAATAATAATAATAATAATAATAATAATAATAATAATAATAATAAAAGTAATCTTTATTCTGCATAAATAAAAGAATATGACCAAAAAAGATACACATTTATCAGCACAACAATACGGTACTTTAATCATCATATAGAAGAAGACAGGTCAGTCAGAGCACTGCTTAAACATAAGGGCCATGCTCAAAGACCTTCTCAATTATAAAAAAAGATAAAAAGATACACCACACACTGTATCCACTAATGCACCAGGTACTTAGAAGTCTTCTAGTTTTATGTTCCCAGAGTACTTCTTAACATTAAGGAGGATCTTAAAAAATTAGTACTCCATGATAAAGTAAAAGCATCTGGGGACAATTTAAAAAAAATTAATGCTACCCTGGCCTGCCTAAAATTGTGTTTCCTTAAAAGCCCCTTAAGATACACTCTTCTCTGGAATGAGTAATACGGACACAAAAGAACAAAATGAAGGGTATCCTGTGGAGACGTATTGTCACAGCCACAGGGTCCTTTTTGTTCTGAAGGTGCCGTATACCCCGCCGGTAGAGCAAGTAAGTGGTGCAACAAGTTTAATCTAAACCGTGTGATTAAAAATCTGTAATGAGCACTGTCTATCATAGTTAAGCACTGCTCTACACTTTGTGTCGATGTGACTAAAATATAGTTTCTGACTGAGGCCTTTTTCAGTTCATTTTCCTCCCTTTGGGCCCCAATTAATTAAAAAAACTGATCTTTAATAAGAACTTTGTCCCGTGGACTCACATTATCTGGGTGAGAAAACAGCTCTGCCCTGTCCAACATAGTAAGTGAATTATTTACATATTTCAGCCACAGGATTTTTGACGCATGATCCAAGGAGAGACAGTCTTGAATTACTTTCCTATTAAAACCTGTGTCCTCATTGGATCACATGTTCACCAGCATAGGAGGGGTTTCACCACCACTAGGTCAAAAATATACTTAGACCCCAGCTCCTCATGAACAATGAATGAGGGGGTACTTTGGGGGACTCTCAACAGCCACCTAAAGTACCTGTTTTCTTCACTTTGTATTTCACTTGTCCTAATAAAACCCCACACTTCACTTTCTTATAAAATCTTTGAGCTACAGAATGAGTTATACAGTTTTAAGATTGTCCCTGGTGACCACCTACCTAACCTGTGAACAAAGGATGTAATTGCTCCCATAGACCTTATCAAACCTAGACACTTACTCTCCACTAGCGATTTGAAACTCAGTTTTTCATCGAGCAAGATGCCCAGATATGAGAAGGCCGGTACTTTCCCCAGAGTATGTGTGCTGACTCGGTAGGAATTCACCATTGTGCTCCTTTTCCCTAATTTCATTAGGTAAGATTTTGTTAAGTTAGGTGTCAAATTCAAATCATTCATGAAGCCCTCAAACCCATCTAATAGGATCTGCAAGGCCTTAGGTGTGCGTGCAAGAAGGACCACATCGTCTGCATAAAGTAGAAGGGAGAGGCTCTGGATGGCGACAAAATAAGGAACTGTTTAAGACAGGTCTTTTCCTGGTTTAGTCACAACCAGCTCCAGTGCAACTCCGCTAAATCCGAAGTTATTCTTTTCGGAGTTCCGGACCAGGATGTTTGGAGACAGTGGTGGCCACCTGATATGTCCCCCCCGCAGACCTCGGTGGAAGTAGCCAAAAACTTAGGGGTCAAACTGGACGACTCACTGAACATGAAGACCCAAGTTCGAGCTGTGGTTGGCACCTGTTACGGAACCTTGAAAATGCTCCGGAGATTTTTCCCTTTCTGTCCCTCTCCCATCGAAGGACCGTGATCCAGGCCCTTGTCACCTCCAGGCTGGACTAGGCTAATGCCCTCTCTTTGGGTCTCCCAGAATGCCTCCTTAGGAAACTCCAGGTCGTGCAGAATACGGCCGCAAGAGCCATCCTTATGCTGGGCCCCAGAGTCCATATCTCGCCCCACCTTAAGAAGCTTCACTGGCTTCCCATCTGACACAGAATCAAGTTTAAAGCCCTATCCATCGCCTTCAAGGCTCTGCATGGTTTTGGGGCCACCTATATTAGGAAAAGAGTGAGCTACTACATACCTGGTAGAGCACTCAGATCTTCACATCAACATCGGCTGAATGTGCCTAAATTCAACCGTGCTCGCTTGGGAGGGCGCTCCTTCCAAGTCCAGGTTGCTCACCTCTGGAATGAACTGCCTATAACAATCAGGCAAGCGCCCGATATTCTGCACTTCAGGAAATTGCTGAAGACTTGGTTGTTCCAACAGTAATTCGGACTTCACTCTGCACTTGTGCCTCCTCCTATTTGCTCTGTTCGCTAGCGCCGGGACACTCATCTGAGTAGCTGAGCGCTCTATAAATATGTTAAAATAAATAAATAAATAAAGGGGACTGGTCTTGAACCAACTTTAGGGGTGTCTGATTGTAATGCGGTTAATAACGAGTATCAGGGGCTGGTTTTACAGTTTCTAATAATGAGCCAACCATTGCTCAGGTAAGATATTATGGGACAAACTTGGATTATTTAAATCTTTAAAGCAGGGGCTGTTTATAACCTTTCAAAATTGGCTGGTGTCCTTAAGCTCAGTGGCCTCTTCTAGATCTACCCAAGCCTTTAATTGAAGTTGGCATTTCCGAGTCCTGACTGCCTGTTTATACCCTTTACATCAGGTCATGATCCACCCCCTATCTCTGGGTAATTGTTGAAGTGCCTTCTTTAAGGTTTTAAGGGCCTTGGAACATTGCCCATCACACCATCTTGGCACGTCCCTGAAGCATGTGGTTGCAGGTGATTTTAAAAGGCTATCCACTAGTCCTTTTTCGTTTCCACGTGACGCGGCCGGCGATTCTGAGGACGTTTGAAAACAGCGCGGGGTGTGGAATACAAGAGCTGGAACATCTGAGACTAGGATCAAGCCAGCCAACAGTACCCACCCCAGACAAAAGCCTCTAATATCTGGAGACCCGCGGCAAGATAGATAACTGACAATTTCTTAACCTAAGACGGATGGGCATTAACTAATTAGAAGACCCACCATTGGACTACATACAAACACAGCATTATAAAATAGAAGGAAGCAAAGTGCGACAAAAAGGTTTTTAGATACAAAAAAAGGGAGGCTTCTAAGGAGTAAAGGACAACCAAGAGATGAAAGAACAGAATAAAATGAAGGTCTGAATGGTTCTTAGTAGGAAATCTGCAATAGTAGGACCTTGTACTATGTGAACAGGAGTCTTGTGTCAGTGGCAACCAACCAGTGCCCAACTAAAGGAGAGACTCATTAGTCAGTCTTGACAAAGATGGTAGAATATTAGCACAATCCATCGAAACGCGTCGACGCCTCTTTTGCACGATCAAGGGACCAAACCCAACCTGTAGACAAAGAATTAAATAAGTCCAGGAATTGGTTTAATTTATGCTAGGTCTCAAAATGTGCAATATCCAATGACAAATCATATATGTCTTTGTATGTCTCTCCCCTTTCTGTGAAATTGTTCTAGTTTTTAACTACATGAGTGTCACTATTAATTGATTATGTTTTTTTATCTTTATGCGTACTAAAGTTGCATTTTATGAAATTGTTCATGTGGTTTTATTATAGGCATGTAATGAGTTGTTTTTAATCAAAATTTGTAACTGTAAAGAATACATTTTTATGAAATACTGTTGTGTGAGTGTACTAGATAGCAAAGGGATCTAATGGCTATAGCTTGGGCGGCCCCAACAACCATTTGTGGTTGAAGTACGTGAATCAGTGTGCCAAGGAAATATTTCTTTTTACTGTTACAAGTACCCTATTCCCCTGGCCATTAAGGGGTCTCTCTCAAATTTTGAAACTATCCACTAGTTGAGCAATAGGTTTGAATGTCTGGATTAAATCCTGTCCCTGTGTATCTAGATCTAAACAGTTTTGTATATCCTGCTGACCTCTCCTGGAAATGGATTTATTAAAAGCAACTGTGTTGACCTGCGCCCATAGCAACCGACTTCCTTAATCCGTGGCAGAGATCAATCCCCCCCTCAGACTGTGAGAAACCAAATGTTGTCTTGGAGCAACAAGTGAAAAAGGTACCGGGATATGGTCACTGAACATACTATGCCTAATATTAAAACTGGTGATAAACCTCCTCAATGTATTTGAAACAAAAATAAAATCAAGAAATGACGCACAACCTCTACCCTTGCACATGGGGGAAAGGTGTATGTGGGTGGCTGACAATTAAACCCATTGTGTGGGTGAGCCCAAAGGTATTTAGAAGTACACTCAGCTCCCTTCCTGAGTTGGTGTGCTCCATGTGTGGCCCTTTATTTAATGTGCATGCCTGACAATCACACTCAGTCACCCTCAAGTTAGGACACAAGTGGCAATTAAAATCTCCCACTACTATTAGGTGTGCCTGGGCTTGTCCTTCAGATTATAATTTCCCTAAACAAGTGCTTAATTCCTCAAAGGGATTTAATCCCAGCAAGTTTGGCTGAACGTTATAAAAAATAATAAATGCCAAACGATAGTTCTTACTAGCAAATATTAGAGCCTGTATTACTTCCAACTCCCATGGGATCGACTTCCACATCCCCTGTATCCTTAAATCTATGAACATAATAAAGCCCCCTCTGGCTCTCCTTACACTAGACCTTCGTGCTGGGCAAAAAAAGTTTTGTACCCTTCTAGAAAAAACATATTTACTGGCTCCCATGTTTCCTGAATAGTAATTATATCAAACTTTCTGATATAGTGGAGCCACTGCTTGTCCTGAAACTTACTTGTCAAGCCTGCCACATTCCACGAGATTAATTTTAAATTGTCCAGATTTCACCTCACCTGGGGGTCCAAGGCATCACTATTATCCCCATCTGAGCTGGGAGACCTGCTTTCCCTTTGGTCCCTATACTCATCATGGATGTCACTGATTCCCCCATCATCAGCCACCTCCCTACCCCTTAGATCCTTGGTATATTTGGTCCGATTCCCCCTCCAATCTTACCAAACTTGCTACCTCTGCAAGTCAATCTATGTCATTCAGGTCCCTCAGTGGAGATAAAGCCTTTCTAAACTGCAACGGGCCCACACTCCATCTCAGGCTTGCTTCCTGTGTAACCATACCATGGGCGGGGTGAATATTTGGGCTGGGTCTGCAGAAGAAACCTAAGGTTACTGGTTTAATCCCAGAATCTGCCATAAATTAATGTGAGGATGAAAACAGAATCTTCTGGGCCATTGACGCTGCCTCAGCATGACAATCACGCTATGCCCTCCAAATACTTTCTTAGACCTACCAATCCATTCCCCCTTCTCACCATCATGTCTTTGGTTTAAGCTATTAAACCCAACATATTTTCCTAACCAGTGGGTAACCTTGTTTATCAACTTGAGGCTAGACTCATCCTGTGAGCTATCTCGGCCTAGTACCCCCACTAGAACCACTGTGTACGGGCAGCATGCTGGTGGGAGGTCTTTGGCAGTCAAATTCCGTGTGTTATGGACTAATTGAGTGGCGCCACTTGTTCACCGACCCAATTGCTGGGGTCCCCCTGATTACCTCTTTCCTTCTGGTCCCTGCTATGTTGGGTCCGCTGGCTAGTCCCCAGCGTCCCCACCACCTGTCCCCGTGCCCCCTGCCCTGTTTTGTCCAAAGCCACTGATGAGATCTGAGACTCAGAGCCTATCTCTGTACGTGGAGTGGCATTTGAACCTAATTGTTGTTGTACAGTGTAGTTAGGTACAGCATTCTGCCTAGACTGAACATCCGGGGTCAACGCTTTCTCAATGTTCGACAAAGATACCTGTTACATTTTCACCTCATTGCATTTTCCTGTACCTTTAAATCCTGCATGTTTTTCTTTAAGTGTTCTTAGAACACTACTGTGTTCTTGCCTACAGGTCAGTTGCACTGTTCCTGTGGACCAAGAGACTGCTGTTCATGTTGCTGTGCTGCTTAATAAACCAACCTGCTTTCCCACCAGTTCCTGTGGATTATTTAACAAAATTGGCGACGAGGGTGACCTTAAACTGGTTGAAGAGCAGCACAGAGGTGGAGTTCATCGATTTTTTTTTTTTTGTTTAAAAAAAGAAAACCTACTATCAAGAACTTCTTTCCTTTAAGAAGCATCTAGGAAGATTGACAAGAATTTTATTCAAAATAAGAAGAAAATCCGATTCTAAGAACTCCTACCAACGCAAATTTGATGATTTTGCAACATTTTAAGGTATTTCTGATTGTTTACCTTTGAATTATCTGACTCTGGCTGGTGAATCGGTAGTTGTGCGTGTGACAGACGCGAGACTGCATCAGCGCGAGTCCGCATCAGCTGTTGTGTGGCACGAGCTCATCGGCGCTCGAGATTCCGCTCGAGATTGCATTATCTCGTTATTGTGCGCGAAGTTTGTCACCCGCGCCAGCTGCTCAGCTGAGGAGTCCTCGCGCTACAAGACGTCAGAAGGGAAAGACATTGGCGCAAAGGCGGATCAGCGCGTGGTGACGTAATCACGCATCAATCTCAACCGCGGCGGCCATTTTGGATTGGGATTGAATCAGGTCGCGTTTCCACAGCAACCGATCACCGTTTTTCTCCGTTTTTTTTTCACTCGCGTTTATTTTAAGTCATTATCTAAGAAACGAGGATACCTTCAGAAAGAAACAACAGAGAGACAAGGATATCTTCATTATTCTGGTATAACACATTTTGTTTCTTTAATCAAATTTTTTTTTTTGGGTTCTTACTCTGAAAGAAAACGCATGGGACAAGCTTCACATCAGCAACTTAAAGAAGGCATATATAATATTTACTGTTGTGTTTTGACTTACCTGCTATTGTGTTGGTTCAGAAGCTATTTACAATTGTGTTCACTTGTTTTATTTGACAAATTGGTTATTATTATTTTAGTTTCATTATTTTAAAAAGAAAGAGGCACTAAAATAGAGAATATGCAGTTTGACCCACCTGAAAATTTTTTGCAGAATAAGGGTGATCCACCCATTCCATGGACTCGTTGGAAAGAAGAATTTTTTAACTACATGAAGGCAATAGATGGAGAACGCATGGGTTCTGAAAGGAAGAAAAGTATTCTTTTACACTGTCTGGGTTCTGAGGGGCAAATGGTATTTAGAGCTTTACCCCCTATTCCGCCTGAGTTAGGTGAAGGAGAAGGTACTAATGTATATAAGGAGGCTCTTCTTAGAATTGAAAAACGTTTTAAACCAGTTTCAAATATAGCGCTAAATAGGTATAAATTTTACACTCGGGCGCAACAAGAATCTGAATCGTTTGATGAATTTATGACTGCATTGAGATCTTTGTCTATTCATTGTAATTTTGGTGCCATTTGTGATGAGATGTTGAGAGATCAGATTATAGTCCATGTGAAAAACAAGAAAACGCAAGAACGCTTATGGGAATTAGGTGACCCAAAGTTATCTGAAGCTATTGCTATTGCGAAGTCTTTAGAACAGTCTGAGAAATGGATGCTCACTGTTCAAAAACATGTTACTAATAAGCCTGATTCCCATGATGAAGTTTGTCTTGTTAAACATAAAGAAGGACAAATCAATGAAAGTCAACAAGCATTTGCCAATACCAATAGATTCAACAACACAAGTAATTTTAAGAGGTATGGGAAAGCTATGATTTGTTATAAATGTGGTAGTAAAATGCATGTTGCTTCATATGCTGGATGCCCTGCTATCAACAAAGAGTGCAGAAAGTGTGGAAGGTTAGGACATTTCTCCACTGTTTGTAGAGATTCAAGGATGTCTGTACAAGGTCCCAAAGATAAAGTAGCAGTTGTTACAGAAGGTCCTTCAAAAACTTGCAGTTGTGCCTGTAGTAGTTTAGAGCATTGTGATACATCCAATAAAGGTTTTGTAGTTTATTTGGCTGAAGAGATTTCTTTGATCGATGACAATGATCAGCTTATTAAAAAACCCATTTGTGAGATGTTTGTTTTGGGTGTCAGCCTTAACTTGATGGCTGATTCGGGTTCACCTTGGACCATTATTACCAAGGATTACTTTGAAGAACGGTTAAAACAGGTTCTGAATTTAAAAGACATTCTTCCCTCTGAGATTAGGGCAATTAGTTTCAATGGTACTATGGTAGCAATGTTAGGTCTTTTTCAAGTCAGAATTACTTTCAAATCCAGGACTGTTGATATTAAATTGTATATTGCAGTCAAAGGCGTGAATGTCATTGGATGGAAAGATTTGTGGAAATTTGGCATTATTTTAAATCCTCGTGCCAAAGATCCTGTCATTTTAGGTGAAATTTTTGAAGATAATAACATTTCCGCTATTTCAAATGAAGGAGGAACCGATATAATTAAAAGTGAATTTAAGGATGTTTTCTCTGATAAGTTAGGTATGCTTAAAAAATTTTCTCACAAAATAAAACTGAGATCTGGTGCTGTTCCGGTTAGGCAAAAGCTGAGAGGGGTACCCATTAATGTGAGGGAAGATCTGAGGAAAATGTTAGATGATTTAGTGGCTGAAAATATCATTGAACCCATTGATTCTGCAGAATGGGTTTCCCCGATTGTTTTGGTCAGGAAACCGGACAAATCTTTGAGAATGTGTGTGGACCTCAGGGCACTTAATTTGGCCATTATTGTGGACTGTCATCCCCTTCCAAATATAAATGAGGTGGTTTCCATGTTGGAAGGTGCTAAGGTGTTTTCTACCCTCGATCTAAGATCGGCCTATCACCAGATCACACTTACTGATGAATCCAAGTGTCTAACAGCTTTTATTACTCCTCATGGTCTTTTTCAGTATAACAGAATGCCGTTTGGCTTAGCCTCAGCAGCCTCAGTTTTCCAAAGGGTCATGTACAACATTTTTAGGGATGTGGATCACTTTGTGAAATGTTTTCAAGATGACATTTTAATTTTTTCTGGTACTGTGGAGGACCATATTGGTCATTTACGATCTGTGTGTGAAAAGCTAAGGATTAGCGGTTTAACCTTGAAAGCTAGCAAGTGCAAGTTATTTCAATCTTCAGTTGAATATTTGGGACACACATTATCAGGTGATGGTGTAGTGCCGAAAAGATCAAATGTCGATGGTATTAGTAATGCTCCACCGCCAACAAATAAAGAGCAGTTATTATCCTTTGCAGGAATGTGTGAATACTATAGTAAATTTGTAAATAATTTTGCCACCAAAATGGAGCCTCTGAGGAAGCTTTTGAGACATGGTAATTCGTTTGTTTGGGAAGGGGAACAACAGGTAGCTTTTGAACGCATCAAGTCTGATATTTTGCATGCTCCAACACTTAGACCTTTCTGTTTGAATAAGTTGTGTGTCATCACGGTGGATGCCAGTATGTATGGTCTTGGGTCTGTTTTGTCTCAAAAGGCTGGCAAAGATGAGTGGAATGTGTGTTTTGCGTCCCGTACCCTCAATGATACGGAACGTAGATATGCGGTCATTGAAAAAGAGCTTTTAGCTTGTGTTTGGGCTATTGAGCACTTTAGAAATTTCATTTGGGGAAATAAATTTGTTCTGAGAACTGATCACAAACCATTAGTTAACATTTTGTCCCCAGGTGGAGGTTGGAATGCCACGGCTCGCATTTCCAGACTTACCTCACGACTCCAAGAATATTCTTTCACTCCGGAGTATGTCCCTGGGAAAAGAAATGTGGTGGCAGACTTCTTGTCTCGTCATCCATCTCCAGTTTCTGTGTGCAAGAGTTTGAATGACACTGATGTGGTCACATGTTTGCAGGATGTTCTATCTACCTCTTTCAATGAGATTTCTGAAGACTTATGGAAAACTGCTGATGAACAAGATCTCACTTTACAAAATATTAAAAAATTCATTCTAGAAGGTTGGCCTGATAAAAAATTGTTAAAAGAAAATTTTATGCCATTTTTTAATATTTCAACTGAGCTTGAGTTGGAGAATGATTTGGTTTTTAAATCTGGTAAATGTGTTCCACCTTTTGATATACAAAATTTGATTCTAGATCTTGCACATAAATCACATCCAGGTATGTCGGCCATGAAAAGATTGATTAGGAATTATTTCTGGTGGCCATCGTTGGATCGTTTGGTTGAACACAAGGTCAGAGAGTGTTCTGTGTGTGTAGGAAACGACAAAATGTTGAAAGTTAATGTTCCCCCATTGAAGACGACCCCTTGGCCCACTTTGCCTTGGAAAAAACTTGCCTTTGACATTTCTGGCCCTTTTATGTGTCTTCCCTCTGATTCCCGCTATGCTCTTGTGCTAATGGATTACCACTCAAAATGGCCAGAAGTCAAATTTGTTTCTTCTACTTCCACCAATGTTGTTATAGAATTTTTTAAGGAAGTTTTTTCAAGAGAGGGTTGTCCGTCCACTTTGGTCACGGATAATGGCGTGCAACTTACCTCTCTAGAAATGGAGACTTTTCTCAAATTACATTCCATCAAGCACAACACTGTTTCCTTTTATGAACCACATGAAAATGGTTTGGTGGAGCGTTTTAATAGAGTTTTAAAAGGTTTTATATCTGAGGTCTGTAAGTCTGGCCCAGATTGGAAAACTTCCTTAAGAGAAAGGTTGTGGTGTTACAGAATTACTCCTCATTCAACCACTGAAGTCAGCCCTTTTCGTTTGCTTAAAGGACGTGATCCTGCTTCTACCATTTGTCCTTGGTGGTTCAGGGATAAATGTCTCAACAAGTCTTTTTCACAAGACTTGGTTGAACAAGCATCTCAGAAAGTTGAGAATAAACAATCAAAAAGTAAATTGTGGTATGACAAAAAGTGGAACGTTAAATCTCCTGATTTTTCTGTGGGAGATGTGGTGAGGATCAAGAGACCTGGTATTCTTTCAAAATGTTCTGATAAGTTTGGCAAGCCAATGAAACTGGTAAAAGTTTTTAGTAATAGTGTCATTACCCAGGATGGCAGGTTATGGAACTTTAAGCGGGTTGCAAAGTGTCCCACTGTGCAGCAAACTTCCATTTCCGCCGTTCCCAAGCCTACCAGCAGTTCCATTGCTTCAAGGGTAAAGTTATCTAACCGTCCTAGATCGTTTCCTGTGAAATTTCATGATTATGCTTCTTAACCTTTTCTCCTTCTTTTTTATGAAAGGGAGATGTGTTACATTTTCACCTCATTGCATTTTCCTGTACCTTTAAATCCTGCATGTTTTTCTTTAAGTGTTCTTAGAACACTACTGTGTTCTTGCCTACAGGTCAGTTGCACTGTTCCTGTGGACCAAGAGACTGCTGTTCATGTTGCTGTGCTGCTTAATAAACCAACCTGCTTTCCCACCAGTTCCTGTGGATTATTTAACAATACCTTAATATTAGTGACCGTGTTTGATAGTTCACGTAAAAAGTCCCTAAAGAGGCCAACCACCAGTGTCACAATTTTTGACCCCCAAAGTTGTTCTGCATCTTTGCCTGGTTCCATGAAGCCCTTAAGATCTGGGTCTTTGGAGTTTTCCTTCGGCTGCTTGGATGCTCTCTTCCACTGCAACTTATACTGACTCTTTGGGGCTGGCGGACCACTCTGATCCATACATCACCTAGTAGATAACATAGCCCTACTCCACGTAATCTTCCCAGCTGCCTCATTGTCCAAACTAGTGCTGGGACTCTGAATTAGGTAGCAAATCTCTTCTGCATCCTCCCCCTCCATCTGGATCAGCATAGTTCCTGCTCCTTCTCCTTCTCCATCCACATTTCCATCTACCAGTGCCAGGTCCCCTTTCATTGTCAGCACTGATAATCCAGTCCTACCCAGCGAGATCCGCCTCTCAGCTTTCTGAATTTCTTTAGTGATTGCTCCCTTATTAAGAAAGAATCAATAGTGCCCTGGGATGTGTCTGGGGATAAACCCGTAGGGGGGCTCTTCCTTTTCCCCATGTCCTGCTTGAACAGTGGGCTTGCCCAACCGAACTTCACCCAACAGCTGTTGACACAGGCACAGGGCACAAAGCAATTGCAGAGTCTTGATACCGCTACACAACACTCTAGGCAATCCTGTGGAAAGACTCAGTTGCAGTTCCCCCAGGCTATAAGTTGCTCATCACTTACTTTGAGTAGTCGTGTGGGCCTGATGATAAATACATGGATAACCACTGGCTGATGGCAGATGAAATGGGTATATCCCGGCCCGGCCACCTCCGGTCAATGACGGGCAAGGCCGGGCTCGCCCTTGGCCCGGGCTTCGCCTGGGCGCTGCCTGCGCGTGACCCTTGCTGCAGAAGCCCGCTTCAAGCTGTATCCTTGCGCCTCCTGGCGCCGCTGGTGACGGTGTGAGCTGCGCTGCAATTAGCGCGGTGCTATCTGAGGCATTACGTCCTGACTCCCTGGCTGCTGGTTACAGGTACAGGCTTCCCGTGTTGTGGAAACCAGCTTCAGGCTTTATCCTCGCGCCTCCTGGCGCCGCTGGTGATGGTGTGAGCTGAGCTGCAATTTGAGCAGTGCTATCTAGGGCATTGAGTCCTGACCCCCTGGCTGCAGGTTACAGGTACAGGCTTCCCCGTTGATTGTAGTTATCAAAGTGAATCACAAATGTTAACAGCACCCTTGTGACTGTTGTTGAAAGAGCGTATCTTCTTTTCTCAATGCTGTATGTTCACAATAGCCATGCATAGAACCCATTACATTTCGGGTGTGGTACCCTTGATCGGGGTAACCAAACAGATAAAGATCAGGCGTACTGATAGCGAGGTGAGACACGAAGAAGGCTCAACCGGAACCCAGTCAGTCTTAACATAGAGACAATGTGCAAAATATGTATGCAGCACTTTAAACAGTAATAAAGTGAAACCACAGCAAAACAAAAAAAAACACACGAATTCTGAACAATTGTACAAAATCTAATAAAGTATTTGAGACCAAACTGACAAAAATCTAATTGGTAGAACCGAAGATTTAAATTTTTAAAGATTTAACTGAAAACATGTGCTTAGAAGCAAAAGACATGTGGTTATGTTTTTCAGCCGGTTCGGGACAAAGTCACAATTTCAGTCTGACCGCGATGCAACACCGACCAGGCACAGGCACAAGCACCAATTTAGGGCATCTGAAGAAACTACCTAAGTCCGGATTGTGGAGTGTTGCAAAGTCCTGTGCAGAGGCTGCTTCACGAAGCAGCGGTTCCGATGGGCTGCAATGCGAGGTTCTGCATCGGGATACGTCGCACACCAGTGGTTTAGACAGGCTGAAATGTGAGGTCCTGCGTTGAGATGCATTGTGCAGAGGCAGTGCTGAGGAGCTCCTCCTCCTCCTCAAATCAGAGATAGACCATTCTGCCAATATCTATTCCTGCCAGCAACACCTAGTCATGTGACCCAGGATGCAGGCTTCGGGCACCAAATGGTTAGGACAAGAAAAAAAAGGGCAAGAAAAAAAGGGAGGACCTGGTTTGGCAGTTCAGACTGGGCTGTTCCCATGAGGAACAGGGTCAAGACTGATTGCATATGGCTGGATCCAAACTGGGGTGGAGTGGTGAGCAAAAGAACGATAGATAAAACCCAGATCTTTGAGACTGGGGTGAATGTTTGCATTGTTAAGCATTTGGTCCATCATTTGTTCCTTTTGAAACTTTTGAAAAGTGTCATTTTCAGAATTGTTACTTAAAATCTGATTTTACCATTAATGGATTTTTTAAATTACAAATCGCTGAGTCAGCGATGCAGTGAGTGCAAGGAACGTGGTTTTATTTATTTTTTATTTAATGCTACTTATCACGTCGTCTGTTGACTTTGCTGACACCCACCCTACCCCGTCCCGCCACACTGCTCATACCTGTGCTGGCCACCACTGCAATCTCCTGCATTCAGTCTAGGCTATAAACACATGTTCAAGGAGAATATGGACCAGAAAGCCAGGCCAGCTTGGCTCCAAATTTCTCTCCTGAAGAAAGTGAAGCCTTTGCTTCCAGAGGATGATTTCAGGAGAGCTGTAGCAGCCTTGGTTCTCTTAAATTTGATGGAGGTTATACTCCGCTGAATACCCTGCTGAACGGCCTTTCAGACCGTGGCACCTCTGAAATGCATTGTGCACACATAGTCACTGTTCATAAAGGGTTTAAGGAATATTAACCATGATAGAGCGCGCAGGTCACCTGACTATAAATTTACCATACTCACCTGGGCCCATAATTCAATTTTCAACATTTTCTTAATCAGGTAACCTTCGCTCTACTATCAGTCTATTTTACCTACTAGGTCCTATACCATTGACTTGTTAATCCTTGTCACTGGTACCTATAATATATTGGATCAGGGAGTTAGTTTAAAGGCAGTTCAATAAACAATTAGCATTTGCACTCATAAAATAACCACAGACTCTGGAAGTTTTAAACTCTTTATCTAAATTTCATCAAAGGTCATGATCCAGAGATTGAAAGCAATGAGACTATCAATAATCAAAATCAGAAATAGTGTATAACTATGCAAAAGATATATTATGTAAATCATTTAGTCAGTAGAATAACGGGAAGGTAAGAACATGGAGCATGCTATTTAATTAAACAAAACTTTATAACATTTTCTAAGGGTAGGAAAAAGAAGGAACATACTACATAACACAGCTTTACGCACTTATCAAGGGGTGGGTAAAGAAGAAAAGGAACATAATATGCAATGACAAAACCAAATTTACCATATAGCTATAGGGAAGGTAAAAATTTGAACAGGCTATTAAATCAGATAATCAAGCTTAACTACTTTAAGGGAGGGTGAAAAAAGGAACGTTAATGCAATCATGTAGCATTCAACTAAAAGGTGGGAATGAAAGTGGAACATGCTAATAAACAGCAAAAACACGATTTTATCATTTATCCAAGGGAGGGTAAGAAAAGGAATATATGCAAATAAAGCTTTAACAATTTAGGGAGGGTAGAGAAAAGGACGCAAATTATACTGACAATTTTCCCACACAGATTTATATTTACCTAGAATGGTGTGAAGACCAACCCTGGCCACGGGTCAGTTGAAAAGACAGAAGAACCCAAAGTAGCAGTGCCAGTAGGCCAGCAGGTGCAGATCAGAATCAAGACAGGAAAACCCAGATTTGGATCCGGACCGGACCACCAAAGGTTAAGACCAGCGCCCGCAGTTCAGTTGCAACGCCTGCACTACTCCCTCTCTGCAGCTAACAGCCAGAACCCCGATCGGGTTATCGATTACACCGACAAAGTGCTTCACCAGCACTTCAGATTCCCAGAACCCTGATTGGGTCAGCGAACCTCCCGACAGAGTGCTCCGCAGCCCTCTGCTCTTAGCCACCTATTGAGTGCATTGGGCCAGTGACAGGTCAGCTATTCGGACAAGTCGGACAAATTAACTAGCTAAGCCTACCCTAGTTATACTGTTTTTCAGGTCAGTGTGCCTACCCCCAATGTTGCAAGTGTAAGGATCCCCAATTTTGATTGGACAGAAAAGGAGGACAGGTCATCACACCACCTACATTTTAGACTTTTATCTCCTATTCAAATTTCGTTCCCGCCCATCAAATTTCAGGTTCTCATGAAGTTTTTATTCCACCCAACAAAGGATGTTCTATTGACCAATACATTGTTTAACATTGTATAAACTTGGGTTCAATAGGGCGCTTTCCAAGGAGCATCTTCTAGTCAGTCAGCTCCTTGGCAATAGTCCAAAGGTCACTGTTCTCGAGACTTGAGAACTTCGCGCAGCCTCAGTTTCAACAAAGATGGAGTACAGCGGTTCAAGCCAGGCCAGTTTTCAAAGTGTAACATGAAATGGAAAAGAAACAGTTTTAGAACACAGAAATAAATTAATACACTGTATACCATGAATTTCTACACTATACCCATTACTTTATATTAAACTATAGCATTAGGATTAGGCAGAACGAACAGCTTAGCAAAAGCAGCAGTGCAAGCCTCTCGCATGTGAGAACACAGAGCAGCCATATTAGCTCTAGTGTGCAGAAGTGACAGTTTCCCTCCAAAGCTGCGAGTACGTCATGTCACGTGGGTATGACAGACGCATGCGCAGTAGAAAATCCCGCGTAGCAGCATACATTTTATATGCAAGCGTATTAGGATTAGTAAAACACATAAGCAAACTTCACTCGGACACCCCATGTCAATATAAAACGGCAAAATTAGTAAGACAAACATGTTGGTTACATAGTTAACATTATTCGAGGTTCATGAATTCGAACAAGTCGCTTCTCGTGCGAATCTTTGCTCCATCAACCATAGCACTCTGACCTTGATATAATCACACTGGCTCATCCTCTAGGCGTGCATTACCTTCACAATCTCAGTTTTATCACTTACAAGGCCATAAAAACGAAAACCCTGCCTTACCTATTAAAAAAACTAACCACTTTTGTGGGACTACTCCTAACATCATCCACCTGGGATTAAGATTTGAAGAAAGAAAAAAGAAGAAAATAGGCGTTTTCCATGAGCCTATCCAGAATCTGGAACAACATCCCAGTGAAATGAGAAGAGCAGCAACCCTCCTACAATTCAGGAAAAAGTCTGAAAATCCACTTATTTAAAGAACTCTACATCATTCAACAGAAGCTCCTTCCCTGCAACATTCCACTATTTTATGTACCCCCTCTGGGCTTGCGCTCTTGTTCTACGATCAATTGCTTATGAGTGAGGGCCATGCTGTACAAATAAGAATGCATAGAGTATATTACTTTTTAGCAGCACTTCAGTTTGTACATTGCTGTATTATGTGAGTAATTCCCTGATCCCTGACACATAATTGAAGCACCCTGGCAAATATTAAGAGGAACAGGAACAGTGATGGCCATTGTGCCCTTGTACAGCAGTTAAAAACTGTCTAGAGGACAATTTACAACAGTTCAGCACACTGTCTCTAATAGATACAAATATTTCCTTTCTCCAGATGCAGAGCTATGTATCAGGCACACAATTTTCATTTAGACACATACATGGTTTGCTGCTTTGATTTTGAAGCAATGGACAAAGTATTTAATTCCTCTTCAGAATGACCAAAATAGCCTCTTGCGTTTAAGGCAAAATGTGTGATAGAGCAGAGATTTCATCTAACGATTTTAATGGCAAAAGAAATTATTATGACAACTTTTACACAATAAAAACAAATGTATGTTTAGGTCTACGTTATTGAAAATGACATACAAATATAATTCAGATACTGTTTCGTAAAAGCATGCAAATGAACAGACAGTTTGAGAAATATCATGTGTTTAATTAAAATAGATGTGATTATTAATCATGTATTAATGGATTTGATTTTCATGTGATAAATGTGAAATGAATAAGACTAAGGAAAATACATGTGAAGTAGATGTATTTTTATGAGAAAAGAACAAACTATCATCTCATGTTAGAACGTGTGCACCGAAAATGACAAAAGAAAATTAGATGCTACATGAATATACTTAAATGTCCCTTCGTGAAACTTCGTTAACATGTGTTTTATATATGTGTTGGTTGAATAAAACACAACCGACAAAGAGGAATATGCATTTTCTTATAAATAATATTGATACTTACAAAATATGTTATGATTACCTTATACTTACATGCATTAATTATGATCAGATTGAAATGCTTATTAATGTATTTTGAAGTTAAAATGCTAGTTTCCTATGAACATGTACTTCACAATTTAACCTGGATATTGTAGTATATTAGCCAAATTTCATGTAGGCCTCATTTTACTTTCCTCTCCTAGTGAAGTCATGGAATTCCGAAACATACGGGAATATTCAGTAAACTAGCAAACTGTATTGATATGATAACTGTTTCCTTTGACATCTTCTAGACATGAATATTTTAGTTGCAAAAAATATTGTTACATTCTGAAACAGCTGTATGCGAAATTGATTTTTTCAACCTCATGTCACCATCTTACATGCCCTATTGTTCAATGTGTCATAAACTTGCAGGACGTGAGGACGCTGCATAATCGATTAACCTAATTTTTCCAGATTGTATCTTCTTTCCTGCTATATCTTCTTTCCTGCTACATCACCCTCTTCTTTCTTTGGACTGACCAATGGAAATGTGTGCTCTGTCAATTCTGTTGATGCCAAGGGGTGTCACCTCTGAAACGTATTGAGTATACCTGCTCAAACTTGGGAGTACTGTGCTGCATGACAAACTTCAATGGCTAAATAAACAAAGAGAGGAGAACCACCATTAGAGGATCAAAAGAGTTCCTAATGGGGTGGTTGGCTGACAAAAGGAAAGAATTCATCCTTTTGTTAAAAACCCCTCACTCACCAGCCTAGTGGTGACATGCTTCATCATTGGGGTCCACCCTGGCGGCCTAGCGTCACCAGGGTATGCTACAACACCTGAAATACAGTGGAGCAGGTTGTGGGTGGTACTCCTCTCTTTGTTTATTTAGTGCTTCCACAGGGGAACAGGAGTACTCTCCGTTCACTGGTGAGTGAATACGATCCCTTGCTCTCTATTTTGTTAGCCTATAAACTTCAATGGCTGCCTTTCCATGATATAGGTTTCTGATACCGATTCTGCTGTTGGGATTAGGACTCGTTGCTGATCAGTGTCCTGATGCAGATAGCACCATTTGGCTGAAGGGTTCCTGTCATGGTGTTGTGACTCTTGTCATTATGGGGACAGACTGAGACAGACTGCTGTCTTGACGAACTGGACAGGCTACTTAGTACTTTGCTGAACTTTCCTGAGAACCTTTACAAGGTTTACCTGGCTTCCTAATACTGTCGACACATATGCTGTCGGTGTCCAAATCTGCCTAGGAAGAGGAAGAATTTCTTATTCATCTAGTTTATTCTCCCCGAATCTCAGAAACTTGGTATATTTAATTAAATCCTTTACTATTTGATTATTTGGGATATATGCTGTTTTATTTTAATTCAATGTTCTTTACCTATAACTGAATAACTAAACTTTAAATTCTAAGGGGCAGATTTAGAAGCTCCTTGCGCTGCCAGTACTTCACTTTTTGGGATGCACTGGCAGCGCATTAAACTGCCCCATATTTACAAGGACAGGAAAAGCCACCCTGCGTGGCTTTTCCTGTCCTTGTAAATACGGCCCCTTCACACGCAGCACTTTGCGTGAAAGGGGCATTACATGGGTGTTGCTGTGGGTGTTTCCCCGCAACACCCATGGAACCAGACACATTTCCAGATTCTTGAGGATTTCTAAACCTTGAAATGCGTCAGTATACTACGCCACCCTAGGGGTGGCGTAGCAAGGCACAATGCGGAGAAACGTTTTTATTTCTCCTCGTTTTTTTCCTCTATCAATGTATGCTGCATTCTACATCACGCATTGAAAGAGGAAAATGCCTGTAGTAATTGTTTTTGTTCAGGAAGTGTACCCTTCCTGCACAAAAACAATCTCCCCATGACGCAGGCATCCTTGCACCATGGTGCAAGGGTGCCTGCGGCCGCGCATGGCAGCAGTTTGTGCACCAGCCCTGGGGAGAGCACAGGAATACGACTTATCATTGTAAATATGCTGCATTCCTGTGCTCTGAATGTGCTGCAGCGTGGTGCAGCCAGAGGGCTTGGGGTGCCATGCTGCTGCACCTTCTTGTAAACCTGCCCCTCAATCTGGTTCTGCTGTTCTGACTCATCTTTCCTTGTGAGCAATTTAATGGGTTTGGGTTACTTATGAAAATAGTCACTTGAGAGCTGTGTCTAATTGAAGGTATTTAAGTTAAGATACAGTTGTCCAATTCCTGGTCCTCATTGGATGACTGTCCATCCTCTGAATATCCAAACCCTTTCAGCACAGAACAAGATCAATCGGAGGACCAACTGTGTATAAGGTAGTGAGAGGTTGATAAGATATATTCGTCAGTTCAAATACATATGACGCTATAACATGTGTTTAAATGTACCCTTGAAAAATTCACTGCTGGGTACCTATTTCCTACATTTTCTTTGACTGAGAATCCTCCATATCTTCTTGAGACCACTATGCTTGCTTGCCTACTCAGCCAAAGTTAGCACTGGTACGAAATAATTTTGCGTGGCTGTTTTAAAAGCCATTCGAGTCCCTGCACTCTTCTCATTGACACAGTAACCTCATATAATTATGTCATCCATCTGAGGCTTGTGCCCTCATCACTGCAGTTTACTTCTTTTATGTCTAAGGGAAGTGAAAATACTGTGGGAGAAGAAAAGGAGAAGAGCAGGCTGAGGAGGAGTGATAGACGTGAAGAGGTGGGGGATAGCTTTCTAAATGGTAGCGGTCCTAAAACCTTCAAAATAATACCTCATTGAAAAAGATGACACACAAAGGCAAATCTAATAAGTCTATCTTTCTTTTTAGAAAACATTTTTCATAATAATTGAACAACTGTGTGTATTTCAATAGCTGTCTCATAAATAAAATCCCTCAATAAAGAAACATTTTGGTCTTCAACAATATGGACGCTGGAAACAGGCCAAAATTTGCTGAACAGACTCCTTCAACTGAGTTACCCTGAGCCCTCAAAGAAGAGTGGTAGGAAAAATAATTTAAGAAATGCCTGCTTATGGTCGGTATCCATGGGTGACTGCCAAGTCCAGGCCCAAATGCCATATCTATCTCCACTGTTTATAGCTCCACCTTGCATTTGTGGCCCTTTGTGATGCAGCCCCTAGGTGGAGAAATACAAGTGGGTTAATGTTTTTATCAAGACTAATATGGGAACGCTGGATTGTAGACATTTAATCGATCTTAGCTAGGTGAGTATCATGGTACACCGTAATATCCTCAGGGTCGTGCTGGTCCAATTCCAGGAGACGGACGCATTAACGAAGATTTGGTAACTCGCTTGAATAGGATTAAGGACGAGATTTTGTGTTTCCTTTTCAGTAATTAGGGAATCACTGGGCCTTAGCAGATTTCTACATTAATTCCCTGATGCAAGTAGTGTACGGGAGGAGGATTCCCCCACTACCTTTTATAAGTGATATCGCTCCGTTTCTCTGTCATTTTGGAGCCCTGGAAGCCCATCAACATTTAAACCTCCATCCAGTAAAGGGTGGACTCCCGTGCCCCCTGCTTAGTCCTGAGGAAGACCCCGGCGTAAGGACCCAAACAACCTACTTACCTTTTGGGGTAGAAACATTGACTATATAACTGCCCTATGCCAGTTTGATCAACAGTGCTTGCTTCACTGTGATAGTGTATTACAAATAATGGCCTTTTACATGTCTCCATGATTTTTGTATGGCTGAGTGAAGCTGGCTCTAATTTTAATGTATTTGATGTCACTACCTTTCTCTTTCACTCCTCCCAATACTCACAAAGCGCACCCTCCTATTTCCCCTTTTTTTCCACCACTTTGTGGGGCACTTGATATAATACTCTGTACCAGATTTATGCTGATGCTCAATATGATTAAATAATATTGGATGCTTTGTTATGTTGTATAATTTGAATTAATGCCGGTTGGCATTTAGTTTCATGTTTTTTTGAATTGTAAGACAGGGACTACTCCCTTTCTGTACTAGATGCTCAGAGGGGTCCACCTCTCGACAGCCCCAAATCAGGATATATATGTATCAACTCGGACTGTTGGGATGGTCAAGCAGGGGAAGGAAAGGGTAGGAACTGCAGGGGGGTAGACCTGAGAATGACAATAAAGAGCATTTAACAATTCATTCCTCTAATTATTCTTCCTAAATACTTAATACAGTAAATGTACAAGCTTATGAAATGAGCGCAAGAGATACCTGTAAAGGAAAAGTTGCCCTATTCCAGGAGAGATGAGAGGGTGAGTTCAGGATACCAACATGTTTACTATCCTGGAGAAAGAACAACATACATGTATAAATAAATAATCTCTTTCTACAACAGCCATGAACAGAAGGGGACTAGGGCACGTTTTTTATACAATGTCACCTACCCATAGAAACGAGAGGATTCCACTCAACAGTGTTCAATTGATCTTTCATGGACACCCCCCTATTGACCTCCCCTGTAAGAAACGTAGAAGATAGAAAGGCCACTGTTAAATGTATAGATACAAATATGTATCCATTCTTTCTCTTTGTACTCTCTCTGTGATCCAAGAGACAACACACAGTCTTTGGTGAATGACCAGTGCATTTGGTCTAAATGTAAACAATCCGTTCTTTCAAGTGAACTACACCATAGCCAAGAGTGAGAGTTTATTCTTCAGAAAAGAAACATAAATACTTTAAATGTGCATGAGAAAACAAAGAGCTTTGGATGGGAATTAAGGGGCTCATTAGGATTGCGGATAATCCGCATCCTCCGGGCCGGCGGAAGCCACTGCCGGCCCGGAGGATGCAGATTATCCGCTGCGGACTGGAAAAAGACCCCCCGCCAGATTAGGATGGCTGGGGGATCTATTTTCCGTCCGCCGCTTTTCCGCCGCGGTCGCCTTCCGACCGCGGCGGAAAAGCTCTAACATGGCTGGCGGTGTCTATCAGACACCGCCAGCCATATTACGATAGCTGCGGTCATATGCCTTTCCACAGCGGCATTTCCGCTGTGGAAAGGCATACAGTGTTGTCTTCGGGGGCCCGTTGCGGGCCCCCAGGGGTGAAGTGGGGGTGGGGGTGCACATGGGGGGTACCATCTATGGTACCCCCCTGCATTTGTGTGCATGATGCGGCAGGCACCATGCGGTGCCTGCAGCTTCGTGCACGCAAAGGAAAACATGTTTTTTTTAACATTGCGGCGTGTGCTGCTTCAAGCAGCACCCGCCGCACCGTTAAAAATACAGGTTGTGACCGCCAGGGTGACGGTCACATCCTAATTAGCACGGAGGGACCGCCGCTGCCCCAGCGGACGGTCCCCCCTCCTCTGGGGTGGCGGACGGACGCAGGTCCGTCCGCCATCCTAATAGGCCTCTCTGTTTGTAGTGCCCGTAAGGCCTTAATGAATGTTCCCACTCTTCATCCAAGATGGGGCTAACAATACCTCCTTGGTATTTGCCTTCGCTATTGGCTATATATATATATATATATCATCAATAAAGCAAATACCTCCCCCGCATGAGTCTAGACCGGTATAAAGAAGACTCGCCAACCCAGGAGATTTGTTTGCGCATTCCATCCCTTAACATCAGGGTCAACACGCACAGCAGAGTTGGTTGAAACAGGCAAAAATGATTTCTCCTGCATGAGACCGTCAAAGTAACGTACCTCGCCAACGTGAGAAAATGAAGAAGAATCCCAGACAAAAGCACTCTGCTTCAGGAGAAATCACGATTGGTGCAAGGAGCACCCTTACCCAAACGCTACCTCCTCACTAGCGTTTGCCGTCAAATAATCCACAAAATAATCGGCAGCTCCCTGAATGCTTCTTCCGGCTATATCCTGTGTTTCATGAACGCATGCTCAACCCCGCGTGCTGCATCAGGAACGGGAAGGGTGATGGGAAACTGAGTACGTTCAACCTTTAACTGTTTCAGAACACTACAGCTTCGCTACTAGCTGTCAATGTACACCGAGACGATGCGCCCTGACAGTGAGGAAAATTAGGGATGTTAGGAAAAATGTGAGGCATGCAGGGCCTTTTGGGTAAGAAAACGTTGTAGGATCCATGCAAGGCATACCACCCTGGACTTGCCTGGGTGTCTAGTTTTCAGATATATCTGCGTTTGGTTGGTTTCCCTGAGTTGCGTTTGACCCAGAGTCTGAATAGTTATATCGGGACTTCATGTAAAAACAAAACCCAAATGGATCAAAATGTCCTCTTCCTTGCCACAAGAATTGGGAAGCATTAGTCGAAAGGGGAGCATAAACACTGTTGATGCTTTAGGGGTGTGGTGTGGCCTGATTTCAGGTCGAGCCAGGCCCCACCCTATTATTTCTTTAAAAGTATTGATGGCATCAAGTGGGCAACCCCCTTCTTAGCTCTCCAGTGTGGAAAGAATGGATTGCCTCTTTGGGGGTGGAGGTCTGGCCGAATGCCAGGGTAGGATTTCCGCAACCCCTTTGTTTTGCTCAAATAAAAAAACCCTGCTGCCTGGTGGGCTTTTTCCCTCTGGGAAGGATATTAAGGTTAATTTCCCCAATTAAGATACACTTTCTATCTTCCCTCCAGGGGGTAGTAAGACTCTATGGCCCGATACAGGCTGCCCCTGTCCTTTTGCTTTTCTTGGTGCCATTTCAAAGCCCAGGTGTCCAGTGTGTTTTCAGCCACCCCGGTTGCAAATTAGGGGAGGTAGAAAGACTGGTTTACCCTTCTTGAGGAAGGGCTATGGCCTAATGCCTAATGCCACTGTGGGATACCCACACCCCATTTGTTTTGTCCAGATGCAAAACCCTCATGTCTAATGGGTGTCTAGTGGGTGTTCTGCTCCTGTGGGGAGGGGCAAACCCCAATCTTTCTCCCCCTGGTGGGTAGAAATACTGTATTGCCCCCTTTTGGCATGGGGGCATGGCTGTATAACTGGATGGTCTGTCTTCACTCTTTGGTGAAGGCTCCCACACTAATGAAAATGCAACCACTCCCCACAGAGCAGCATGTCTCTAGCCGTTCAGCCTCCAACTCTTTATATTACATCATTCTTTAACTGCAATTCCTCTCATTCTACATTCTACACACGCACATGGGATTGCAGAATGCAGAATGTAAATCATAACATATGTCCTTATTTTATACAATTTGATATATGAACCAAACATAAGAGAAACAACAGGAAAAACACAGATACCATGCAAACAATTAATATGGAACTTAAAACAGAAGAATCTTGAGGAAGAATGGATCAAAATCGATAAACTATCTAAGAATCATAAACACCGGCAGTTCTGGCAATACATTTCCAGGTTGGAAAATGACAAAGCGAATTGACCAACTCTGTTCCCACCGAGGGATGGCTAAGTTACATGGCTATAAATGGAATGTTGGTGTATCAGGAAGAGTAGCACGGCCGGTTGGCGGCATGCCCAATTTTGGAAGTCCATATCGATCACGAACCGGATAGTGTTCCCCTGACAAAGGGTCTCCCGAAATGCATTTGGAACAGCGACACTGAACATGAATTATGGAACATGACGTTAAAATGATTTGTACACTAAATGTTATTTCAACTGATCACTGATTGCAAATTAAATTTTGTCAAATTCTCTTATTAAGTTGCAGTGTTTACTGATTGTTTAATTTGCTATTTGAATGTCAGTGGCATTCATCTGTTAATTATGTTGAAAATATTTAGTAAAGATGTATAATTTTGCTCTTATAAAAGAATTATCATTTTAATTTAGAGAACCGTAAGAGTTTTAGTAGTGCACCCTGCTATATGGGACAGGATCTGTACACATCAAACTTTAAGTCACATAGCTACCATCTACATAGAAAGTAAAGGCGGTGTCCAGCAGGCGGGCTTAGAGAAAAGCCTAGTTGAGGATGCAAATGATGATGATGAGACTAGGTCATAAACTAGAGGCAAATATCAAGATGGCCCCGCCATTCAGAAGATAAGAAAAAAGGTAAGAAAAGACGGGGCCCCGGGTCCCAACAGGCTCCCGGGAGGAATGTTCAGAGAAGACCAGGTATATTGGAGTGGAGTCCTATCCACCCTATTTATTGAATGTCGCCTGCAAGTCAATGTCCCAGATTCATGGCATGGCTCACTGCTGCAACCTGTATTTAAGGAAGGAGACAATACAGAGCCAAAAAACTATAGATTGATTACCCTTTTGGACATCAAAGGTAAAGCTTCTGCTAGCACCCTATTGGCAGAGCTGAATAGATGGATTGAAGACAAATAAAACTTCCCCCGATATCAAACAGGGTTTCGGAAAGGAGGGTCGACAATTGACAACATAGTGGCCAGTTCATATCTGAGCCAGCAAGCAAACGCCAAAAATAAAAAGACAGTCTACGCCTGCTTTGTTGACTATCCTGCAGGATTCGATGTGGTCTCTTGTCACAAGCTATGAAATAAGCTAAGAAACTGGGACATTGGAGCAGTCCTCTTGAATGCCATCATCTCTCTTTGTAGCAAAACCTGGATAAATGTTAAACTAGTAGAAAGCACAACAACAATAAAAAAGCTTTAAAGACCGGGGTCTACAACAGGGTTGCGATCTTGCCCTAACGCGCTTTAATTTATACACAGCAGCTCTAGATAAGACACTCCAAAAGGCCAACCTCGCTCGTCCCAAAAAAGGCCTCAACAAGTTTCAAATATTGCAATACACAGATGACCTGGTTGTGATGGATCATACCAAAATTGACCTCCAAAGGGGTCTAAATGTTCTTAACATCAATGACCAATGAACTAGTCATAAACCCACCCACCAAAGAACTGAAGCTTGGATGGAAATGCCTGGCCCCCATAACCAGGTGCAGAATCTGTTATTAGAAAAAGGAGTCTCAGCTACATTTACTCTGCTGCTGCCCCGGCCTGCTACAACAAAGTCGGAAGCTGTTAAAAACTATATATCTATCTAAATGGGTTCGAACATGCAAAGAAGTGGTAACAACCCTGTTCGCCTGCATTGCACCAACAGATTTGGATTTGGAAAATATATGCCTGAGTTGCGTGTTTGGCTCGCCGACAAAGAAGGATCAGTTGTCATCTGAAGAGCTCTTACGGTAGCAAAGTAAATAAACAAGAAATAGACTTGCCTTCCAACTCTAATATCAAATTCTTACATGACACAAGGCACTCAGATACCCTAAACCTAGTGGTGCTTAGATACACAGTGGCCAATTTAGATGTCACTACTGTTGTACACTTTTGCTGCCCGATGGCTTCAAGACACTATATCGGACTCCCATTTCCTAACTGCTGCTAAAGTAACTCCTATTTTTAAAGTCGAATAAGCATTTTTTAAGACAATAATCAGTTTGCCTTTTCACTTAGGTTTTTATTTATAAATATAAGAAACTTTGCAAATGGTTTTATGTAATTGTGCAATACATTTTTCATTCATTCATACAATGAATTGGATAGATTAAACATGGACACCTGACACTGAAAACAAAACAAGTGTACCATCAAACAGCTAGCAACAATCACAAACAAAATCTCTATATCTATCAGGGAATTTTACTTTTCTTTTTTCTCTGATTCCCTTCTGGTCATTCTCGTTATAGATTGTCTCCTTACTTGTACCAGAGAATCTTTCTTGATTATCATCATACCTCACTTGCACGCACTCTCCGTCATTTGCTCATTAACCCTCTTTGTTCCTTTATCAACCACCTTGACCAATTGGCTCTTATTCCTTCTGGATCCATCACTTAGCTGAACATAATTCCTTCCTTCCCTCTTAACAACCGTGGGCTCAGAAAACAGTGGCTTGCCTTTTCTTACTAACCATGGCAACTTGACCTTAACCATTTGACCACAAGACACATCAGAATCCTTGGCGCTACATCTCTCTTCGAAATACCTCTTATATATCTCCTGTTTTTCGCACACCTTCTATATCTATTCTACCACGACTTGATCCCATAGACACTGCCAATTTCGGCTTCCCGTTCCTCAACAATTCAAAAGGCAACAATTCTGTGGAGCTCATACTATATGCCCACAACATCTGATTGACCTGTTCTACTACACCTTTACCATTTGCTACAGCTATCTGAATACTCTCCTTTACAATCTTGTTAACTCTTGCTACAAGATCATTAGTTCTGGGATTGTACACCCCCATCTTTCATTGTCTAACATTTTTTTGTTCAAATATGCCTCCACTTCTTGAGAATAAAACTGAGGTCCATTTTCTGTTAAAACTTCATCAGGGTGAACTTCATGAATTAATATCCTCTCCATAAATTGTATAACTGATTTGCTCTGCACTTCTCCCATTAATTCCACTTCAAGCCATTTGGAATAATAATCCACCATGCCCCTCACAAATCTGTTGCATCTACGCGACACATCAATAGGACCCATTTTATCCATGGCCACCTTTACCCAAGAACCCTCAGGATAATCAACTGGTTGAAGGGGTTAGGTATTGGTTTTCAAGATTTTGTCACTACTACAATACAACCCACAGTAATTTACCAACCTCTCAACATCCTTTTCCATGCTTGGCTACCAAAGCAATTCCCTTAATCTTCTTTTAGTTTTACTTCTACCTAAATGACCTTGGTAGACACACTCAACAATCTTACCGCTCAACACAGTGGTGGCAATATGTTTACCACCCCTTCTCGTGCCCCATGCATCAAAACTCAACTCATCCTTAATCTGTACATAGCTTTTTTACACCAGTCACATCATCAGACTAACCATCCTTTGTGTATTTACTCAAACTTCTCAATTTAACATCACACTTCACAGCATCCAGCCATTCTTTCGTGGTAACCGATTTTTCATCAAAACATTTCACAGCTGCGATCCACCTCACATTCCTGCAAATCATCCCCAGAATGTATATTAGATTCTGGCAATGTATTATATCTGAATAATGCATCTGCAAACTTATTACTCGCACCTGACACAAATTGCATGTTAAAATTATATTCCTGCAGATTCGCCCCACATCTAGCAATTTTTGGTGACATTATGCCTGACACCTTAGCAGGAAAAACATTAGACAATGGCTTATGGTCAGTCCTCCTTATAAAGGGTATGCCTCACATAAATGTTCTGAAGTGTCTAGCAGCCCAAAAAACTGTTAGAGCTGCCCTTTTGATAACCGAATAATGTTGCTCCACCTCAGACAATGAACACGAAGCATACTACATGACTACTTCTTGACAATTTTGTTTTAGAGTCAGAACTGCCCCTCGGTCATAAGCACTAGCATTAGTCGAAATTAGAGTTTATTAGGTCATATCAAAATTATGCAAATATGGTGTATTAATTTCAGATTTAATCATGTCAAACTCTTTTTGACAAAATTCATCACATTGAAACATGCAAGATTAAGCAAACTTCTCTTACACTTAGGGCCTTATTAAGGGTTTAGTGGTCTAACCGCTGTAGAACCGTGTCCCCCCACTCCTCCACAAGCCCAAGGCGTTGGCGTTTCAAAGACCACTATATTGCGAGTTGAACACAGGGCCATAGGTGTGGAGGAGGAGATCTTGCAGCGGTGGTGGGTATTTTTCACAAATATATCAATGTCCGTGTGTGCATTTCAAATACAAATGTGTAAAATGCACATATATGCATGATATATGTAGAAAATGCCATATACTCATTACCAGGGTTCCACCCATTTGTGGGCAGTCCTAGCAATGGGTATATGTTTCGAAAAGGACTCACCTGTAGATCTCCATAAACAGAGTCATAATCCTTGGTGTGAAAGATTCTGCTGTGAAGGGGGACCTGGAGAAAAGGATCAATTCTGACTGAAAGAAGGAGAAAGGGGTGAGTAAGCATCCTAAATCCTTCATCACTACCACCTTGAAGCAGGTGGTCAGACTGCCACGGTCCGCTCTTTGGACAGTCAACTTGTAATAAGGACGGTAGAACAGTTCTCCAGTACCGCCCTATGGCGGCTGCCTTTCCTCAACAGCGAACCTTGGTTTGTCTGCAGCCTGCTGGGAGCCTAGGCATTGCGGCAGCGGTCTTTGCAAAGCTGATCCTCCCAACTCATAATACGGCAGTAAGACTGCTGAGCTCCCCACGCTCAGACCAACACCACCACTACGGTGGTCCACAGGACTGGCAAATTCATAATAAGGCCCTAAGTCTTATTAGCAAAGTTTGATACAAATTTGGCATAAAACTCAATAACCCCTAAGAAAGATTTCAAATCTTCCTTATTATCGTGAAATCATGTTGTTGATGATAATATTCACCAATTTCTCAAGGGCATCAATAGTGTGTCCCAAGTAAGTCACACTACTGACCTTCAACTTGCATTTTCCCTGTTTGACCATTGGCCCATTCTCTTGTATCCTTTTTAACAAACCTTTCAATTTCAAATCATGGTCCTTTTCATCTTAACCACAAATTAAAATCTTGTCTTGGAAGTAACTTGCACCAGACATGTCTCCAAACATCTTTTGCATCAGTCCTTGGAAGACTGACGATGCAGACGTTGGCCACAAGGCATTTGCTTAAATCTATATAACCCAAACGGCGTGATGAAAAATGTCAAATATTTGGAGGCATCGTGCAACTCGATTTGGTGATAAGCTGATAATAAACATATTGTTAAAATCGATTTGTTTTTACTGACTATAGAAATAATTTAGTTTTTATTGGGAAATTCTTGCCTGTCTATTGAAATAGAATTATTGAAATCACAAAGATCTGTGCACATCCTAATGGAATAATCGGGTTTGCGTACCACCACAACGGGTGCTAATCAATCTGATAATCCAATGTCCTCAATCATGTCAACATCAACCAGTATTTTAATCTCGGTTTTGACATCATCCCTCACCGCTAAATGAAAACTCAGCACTTTGTGGACTTTAGGTTGAATACCCCGACGCAACACAATTTGGTGTTTAAAACCCTTTAGCTTACATAATTTATTGGTAAACATCTCTGGAAATGCTTGAACAATATCCCTTTCTTGATCAGTGGCACACACTAGAACAACCTGTTCATGCACACTTGGATGCAACTGTATGCCCATGGTGGATTGATGAATAAGGCCAAACAAAGGTGCCCCTTTCTTAGCTATGTATACCCTACCAGAAATTTATTTTTTCGTATACGAGATCAAGCAAGGAAAAATCCTGTTAATTCCACAGATTTACCACTATAAGATTTCAGTTGAACGTCAGGTTTGTATACTAATTTGTTTTTAAAAGTATCATACTTCCGAAAATTGTCTTCTGAAATGATGGTATATCTGGCACTCTAATCCACCAACATGGAAAAGGGGTTATCATCAATTTTGGTAAACACTTGGAATCTCTCATGCTTAACAGTCTGTCTCTGTCAAGATCAGTGACTGCTGATACTGCTTACTATTTATCTGAACCTTTTCCGAAATCCTGAATCCACCACACATTGAATAAGATCAATATACGATTCTTCACAGATGGAATCTTCATTGCTATCACTTACTAATCCTACATACCTGGATCCTGACCACTTACAAACACGTGCACAGTGGTCCATTTTCTTGCAACTTAAACAGGTCACATATCTCTTGTGGGACATGACTTGTCTTTAGCTCAATGATTTACACTACTGCATCTTATACATGCCCTTTTTTGTGCGCCCTGACATCTCCCTTTGGATTTGTCAGATCTCTCAGGTTTGTCAGGTCTCTCAAGTTTATTGGATTTCTCACTAAATGATTTCACACTTCTAGATTTTCTTTTAACAATGTTAGTCTTAGACTCATCATGACCACCGTTTTCCTTAACTTTATCCTCATTTAATACACTTATCAGTTAATTCTTCACCTCTGGCAATGTCTAATGCTTCTAATAATGTAGGAATACAAGCACACCATAACTTTTTTTGAATAGCCAAATTAGACGTAGGAATTATTAACTGGCAATGGATATACTCATATAAATCTGCGTACAACTGCTCAGCACTCACTTTGTTTATCTTGCTCATTTCCCCGGTCCACTGCCGATTCTTCGGTTAGTGTGGAGGGAATTCGAACTGCACACAGGAAGGGAATCACTACTTCCGCTAGACTTCAGCAGGTCAGATGACCAACAGCTGATCTCTCCCCCTTAAAACTAGGATGCCTCTCTCTACACGCACAAGTCATTAGACCCTACTCGCACTACCTATGGCTGATATCCATCTGCCTGTGTAAACACAAAATTCATAAATGCTTAATATGCTTATCACAATTTTAATTTTGAATAAATCATATCTTCATTAAAAATTCTTCTTAAGTGTATACTTTTTTCATCAGCAATCAGTATTGTTCAATTTTGTGTTAGACAATACAATCATTATTCAAACAAAATTTGGAAAATAAATTAGACTAATACATGATCAAATCCCAATGCATTTCGGGAGAGTATCCCTTCGTCAGGGGAGCTGAAAAAATAAAGTGATAATCATTTTTTAGAAACTGTCATACAGCACTAACAGTACATTAATAAGTAAATTGCATCATATACTGCTTATTTCATCAACAACTATTGTAAATCATGACATGTTCAGAATACATACATAGTTGGTGGCACCCAAATAAATAGTACAACAGCATTTCCAAGGTAATTGTTTAAGTCATAACCTATAAGAGTGGTCAAACTGAACTCATTGATTTAATAAATTATTAAACAGGTTGGTCTGTGTTTTTGTTAAGTGTACTAATGTAACCCTGTAATTTAATCTGAACTTAAATAAAGTGCTGTGGTGATTTAAACGAACTTCTTACCATGAATATGACTGAAGTGCAGACTGGGCTGTGAGCTTACTGGCACTTGGTTGCTATAAAAAAAAAAATTATTTTTAATTCAAGTAACTGTTGTCGTTTAAGAATTGTATGTAGAGAGCTGAAAAATAAATCATAAAGAGAAGCGTTCCTTCCTTGCTTGAAGAAAATGACTATTTTCGGAGAAACCGTGGTTGATCAGTAACTGCTAGCCCGTATGATCAGCGTAATCGTCCTTCAAATAATGCTCTGGGTAACAATAAGAAGTTGAAGTTAACTGGGGTGCCCTATATCTAACTGGACGTACAGTGACTAAAATAGCGTACACTATACCTTATGACTGGAACTCTAAACAACTTGGGAGAACAGAGTATGCTTCCAGACGGTTTCGATAGTACCTGTATGGAAGGAAATATTGAAGTATAACGTGTCGGTAAGACTGTGCTTAACACCTGTGGATGGAACTGGTACAGACAGGACAGAAAACTTAACAAGATGCTTGGCTCTCCAAAATATTAGTTGTCACATCAAAATAGTCAAAGAGCATAATTATAAAGAGGCTATGTACCTGCAGATTGTAAAGAGGTAAAAAAACCTGAGACTGTTTCTACTACGGAGTTACGTGGAGGCGAAGTATACTTCAAATAGAAAAGAGCTACTCTGCAAGGCTAGACAGGAAAATAAACAAACTGCAAGAATTACAAATAAACCCAGGGGTTCCAAGCTAGTCCGTTTTCGTAGATGTCGAAAAAGAATTACCTGCAGTCAAGGATAATCCAACCTGGATGCTGAAGTCTGGTTTTTCGTCATGTCCAAGTATCGGAATCAAACAAACAACCCGCGTCGGAACACGGAAGAAAGTTAAAAGACGGACTGCGGAAGTGGTCTATATATGGTGAAATATCGCGGGAAGAACGCAAATAAACAGACAAACTGTTTTGATTGTGGCTGAAGAATTATTTATTTAGATGTAAAATACGTATAGAGGTGTAATGAACTCGTGTTAATTCTCTAGCCATAAGACCAATATATTATTTTATAACATTTGCAGTTTGCGGGATCTAGTGACGACACGAGCCCTAATGAAAATAAAAAACGGACTATGTGACATGGTTCCATCAAAATGCCGAACTGCGGAAGTGGTCTGTATATCATGGAATATTGCGGGAAGAGCGCGATTAAACAGACAAACTGTTGTGATTGTGGCTGAGGAAATATTTATTTAAATGTAGAATACATATAGAGGTCTGATGAACTAATTATGATTCTCTTGCCATAAGAAAATATATTTATATGTGAAGTTTATAATTTACGGGATCGAGTAACGACGTGAGCCTCAATGAAAATTAAAATTAAAATAAAAACAGACTATATGACATGGTTCCATAAAGATATAATATAAGCTTCCGCCATGTTAGAAGTGCCAATTAGTTATAAAGTCTATATATGAACTAAAATTAGAAATAAAGAGAATTCATAGTGTGGGAAAAAATACAATACTTGAGATGGTGAAGACATCATTATACGTGGAAAATTAAAAAAGACTGGTTCTCAGAAAAAGGATTCCTCTGTTGGCAAGATTGAGAATTGCTAGATCAAAGAAGTGTAAAAAAGTACACAGAAGGTCCTCAACTCGAAAAAAACTGTTACATGAGGAAATCCCATGTAATATAGTGGTGGGAGACAATTCCTGAGACAGGAAAAGTGCGCGTGAACGCAAGAATAAAATTAAACTTCTATGTGTAAAATGACTTTAAGGAGATTCTTATCATGTGCTAGTTGGGTGCTTATTGTACTGTTACCAACATGTGTGAGATTTACAGTCATATCCTATTGCTCTTCAGGTGTTATAAAAGTGACACCTTAAATTGGACAATTAATTTAAGTTCTCTTCAGAAACCTCATTTTATATTTACTGGTGCTTATTCATATACCATTAAATGTACCCATATAAACATGAAAACAGGAGTTATATTTGAGAATTACAAAAAACATGCCATGTCTATTTTGTCATTCAGACCCTTCGGTGTTAGAGTTTGTAAAAAGTCTATCCACCATAGCTCTCTCTGAGATAACCATTTTTCATTGTTCCGATCTGACAAATGTTGAATCTGTTCTAGAACCTGAAACCTTAGTTGTGGGATGGTGTGTTTCATTTCAGTCCAATGTGAAACCAAGCTGGATGTTAACGTTTTGTTTCTTATTCGGCTTTTGTGCTCTGTAATTCTTACTTTTACTTTGCTTTCAGTTTTCCCTACGTAAAGTTTGCCACATGGGCACTTAATGGTGTAAATAACTTGAGCTGAATTACAGTCAGTTTGTTGTCTTAATTTGATTCTTTTTCCACTTTGAGGATGAACTATGAATGTTCCTTCCATGACATTATTGCAGTGAGTGCAATTATGGCATTTCTTCATTCCTAAATTGACTGGAGGTAATCTTGATTCTTTTTTTGGTCGGGTAACTAACTCGTGAAGGTTGGTGTTTCTAGTGTGAGCAAAGAGGGGTTTGTTTGCAATATGCCGCCAAAGTCATCTTCATTTTGCAGTAACTCCCATCTTGTATTGATGATTTTTTTAATTTCTTTCGATTGTAATGAAAATTTGCTTACAAATACTTGTCTCTCATTTTTTGTCTTTGCTTTGATTTGTATCAAATCTTGTCTTTGTAATGCTGCCACTTTGTTTTCCGGTGTTTGTGCAACTTCTTTGGGATATCCCCGTTCTTCAAATCTTTGTCTTAACAGCTCAGTTTCCTGATTTAGTGCTGGTTTGTTAGATGCTATCCGTTTGATTCGCACTAATTGGGAGTATGGTAAATTGCGCAACAAATTCCCTGGATGAAAACTGTTACAGGCTAAAGTGTTGTTTCTATCTGTTGGTTGTTATAAACTGTAGTTTCAATCTTGTTCTGTTGTAGTTGCACTAGTACAGCCAGATATGGTACTTGCTGATTGTTGGTGGTATAAGTGAATTGAATTCGCGGGTTTCTGGTGTTTAGTTCTTGTATTTTTTCAATCTATAATGTTTGCGGGCCCTTCCATAGTAGAAATATGTCATCTATGAATCGTTTGTAAAAAACGATATGTGTTTTCCAGGTGTTTTCAGTGAGAATGTAATCATGTTCGAATTTTATCATATATGTATTAGCAAAAGAGGGGGCCCCCGAAAACCCCATGGAGGTACCGCTTATTTGTAAAAAATAGTCATTCTTCCATCTAAAATACGAGTGTCGTAAACAAAATTGAAGCAGTTCCAAGAGGAGCACTTTGTTAGCCTCAATATGTGATGTTTGTAACAGTGCCCATTCACACGCGTCTAATCCTTCTGATAACGGGATTGAAGTGTACAAAGATGTCACATCAATAGTGCACAATGTGATACTCATATTCTCCAGGTTCAATGTTTCTAACAATTGTAAAAAGTGTGCTGTATCTCTCACATACGTTGTCCACCCTTGTACAAAGATTTGATGGAACTCGTCGATGTATTTTCCAAGAGGCTCAAACAAAGACCCACAGCCGCTGACTATGGGTCTCATTGGAGGGTCAGTCGCATGCTTATGAATTTTGGGGAGCATGTAAAGTTCCGGGCAGCGTGGGTATTTGGTAGTCATGAATTTTTTAGTGATTTCATTTATCCAACCCATTTCCAGAGCTTTCTTCAAAATTTCTTCCAGTGCTTTGGTTATTTCTTGAGTAGGATTACGAGGAAGGTTAAGGTAAGTTGTATCATCTTGAATATGTGCCTCTACCTTTGTTTCATAAAAAAGAGTGTCCATAATAACAAGTGCTCCTCCCTTGTCAGCTTATTTTATTGTTAATGTTGAATCATCTGCCAATTTTTTGAGGGTATGTAGTTCATGCTTGTTTAAGTTCGATCTGTGATGTTGATGCCAATTGACTTTTTGTAGGTCTTGTTTAACCAAGATTTCAAAGGTGTCTAAAATTTTGTGCGATGTTGGAGCCATGTATGTACTTGGTTCCTTAAACTGTTTGTATTCAGGTTTCTCTGTCTGTTGTGTGAATTCTGGTAGCGTAGGTACCACGTTTTCATAAAAATGTCTTAATCTTAGTACTCGCATGAACTTAAATAGAGACACTTCCGTTTCCAATTTGTTACTTTGATAGGTGGGTACGAAAACTGTACCTTTTTCCAAAATCATTAATTGTTGTTTCTCCAGTTTCTTGGAAGAGATATTGATGGCTAGACTCTGTTTTTGCTCCTTAAATTTTGACTTATTGTGTCCTTTTCCACGACGGGTCTTACATTGTCTGATGACTCTGGTGGTTTTCCAGCTGATGGGCCCTTGTCTAAAAAACTGGTCTGTTTAGGTATATTGCATGGGATTTCCTCATGTAACAGTTTTTTTCGAGTTGAGGACCTTCTCTGTACTTTTTTACACTTCTTTGATCTAGCAATTCTCAATCTTGCCAACAGAGGAATCCTTTTTCTGAGAACCAGTCTTTTTTAATTTTCCACGTATAATGATGTCTTCACCATCTCAAGTATTGTATTTTTTCCCACACTATGAATTCTCTTTATTTCTAATTTTAGTTCATATATAGACTTTATAACTAATTGGCACTTCTAACATGGCGGAAGCTTATATTATATCCTTATGGAACCATGTCATATAGTCTGTTTTTATTTTCATTGGGGCTTGTGTCGTCACTAGATCCCGCAAACTGCAAACGTTATAAAATAATATATTGTTCTTATGGCTAGAGAATTAACACGAGTTCATTACACCTCTATACGTATTTTACATCTAAATAAATAATTCTTCAGCCACAATCAAAGCAGTTTGTCTGTTTATTTGCGTTCTTCCCGCGATATTTCACGATATATAGACCACTTCCGCAGTCCGTCTTTTAACTTTCTTCCGCGTTCCGACGCGGGTTGTTTGTTTGATTCCAATACTTGGACATGACGAAAAACCAGACTTCAGCATCCAGGTTCTATTATCCTTGACTGCAGGTAATTCTTTTTCGACATCTACGAAAACGGACTAGCTTGGAACCCCTGGGTTTATTTGTAATTCTTGCCGTTTGTTTATTTTCCTGTCTAGCCTTGCAGAGTAGCTCTTTTCTAGTTGAAGTATACTTCGCCTCCACGTAACTCCGTAGAAGAAACAGTCTCGGGTTTTTTTACCTCTTTACTTCAATCTGCAGGTACATAGCCTCTTTATAATTATGCTCTTTGACTATTTTGATGTGACGACTAATATTTTGGAGAGCCAAGCATCTTGTTAAGTTTTCTGTCCTGTCTGTACCAGTTCCATCCACAGGTGTTAAGCACAGTCTTACCGACACGTTATACTTCAATATTTCCTTCCATACTGGTACTATCGAAACCGTCTGGAAGCATACTCTGTTCTCCCAAGTTGTTTAGAGTTCCAGTCATAAGGTAGAGTGTACGCTATTTTAGTCACTGTACGTCCAGTTAGATATAGGGCACACCAGTTAACTTCAACTTCTTATTGTTACCCAGAGCATTATTTGAAGGACGATTACGCTGATCATACGGGCTAGCAGTTACTGATCAACCACGGTTACTCCGAAAATAGTCATTTTCTTCAAGCAAGGAAGGTACGCTTCTCTTTTTGATTTATTTTTCAGCTCTCTACATACAATTCTTAAACGACAACAGTTACTTGAATTAAAAAAAAAAAAAATTATAGCAACCAAGTGCCAGTAAGCTCACAGCCCAGTCTGCACTTCAGTCATATTCATGGTAAGAAGTTCGTTTAAATCACCACAGCACTTTATTTAAGTTCAGATTAAATTACAGGGTTACATTAGTACACTTAACAAAAACACAGACCAACCTGTTTAATAATTTATTAAATCAATGAGTTCAGTTTGACCACTCTTATAGGTTATGACTTAAACAATTACCTTGGAAATGCTGTTGTACTATTTATTTGGGTGCCACCAACTATGTATGTATTCTGAACATGTCATGATTTACAAGAGTTGTTGATGAAATAAGCAGTATATGATGCAATTTACTTATTAATGTACTGTTAGTGCTGTATGACGGTTTCTAAAAAATGATTATAACTTTATTTTTTCAGCTCCCCTGACGAAGGGATACTCTCCCGAAATGCCCCTGACGAAGGGATACTCTCCCGAAAGGCATTGGGATTTGATCATGTATTAGTCTAATTTATTTTCCAAATTTTGCTTGAATAATGATTGTATTGTCTAACACAAAATTGAACAATACTGATTGCTGATGAAAAAAGTATACACTTTAGAAGAATTGTTATTGAAGATATGATTTATTCAAAATTAAAATTGTGATTAGCATATTAAGCATTTATGAATTTTGTGTTTACACAGGCAGATGGATATCAGCCATAGGTAGTGCGAGTAGGCATGTAAAGTTCCGGACAGCGTGGGTATTTGGTAGTCATGAATTTTTTAGTGATTTCATTTATCCAACCCATTTCCAGAGCTTTCTTCAAAATTTCTTCCAGTGCTTTGGTTATTTTTTGAATAGGATTATGAGGAAGGTTAAGGTAAGTTGTATCATCTTGAATATGTGCCTCTACCTTTGTTTCATAAAAAAGAGTGTCCATAATAACAAGTGCTCCTCCCTTGTCAGCTTATTTTATTGTTAATGTTGGATCATCTGCCAATTTTTTGAGGGTATGTAGTTCATGCTTGTTTAAGTTCGATCTGTGATGTTGATGCCAATTGACTTTTTGTAGGTCTTGTTTAACCAAGATTTCAAAGGTGTCTAAAATTTTGTGCGATGTTGGAGCCATGTATGTACTTGGTTCCTTAAACTGTTTGTATTCAGGTTTCTCTGTCTGTTGTGTGAATTCTGGTAGCGTAGGTACCACGTTTTCATAAAAATGTCTTAATCTTAGTACTCGCATGAACTTAAATAGAGACACTTCCGTTTCCAGTTTGTTACTTTGATAGGTGAGTACGAAAACTGTACCTTTTTCCAAAATCATTAATTGTTGTTTCTCCAGTTTCTTGGAAGAGATATTGATGGCTAGACTCTGTTTTTGCTCCTTAAATTTTGACTTATTGTGTCCTTTTCCACGACGGGTCTTACATTGTCTGATGACTCTGGTGGTTTTCCAGCTGATGGGCCCTTGTCTAAAAAACTGGTCTGTTTAGGTATATTACATGGGATTTCCTCATGTAACAGTTTTTTTCGAGTTGAGGACCTTCTGTGTACTTTTTTACACTTCTTTGATCTAGCAATTCTCAATCTTGCCAACAGAGGAATCCTTTTTCTGAGAACCAGTCTTTTTTAATTTTCCACGTATAATGATGTCTTCACCATCTCAAGTATTGTATTTTTTCCCACACTATGAATTCTCTTTATTTCTAATTTTAGTTCATATATAGACTTTATAACTAATTGGCACTTCTAACATGGCGGAAGCTTATATTATATCTTTATGGAACCATGTCATATAGTCTGTTTTTATTTTCATTGGGGCTGGTGTCGTCACTAGATCCCGCAAACTGCAAACGTTATAAAATAATATATTGTTCTTATGGCTAGAGAATTAACACGAGTTCATTACACCTCTATACGTATTTTACATCTAAATAAATAATTCTTCAGCCACAATCAAAGCAGTTTGTCTGTTTATTTGCGTTCTTCCCGCGATATTTCACGATATATAGACCACTTCCGCAGTCCGTCTTTTAACTTTCTTCCGCATTCCGACGCGGGTTGTTTGTTTGATTCCGATACTTGGACATGACGAAAAACCAGACTTCAGCATCCAGGTTCTATTATCCTTGACTGCAGGTAATTCTTTTTCGACATCTACGAAAACGGACTAGCTTGGAACCCCTGGGTTTATTTGTAATTCTTGCCGTTTGTTTATTTTCCTGTCTAGCCTTGCAGAGTAGCTCTTTTCTAGTTGAAGTATACTTCGCCTCCACGTAACTCCGTAGAAGAAACAGTCTCGGGTTTTTTTACCTCTTTACTTCAATCTGCAGGTACATAGCCTCTTTATAATTATGCTCTTTGACTATTTTGATGTGACGACTAATATTTTGGAGAGCCAAGCATCTTGTTAAGTTTTCTGTCCTGTCTGTACCAGTTCCATCCACAGGTGTTAAGCACAGTCTTACCGACACGTTATACTTCAATATTTCCTTCCATACTGGTACTATCGAAACCGTCTGGAAGCATACTCTGTTCTCCCAAGTTGTTTAGAGTTCCAGTCATAAGGTAGAGTGTACGCTATTTTAGTCACTGTACGTCCAGTTAGATATAGGGCACACCAGTTAACTTCAACTTTTTATTGTTACCCAGAGCATTATTTGAAGGACGATTACGCTGATCATACGGGCTAGCAGTTACTGATCAACCACGGTTACTCCGAAAATAGTCATTTTCTTCAAGCAAGGAAGGTACGCTTCTCTTTTTGATTTATTTTTCAGCTCTCTACATACAATTCTTAAACGACAACAGTTACTTGAATTAAAAATAATTTTTTTTTATAGCAACCAAGTGCCAGTAAGCTCACAGCCCAGTCTGCACTTCAGTCATATTCATGGTAAGAAGTTCGTTTAAATCACCACAGCACTTTATTTAAGTTCAGATTAAATTACAGGGTTACATTAGTACACTTAACAAAAACACAGACCAACCTGTTTAATAATTTATTAAATCAATGAGTTCAGTTTGACCACTCTTATAGGTTATGACTTAAACAATTACCTTGGAAATGCTGTTGTACTATTTATTTGGGTGCCACCAACTATGTATGTATTCTGAACATGTCATGATTTACAAGAGTTGTTGATGAAATAAGCAGTATATGATGCAATTTACTTATTAATGTACTGTTAGTGCTGTATGACGGTTTCTAAAAAATGATTATCACTTTATTTTTTCAGCTCCCCTGACGAAGGGATACTCTCCCGAAATGCATTGGGATTTGATCATGTATTAGTCTAATTTATTTTCCAAATTTTGCTTGAATAATGATTGTATTGTCTAACACAAAATTGAACAATACTGATTGCTGATGAAAAAAGTATACACTTTAGAAGAATTGTTAATGAAGATATGATTTATTCAAAATTAAAATTGTGATTAGCATATTAAGCATTTATGAATTTTGTGTTTACACAGGCAGATGGATATCAGCCATAGGTAGTGCGAGTAGGGTCTAATGACTTGTGTCACTAGAGTAGTTTCCTATCGTATGTCAGTGGAGGGTGGCTCCTCCTTCCCTCTCAGCACACCCGTTTAAAATTGGACAAGAAAATTTGATAAGTCTAAGATTGCACATAAAGGAGTGCACTACTCAACCCCCACAGTGATCTCTCTACACGCAGGCTTGCAGCAGGTGCGCCACTGGCACGCCAAAGGCAATCCCGTCTGCACCCATCCGCACCTGGACTGGGCCCAGGGCCATTCCCTTTCACATTTTTTACCCATTCTCACACAGCAAGGCACTATCCTATACCAGCAGGCAACTAAAAAACATACTATGCGCCATTAATGACAAACAGATTTGCCCTCGTTCCAACTTGGATACTTTAACTACCCAGTCTACCGCCTGTTGCCCAAACTGCCCATTCACATTACACACTATTGAAAAGCCATTACCTACTTGCACCCGCCCTCTGTCCACAAAGCACAGAATAATTCACTCGGCACTTATAAATGCACGTTCCCTCCCCAAACACAAATACGAAATACTGAATCTCTTAGAGGACTACAAACTAGACCTCTTATTCATAACTGAAACGTTTGGTGATCCCTCATCCGGACCAGACTTCTCCACTGCAACCCCTGACGGCTTCGGAGTCTGCAGATTCGACAGATCCCGAAAAAGAAGGTGGAGGACTGGCGCTCATTTACCGAGACAAATACTCAGTCAGGACAGAGTTAATTCTCACTAAGAGCTGTGAAGCCTTTATCTTCACGATAATACTCACTCACTCCCACTCCTTCAAAGGCATCCTTCTGTACCGCCCACCGGGATCACAAGCTGAATTTCTCTCAGCCATGGGCCATCTACTAGAACCATTAGCAGGAGAATCTAACTTCACCATCTTGGGAGACTTCAATTTTCACCTTGAAGCTCACAACGACTAAGTTACCCAGTCCTCCTAGCAGAACTTGAGGCGGTAGGACTTCCCCAACTAGTTACAAGGCCCACACACTCCGCCGGCCAGACGCTGGATGGGCTGTTCTCTAACAACCAGCAAATCTCCCTAGAAAACGTCCTCCCTCTACCCTGGACGGACCACTGTGCTGTTCTTTTTGTCATTCAGATAGAAAGCGCCACCCCCATCATGCCAGCTTTCTTCCCCCAAAGAGTTCAAGGCATTGGGTGGTATTGCCCCTCATGTCCTCAAATCATACCTGCTGACCACTGAGCACGACTTGCCGCACTATCCTGAACTGGCGGCCACTAACTATACGCAATGGCTTCACACTGCTTTCAACACCTTGGTCTCTAAAAACAGAAAAACACCATCTGCCCCTTGGTTCTCTAAGACATTAAGACCTGAGAAACAAAAGTGCAGGAGCTTAGAAAGACGCTGGCGTTCAGACTACAACCTCGCAGAAAAAACTTGCTACAAGGAGGCAATGACTAAATATAATTGCCATCTAATCACAGAGAAAAGCAAGTACTACCTCAACCAAATAGAAACAGCACAAGACTCTGTTAAACAGCTGTTCCAGGTCGTGACAAAGCTATCAGGACCAGGGACCAACTCTCCCATATTTCCCACGCAAACTACCTGTAACTAGCTAGCCACTTCTTTTCAGAAAAAGTCAGCCATATCTACGCTAACTTCTCAGCCCATTCTAAGACCAATAATCTAATCAACGCTTTTAACGATGACAAAAACCTTCCCAACCCTCCTGAAGTCAGCCCCACTGATGTTAATTCCAACCCTATTTTTTCAGAATTCAGCCATGTTTCCTCAGATCAGATCATCAACCTTATTTCCACTATCAAATCTGGATCCCCTAATGATCCATGACCCCCAACCACGTTGAAACTGATTGCCGATATCATAGGCCCCAAACTGGCAATCATCTGCAACTCAGTGTTCAGGACAGGCACCTACGCTTCCACCTGGATAAAAGGTGTCATCAAGCCGGTACTAAAGAAGAATAACCTCCACCCTACAGAGACCAAAAACTACAGACCAATTGCATGTCTCCCTTTACCCGCAAAAATCTTTGAAAAGGTGATGAACACTCAGCTGGCCCATTTAATCGATGTCAACAACCTTCTAGATGACACCCAATTTGGCTTTAGAAAAGGCAACGGCACCGAAACAGCCCTCATTACGGCATTCAATGAAATTAGGATGATACTCGGCCATGGGGGTGCTGCGGTACTGGTGCTGCTGGATCTCTCAGTAGCATTTGAGACGGTCGACCACACAACCCTGGTCGACCGTGTCTCAGCCATAGGCATCAGAGCCAGAGCCAAGGCCCTCCTGGCCTCCTTTCTATCCAATCGCTCCCATCTAGGGACTCTTGGTGACTTTAAATCCCCATCATTTGCACTCCTGTGCAGTGTGCTGCAGGGATCATCGCTGAGTCCGACCTTGTTTAATATATACATGTCGGACCTGGTGAGGATCATCAAGTCCTTTGACATGCGACTAACCTCATACGCTGACGATACACAACTGGTGTTAGCGGTTCATAAGAATGGAGGGACAGTCGCGGCAAACTTCCAAAAGGGAATGCTTGCAATCAGCACTTGGATGGCAAACAACTGCCTCAAATTAAATTCAGACAAGACTGAGGTGATGATCTTTGGTAATCTCTCTCCTAATTGGTCCCCTACCTGGTGACCAGCAGATTTAGGCTCACCCCCGTCCCCCGTCACAAAGGTCAGAAACCTAGGTGTCATATTGGACGACAAGTTGTCTTTTATACACCATGCAAACGCAGTTGTCACTTCATCCTTCCATACCATCTGGATGTTTAAAAAACTTCTACCTTTCCTCCCACCTAGCGCCGGCAGGACTCTTATCAGCACGCTGGTCATGTCAAATGTAGATTATTGCAATGGTCTACTTATCAATGCCCAGGTAAGAGACCTAAACAAGTTAGAACTAATGCAAAACTCAGCGACAAAGATTCGGTCAGGCACCCTCAAATTTAAACCAATATCCAAGGTGGTACGACAGATTCACTGGTTACCTATCAGGAGTAGAACCAAGTTCAAGGCTCTATGCATTGCCTATAAGGCAATCCACAACACAGGACCTGGGTTCCTCAAGAAAACTCTGTTCCTACATGCCAAGTAGACCCTTGCTCTCATCAGCAGCAAACTTGCTGAATGTCCCCAGAACCAAGAAAGTTTCTTGGGGCAACAGAAGATTCACTGTCGCCACTGCCGGACTATGGAACACTCTCCCCCTTCACATCAACACCATTTCCACCCTGTTTACCTTCTGGAAACAAAGACCTGGCTTTTTAGCCAATAAATCACCTGCTCCTAGTCCTTCCTCTGCCCAGCCATCCTAGAGCCGAGACAACTAAGGGTATTTGCACACTCTACAAGTTGCTTACATAAATCAATAAATAAATCTTCATTTCCTGTGAAAGCACAATTCAATATCAGAGCTCTCAAAGCAGTCACAAATATGTCAATATTTTCATCCCTTTTTTGATCATGTGACAAAAATGTATAAAGCTCCAGAATAGCACTGGTTTCGTTACCAAAGTATGAATCACGTTGTTTCAGAGTTTTCGTATACAATGGGGCGCTATCCCTTTCTTCCTGAGAGGGAATATCCAGTAAAGTTCAATAAATCCTTAATCCTTCTTTACATAACGAATGTAACAAAATAGCTTGTTTCCTCTCATCCCCTATCCTTTCATTACCAGCAGCCAACATGTATATTTTGAAACCATCAATCCATTCTTCCCAAGGAACTGTAGGATCCCCAGTACAAGCTAAAAATGGCGGTGGAACAGTCAGATAATGCATCATTTTAAGTAATATGCTCCAAAAATTATGCTGTAAAAACAAAATTATGCTGCAAAAATGAAGTGTGAATCAAATAACTGTAGATTGTAAATGATAAAATGACCTAAATGATAACAGTGGCAGTGCAAGTACGTCTACTTCTTCTTTGACAGCCTTGTAGAATCTAAAATGAGCACAATAACACAGTAGTTACCCTGAATAGGTGCGTGCTTCACTATGGAACTGTGTACACACATTAATCCCTTTAACTTGCTTCGATGAGTGAACTCACAATTTTTACAGATGTGTGCATCACCGTGGAATAGCGTGCATCTAATGAAATATTATGAAAAGTGTGTGCACCGCTTGCCAAGTAAACAGAAGAAAAGCAGCTTCAGTGCGGCTGGTGTTGCTTTGAAACTACAAACAATAATGCAGCGTCAGCGCTACACAGCTTTGTCAGGCAACCTTAACAGAGGATGCTAAGTGCTGATGTTCTCACACGCTGTGAGCATAATGAAGATCACACGCATTGCCACGGCCACCAACTTGCCACGGACTCGCAATGGTGCTCGAGGCGTTGACAACGTTGTTGCTGGACAACAAAATCACAAATATATTCACTGTACAATACCAAGATGGGCCAAATGGACCTCCTATGATACTGTTGAAGCGAAATTGAAAATAAATTCCAATGAAAGTCTAATCGTCCTGTGCACCTCCTCTCGAGGAGTCTAGCGGGCTTTCTGGTTCCTTTAGGTGCATTTTGGGGCAAACCCTCTCATCTACTCCAGGTGGAGGCAGAAAGACTGTTATCCCTTTATGGGTTGAGAACATGGCCCCAAGCATGTTGGGCTGCCCAAAGCCCTTTCTTTTATCAAAATATTTTCTTTATGTTTTGTGGGCTTTCTACAACCTGAAGGGTAGATTGGGGGCAGATACCCCAATCCACCCCCCTCATAGGAGAAGAAAGTATCGGTGAAATGGGGGGGAGCAGAAACTCTTGCCCAAGTGTCTGCTCCCCTTGTTCAAAATAATTCCTGATGTGTAGTGGTTGCATCAGGTGATCATATTCCAGTGTGATCACCTGGTGCTTTGGCAGAAAGGGAGGTATCCCTGGAAACCCGAGTATCACAGTTTTCCATGCTTGTATCTATTTTGACACAGTTCCTTGGGAGCACAGAGAATGTAACTGATTTCAGCCTACTCATGCTCCCAAGGAAGCCAGGGAGCTGTTTCTTGGGTATCAATCCTGCCAATTATGTGATTGCATCACTGGCACAGTTGCGGCATTGGCAGGATGGTTACACCTGCGTGGGCTAGCACAGGGGAGGTTCCCGCTCTGGTCCAGGGAACTGTGGCAGTAAGGGGCACCAGAGTAGCACACAACAGCTGCTGCTTTGGTCCTGGGCATTAGGGTATGACCTTCAGGTCTACAGCACCCAGTTGTGAGTGCTCTCAGGCATAGAGGTCATGTAAATAGTATTGAAGGGGTTAAGATATTGTGTGTAAGTACATGCATTAAAGAGCACACACTGGTTTTAGTCTCCCAAAAGGACGACCAGAGCTCCATCACCAAAATATAATGAGAGCACAAATGGAACAATGTAATAATCAATGAAACACTATAGCCTTGATGGACAGCACACTCAAGAAAAGGCAAACCATGAAAAATATATAAAACCCAATGGCTGAAGGAAGCTCACCCAAATCCCCCTCTCTCTCTCTATGTATTTCTTATTGTACTTTTTGGAGAATTGATATCATGATGCTTTCCATTCCAGACGTAAAAAGGTCTTGAGCCTGAAAACTAACAGTGGATATGTGTGGGACCCCTCTCTCCGTTTTCAAAAAGAAAAGCACCTTTATACTTGATGTTATCACATATTTCAATAGGGCGACATTTTTAAATCAGTCTCTAGACTCGGTTTTCTTTTGTATCAATTCTTTTTACAACTACATACACACACACACACACTCTATCTATTTGTCGCTCATCCTCTCTCTTTCTCTCTCAACTGGCCCATCCACACCCAATTGTTTCCGAGCTTCTCATTTAATAGCCCCACAAATGTCCTTTTAACTTTGAAGTAGCAGCCATTTAAGAGGGACATTATGAATATTTACCAAGAATGCCCCTACAAAATAGTATCATTATAAATTAAGTGTCGCAATAAGCTTTTCATTAGCATCTACTTTATCAGCCACTACAAATTAATTAAAAATAAATGGGATGTTAATTGAATTCTCAGTAATATCTGACAGTTCATTAACATGTTATTTAAGTATCAGAATAGCAATTGGCTGGTTCTTTGGCACAATTTGTGCCTCTTTGGCGACAGACACTGATCAACGTTTTCTGTCATAAGCTCACTTCAAAAAAACTTTCTTTGTTTTACATCAAACAATTCAGACACAAGCTACTTTAATTAGTGCACACAAATAAAACAATGATTGATACAACCATAAACCTAGCAAAGGAGCACAAACCATGTTTAGTCACAGCTCAAGAAAGCAGACGTGTTTTGGGAGCATTTCTTGGTTGATTATTTTTTTGATAAAACATTATGTTACAATTATTTCAGGCTGAGTGATGAATGTCCAGTCACATAAGGTAGTGGAGCCTCGGAATTATAAGGTCAGAGGGGGGCAGGCTTTATCACTGAGATTCTCCAGCTGCTGAAAGCAGACAAAGGGCCTGATCTAGAGATGTCTGTCGGGCCTATTGACATCTTCAGTCATTGGCAGGAGCCGCCATTATTGCGGTTCCTGTCAATGTGTTAAAGGTGTCACTGGCCGCTCCATCAAACAGTACAGCCACCCATTGCACTTTTGACACATTTTTCTTTTTTTGAAAACACAATACCAAAGAGGATTTTTTGTCTCCCATGGTGTGAGAGTGAGGGGGAGCGGGGGTCATTATTTTCCTTTTTTATACTGTCCCTCCTGGCAGTGACAACCTGTATATCAGGCGGGTGGCCTGATGGTTTGGTGAAGAGGGTACTTAATTGCTGATATGATAGAGGACGCTCTCTACTATTCTAAACCAGGCCCGAAATGTCTATATATAAGTTCATCAGAAAATAGGGGAAAACTGCAGGAACCAAAGTAATGTCATTGATTTCTGTATGTTATTCCACATTTAATTGTGTTTAGCCATAATTTCCCCAAGGGAGGTATTCGGAGGGGGGATATACTGGGTCAAACTCGTTTTAACTTTTGTTGGTCCATTAATTGGTTCTCTAAGAGTTCTGACGTGTAATAGACAGAAGCTGCTGGATGCAGGATGCATGGATGCACTTCTCCCATTGCAACACAATATAATGCATGCAGCAAGGACTGGCACCATTTAGACAGTTTTTAAATCTATAATTTCCCATTAAATCACCTGGTTTTTCAATATGCCATGTAATATTATGTCTGCTCCCAACGCTATTGAGAGTTAAGAAGGAATCAAAAGCCTTTCCCTACAAAGCTGCTTATGACCAACTATCTTTTTAAACTAAAGAGTTCATCTTGTGTGCATAATTAAGTTATTTAAGTCACTTAACCTACTATTGTAATTGGACCTACGTCCTCAGATTTTGCTGTGGACTTTAAAATTCCTATATGTACACGTTTATATAAGAAAGTACAACTAGTCCAAGAAAGTATTTCTGTTGAGAAGGGGAGCAAGTTTCACAAAATGTGTTCTGGTACCCAGGACAAGAGATCCAATTGTATTATATATGCATAGGATTTCAGGTGGGGGCAATGCAAAGGTGATATCCACTTATAAAATGCATTAATTCTGATCTATTTTAAGGCTGGCAACGTATTTTGTAGTGTAACAAGTATCCATAACCAATTAGAAAATCTTCGCTCGTGCACTATTCTGCTACCTGCCTATTTGCACACACACACACACTGCCATGTTGACTCAAACACTGCACACCCTGGTCTCTGCCGCTTCTCCTTCCATTAATGCTTTTGTTCACTACCTCACACCTCTGCTTCCTAGCCCTGTCTACTCACACACTGTGCCTATCCACACACTTTCCTTTCTGCTTACACACTGCCCCATCTTGTCCCTGCACCTTCTACGCACATATTGCTTCTTGCCCCTACTGAAACTAATCTGTCCATTTCATCACATACTTCTTCCTTTCTCCCTGCTTTGTATGATGACATGTTGCCCTCTTCTACCCACACACTGCCTCATCTGCTCATTGCCTTCCATTCTACTGTAACACTCCCCCAATGTTGCCTGCCCATGTGCTCACACACTGACACCTTGCTCACACCTTGACCATCTGCTCCATGCCTATTCTGCTTATCATAACTGACCCATTGCTGCTTCCGCTTCTACTCACACACTCCCCCATCTGCTTTCATACTGACCCATTTGCTTCCTGCACCGTCTACTCACACAGTGCCCCTTCTGCTCACAGACTGCCGTCTTTGTTCACTCACCACTGCCCTCTTCTAGCTGTCCCTTCTCCTCACTGACTGCCCGCTTTGATTTCTGTCCCTTCTGCTCACACCCTGTGACCTCCGTAGTCTTCACTTTTGCTCTCACAACAAAGCCATCTTAAGGATTTTGGGAGCACTGGACAAGACATATTTTGGCGGCCCTATAAAGAACAAATTTGAATTTGATTACCCATTTCACGCTAATTTAAGCCTGCAAGATGCCAAATAACTTTAACAGGGTCGCATAATAAAAGTTGCAAAATGACTTGTCTGGGACCCCAGAAATCCATAAGATAATACTGAGTAGAAAGGCAGAGTTGGGAGTAGTGGTAGGCAGAATGGGAGAGCAGCTTAGATTGAGAAACTGAATAGAGAGATCAAATAGAAAGTTCACTTTCCCAGGGGGACCCTTGAACGTTGGAGGCCTTGGGCAATTGGCCATTTTGCCCATGGCTTAAAATGTCTATATCTCACAGTGTTCTGCCTAGCAGCATTTCCTGCAACAATACCTTCACAGGTCACATTTGCTCGCTCTTCAGAAATGGAGGGACTTAGATTTCAGACTCTTCAAGAGAAAAGCTCAGAATAACTGAATTGCTTGGTCTCTGCCCCAGCACCTACGCCTCTAACCTGAAAATGTTGCTGGGGTCCTTAGGCCCAGAGACTCATTGAAGTTGGCTCCTAAGGAGTTGATGCATTTAGAGCACTTTTTGTCACAGGAAAGCATACGTTCTGTGGTACATGGGTTGTTCTTTCTTAGAAGTGATGGGGAAAAGTTACCTTGATTGGTTTCTCCATCAATTTAATTTTTTACTTTCAAAGGTTGTTTCTAATTCTGAAGCCTTACTTAGTGGAGGTGCATGGAATACTGATATTGATACCTTAACCATAAATCTCTGTTTTGGTCATCATGAAGTACTGTTTACAGTTTAAACTTGGTTGTTTTAATCATAAAGTGATGGTCTTACAAATAGGAACTTGTGGGAAGGTCATATACGTTGTGCAGTAAGGACTGCTGATGAAGATCCTAAATGTCTATAATGCAATCACTTCTTCCCTGGCATTACTACTTCGTCTTTTTTTCTCATCACAGTTCATACATTTTGAGGATGAGTTATGTCAGGATAGACAGTATTTAGTTTCTATTGGTGATTGCCGGTGCATACCACCTGCACTGATTTCTGGCGGCAAAACTCTTTGGCCCACATGCATCATTGTTTCATTTTGCACTTCCTAATTTGCGATTTTTAGGGAATCGCAAATTAGGAAATGCAAAATGGGATGCATGTACATTTTCGCAAAATATTTGAGAATCAGTAAAAATCGCAATTTTTACCGATTCTCAAATATTATGCGATTAGCAAAGTGCAAATTCGCAATTCCCATTCATTCCTATGGGCTAAAATGCCCATAGGAATGAATGGGAATTGCGAATTCGCAATTTGAAATTGCAATTCAGCAATGCATTTCAAGGGTGGAGAGGGGGGTCCAAATGACCCCCCCTTCACCCATGAAATGTACTTTTGAGTATAAGTTACATACACACATGTCCTAAAAAATGCATGTTTGTGCTTTTTTAAACAATTTCGCAAATTACCACGAGGTTCAACTTCGTGGTAATTTGCACTTGCAATTTCAAATTTCGCAATTTGAAATCAAATGATGCATACCATTTTAGAAATCGCTAAATTGCGATTTCTGAAATGCTATCGCAATTTTAGAAATCGCAAAAAAGTTGCGATTTCCAAAAAAGCATGATGCATCTCAAAAAGCATTTTTGGAATCGCAAACGGCCGATTTTAAGGAATCGCACCGTTTGCGACTCTAAAAATGCTTGATGCATGTGGGCCTTTGCGACATCCTACACCTCCCTAGCCCAGGTCTGCTGCTGCATTAACATAATCGGGCAGCAGGATAGTTCTTCTTTTATTTTCAATGGGACTAGAAATAGAAGAATAGCCAAAACCTACATCATTTACGTGCATTTTTCTTCTATTTCCGTGTGCAACAATGGCAGTAGAAGTGGACTGCTTGCTACTCTGGCTGGTGTGCATGTTGCGCACAGTGGGGCTGTCTATTCAGCTGGCAGGTGGGCAGCAATCAGAGATGATCAGAGGCTCGGGCGGTGGTGGTACTGTAGCTGCAGGTAAAGCCTTCCACGACTCCTGCATACACTCAAGACAAATTGTGGGGGCTTGCACTTATTTTTGTATAAATTGAGCACTCTGTATAAATGTGTTACTGAGGAGATCTTCCTTTGTGTCAGTAGCTAAGATTTGGTTATGACAGGGCTCACAGTATGAACAATGGGACAAGGACCATAGCAAGTGAGCCTTACCTTCACCTATCTTCATTGTCCATGTATTAGTTTAAATAGAAACAGCTCATAAATACTAACATTAGCTCTGGGAGACATTTTAATTATGCTATCAAAATTTTTATAATTCCCGAATTTCATGTTACTTGGAATTCCCAAAGGACCTGAAATTTTGCTTTGCACAACATGAGTAAATGCATTGATTAGATTTTGAATATACATCTGGCTCTACTAGGAAAAATATATGTAGCCACCCACTATATTTACATAATACAGCACACTCAGATTAAATAGATAATGCTTTAGAGCATGAAGAACTAAATTTGTGTTCCACCTATCCCCCTTTGATGGACAGAATAGCAGTCAAACAGAACAAATAAACCATCTCAAATTGTTTTTGCATTCATCATTTTATACCTTGACTTTTCCATCCCCTTTATCTCATCATAAACCTTACACTGCTACTCTACTACTGCGACTCTTCTAGTTTAACTTTATCCCTCTTTCTCATGATTCCTTTTCATCAATCACCACTTTGTTCGATCTAATATATTTGAATCCCTTAACCATAGTAAACAAGACTAAAGATAGGCCTCATTACAGCATATAAAAGTCCACTACCCATCTTTTCAAGCAAACCACCCATTGCAGCAAATCCCTTTCCAACTACTTTGAAAGCACCAGTTGCTTCCAATTCTTTCAGATACTGATCTAACCCAGCAATATTTTTCACAAGCCCTCTTATCTCCTTGCTCTTACAATGCATGAAGGTCACTGCAGACCCAAACCCTGTCTGCGAAAGCCGGAAGAGGTAGCACGAAGAGAGTAACAATCTACGGAACCGAGTAAAAGAAAATAAGATAAAGTCAAGATATCGACCCAAGATACATCCAGAACCAAGAAAAGAGACAACAGTATTGCACTAAATGGATTGAAAAAACCAATGGTGATGCCCTACAACCTAATTACAGCCCTGATGAAGACCACACAACAAAAGTTGACCTTGTCCTAACGATAAGACGGTCGAAACGCGTTGGCATTACTTAGTGGATTGGAGACCTTTATGCTCTATAACTACACTTATATATATATATAAGAAAAAAAGACTTACTTCCGGAAGAAAATATTTGTTGATAGTAACTTTCTCCTACACTATTTAGGACTACTGATTTAATCTAAAATCTGAGGGACATATATTTCTACCCCAGATCTAACACTTGTTAAAGTATATAGTAGGATGCTTAGAAAAGATTTGAATGTACTAACCAAATGAAATGTACAGTTTAACTTATTTGACCGTACTGTGAATGTATATATGTTTTTGTGTAAAGTCATATGCTTTGGTGATACAAACACGTTTTTTTGTGGTAATAACCCCTATATAATTTGTTGTGTATAAGAGGAGAGCCTTTGAAAAAAATGCAGATACCAATATATATAAAAAATATAAAGCAAAACTAAATGAGTGACAACGCAGAGTCAATAAAAGGGACTTCTGTGACAAGACTGACTTTTCATTTATGGTGTCAGAGGTAGTATTGTTGTTAAATATTGTTATAGATTCCACCTCTGACCCCCTTAACTGAATCAACCCCCCTTTTTTTCAAAACTTTCAGGACTCTGGGCGCCCGACACTTGTATACCCGCGCTACAGTAGGCTACAGGGAGAAACAGATGGTAATAGATCAAGCATCCCAATCGGTGCGGAATGCCATCTATACATTTACAGATATATGGGGGACCATGAAGGATTACAAACCAGTTATGCAGCAATATTCTTTAGAAACCATGGAAAACTATTTAATTTCCCTATGGGAACAATGTTTTGCAGATGGGCGAGCCCCACAGGTCTTATATGACATTGTGGACCGGGCCCATACATTTGAATTAGGATTAGAAGACGTATATCGGAATCTGGTGACTATAATGAAGTATCCGGAAAGGCTGTTCACTAAATGCCCGAATTGGGACTCTCAGAATCCCATGCGGGAAGTCCATCCAATTTACCATCCCGAAATCCCTGAGGTCAGGGACAATGGTAATCAAATCATTCAAGCTCGCGTTGAAGCCTGGTTCCAAAAGCAATGGGTTTATACCCCTTGGAAAATAAGTGAGATTCTTTCCCTGAAGTCCCAGCTAACTGACCCTAGGAAAAATCCCACTGTTTATTATAAGGAACTCACTGAGGCCGCTTCATCGGCTGTGATGACCTTAGCCAATAAGGAATTATTTTTTGTGTTACTGGTCCCTGTCGATGTATGGCGACAGGTGCACGATCATCACCATGTTAACAAGTTAGGAGGAACTTGGGATCAAATTAAAGACTGGTACAAGGATCGGAAACCCGGCGATAAACCTAAACCGGAAATTTTAGCTTTGCCAGGTTGAATCATTACATATATGCATTCTTTAACCCCACCCTGAAAGGTGGATTGGGATAAATTACCCACCTGCAAACAGAAGAAGGATGAGAGTGTGTCTGATTTCTTTACTCGATTTGAGGGGGTATTCATTGATTTTAGTGGGCAAGATTTGTCAGTGGAAGGTGGGATAAGAATATTCGTTGATCGTTATGTGACTAATCTGTTGCCCGAAATATCTGCCCGGCTCCAGGTAGCATAAAGTACTTGGATCACCTCTACTCCTTCCCTTATTTTGAGTATGGCCCAATATTATGAACATAGGGAAAACAAGAGTAAAGATAAGTCTGACAAAAGGACGAAGGATCTTCAGACTCGAGTGTTAATACAGCAAGTAGCCAGAGGACGGGGTAGAGACACAGTGGGAAGAGGGTTTGTTCCAAGAGGGGCAGGAGCAGAACAAGGAGGAGGTCCAGCTGTTAATTTGGGAGCAAACCAATGTGCTTACTGTAAACAGGAAGGGCATTGGCGAGCTCAGTATCCTTTCCTCTTGGCATAAAACGGAGGAAGAGGACGAGGAGGAGTTGATCGAAGTGACATGAGAAGAGAAGTGGTGATACGAGGTGAGGCAGGGGGAAATTGTTTTGATAAGACGAAAGGGAGGCAGTACTATAATGAAGATTATGGAACTGATGGGTCGGATAGGTATTGCTATGCGTAGGACAGCCACGGACAGAGTAGGGGCCAAGTGGCAGTACCCGTCGATCAGAGAGGGCGTTATGTTAAAGGACAATTGATGGGGACTGTTGAGGATTTTCTAGTAGACTCGGGTGCAATGAATAGTTGGATTGCTCATTCACTGGTCCCTGGGGCTGCTCTTCCGGGCAAAACAATGTTTAAGTCGGGTTTTCTGGAATCCCAGTAGTAAGCCCCATTTCTAAGCCCCTTCCACTTACCATAGGTCCAGTCACAGTGGATTCCCCATTTTTGTTGATGTCACATAGTGGGGAAAATTTATTGGGATTGGACTTGTTGAAGAAATTGCATGCAAAGATTTATTGTTTTCCTGATGGATTGTATTTAACTATTCAATCGCCTAATCAGCACACTCGGCAAAGGTTTGCGAAATATGAACCCCTCCCTCCTCAGTTTGCTGTCATTCCATCTACATTGTGGGCGACTGGTGATACGGATGTTGGTCTGTTAAATATTCCGCCAGTCTCTATCACTTTAAAACCAAATGTCGTCTGCCCCGTATTCCGCAGTACAAGATCTCACCAGCTGGTGAGAAGGCATTATTGACAATCATACAGGATTTAATCGACAAAGGCGTAGTAGAAGAGACAGTTTCTAATACCTGCAATAGTCCCATTTTACCAATTTAGAAAAAGGCCCCTACCTGAAGTGGCCCTGATTATGCTAATACTTATCGTTTTGTAATTGACCTGCGTGAAATTACTAAAGTAGTATTTCCTTAATATCCTGTGGTTTCAGATATCACAGCAATTCTTACTATGATTCCCCCAACAGCTAAGTTTTTTTCCGTAATAGACCTAAAGAATGCTTTCTTTAGCATTCCAATACACCCTGATAGCCGTCATATTTTTGGCTTCTCGTTATCTGAGCGCAGCTTTAGATTTTGTCGCGCTCCTCAGGGCTATAAGGAGAGTCCTAGTATTTACAGTCAAGCTTTGAAAGTACTTTTAGACGAATTGACTTTACCCCCAGGGAACGTCCTTCTACAATACGTGGATGATTTATTAGTGGCATCAGACACTGAGGAAGGCTGTAAGGAAGCTACGGTTTAGTAGCCAACGGTAATAAAGTGTCTCTTTCTAAGTTTCAATATTGTCGACAGGTGGTGACCTATCTCGGTCATCTACTGTCGAAAGAGGGGAGGAAACTAACTCCTAAACGTGTGTCTACTATTTTTAACAAGCCTGTTCTTCATACTCAACGTGAAGTTTGTGCATTTCTCAGCATAACCTCTTACCGTCGCCAGTGGATTCCTAACTTTTCTCTTCTTACTAAACCTCTTTTGTACCTAACCTCTAAGGATGTGCATGAACCTTTACCTTGGACTGTTGAATGTCAGAAGGCTTTTGATTCTTTGAAAACTGCTCTTTGTTCTGCACCTGTCCTAGGAACTCCTGACTACCGAAAGTCATTTGTGCTTTATGTACACAAGGTGGACAGTTATTTGCTTTCTGTGTTAACACAAGGATTTGGTGTTAAGCAAAGGCCTTGTGCTTATTTTTTGGCAGTATTGGTTTATGTTGCCAGAGCCCTTCCCAGCTGTTTGAGAGCTACTGCTGTGGTGGCGGTGGCCATCCGACAGTCGGAAGGACTCGTTTTAAATTCTGATCTCACAGTGATGGTACTGCACGCTGTGGATACACTCTTGCATAAAACTAAGACTCAGCAACTTACAAGTGCGCATCTTACTGGATATGAATTGACTTTATTCGCCCCCCATATCACTATCAAAAGGTGTGCCACTCTGAATCGAGCCATGTTCCTAGCCCTCCCTTTGGATGAGCCAAACAATGACATACATGATTGTATATTTCGGACTGCGGAAGAAACGAAGGGACGGGTGGACCTCACGTACACCCCCTATCTGAACCCCAAAGGGAGATGTATGTGGATGGCTCCTTTTTCAAATTACCAGATGGCAAAACGACAGCTGCGTATGCAATCACCACTCTTCACACGGTAGTTGAGGCTTCTCGAGTTCCCTATCATTCTGCGCAAGCAACTGAGTTAATAGCATTATTGCGATCCTGCGAGTTAAGTGAGGGTGAACATTTACACTGATAGACAGTATGCCTTTGACATGGCCATAGTTTCGGAAAATTGTGGCCAGAAAGAGGGTTTCTTACCTCACATGGCCAACGAATACAACATGGCCCTTTGATCTTAAGGTTGTTAACTGATTTGACTCTACCCCAAAAGGTAGCGATTGTTAAATGTAGTGCACACAAGGCAATAGTGGATACTGTGGGAGAAGGGAATGCTTTTGCTGATCAAATAGCGAAGGAAACTGCTAGATCTAAAGTGTCTCCCATGTATGTAAGTTCGGCTAGATGGGTGGAGGAGTCTGATATGTTTGATAACACCATGGAAAGCGTCTAAGAAATACAGAAAGAAGGTACCCTTGCTGAACTGTCCTGTTGGGAAAATGAGGTGGGGAGGTTAGATGATAATGGTTGTTGGATTGACTTTAGTGAGAAACAAAGGTGGATGCTTCCCAATGCATTTGTTAATGCTGTAGTAATTATGGCTCATGGAACAGCGCATGTTGGAGCAAAAGACATTTGTGCTTTGTTAGAACCAGTTTGGAATAACCCTAAAACTCATTTAGTTCAGCTTTGCATGGTTTGCTTACGACATAATCCAGGAGGGCGGGAATCTGTTCTCGGTGGAAACTTTGCACCCCGTCCTTACCTTTTGAAGAACTTCAGATGGATTATATCCAGTTCGAAAGAGTGAATAATTTGAAATACGTTCTGGTGGTGGTTTGCGCTTTCAGTAAATGGGTAGAAGCCCACCCCACCAAGGAAAACACCGCTCTAGCGACATCCAATGCCTTGATTAAGGAGTTTTTCCCTAGATACGGATTACTAGGGTGATCTGGTCAGATAACGGGGGCACTTTAATGCAGAGCTTATCAAGCATACCTGTAATGGATTACACATAAAACAGAAATGTCATGCTGCTCGGCATCCCCAGTCTGCAGGGTTGGTTGAAAAATATAATGGAAGTTTGAAATTGAAAATAGCCAAAATTCAGGAAAGCACTGGGTTAAAGTGGCCTGATGCTTTGCCTTTAGCTTTGATGTCCCTGCGTTTAACCCCACATTCTCGATCAGGACTATCACCATATGATGTTATTTTTGGGCGGCCAATTAATGTTTGGGGCGTTCCACGACCAAGAAACTTTTGAGAAATTGATTATCTAATGATGACAGATTAGTTGTATACTTTGACTAAAGACCTACGTTCTATCCATCAACAGATGTCAGAAATGTTGCAGCCCCTGCCGGAGGGTCCCGGACATCGTTTGGAACCCGGCCAATGGGTGTTGGTGAGGAATTATCAACGGAAATCTAGCCTGGTGCCTAGGTGGACTGAACCAGTTCAAATCCTACTGGCTACTCGGACGGCGGTGAAGGTGAACGGTCGGAAACATTGGATCCACGATTCCCATCTGAAGAAAATACCTTTCCCGCTTCATTTTGATCAACAGAACCCAGAAGGAGTTTTGACCCAGGAGAGTGAAAGAGCTCCTTGTGTTGTTCCTTTTTCTGACGCCCAGGTAATCGAAAGGCAAGAGGAGGGAGCAACGGGCACGGAAGGGGTCTCATTATCAACAGTGGGATTGGCCCCGGAATCAGCTGCCCCTGTTATTGCACAAGGAGTTTATGACAAATCAGGCAACCCGAATGCCACTTGATCTGTTTTGTTTGCTGACCAGGAGTCACCTGGTCATGTTTGCTACAACCTGCGGCCCAGAAAACAACACGGTACCCGCGATGAACACGGCAGAAGATAGTGAGAGACTTGAGTAGTAGGGTATTGCTAGATTAGTTCGGGGGTGCTGAGCGAGACACTGGACTGAACACATTGAGAGCTGGAATCTGGTATTGCTCTGTTCAGAAAGAAAGACTAGGAAGCTAAAGAGGGGCCCAGGTTGCAACTGTATATAAAATCATTGCAAGGATTTGTTTTCTTTTTGATGAACGATAGGAGCCTGCCTGTGAGGCTCTAGACGGACACAGGAAAGAAGTACCCTCTGGCAGGTTGGACTGCGTCCCTTAGTGTAGTTTGGACTTTTAGTTAGAATGTATTCCTTTGGTCGTTTCATTCCTGAAGAGGAACGCCCCCTTGCTCCTCGATTACTTTCTTACTTTGGCCCCTCATAAAGAAAGGTATCGCCAGACTTATGTTAAAAATGTATTTGTAGAAATGTTGCATCAAACGCATAGTGCTAGCAATACGACCAATTGTTGGGTTTGTGGTCTGCTACCCTCAGTAATGCATAGACATGATCTTTTTATTTCATTGCCTTTATCTTATTTGGGAAGTTGTGAGGCCTGGTCTAAATTGCTGTCGATGATGTGCCTGCACTAGACGATAGATTCATCTCGATACTCTGAACGTGATTATGAAATGATTCTGGCCTATAGAGAAGTACACCAGGGTTTTGACCCACAGGGTAATAACGGGGAAGGATCACTAGACCCGAATGCCTGCATGCATTTATATATAGAATATGAAAATGTTACATGGCTGAAAAGTGAAATTCTTGACTTTGCGAAATTTAATTTTACTCAGTACTTTCAGCAATTTTAGGATCTAAATGTTACTGATGATAAAGCTATTCCGGTGCCTATATTAAATAATACCTCTGCATTCTGTGTACAGGGACCCGGGCACATTTCAGTGGGAGACAGCCGTTGTAATTATACTTCTCATCTACGTACCTTTAGTAGCCCACCTTTGTTAACCCCTCCCAATGTTTATTTCGTGTGTGGCGAGAATGCCTACACATGGCTTTCCCGGGGATGGACAGGGTTTTGTTATTTGTCATTTTTGTATCCAGCTGTCTGTATAGCACCCTCCAATTATCATAAAGATCATCGGTTAGATGGACAAAGTTTGCCTGTAATACAAGAGAAACAGGAATTGGATACATCTGAGATAGATCAAACTGATACTCCTGAATAGCACTTTATCGACATTGTCAAGGAAGTATTTCCTATTTGGGGGCCCATCATCACTAGTAAAGAAGTAAGGCGCCTATCTAGGGTAGTTGACAGAGTTATAAATACCACAACTGGTATATTAACTAACCTGACGTTAGAGCTTCAGGCTACGAGACTTGTTTCTCTTCAAAATCGGATGGTGCTAGACGTTATCTTAGCAGATCTAGGAGGAGCTTGTCGCGTGACCGACAGCTCCTGTTGCATGTATATCCCTGACTCCGCCCCTCTGTCCATTTGGCTATTCAAAAATTGCATCGTTTAGCTTCTGAAATAAATGCAGACACCGGTACCTGGTCCCTCTCTGGATGGTTTTGGAGTTTATGGTCTACCTGGGGTTGGAAGATTCTGATGGTTTTAGCTGGCATAGCAGGTGTCATTTTTGCCTGTTGTCTCCGCATACACTGTGGACCTGCTTGTTGTTCATACTGTGCATCAAAATTAACTTCCTCGGTGACAGAGCCATTACCAACTAAGGTCAAAGCCCACATTAATATTATTATTATTATTATTATTACATTTATAGAGCGCCTGGTTACACTAACTAGTGTGTCCCCGCGCTATATCTGGCCCAAATTAACTCGTTCCCGAAGATCTTCAACGGCTGGTCCGGTGTCATCTCTGTCCTAATCTTTTGGGAACAGGAAGGTTTTTACCTCTTTGCGGAATACCTGCTCTGAAGTTTCTAGGCGAAGCTTCTGTGGGAGCTTGTTCTATTGCTGAGCTGCCATGACTCTATAGGAGTGTCCACCCATTCTCATTCTGCTAAACTTAGGGACTGATACCTGTCCAGTCCTGCTAGATTTCATTTGACGGGTCGGATGGTAAGGGTTAGCAGATTACAGAGATAAGTGGGTCCTTTCCCCTGTAGAATGCGATGTCCTACACAGAGGGCTTTGAATGTCACTCGCTCCCTAATAGGTAGCCAATGCAGAGATTTCAGTGCTTTCTTAGAAGAGGCCTTCCTGGGCAGCAGGAGAATCAGGCGAGCCGCCGCATTCTGCACGTGCTGCAGCCTTAGAATGCATTTAGCACTGGCCCCTAAATACAGGACATTTCCATAGTCCAATCTGGACCCAATTAAGACATGGACCATGGTTTTTCTGGCAGGTAGAGGGAGTATGTCCAGTGTCTTCCTCAAGACCCTCAAGATGCCAAAGCAAGTCCCTGCCATCTGTTTAGTCTGATGCTCGAATGATATTTTATTATCGAGCCATACCCCCAGATTTCTCACTGGGTTGCTGGGGGTAGGTGAGGGACTCAAGGCAGGGGCCACCATGCCGAGGTCCATACTGATGGAGCCTTCTCCACTATCAGAACCTCCTTCTTGTTGCCATTGATCTTAAGGCAGTTACTTGCCATTCATGCAGCAAGCTGCTGCAGACAGGAGGTAAAGTTAGTGGCAGCCAGTTCTTTCGATTGTGTCAGGGTCACGACCAGTTGCGTGTCGTCATCGTAGGACACAGCTTTTACTCCAAAGGAGTTGGTGATTTTTGCTACGGGAGCCACGTACAAATTTAAAAGGGTCGGGCTCAAACTAGACCCTTGCGGCACTCCCTGCTTTAGGCAAAATGCTCTTAGAGCGAAATGACCCCTGTGCTACTTGGAAACTCCGGTCGGACAAAAAGGATTTCATCCAATCCCATGCTTTACCCACCACTCCTCCACTCTTCAGACACTGTAGCAATGTGTGGTGGCATACAGTGTCGAAGGCGGCACTGAGGTCGAGCAAAATTAGTACCGCCGTTTGACCCTCGTCAGCATATTTCCGTAAAATCTCTGTAGATAACAGAAGTGCTGACTCTGTCGAGTGTAGGGCGGGAAAACCCGATTGTGTGGGGTGGAGCAATCCGTTTGCCTCAATATGGGCTGACAACTGGTTGCTCACAACCTTTTCCGCAATCTTAGCGAAATACGGCAGGAGTGAGATAGGTCGTAGGTTCTTGAGATGTTCAATGCTCAAGTTGGTCCAACAAGAAATACGAGAGATGATGCAGATTGGTGAGGGTATTTTTGAGCACTGATTCACTTGATTAGCTACACCATGCTAAAAGGGTGGTTCTGAGGGATAAAATCGATTCTCTACATTTATCTTTATTCTTTGTGTTAGCATGATGTATCTATATCTTTATATATCATATTCTAGACTAATAAGTTATGTCAATACAGGAACTCCTTTCCCGCACTTGTATTATATTTTTGCACGCAGACTGAGAACCAAACAGACTTCATTTTGTCTGTGCATGTATTAGACTCGGACAGTGGTCACGTGCCACCCTTCAGCAGCCGAGTAAGCCCTGTTAGATGAGTTATATAGACAGCTGAATTCATACCATTCTTTCTTGTTCTGAGACCCAAGGTCGCATCTGGTTTCAGAGGTGATAAGCGCATTCCTGGAGGCGCCGTACCCGTGCTCCCAGGCACCGAGATGAAAGGGAGTCACCCCTCCTGACCCTCCCCAATAATAGAAGAAGCAGACTTCTAAACAAGCTTTGTGTGCCATATATGGTATTTTCTTTCTGTGCCTACCAGTATTTTTCCATGTACGGTGATCTCATGTAACGCAATGAAAGTATATATGCCATGAATTGAGTGTATCGTCAGTCTTCTCCACGCACTGGCTGGGTGATGTCGGAGAGGCTCCTCTATAGACTTTTGGTTGTCTAATAACCGATTGACTTTTCTTCACTGCCAACTGACTGATTATTTGGTAAGACGATAATTGGGGGCTATTGGTAAGTATAGCTCCATAGATTATTTTTAGTATATGACACTTCCTCCCCCTACTTTTCCTTCTTGTTGGCTGTAGGACTCTGTACACTTTTCCACTGCTAATCCATTTTAAAGTGCACGTGCTCTGTCCTTTTAATGTGGTATGAATGGGTTACACTTGTTTGGAATATTTGATATACTTATAAGTCCCTTTTTAAAGTGACATACCATGTGCAAAAGGCCTGTAAATTCAATGCTACTAGTGGGCCTGCAGCACTTCTTGTGCCACCCATAGAAATAGTCTTTCAAACTTGTCTCAGGCCTGCCACTGCATGACCTGTGTGTGCAATTTACTACCACTTCAACCTGGCATTTAAAAGTACTTACCAAGCCTTAAACTCTCCTTTTATTACACACAGTTTACCACTAAGGTAGGCCATAGGTACCCCTATGGGTAGGGTTCTGTATAAGTAAAAGGAAGGATGTGTTCATTTATGTCGGGCCTGTCCTGGTAGTGACAAACAGCTTATTTTGTTTCTCACTGCTGTGAGGCCTAGCATTGGGAAATCCCTTATATACTTTTAAGTCTTAATTCTTGTTCAGAAAGGAGTGGCATTGCCAAGTTTGGTATGTTTAGAATAGTAGTGATAAATCCAGTTTACTGGTGTAGTTGGATTTCACATGACTGTTTTAGAAATGCCACTTTTAGAAAGTGGGCATTTCTCTGTGCTAATGACTTCTTGTGCTTTGCAGCCCGACTTCAATATAAGTCTGAGCTAGGGTAACAACTATACTTGGTGCATACTTTCCAGACAGCCACAACACAGGAAGGGCTGGGTGTGGCTGCGGATACATCTACATTAATCTGCTTACTATTAGACCTGACATCCTTAGTGGGGTTTCCCCTGTCTTTTTGCCTCTGCCTCCTGTATTTTTGCTGTGTGCTGGATTTCGTTTTTCCTGGTCTTGATTCTTTGGGCACATTGCAACTGCTGATCGGTGTCAATGTGCAAGTGCTCCTCATTGCCACTGCTGATCAGTGCCAATGTGTAAGTGCTCCTGATGTAAATTGTGTTTATTGATAGGTGTTTCCATGATTGGCTTATTTGATTTACTAGTAAGTGTTTGAAAACGAGGCAGCATCTGTGAGACCTGCACAAATAACATGACTACATTTGTAATTCACTGGGAAACAAACACCCAATTGTATCGCCTGACTCTCAGAGGGTAGCATTGCAGAGCAGTCTGAGGCTTACTCAAGGGAGGTAGTGTGGGCTAGTAATCTCCATTTGCAGGTGCGCAGAAATAACACTCACTCAATAATAGATTGTCCAGTCTGTACTTTGTTTTATAAAAGTAAGAGTACATTTATTAAACACACACACTACTCAATACTATGTACCAATTTATAAATATACAAAAGCTGTTGGAATTACTTTGTGACATTGCATAACATCTCCACCCCTCCCGCAGTGGGAGTGGGGTCTAGTACCACCACTCCCATGTATGCACATCATCTTGTCCCAATGCACTTAGATGCACCTAACCTGGAGCCAGGGCCCTGCGCACTGGCACTATTTCAGTAGCGACCCACCTCATTATCTCAACCCGCATTTAAAATAGGTAACCCTGCCTTGGTGACACCACCCTGACTGAGAATTTCTTAATGACCATAAAGTATGCACCGCTACATCTTAAGGGCTAGCAGTCTGGGTTCTTCACCTAAGCGCAGCAGCAAGAATACATGTTTAAGCATCACTTTAGAACGACAGTCCTCAAAATATTTGTGGATCGTTAGAATGCATTGCAATTACAGCCCTTAAAGGCATCACAGATGAAATCACAGGATTACGCATATACAGCCACACACCCCAGCAGGAATGTCTGACAACATAACCCCACTTTGCTTAGGACATCACCTTACACAGGTACTTCACATTACACATATAAAGTTCAGTTACTCTATAGGAAATATCGTTAGTAAAAGCATTTCTGCTGCATTTACAACTTTTCACCTCCAGGAAATGCCCTTCTCCAGACATTCCCAACTCAGCCCTTCACTCCATGATGCACTTCTCAATACACCCTCTGTTGTAGAACAAAAGTTCCAGCCCAGAAGGTGTTAAATGCTAGCTGAGCCCTTGAGGGGTTATTCTTTTCAATCCCCAATGTGACTTAGGGAAAGACGTCTCTTCGTGCTGGGTGAGACCGCGCTTCTCCAGCAGCTCCCACCAGCACCTTTTTTACCATTGAGGGTGACCCCCCTCCTCTTGGGGCCACAAGGCACCAAAAATGATGATTTCCCCATGCCTTGCAAGGCATTATTGGGCGCTTCAGCTTCCTTCTGATGAATATTTAAGTAGCAGCTCCCCTGCTGCGTAGCGGAGAGCCGCGCTGCCGTTTTGCCTGGCGCTTCGTGCCGCATCCAGTTCCTCGTTGGAGGGCCCGGTCCCACCTGGACCTCCATTAGGTTTTCTCGGCCCTGGCTGCATCTCACTTCATGGAGGCCCGGTCCCACCCAGGCCTCCCGCCGTGCAGTAGCATTGGAGGGCAGCCCCAGGAGCCCACCCACGGCTGTCCCCGCCGGCTCCCCACCTGGCCAGCACCCTTGCGTGCTGCCGTGGAAGCTGGCACATCTATTCCTGTTCTGCCTGCTCCTGCGGGCAGACAAGAGGCTCCTGGCGGGTCATCCAGCCCTTGGGGGAGTGCAACGGCACTCCCCCGCCACGGACATATTTTCACAGGGTGCGTGATGGTGCACCCCAACTTTGGCAGGATCGGAGTTGGGGTCCAGGGCCCCTCTCCCCACACACCTTCCCGGGAAGCGCGAAGGCGCTCCCTGACTTGATCTACAGCGGCTGCCAGGGTGGGCTCCTGGCACCCCATGGGGCACCTTCACGGGGAGCGTGACGGCGCTCCCCATCCTACCTCCTCATGGGGGTGCGATGGTGCTCGCCTGCCTCCGTCTTCGATGAGGGGCCAGGGTGGGCTCCAGGCCCACCTGCAGGGGACCTTCACGGGGAACGCGATGGCACTCCACCGGTTTCCCTTCTCCTGGTGGCAGCCCCCGGAACCTGACCCACCCCGGGGGCATTGTCCGGACCGGCGTCAGAGCCCCATGCGCTATGTCGTCGGACCCTCCAGGGGTCAAAGGTCACCTACCTTCTCGGGGGCATAGCTCGGCCCCCTGGTGGCTGATTTTCCTCATTTTCATCTCTTCTTGCTCCTCTTGGCCAGCCCCAGCCACTAGGAACACTCTCCTTCGCCCTCCTGGTCCCCAGGAGGGTGCACTCTGCAGGGAGCGGTCTTCACTGGCTCCATGCACCAGCCTTTCGCCAGCTCTCCTCCTGGGCCTCTCTTCTCCCCTTGCAGAGGCCCCTGTTTCTGCGCACTGGTCCTGGCCTCTTCTTCTGGCGTGGTTCAGGATCCTGGGGGAAGTCAGGGGGTTCCTCCTTCCAACTGCCCATTGCGCCAGGATCCAGCACCATCTGCTTCAGCAGACCACACCCCAGAGAGCTTTTCTTCCTGCGCAAGCACTTTTTAAAAGTTGAGTAGGGGGCTGGCAGGAAGTCTTGGTCTGTCCTATCAAACAGCGACACATAACTTCACTGCCCCTGCTCCCTCCTTCTTGCCCAGCCTCTGGGTTTGTTCAAAATGGAGTCGTCCATGATATAGGACCCTTGCAGGGATGGACGGGACCTGTGCCCCCCTCCTTACCATGCACCTCTCACCCACTCATCATCCTCCCCCTCAGCTGGGGGGCCTGTACACCCCCTCTCCCTATCTACTGGATTAGGAGACGTTCCTTCCAGACACTGTGGCTTTGTAGGCCTGCATCCCGCACCGCTGTGCTCCTGCTTTCCTTCTTGACCTTTCTGTCTACAACTGGAATCCTGCGCAACTTTGGGTGGACAGTCCTCTCTACAGTGAGTGGAGTCTGGTCTTTGACCACCTAGGACCTGCATCAACCTCGATGAATGACCAGGCCTCTACCCTCCTCGCCTGCCAAGTTTGCATTGCCCTCTGGAAAGGCAAGCCGCCAGCTGGTCTTCACGGCAGTCATTACTAATCCTTGCCTGTGGTTGTGCTGCCTCAGCCCCTTTCCACCAACTTCGATAGATCGCATTCTCCAGGGGATCAAACGCCACCTTGAGGGTATGGACTGCAAGATGTCAACCTCACCTTAGAATCTAGATTGATCCGGGCAGACATAGCTGGCTGCCAGGACCAGGTGGAAGGGATGAGGCACCATTTTTACAGTGTGGAGGAACATTTCAACTGCCTACCGGACTGGGAAAAGGAACTCTGTTACCTAAGCAAAAAAATCATATTTCTGGAGGACCAGAGTCGCAGGGACAATGTCTTTTTCGGATTAGTGGAGCACTCCGAGGCTTGGACGTCCAGGGCTTCCTCAGAGACCTCCTCTACATGATCACAGGGCTGGACATTCTCTCCCTGTGTGGAAATCCTGAAGGCATCTGAGTGAGAACAACCCCATATCACCTGTTTTCTCCTCCATAAACAGGTTTTTCAACTTCTGACTACGACCCACTGATGGATCAAGGATTTGCACGTAAAGCGACTTGCTCTCATTCAAGAACCTCGTATAATGTATAATCATATTAATCCAATCGTTCGTCATTTGTTCAGCGTTTTCCCCAATACGCGGGTGTCCCCAGGATGCTTGCTTGTGTGTCTTTTCATACTAACAAAGCTTGCACTAAAGAAATGGCCGCTTCGCTGAAATTCTGTCTGCGCATGCGTCGGTCATACCCATGTGATGTGACGCACTCGCATTCTGGAGGGAATAAGTTGCTCATGCGCACTGTTGCAAACATGGCCGCTTGTCTTCACCACGCACTGTGCTTGCTACAGCTGCTTCAGCCTATCTGTCTTTTCGCACTAAACTGTAATGCTATAGAGGTTATAAAGTAAGGGATGTAGTAAACTCTACCATGGTATACAGTGTGATCAGTTTTATGTATGATTTTAATTTGTTCTCGCTTACTTTACATGTACCGCGTCTCTGGGGCTGGGAAAATCGGGAGCGGAGCCATACTTGAGGCTCTGCTGGGCACCAACATGTGACCGAGGAGAAACTCTACTGCGCAGACGCTGAAACAAGCCAGCTGGCTCCTGAAGCACAATGCGCCTGAGAAACTTCTCTGAGAGACCAAATCTTACCTTGGAAAGATGCAATTCTGTTGCTACCTACTGTGAACTATACTGTTTTGCTGTATTCTTATGCCTGGGAACGTGAACCCAAGGGGCGGGTAGGGAAAATTTAATATGCATGATGGGAACACTGAATTTTAGGGGGTGACAATGATCACATCACCTCTCCTGACCAATCACAATGTGAGAAACTGTCACTTGCAACATTAGTGGGTGGTCTGAGGGACCCCAAAGAGTATAATTGACCGGGTATTCCATAAAGAAATCGTCCGACTTGTCCGAGTAGCAGACCTGTCACTGACCCTACGAACTCTATAGGTGCTCAATCTGAGAGTGCTGCGGAGCACTCTGTCCATACTTTCCACAAACTCCAAAGGGGTGGAATTAGTCCTAAGTGCTGGCGAGGCACTTTGCTGGGAAATTCGAAAACCCAATCGGGGTTGCTGGTGGATTACTTGCAGGAGAGGGGTAACGCAGGCGTTGCATCCGAAGCTGTAGGTGTTGGTCGTACCCTGGGAGGCCCAGTCTTGACCCAAACCTGAGGGGTATCCTGTCCTGAACTGTCCGTGAGCTGTACCTGCTCGCATTCTGGTATTCCAATCCTTGAGGGTCCTTGTCCCCGTCTTTCCAAACTGACCCGTGGCCAGGGTTAGTCCTCACTCCTATCTAGGTAAATATAAGCTGTGGGTTTGCGTTTTCCATAGTTCTCTCTCTTCTCTCTCTGTCCCATTCCTTACTCTCCTTTCTTAAATAAAGCAGTCTTGCCTGTGATGTTACTTCCTGAAATGCCAATCATATCTGCAATTGCTTATTAGACTTGTTCCACATCTCTCCCTTCCTTTAGAACATTGCTGAACTATCGAATTTATTAGTATGTTCCTATTTTTCCCTTTCCTTTAGTATGATTGCAGTGAACTTAGCAAGAATAGCCTAATTAGTCTAGGTTAAGTACATGTTTTAGGTCCCATTCATATCCCATGTTCTAGTATAAAGTTGCGGTGAACTAGTTCTGTTCCTAATATTTTACCTTTAGTGTTTCCCATATATTCAAATGGTACTTGCTCTAATGCACAGCTGTTTTATGGTTCTGATCTTAATGATTGATGTATTACTTTGCATATCGCTTTTTGCTTTGGCATATTTTCTTTGAAATCTTTATATAAAGGTCTTAAACTCATCAGGTGTCTGTGGTCATTTTACCAAAAGTCGTGGATAAGTATGTTCTGATTATAAAGTGAAATTTCTAGGTCCCTTGTCACCTAATCCCTGCTAGCTCCTGGTCTGTCAAGAGTAATGTGCCTGTGGTAAGACAGGTACATGGTCAGCAGAGGCGTGAAGTTAAACTTTAATTGCTCATAGCAGCGTGTAGGATTTCACCCAGTTCACGCAAGTCATTGTTTGTACGGATGCACGCCAGGGCCCAGTGCGTGTAAGAAATTGGTAACCTCGGTGACCCGGGTGAACTGCGCGCTCTATCACCACTACTATTTTCCCTTTAACTTTGACTGTCATGAGATCTGCATCAATTTAGACTTCTCCTGAGAAACCAATGACAGGAGGAAGGCATTTATGGCACTCCATCCTCTGCTATAGAATCTGGACATCAAATTTGGACTGTTTGAAACAGCATGCATGTGGATCACAAAGAACAGAAGGTTCAATGACTTTCTGGATGCAGAAAATCTTTGCTCATTCCTATGAGGCCTGATGGAGCATGGGATGGAAGTGGCGCCCCTGGCCTCCCCAGATGCGCCAATTTAGTCAGACTACTCCCTATCATCGTGCGGGAGCCAGAGCTCCAGGAGGGGCTACTACAGGGAAGGCTGCAGTATCACTTAGCCCACTCACAGGAGGCCAAGGACCTGACTCTCAAGGTGGTAGCTGATCTCACACAAGATTGCGGCCATGATAGATCCTGATCCTCACTGAAACCCGGTCCATCTGAGGACTGAGAAGAGCCCCTCGTCGCTCTCGCTTCTGCCACCGGGTTCTAACAGCAACTCCACAGAACACTTGACAGTCTATGGACGGATGGCTAAGTGTTTTCTTTCTGCCTGGTCACTTGCTTCCTGCATTGCACTTTGCTGTGCTCTGTTCTGCCTCCACAAACTCTGTACTGTTTTGTACTGTTTTACACTGTTTTGCTCTGTGCTACTCTGTTCTGCACTGTATTGCATTGTCCTGCTTTGGCTTTGCCGTGGCTTGGCGATGCTGGCAAAGTTTTAATATTTTATATTTTGCTGTGACCTGCACTGATCCGTTTTGTATGGCCATGCTAGGTCTGTTGTTTGCCTTCTGTTGCACCCTCCCTTCCCCTGTGCCATGGGGGCCATTGCTGATTGGCAGGGCAGGCTCCTGTTTTCGGCCGGATTTCTATCTGACCGTCAGCCTATGTTGCTCTGCCTGCACCCCCCTAAGCTTTTCTACTGCCACCTCTGCCTGTGCCAAGGACCGCATGCCAGGAGTGCTGCCCCAATCAGGCCTTCGTTCCTCTGTGACCCTGCAAAACTGACACTCTGTGCCTCAGACCCTGTCTTTATCCAGACCCACAGCTTCTCCATTGCCCTTGTAACCCTCCCTCCCCCTTGAGATCTCTGGCACGCACGGACTCCCAGGTGAAGACTTGTGTTTCGCAGTTTTCGGCTCTCCCTAAGACCCCATTACCAGCTTACCTTTACTCCATCCCTCTTCCTACCTCCTGCCTCTCACATTCCCTGGTAGTGCCCACTCGTCTTAGTCCTCGAGCGCTCACCCAGCCTTTACGTTGGCCTCTACTGCCCCCTCACCACCACCCTCACCAACTCCTAATCCCTCTCTGCATGGGGACTTCTCTGTCCCTCTCTATCTAGCGTTTCCTCTTTCCCTCTTCATTGATTATTACCCCTCTCCTCTTCCCCTCTCTCCTCCTCCTTCTTTCTTTCCCCGCTCAGCTCCACCACTGGACACAGTTTAGACCTCCTATATCACGATGGCCGCCATTGCTATCCAGAAAGCATTGCCTTATCTGCAGTCTGAGCTTGTCAACGTGGCCCTATTACAGGAGACCATACCCTCCCAAGAAGAATCGGAGAAATTGAACCATGACTGGATGGGAAAGGTAGTCCCTAGCAGCTGCCTGAGCGAGCTAGCCTAAAGTATGAGACCTCAGCAGCTCAGGAAATTCAGAGTGAAAATACTGTCATGCAGGTTTTACCCTTATTACTCCTCAAGACCTGGACCTACACCAAGAGCCGCTATGCCTTTATCAAACTTCGTATAGGTGACCAGACACTCTGTATAGGGCCTGTGTATGAACAATGGGCCGCAAGCGTCAGTTTTTCCTCCGACTCAACCACCTTCCTCTAGAAATCGGGCCGCCCACTGGCTCATCGGAGGGAGACTGGGACCTTGATCACACCAGTCTGTTGGATGTGGGCAATAACATTGACCATGCCCTACTGGGAAAAATTATCTTGAACCGCGGCCTCATGGAACTTTGCCGCCTATCACATCCTGAACATCGGAAGTAAACTTTTTTATCAACTGTTCACAGCACCCAATCCTGTTTAGACTATTTCCTGGTCTCCCTGCCATGGGTCGTCCTCACCCGGGAGACATGGATCTTGGAGGGCGCAAACTCAGATTTTGTCCCAGGCTACCATCTTCCTAGACTTGTGGCTATCATCTCCATGCCAGAAGCCCTGACGCCTCAACCTCTTGTGCTATCGCACCCCCAGGGCAGGTCTCAATTATGATCCCATATCACCATCCATCGAGAGCACATCAAGAGGTCAGTTACCTCCCCTTGCGTTCTGTGGACAACCATCTGGGGCCAGATGATGAGGGATGTTGCGCTGGCCAACTCCCAGAGGGTGATGCCTTAGAAGACACTTGAGGATGACATTGTGACCCTGACCTGCCTCTATACCATCAACCCCTTGGCCGCACTCAGGCATCATCTGGAGAAGGCCTGAATGGACCTTAACACCCCATACACCCCTAAAGCCAAGTATGCGCTTCATCTACTGAAGGGCCATCACTATGAGCAGGGCAAGAACGCGGGGAGACTGCCAGCATCTCAGGTGCAACAGCAGGATGTGGCACTGGCTATTCTGGCCACAAAATGCACGGACGGCACTGCTCTCACCAGGCATAGTGGAAAAATTTGCTACCTGTATACCCCGGAAGTGGTGGCCGACCCTGCCCGCTGGAGGCCTTCTTGGACATGGTGCTCCTCCCTAGCCTTAATGACTCTGGTAGGGTTCTGCTCTGGGAATAAATCTCCAAAATGCAGATAGTGCAGGCCATCTCTCGGCTACCATATGACAAAGACCCTGGGAGGATGGCTTCCCCACAGAGTTTTATAAATGGACAGGTGGTGAAGTGGTGTAGTCCCTCTATGAGGAATTCCCAGAGGCCAAGAGCACCGGCTCTCTTGGCTCAATCTTCCCCGGGCTGCTATTGCAGTCCTTCCCAAACTTGGGAAGGATCCCCAAATCTGCTAGAGCTACAGGTCCATTTCCTTACACAACAGGGACATCAACATCCTTTCGGAGGTGCTAGCAGCCTGCCTTTGGGTAGTGACCCTGCCCTTGATCCATCATACACATGTAGAGTTCATCCTCAGCTGCTCCTCTAGACCACCTCTGCAATCTTGCTCATGCTTTCTAGTCAGTCAAGGACAAGTGCAAAGATGTGCATGCCCGCTCCCTGTACAATGAAATGCATTTGACAGGATCATGTGGGGATACCTTTTTGTGGTACTCGTGATATTCGGCCTCAGGGAGGACATTATAGCTAATGTCTGGTGGCTATACGACTCGCTCTCTGCCCAGGTCAACTGTGAGGGCTCCCTCTCAGAATACGTTCCTTGATCACCAAGAGACACGGAAGGGTTGTCTGTTATCACCCCTCCTGTTCTTTTTCTCCTTGGAGCCTCTCACAAATCTCGGCACCTGTATGCCATTCTGATCCCTGGAGGTATGTTGATCATCTATTTATATGCCAACAATATTCTGCTGACACTTTTGGACCTGTCCAGTTACTCACCTGCCCTTATGGAAGTGATCTCTGACTTTGCCGTGCTCTCAAGCTACCAGTGACTTAGATGACCACCAAGCCGCAATCTCTAGCTATCCTTTTCAGTGGACGTTCTTGAATTTAAAGTACCTGGGAGTCTACAACAACCGTTGGCTGGACCGCACGGTGGCAGACAACCTTGACCCCCTGAGGGCGTGCATGAAGCTAGACTTATAGAAGTGGGCCCACATTGGTGTATCTCTTTGGGGCAGGGTGGAGGCTGTCTGGGTGGTGACATGGCTATGTTACACCTATGTTCTTTGAATGCTTTCCAGAACTGGTGCTCCTCTCACTGTTACAGACGGTGGATAAGGGCTTCAGGTCTTTCATCCGGGGTAGTCCCACCCTTGTGTGTCCAGCAGCAAATTAATGGCCCATCGCTCCTGTGGAGGCCTGGGTTTCCTCTCAGTTGAATAAACGCCCAGGCTCTTCATGTGGTGCAGCTCGCTTACATGCTCCCTGGAAAGCGAACCCTCTTCTGTGGATGACAGTGGGATGAACCCTGCTGGCCTGCTTGCAGATGTTCTCCCCCCTATAGAGGGGTACCCCCCTGCCCTGGGTCCCAAGAACCTGATGCTCCACACAATGTCCAAGTCCTGTCAAAGAGCTCACAACCTGTTTGAGGTGGATCTCCACCTCCATGAGCATGCGCCGCTGGGGGGTGACACTAACCACCACATTGTTGTAGAGGTTCTGAACTGAGGTATGCAGCACAATGCGGGTATCCACACACTCCAAGAGGTGTTAGATCAGGGGACACTGAAGTCCTTTGCAATGCTCCAGAAGGAATTTGGCCTCAAGTCCCACCAGTCCTGGTGGTACCTTCAGCTGTGGCATTGTCTCAACCACCAGTTTGGCAAGAGTTCTTGGTCGCTCCTGTCCTCCCCTGTGCTTTCCTACCTCAGGAGATGTGGTAGTTTCGAGGGGTGATATCTGGCTTCTACAGGCTTTTGAGTCACCACCTGTTTTCCTTGACCTTACTGAACAATCTCTGCAGGCCAGACTACAGGCATAATACAAGTCAGAGGACTGGGTGGACCACATAGAGGCACTGTATCGTGATTTCAGGGCGGCACTTGGAATGTTGCCTCTTGAAGTCCATGCATGACTGGTACTGGACCCCGGTGAAACTGTGTGCGGCGGGTTTGCTGCCTCACGCAGCCTGCTGGCACTGTGACAATAACCGCTGTGACCTTGTTCATGTATTCTATGATTGCCCCATGGTCCTACTCCTCTGGGAGGCAGTTGGTGGCAGTCTCAGCCAGACCTTCTCGGTTAAGACCCCATGCTTTGATCCTCCCGCATGCCGTCTTGGACTTTCTAGACCACTTGCGCCCTGAGAGCTGTCTGCTCCATAGGGCTCTTGCACTTGTGAAGAACTACATCCTCTGCCGATGGCCCTCACCCACTCTACCCTCTCTTGATGACTGGCTCTCAGCAGTGTACCAAACAGGCTCATATGTGTGGGTCATTTTCAACAAGCTGGACCAGGCGGAACCTTCCTCCTCACCTGGGCACCTTTTCTTCAGGACAATGGATGCTAGGTCTCAACTGCCCGCCAAGAGAGTTGAATACTCCGCTCCTGACTATTCTCACTCAACGACATCCTCCTGGCCCCCAGAGGACAGTTGCTCCCTCCTGTCCCTGCTTGAGCCTCTCCCCGCCGCTTTCTCTCTTGTGCTACTCCCTCCCCCATTTTTGCCAATTTCTCCCCCTTGCTCCGATATTCTTCTCTGAACTCCCCACCCCCAGGCCAGTGGGCTCCCAGCGCCCCTATCCCAGATACTCCCCCCTCTCCTCATGCACCCTCCTCTTCGAATAGCTCCGAACCGCTCCTCCTACTTTTCTATTGCTACAGATGGCACTATGACAATGTGAGTGAGTCCAGATGCTGCTCCCGCCTGGCCCCTTGTGTGTTTAGGATTTGTGGGCTACCATCTGCTCTGTGAAACATGATGTACCCATTTTTGCACTGCCTGTTTACTACTGTTATCATGCTCTCTCTTTCTCTTGTACCCCCTCACCGATTATTATGTTTTGAAACGCTAATAAAGAATGGTGAAACAAATGCGCAGGTTCAATAAAGGGACTTCACTATTCTAAAAAAATATTCAAAGTGGAAAATAGAATTCTATGAGGAAGGGGTCAGCATCACCAAATCTAAGGTTCAGGAGAAAAGTATGTGAGATCAAGCATGAAACTCATTTCTCTGGTAGGGGAAATCAGCAGAGCTGAGAAGAGATCTTCTCTCAGAAACATCAGAATAGGATCTGCTAAACTAAAAAAGGAACACATAATTAAGCAGCAAAGCAAATTCTGGAAGGCTCCATATCAGTTCCCACCAAACAGACTAATCGAGAACAACCATTCTCTGGGAGCAGTTAAACTACTCAGTTTCCAAGCTTTGGACAATGCATTACACATCTGTGCAATTGTGGATGTAACATCCACCCAGTCTGCCTGGTACAGAATGTTCTCTCTTATCACCTCAGTCTCCATATCCAAAGCCAAGTTCTGATTAGCCTTCAGTTACCTATCAGTCTAGTACCGTAAAAAATAAGCTTATTCTAGATAACTGTTTCCATTTGAGCCATCCAGAATCATCTTGCTTTCCGGAAAGCCATAAAAGACCTGGCTTTTCCCTGTATAACCGGTCTGCCCCCCGGTTCTTGTCTTGGAGCCTGTGGTTGGCGCTGGGACGCCCCATCGCTGGGGCAGCTATGCGCATTACAAATCTGACAAATAAATTAATAATGAGGCACTTGATAAGACACCTGCAGAGGAGAGAAAAACAAGGTACAGAAAAAACTATTAATAAAATGAAATTCATGTTACAGGGGTCAGGTTACAAGTTAGTTCATCCTTGAACCTAATAGAGTCTAATAATTAGGACATTTTTGTCCCCCAATATATATATATATATAGTATGCTAAATATTCCGAAAAGAATGTAAAATTTAACGTTAAACTGACATGCATTTGAAATGTGCTGACTCGCAGTAGGCAATCATGGTTATTCATGTAGCCCCCAAAAGAACCCTTACACAAGTTTCCTAGCTAATAAGAAACTCAATATTGTTGAAATATGCACAAAGTGATTTAGAAACTTGACCTTAGAATGATGCTTGGAGATGTTGTCATAACCGCAGAATTTTCTCATTTAACAAGGAACATTACTTTACCATGCAACACTTATTCTTGATGGTCATGAACTTCCTATTTCTTAATGTTTCATATTAGAATTAAATAGAATAGCTTGTAGTTTTAAACAATGATGACTGTCGTTTAGAGTAAAATAATGTATTACTTAAGCATGATTTCTCTTTCAGTTAGTAGTATATTGTTCTTGCAGTGAAACAAGTAGAGATGAAAGGTCAATTGATGTGAGAAGAATATGGGAACTATGCATGATGTTTCCAAAATCAAACCTCTTAAGACTGTCTGTAGCTAACTACATGATAATAAATTTGGTCCACATCTAATTCCCTGGGAACTAAGGAGCTGAACTTGCTTACTGACGAACCCTGTCTTCTTATTGGCTCTAGGAGGAGAAAGTCGGCAACAATGTTTTGATATGTTTTCTTGACTTTTATATTAGTGTGTATTATAGGTAGAGGTTGCACATTTTTTTTGAGGTTAGAAAGCTTTATTGAATCAAATATGCCAAGCAGAACATTAGTACAGCATTACAATTCAAGAAGAAAGAAATTGGAGCAATGGTAAAGTACAATATAAATTTGAATTGTAAAAAGAAACAAGAAATCCCAAAAAGGGAAAACCTAAAGTATATACTAAGAGAAAATGCCTTTTTTTGTTTTGTGAATTAGAAAAGGAAGAAAGAGGGAAAGAGAGGAAAAGAAAAGGAAAAAAGAGAGAAGAGAAAAGAGAAGAAAAAGAGAAAAGGAAATAAAAAGTTAATATAGCTTAAAAAGAAAAAATTGAGGCATATTATGATACACGTCTGGAAAGAAAATCAGTTAAAGGTAACCATAACAAATCTCTTTTCATCAAAAAAGAAGTAGTTGAAGCATGGGCACGATCGAGTCTGTGATGGTGACACAACAGATTCCACTATGCGGTAAAAGAAATCTTTGAAGTATCTTTCCAATTCGTGGTAATTATCTGCAAAGAAATGGCTATGAACAAGTCAATAAATTTACGAACAATATTTGAAACATTCCAAATATGGGAAGAACCACCTAGAAAAACATGAACAATATCAAAAGTGTGATTAGAGCTTAAAATATCATTCAGCTTGCAGCAAATATATCGCCAAAGGGAAATAACCAAGGGGCATTGGAAAAATATATGAAAGAAATCACTATCAGGATGAGGACATGACCAACACTGACTAGAATCTAAGGTCTTAAACTTGAAGAGGTCTGAAGGGGTAAGGAATAGTCGGTTATAAAAAAAAAGAGATTCTGGGTAGTGCTAGCTGAATGAGATACGGTGTGAATTTTAGACCAGAAGGATTCCCAGGTAGGAAATGAAAATTCCTGTGCAAAATCCTTTTCCCAAGCAAGTTCGGGTTTGGATTTAGGGCGGTCGGGGGTAGAGCGGGAGAGGATCTTGTAAATAGTGGCAGCTTTGTGAGGGGTGGTAAAATCTAATGGAGTTGAGTGTGATGGAACATTATCAGATAATGAATTGTGGGAGGAGATGAGGTTAGAGAAAGCTAGTTTAATATCAGGGAACTGGGGAGAATATTTGCAAGATAATTGAAAGGATGAGCAAATATCTAAAAAATCCAATAGGTAACCATTAACAAAGAGCTTATCAACATACAAAATGCCTTTGTCAATCCATTCGTTCGAAAAGAGGGCTTTGTTATCAATCTTAAGGGAATGATTATACCATAACGGTGTGAGGGAGTGTAAGTGAGCTGGAGAAAAAGAGGAGCAAAACAATGAGAGTGAAAGCGCCCTGGAGAGTTTGAAAGTGGGTGAAAGAAAGCGTTTAGGAGGTTGAGATAAATGGGTAGCAGCAAGGAAGGGAAAAGGTAAAAGTTGTGCTAGTTCTAAGGCACTCAATGAAGTGACAGAGGGAGAATATGAATCGGATAGGAATGGCCAGATTTGTTTTAAAGTGAAGGAGGAATGAAAACGAACAAGGTTGGGAAAATTTACCCCACCCAAGTGTTTAGGATGCTGAAGGCGAGACAAGAATTTCCTGGATTTACGGTTATTCCAGAGAAAACGAACAAGGATGCGATTGATGAGTGTGAAAAAGTAAGCTGGGAGGGAGATAGGCAGCATTGAGAGGTAGAAATTAATAATGGGGAGAAGCATCATTTTAATGGTTGCCAGTCTACCCCACCAGGATAAAAATAGGGGAGACCAACATTCTACAAGAGTAGAGAGCTTGGAAAGTATATCTTTATGATTAATTGTAATGGTATCTTTAATAGAATTGGCATATAGAACACCCAAGCATTTGATACTCATTGGATTCCATTCGAAACCGGAGGCATGAAACATATGTGAAAGACAGTGCTTATTAAGAGGTAAAACCTCTGACTTATCAATATTCAACTTATATCCAGAAACTGAGGAATATTCCTTGAGTAAGGAAAAAAGGGCGGTTAAAGAGGTAGAAGGTTTAGAGATATAAAGTAAAAGATCATCGGCATAAGCTGTGAATTTGATATCCAGTGATTTATAAACGAAACCGGAATATGAGGTGGAGCGCCGAATCATTTCAAGGAAAGGTTCTAAGGCTAAAATAAAAAGGAGGGGAGACAAAGGACAACCTTGTCTGGTACCCCTATGTAAAGGGAAATAAGACGACTAAGCACCATTAACCCAAATGGAAGTAGAAGGGGCTGAATATAGTAAATGGATTAAATTAATGATATGAGGACTGAAGCCATGTCAGCGTAGAGCCCAAAACATAAAGTCCCGATTGACCCTATTGAATGCTTTCTCAGCATCAAGGGTGATGGCAGCAAGGGGGGGATTCATCTTAGAAGCGAGATGGATAATATAGAGGAGGGTTCTGGAATTATCTGTAATAGATCTGCCTTTAACGAAGCCGGATTGAGAAATATTAATGAGATCTGGAACAACAGTATTCAATTGAGAAGCTAAACTTTTTGCGTATATTTTACAGACCGTATTGATTAAAGAAATGGGCCGATAATTTTTGCAGAGAGAGGGATCTTTGTCTTTTTTAGGAAGTAAGCATAACATGGCTTGAGTAAAGGAACCTTTGGATTCTCCCATGGAGAGAAAGGAAGCAATCAAGGAGAATAGGTGAGGTATTAGATAATTTAGATAATTTTTAAATTGAAAATAAAAGCGAACGGTAAAACCGTCAGGGCCAGGAGACTTATCTTTAGGTAAAAGAGTGATTGCTTGCAAGATCTCTTTTTCAGAGATGGGGGCATCAAGTGAGGAGAAATCAAGATCTGTGGAAGATGATTTAGGTATGTTGAGAAAGAAAGAGTCTATTTGAGAAGGGGATGGAGTCGATTCAGGTGCATATAAGGAGGAATAGTACTAGACTAACCAGTCAAGAATCTTATCATCCGTGCTGTGACGAATCTCTTGCGCATCAGTAATAACAGCAATGTTAGATTTTTGTTTCTTAATTTTAAGATAGTTAGCAAGAGATCTGCCGGCTTTATTACACCCTCCATACATTTTAGAATTACATTTTAAAAGATGATTGCAGGCTGCCTCACAAGAGAACTTATTAAATTGAAGTTTCGCTTTAATAAGGGAGGAAAGGGCATCAGGAGAATTAGATGTATAAAAAATATGCCCCATATCTCTGATCTGTTTAAGGATAAGGGAAGATTTGGAAAGGGCCGATTTCTTTTTATGAGAAACAAAATCAATAATAAAGCCTCTGGCTGAAGCTTTAAACAAAATAGAACTGGGAAGTAGAGTTAAGATTATTGTGAAATAATTCATCCATAAAAAATAGTAAATTGATCAATAAATTGAGGGTCCAAAAGGAGAGAGTTATTAAAACGCCAACGGCGGGAACTGGGAGTAGGTGAAGGCAGATCAATGTCAAGAATAACGGGGGCATGATCAGAAATAAGAATAGAGCCAATTTCAATATTTGTCATAAATTGAAAAGTATGTTGAGTGAGGAAAATATAATCAATCCGGGAATGTGATGCATGGACAGGGGAAAAAAAGGAAAATTCCAGAGTATCCGGGTGAGACAATCTCCAGGGGTCAATTAAACCTCTAGAAGAAATGGCTTTGTAAAAGGACCCTTGCATTTTGTTAGGAACATATCTGGTCTGAGATTTACATTCCAAGAAAGGGTCCATTAACTGGTTACAATCACCTCCAACAATTAAATCAACACTGGTGTGAGAGGATAGAAGTCTAGAGAAATCATTCAAAAAAGTGAGATCAATACCATTAGGACCATAAACATTGCAGAAGGATAAATTAGAGTTATTAACAGTAACATCTAAATACAACCATCTACATTTGAGTCTGAAATGTTATTTTTAAGCTGAATTGATGTTTTGTGGAACAAAATGATAACACCATTCTTATTATTAACAGAAGGCAAGCAAAATACATCACCCACCCATTGCTTACGTAGAGAGGTAAGGTCTTTTTGAGAAAGGTGAGTTTCTTGTAACAGAGCAACTTGGCATTTCAATCTTGCTAAATGAGATAAAACCCGTTGTTTTTTGACCGGGTTACGAAGACCTTTAACATTCCAAGATATTACACAAAGACCTTTCATTTAAGAAAATGAGAGAAAGATATGTATGGAGATAGAAAAAGATAAGGAGAATTGAGATAAGCCCAAACAGAGAATAAAAAGTTTAGTAGAGGAAAGAGAGACTGTTTAAAAATAGAAAAAGAAAAAAACCCTGAAAAAAATAAAATACACCAGTACCACAATGCAGAAAAATAGAGTGGGTAAAACATGAAGAAAAATTGAAAGGATGAAGGAGAGGTTGTGCATGAAAAACGAAGAGAGCTAAAAAGAGATAAGCAGAAGTAAATAAAGAATGCCAGAAGAAAAGAAAAGAAAAAATGAGATGAGAGGGTTCAAAGAAAGGGGTGGGAGATTAAAACTCCCCTGAGACAGAGTGAAGAAAAAAAAGATCGCGAAAAACCAAAAGGCTTCAGCCATACAGGACAAAAGCGCATAGGACAGTAAAGTGAGAGCGGGAGCAGCAAAGGACAAACGGCCACACAGCAAAAGAAAAAGTCAAATGCATGGTCTTAAAAACATTGAATACAGTAAGGGGAAAAAGAAAATACAATTGAATCTGGAGACCAGATATGACAATGTAAAACAAGTGAAGGAAACTTACCAGACAAATGAGAAAAGATGGCAGCGTACTGGGGTGTACATGACATACAACAGAGCAGCACAATGAGGGGAAGATGGAATGAAAACAATTGGAGAGGAGACCTAAAAAACAAGGTGAGAAGAACAAGAACATATTACAATGAGGAACAGCAAAACTAGAAGTTATTAAACACCAGACAATAACACAGACACATTAAGAACTGCTGTGTTCAATGGAGCGATCTTTATGGGTGTTAATGAACTTCCGAAGGTCAGCTGGGTCATCGAAGCTGAAACTTCTTTCTTTATAAGTAACTTTGAAAAAGCAAGGGTGAATGAGGCCATATCTAGCATTCATGGATCATAGCGTAGGTCGTAAGTCCAAAAATTCCTTGCGATGCGCAGCAGTCTGCTTTGAAACATCCTGTGTGAAAAAAAGTTTGTGACCAGACCATAGTAACTGCTTGTGCTGTTTGGCAGAGTGAAGAATATTCATAAGGTCAGAGTAGAGAAAAAAATAAGCGATGATGCCTCTAGGTTTAGAGGAAGTAGAAGAATTTTTCGGTCCAAGACGATGCGCCCTCTGGATATTCACATCCAGATGCTTAGGCAGACCAGTAATAGGTAGGACTTGCGTCTTTAGAAATTGGATGATGTCTGACCCCTCCGAATTCTCCGGAATACCATAAATGCCAGGTTATTGCGTCGATTACGATTCTCCAAATCGTCAGAGGTTTTCCTAAGCAATTCAACCTCCTTAGTGAGACTAGCAACCTTGGTAACAGTATCATGGGCATCACTGATTCGTTGTTCAACATCAGATATCCTCTTATCCAGGTTGGACCATTTTTTGTCAAGTCTCTGTAAGGTAGACGGTGTCTCAGCCATAAAGGGGCGTATGAGGCGTAGCTCCTCCATTATGTCTTCAAGAGTCACAGGAGGTGGAGACTTTAGAGGGAGAAGGAGGGTCCTTTTTAAGGCGCTTACCAGAGGAAGCAGGATCCTTACGTGTAGCTGGAGTGGTGTTTGAAGCCTTTGAGTTGTGCGCGTGTTCCATGATAGCGAACACTGGGAGGACCAATGTAGAAGCAAAGAGAAAGCAAACCACCTGAATACGTAGACAATAAACTGACCCAAAAAGCCACAGCAGCAAAATGAAAATGCGCACAAAAAAAATTAGGCATCCAAAAGTATAGCAAACTGCGAAAGAGTGATGGCGCAGGTACGTGGGTCAAGGAAAGTACCTCTGAAACCAGTGGCGCACATTGAAAGGAATGATGCTGAGGTAAAAAGGGATCCAGGAAACAACCATGAGTCAGTCGTTAAAGACAGAAATCTTGAAGTTGCCGCAATAGTTAAAAATCAGAAATAACTGGAGAATCATGTTCATGTGGAAGAGAAGAAAAATAACTTGAGAAAAAAAAAACGAGTGAAAAAAACCCCAAATGGCGGCCGAAATCCAGGAAGGAGCGTTTTCACACGTTTCAACAGGAAAAAGCGCATTTTGGGCGTGGAAAAGCATACCCAGCTGCAGAGGGGCATTTCCGATTCCATAATCCGCCATTGAAGTAGGAGAACGCTGGCAGGAAACAAATTCTTCGTAAAAAAAGCGCCGCCTGAAATAGCGGAGCTCAAGTAGGAGCGGCCATCTTGTTTGCCGCGTCACGCGCTCTCGAGGTTGCACATTTTTATTTTCTCTTCTTGGTGGCAGGACCCAGACTCTTGACTATGGTAGCTACCACTGCTACTTTTTAAATCCTTTACCCCACTTTACTTGGATTTATCAGTGTGCTACTGAACTGTATGCTGATCTGAGACTCAGCTGAGTCTTATGAAATACTCTTTATGGGTAATTCTGTTATTTAACTTGATTTTGAAACTACATGCACCTTGATGTCACTCTTTTCCATTTGATTTCGAACTCTTTATGGGTTCTTAATAAACTAAAACTTGGATCTTGATCTATAGAATAGGGAATTTATTATTTTATGGAACACGCTTAAATGTATTGATATTGATGATTGACCTGTTCTAACTAATTTTCTTTATAATGAGAATTCTGGATACTTAATTGATTGATGGACTAACCGAATAAAGATAAAAATTAACAGAGATCTTTACTAATCTTCTAATGATTTATATTTTGAGATGCCTTAATTGCTTCTTGACTCCTAATACCAAGTCAAAGGTCCATCAGAAGAGAAGAAAGGTGTAGCAGGGGAACGGTGCCTTAGCACCAACAAACGATTATAATTTAGGCCTAATACCAAGTTATCAAACCCATATGGCTTCCAAGGAAGTACATTTAACATAAGTAAATACATTGATTGCATTGGAGGTGTAGAGATGGGGAGAGGGGGGAAGGGGAGAGGGGGGACTCGGTAAACGCTTAAACGTTTAAATGTTTCTTTTTTTCCCCTTTTCTTTCTTCTTTCTCTCTAGCACATCGTGCTGTTCCTGCCCTCCCTCCTTTCTCCTACTCCTGCTTCTCCTGTCCTTAACAAATAAATGTATGATATTAATTTTGCTGTGATTATACTTATGTATCTGATTATAATTGTACTCGGACTTTCCTGAAATAAAAATAAAATAAAAAAAGATTGCATTTTAAATATACATCTGGCTTTTACTAGAAATACATACATCCACGCAATTTTAAATATTTAACACAGTGTACATAAAATAATATGACTATCTTGTTGCATATATAAATGATGCTTGAGTGCATGAAGCACTACATTTGCGCTCCACTATATTTAATGGGAATGCAGAAAAGGCATTTGCACATCAATTACACATCTCTGGCCGGCCTTGTTATCCTTGGGGAATGGCCAATTTTTCATAGAATATCTCTGATATCATCAAAGGTTAAGAGTTGCTTTAGTTAAAATGGGATCACTGAATAGGCCAGGGTTACAAGCTGGGTGAATTGTGGTTGTACTCTAGTTTTTAACCTGTGTGCTATTATTTACAGGTTTATTTACAGCGAGGAGTGCGTGACAATTTATCAACACGCAATTATGGAATTAAGCCAGCTATCCTGTTCATGGCGCTGCCATTCTCACTTTGTGAATAGAAATGCGTCTCTGTTGATAAAAAAGAACAGATTAAATCTTTCCATCAGTATCTGAGGACCAGGGCATTGAAGTACAAAGGAGGGTACGTAAACAACCAGTGGTTTTTGCACTCCGGAACCTTTAGGAGCCCACATACATTCTGTGCTGTAAAGGATGTACAACACCCTTCGAGTTAAAAAAAATAAAATAGATTTGCAGAATTGTGCATCGTTGTTACTACTGAGGTCGGATTACCTTTTGTTAATTTTACCGAACTGCGCAAAATGCAGTGACGGAGGTCTGCAAGGGACCTTCGTCCTTGCACCCTTAAGGGTGAATTCAATTTTTTTTCTGAGTGCAGCCCTGCCCCTTTCACACTCTTTGGATATTCAAAATTGCAATGAGTCGCACATTTTACTTTGCTAATTGTAATTTTGCAAATTATGAGTAATGCGTCTGCCATATCCTTTACTACAACAGGCCTCAAGGTATAGATGTTGAAAGGTGGTTTTTAGTCAGTGAAACTCCTGCAATACGTAGGGGTACCGACCAGCTCAATATTAAATGTTCTGCTTGAATAACTGCCCAGATGCAGAAAAATATCTTCACACTGGTCCAGATCTGTGTTGGGGCATTGCTATTTGGTGTAATGGAAGTTGCATATGTATATGACTTAATTATGGCTTATCAGAACAGACTATTTGATTGTAGTTTGATGTCAGAAGATAATAGGTATATATATGACTAACTGCTGGTGAATTACTGACAATATAGAGGTAATATCTGCGATATACTGGGCATAATAACTGATTGTAAAAAAGAGCTTGAAAAATAGCTTGACCTTAAACCACCGCTTTTGTGGGAAGGCCTGGGAGGTTCTGGTTTCTGGCTTAGATTGTGACACAGAGGATGCCAGAAATCTAACTTTTAGACCAGCGTTAAACAATTGAAGTGCTTCCATCAAACTGTCTATTGTCAGTAAGCTACAGAACATCCAAAACGCCGCCGCAAGACTGGTCCTCAACCTGCCAAGACGCTGCCACATCTCCCAGCACCAGCGCACATTCCACTGGCTCCTCAACGAAGCTAGAGTCACCTTCAAGATGCTAACCCACGCTCACGATGCCCTCCACAACACCGGACCAGCATACCTGAACAGCCGACTCAAATTCCGTGCACCCCAAAGGACCCTATGATCAGCCCAGGTCTCCTACGCCGTGGTCCCCGCACCAGAAAGACCAGATCGGGAGGCCGCTCCTTCTCCTTCCGCACGGCCAGAGCCTGGAACGACCTTCCGCTCCACCCCAGACAGATAACATAGCTCCCCATCTTCGCAAGAAACCTCAAAACCTGGTTCTTCGATAGACCCCCTTCTTAATGGACTGGAACGTGCGAACTTTCCCCCCAGCACCTTGAGACCCTTACGGGTGAGTAGTCGCGCTTAACAAACACCTGATTTGATTTGATTTATACTGGGATGGCTTCGTATGGAATAAACATAATGCAGATGACAGAGTCATACCAATAAAATATTGTGAGGTTAAGCTATTATGGATCCTATTGTGAATCCGTAACACCATTTCAGGTGCAAATTATTATTTACACATGGGGCATATTTATGAGAGCTTTTTGTCATGCTTGCACCACGCAACATGATGCATGCACGACGCAAAGCTCTAAGTCATATTTATGAAGTCCCATGTAGCCACTTTGCATGGGTTTTAATGGCTTCAAAAATATGGAATAATGCAACACAGCTCAAATTGTTGCATTGCATGGCTCTGCACAAGGGAGGCATTCCATCCGCATAGTGGTTCGGGTTTCCAGGCAAATGCCATGGTTTTTGACACATTTCCTGACTGACCAAACCTGTTAACCCTGGAAATGCGCAAAAAAGATATGCCAAGATAGATGTTACCGCACATATCATAAATCACCGGTACATTGCTATCCAAGGGTATACATTTTGGGTAACATTTCGAGATAAAATAACATTGGTTTATTGTAGTAGTTTATTGCATTTACAGCGCTACACAACCAAAGTGCTTTATGAACTACAATCTAAAAAGCAAGTTATTTTTATAAATCAAGCGGTTCTGAAGTATTTTTGTCAAAACCAATTTTCTGTATTGGAAGGGCGCTGAAACGTTGTGTATTTGGTCGTATTCTGTAACGCTGCAGTTTTTGTTTGAAAATGTGTGTGTGTGCATTTAACAACGAATGTGAAAGTTTGCATGGATTAAAAAAAATCAGATAACGAATTAAGATAATGATTTACGAGTTGATAACTTGAAGAAGTGAATAGTAATATCTGTTAAGATGAGAAACAGAGGACCAGCCAAATGGTTATCCCTTCAAAGAATAGTGCCAGGCTTGTTCTAAGTAGCATGAATACACTGTCTTTGATGCTATTAGCATAGCTGGGTACATCCTTAAGCAACTCGGATCAAAAAAAAGAATATCTTTTTCATCTTTCAAAATACATTGTAATTATTCTCTGCACTTCAAACCATTTCTAGGACAGATTGTCGAGTTCTCAGACAATTCAAAACTGGAACATTGACCATCATTTTGTACAACCACAGACTGGAGAATTTAATGAATTAGGTCTTTATTTCAACCATACTGATCATAAAAGACAATAAATAAATAATATCACCAAAAAAGTACATACATATTCGCCAGTACTTAGCAATAACAGTTCGTGAAAGTTGATATTACATGATAAATACAAACAAGTTTGTATTTTGTTAAAATAAAGCCTATACAATTAAAAAAAAATTCAAATTCAGTACTGGCCGTTGGAAGTGGATTCATGAAAGTTAACTTTCATTACATCTGGGTTCTAAAACCATTTAAAACTAGTCATACTGTATACTAGGTCCCGATACTGGCACACCCAACCTAAGAATTTTGCTAAGGCAATCAAAATAGCCTCCTGTCTTCAATATTCGCAATGCAGTAAAACTCGACCTGGTGCCTATATTCTAGCAAATGAGTTTAAGTCATTTGCTCCGTGGCAAACTATGTGCTGGACATACAAATAAGATGTGAGGTATTGTCTAGTCCACGTTCTGGCAGTGTGAACATTTACTGTCTAGGGAGTGATGCCAGGTTTATGTGCAATCTTTGATTGATAGTGTACCTGTCCGAAACGGAAAGAAATGTTTCCTGTCAATGGGCTTTGTTATGAAGTTCCAGAAATCTTCATACAATGGTTCTGACTTGTGCCCCAGGAATATACTGGTCAGTGATGACGAGCTAGAAGAACACAAATTGCCAGCTCTAATCATTGCCCGGGATGCTTCTTTAAAAGCTTTTTTGGGGGGGGAAACATGTTATTCACCGGGTCTTCCCACAAGTGTCTTATGCCCATGTTCACGAAGGAGCTTTTCACCAGCTTTAACCAGCTAATCTTGTGAGAGGTGTCGGCATCTCTAATGTCTTTGAGTGCTTGGGCATAGTGGGCTAGCTCCGGGGTGGACCATAGTCTTCTCCAGTATGCTAATGGTCTGAATCTAGCAACCTCTGCCAGGGTGTTACACCCTAGATCAAAATATAGGGGTGTGAGTGGAGTACTTTGTGGAAGACCAGTTAGACCTCTCACAAATCTATTTTGAGCCAGGACTAATGGGGACAGATTTTCATATCCCCAGAGTTGCATGCCATAGACAATGGAGGCCATAACCTTGGTATTGTATATCTTAAGTACAGGGCCAACCGGCTTGGTCTGGGAGAGCCTGTGTTCTTTCAGTAGTGCTCCTGCAAGCTGGGAGTCCTTAAGTGCCATGATATCTATCTGGGGTTTCCAGTCTAGTTTACGGCCTACAATTATTCCAAGGTAGGTAAATATATCCATTTGTTCCAGTGGCTCCTTATTCATAACAACGCTTGCCTTAATTACTTTGTGTTTTTATGCAGCACAGTGAATTTAGTTTTGTCCACATTTACCACTAACTCTTGTGCCTTGCAGAAGGACTCAAAGCAGCTTAGTGCTCGCTGCAACCCAACTTGAGTTTTTGATAGATTTAGGGTATCATCAGCAAACATAAGTATTGGGACCTTTTTGCCTGCAACAGGGTGAGCATCTGTAGAGTGCTCTGAAAAATGATTAACCACCCTGTTTATAAATAATGAAAACAGGGTGGGAGCGGAACACTCCCTTGACTACCCCTTTTAGGATTGGGAACCTGGAGTTGGTGTTTCCTTGTGATCCCCAATGGACCTGCGCATAGTTGGATTTGTGCGGTTCAACTACAAGCTGTAAGAGCTCTAAAGGTAACCCTAGATCTTTCAATACAGCCCAGAGTTTGTTTCTTGAGACCGTATCGAATGGAGCTTTGAGGTGTACAAGGCGGCATAAATAGTGCCGCCCGCTAGTAGTACAACACGCCAATAGATTGAAAGAAAGTAAAAAGCTTGGTTGATTGAACTCACGAGGGCCCTAAAGCCTGCCTGAACTGGGGATAATATGTTGTTCTCTGCTATCCAAATCTGGATTCTGTTCAGCACTAGCCTAGCCATAATCTTTTGGGTGGAGTCAATTAGACTGTTTGGCCTATAATTGCTAGGGCTAGAACGATCCCCCTTTTTTTAAATGGGTAGTATTTTGGCTCCTCGCCAAGAGTCGGGAATGGGAGCTCCGCTGGCTATTGAGTTGGCAAGTATCAGGATGTACTGGAGCCAATTGTCCTTATCAGATAGAAACATGTCCGCCGGGTTAAATTGGGGCCGGGGGTCCTACCCTTTGGAGCTGAGTTCATGGCATTTTCCACTTCACTTATACTAAATGTTACTAATGAATCTATGCTTGGTACTTGAAAGGGAGATGCATTCTCTCTGACTGCAAATAGATTCTCAAAGAAGGAGACCCACTGATCGGGCACTATATGTTTTTGGGGTGTGTTGCTTGAGCCTCCTCTACCCCACTTTACCAACAGCCAAAATGGTTGCATATTTTTCATTTTGCTAGCCTGTAAAAGTTCTAGCCACTGTAGTTCATTCCATTCCTTTTTTGATACTGTTTGTGTGGATTTATACTTTTAACATGCTGTTTTGATTTTGCCCATATCTTTGGTTTTAATTGCCCGGGATAATTGCTTATATGCTTCCTTACAGGCCTTGTTGTACCGATGGTCATGTTTAGGTGAGGGTCTCTTAGAAGTATTGTGAGGTTTGACAAAGAAGTACCTTATCTTTTCAAACATGGCCTCGTGGTCTTGGGTAATATTAAAATTAATTTCTCCCTGGTTATTAAGTTTATGTAGACCATCTAGGGTGCTCACCACCACTTCTTTCATTTTTTCAAGGGAACTTTTGTTTTCGACTATCCAAGACCATTTAATCTTCTTCATGTCGTTACTTATGATAGCATCGGCAGTCTCACTCACGTTGGCTATTGGCAGGGATGTTACGTGGCCAGTTACTTTAAGCTTTAACAACAATGGGTTATGGTCACGTTCGTTCCTTGCACAAACCTTCATATCAACGAGAGATAGCCAGTTCTCTACATTAATGAGAATATAGTCAATACGACTGCTTCTCAGGCCATTACTGTATGTGTGGGATCCTAAGTGATCAGAAGGTGTATGACTGTTCACTGCCCTAACTCTTCTTTCTAAGCTGAATGCTTTAAGTTGGAGCGCTGCCTCGGTCCATGTTTTAATAGGTGGCATCGCCAGTTGTGGAATACCCCATTCAGAGTCTTCATCAGCACTAAGGTTGCTATCCTCAGTGTCCAGAGGCTCAAAGGTGGTGTTAAAGTCTCCTACTATGACTAAGTTATTGCCTTCACTCATTGCACCAAAAAAACTATTGAGTTTGGTGATTGTCTTTGATGATTTTCCTCCCACCATACCCCTGGGATATACATTGACGGGGAGAATGAGTAATGCCATAATATTAATGTTGTCAATCTCCTTTTCTACTATCTTATAGGAGGAACTCTGTCTTACCCAGATTGTTAACCCACCTGAGGGTCTGCCTTTAAGTCCACATATTGCTGGCTTTGAGAAGTTTAAATAGCCAGGGTGGTAGACTGGATTAAGCGCCCAGGTCTCTTGAAACGCTATTATATCCTGTTTATCTATAAAATCTGACCAGTCCAGTGAGGGTGTCTTAGAAGAACCCCGCTATGTTCCAGGAAACTAATGTCATTGGAGAAGTGTCTTGATTGCATATAGAATTACACGAGCTAACCTCCCTAACATTACCCTAGTTAGGAGTCACTGTTATTATAACATGGTTGCCTATAGGATAGGATGGGTCATCCTGCGATGTTACTGTGACCCTAGGGGGTTCTACTACATAGTCCTTCCAGACATGGCTAACGGTGGGCATTGATCCTATGCAATGACTGTCAGCTGCCCCTGGTTGAGTGTCATCTGGAAGTCTAAGCGAGGGGTATGACTTCATTAAACTTCAATCTATGTTTTGTAGAGATGAGTCCCCAATGCAACTTAGCACTGAGGCGTTAGATGTTTGGATGGCGACAGGGTCAGGGGGGTTGAGTTTCATCCTGATATTTTTGGGTATCAAGTGGGATGTTCTTAGGTCAAAAGCCTCTAGATTCTCTATCAATACTGAAGAGGCAAGAGTAAGACACACATAATCAGAGTTAATGCCCATGGATGGATGTCTTGTGGTGGAAGATATATCTTCCCTGATTATAGATCTGCACTTACGCACATGTCTCAGCCACCTAGTGCACTTACTGATCAGGAATTGCTCATATTCCTTAGTTAAACTAGGGGAAGTTTTTGGAACATTAGTCAGAAAAAAATTGACATTAGGAAGAATGGGACAGGGGTTTGTCATAGTGACTCGCCCTAGCAGATGGAATTACTCAGGGCTGATAGCTGAGAAGGGGGAATTTGTGGAATTCTTTTCTGTTGTCCACAATATGCAGGCTCTGGTCTCTTTTCCCTACCCCTATGTTGGTAGTAATGTGCTGCCTAGTACTTGGGCCACAGATAAATTGTTTATTGAAGGTTGCAAATTGCGCATTAGCTTTAGTTTCGTTGTTTGGACTACCTGTGTTCCCTTTAGGGGTGTTACTCGTTTCGGAAACTTGAGCCCTAGTCGGAGCTATAGTGACTGGTTGGATTGTACTGGTGCATGTTTTGAGTGCTGTAGAAAGTGTGTCTATCATGCCCTTGAGTTGACTAACTTCCTCTATAAGCTGTTTGGTCTAAGCCTTTAGGCCAGCTATCTGGCCTGTAAACAGGTCAGTACATGAACACATACCCCTACTAATTGTAGAGTCATATCTGGCAGGTTCACCTTCTGACACCTTGGTACCCAGATAGTCACAGGTCTCCTCAGGGATTTCCATTAGGGGTAAAAATCTGTTTGAACATACAATGGCAGGCTCAATGACACTTGTAATGGGTAAACTGGGACTTGACAAAAGAGGGTTGTTATTCACTACAGGCGAAATACTTTCATGAGCCAGCGTTTGCTGGCCCTTCAGAGTAGACCTTTTAAACCTGTCAGGGATTGATAGGGTAACTTTAGGGAGGGTGGTGGTAGTAGTGGGGGGTAATACGTTGGCCACGTTTGGAGCAATGCCGTTCGAACCCAGTGGAGCATGTAAAATCTCCTCACAGTTGCTAACTAGGTTGTCAATACGGTCCATGACACAATTGTTTTTACACAACACTTGTTTGGATGACTTTTTAGCCTTTCCTCAATAGCCCCCCACCCACACAGTCTGTTGCTTTCCTATTCCCTATTGGATCGGTCCGAATATTGTTGCATGAGGACAGCAATGTGTTAAAATGTCAGTAGTTGAATATGAGTGGCAGAAACGGAATATTGTTCGTACAATCAGGACGTGTGTCAATAAGCGGGATTAATACTTGTTACAGCTTTTGCCGACAGCCATAATGGGTAACAAAAACAAAGTAAGTAGATAATGATATGAATCGATTGCCAATGGCATGGAAAACTGTACATTATGAGTCCAGGAGGGCAGTTGGAGGGAAAGTGTCAGAGGGGTGGCCCTGCCCTGTCTCTTCCTGGCGCGGACGGGCGCAGATGGGCCCGCCCTGGGCCGGGGCACGCCCGCGTGCGTCCTGCGTTGCGGGAGCCTGCGCCGAATTTAAAGCGCCTCCTTGTGCTTACTGATGACAAAGCGGCCGGGCGCCAGATGACAAAGGTAGGCTGGGCGTTGAAGTCCCCCTGGACCTTGAAACTTGATGCAGCAGAGAGTGGAAATGAAAGCGGGTCCCGCGCTCCGGGAGACCACGGACGGATTTAAAGCACCTCCTGGCGCTTACTGATGACAAAGCGGCTAGGCGCCAGATGACAAAGGCAGGCTGGGCGTTGAAGTCCCCCTGGACCTTGAAGCTTGATGCAGCAGAGAGTGGAGATTAAAGCGGGTCCCCCAAAGTGCTTCATGAACCACAATCTAAAAAGCAAGTTATTTTATAAATCCTGCGTTTCTGAATTATTTTTGGCAAAACCAATTTTCTGTATAGCAAAGGAGCTGAAACATTGTGTATTTGGTCGTATTCTGTAATGCGGCCGTTTTTGCTTGGAAATGTGTGTGTGTGCATTTAACAACAAATGTGAAAGTTTGCATGGATAAAAACAAAAATCAGATAACGAATTAAGATTAGAATTTACGAGTTGATAACTCGGAGAAGTGAATAGTAATATTTGTTAAGATGAGAGACAGAGGACCAGCCGAATGGTTATCCCTTCAAAGAATAGTGCCAGACTTGTTCAAAGTAGCATGAATACAATGTCTTTGATGCTAGTGGCATAGCCGGGTACATCCTTAAGCAACTCTGATCAGAAAAAGAATATCTTTTTCATCTTTCGAAATAAATTGTAATTAATCTCTGCACTTCAAACCGTTTTTAGGACAGATTGTCGAGTTCTCAGACAATCCACATCTGCTTGAAGGAACATTGACCATCATTTTGTACAACCACAGACTGGAGAATTACTTGGTGAGGAGGGGTGGTGGCTGTGAGGGGACTATGCTCCCTCAGAGTGCCTTAAGTGTCAATCATCTAATTTTTATCTCATGCCTTTAAAAGGTATAGGGAGGTATTGGGGTGGGTGATTTTGCCGTTGTTGGTGTCCAATAAAATCTGCTCACTACCTTGCAATTATGAGTAGCACCTTATGGAATGGGGAATAACTGTGTGGGGCTACTTGTTATCGTCATAGACCCCCATGCACATCGCCATTCTAAGAGTTTTGTTCATTTTTTTTCGCATAGACTCACCACCTGTTCCAAGTTGGTGGCTAGTTCAAGGGGGGGGGGGGCTGAGGAATGGGGTAGATGAAGTAGGCGAGGGAAGAAGTTTTTTCTAGCAGTAGGATTCATTGTAAGCTTCCCCCATTAGATTAAATGAAACAAGACGTGGCTTTTGCTGCAGCCAAAGTCTAGTGCTTTTTTTCCAGCTGGCTTTTACAGTCAGAAAAGACTCAGCAGGATATGACAGGATTTCACTTCTGTGTACTTTAGCGTATTTTTGTCCAAAGTGACTATGTCCTCCAAGTCTTGAACCCTAGGCAAGCTCTCAAGCCCATGTAACTGCTGTTTGCCATTCTCTAGAATGGTGACCTTTCCTTTGATTTCAGTTAAAACATTGATAGATTCTCAGATCGCCACACATTCAAATCTATCTGACATGCCCTCCTCACCATCTTGGATAATTAAAATCGCCCAGCTCAAAAATCATCAACACCCTCATTACCCTCATCAACACATTCAACATAGTTCATCATGTGTTATAGCCAACATATTCCAGAGGCTGCAGCCTCAAAATGATCTTCTCAAATTCACCAACAAGCCAATGTAAATCACCCACAGCTCCGCAATAGATGGAACACTTCCTTATTCCTAACTCCATGATCAGCATCCTACCAACAATCCCAGATCATCCCAAAAAGAGAAGACAAAGGGGGATATTCACAAGTAATTAACTCTGATTTATCTCCACTTTAACGCATCAAACGTTGAGATAAGTTTAACACCCCATTCACAAGCTGGTGCAAACTACCGACATCGCCTGTATTCCCGAGATAAATGCCCCAAAATGTATCTCCACTAACCCTAATGAGATGCAGAGTAGGCGTTCCAGTGCAAAAACACACCAAAAAAACACAACACCACTTTCACAACGAACTGCCAGATCTGCAAAGTGCCACAAAAACATGCGATAAGCCGCGATAACACCAGTGATTTAACACCTGCCTTGTGCTGGTGCTAAGCAGTGCATCTAACCACAGCTTGTAAAGTAGCCCAGCCAAGAGCCACACCTGAAGACCCACAGATGCCATGGAGACAATGATCATGCATCTCTGATACCCATGAGGGCCACAACATCCCCGGCCACCACCCCCAGTCGCCCCACCTCCCCCCGGACATAGCATACCGTGCACGACACAAGAGCCACAAAAAATGCATGATGACGCACATTGCCAAAATAAATACACACATGTGTGGCCAGAAGAACGAGAAACAGTCACACAGCACTGAAGTAACAACCAAAAGCTTTATTCAAACACAACACAAAACACCAATGCGTAAGACTCCTGTCTGGTCCATCAGGGACAATCTCGACGTCACAGCCTGGAAAATAAAGCACAAAATCAGAATGTGTGTCATGCGCACATCAAAGGAGTGAGACACAGAGAAACAGAGAGGGAAAGTGAGCCAGAGAAAGAGAGGGAAGGAAAGGAAGTGAGAGAGAGAGAGGGAAGGGAGAGAGAGTTAGAGAGGGAAGTGAGAGAGAGTGAGTGAGAGAGAAGGAAAGGAAGAAAGGGAGAGAGAATGAGAGAGAGAGAGAGAGAGAGAGAGAGAGAGAGAGGGGATATTAAATATTAAAAGGTAAGATTGGACCTGGAACTGAAATCAAATGACATGGAAAAGATGGAACAGATGAACAATCAGCCCTGGAAATGGATATGGGGAAAAATATCCAGTCTGAAGTCTGGAAATACTATTGAATGCCAGCAAAAGAGGTTTCCATCAACTACCATCATAAGCTCCTTCATTTTAAGTTATTTAACACATTATACTGCTCTCCAGACTTGTTTTACAGGATGGCCCCATAGAGACCCACTTATTGCACAGGATGCCAAGTCAGCTCTGCATGGCTCTTCCACCTGACATGAAAATTTCCATCAATAGCTCTATATTGGGCCGAGATTGAGTACATCATTGGTAAGATTGTAGGCTTTCCAGTTAACTGCATCCGTCAAAACATTGCTACTGGGCTATGTCAAGGACTTTCCTAGGATAGAACATTAAGACAATGGCAGTCCTGCTTTTCTTTAAGAAGCACCAAGACTGAAAAATAGGATGAAGGGCCCAACCCCTAAGATTGCACAATGGCTCAAATATGCTGTATATGGGGTGGAAATGGCCACAGACTCTACTGCTCTGCAGATTCCACAGGCCAGATCCAAGTACATAAGGGCCACACTCAGACAAGGTCTCACAATAGAAGATCCTATAGACTTATAGGTTGAACTCATGCTTATTACAATGGATGGATAATATCCTTCTTGAGGGGAGCTAGCCAGCCTGACCCATGGATACACTCTACTGTATTGTCAATTCATTGCTTACATGAAATGTGCCTCTGCGGTACCTGCTTTAGCAGTTGTTCTTACCTGTCTTATGGGAAATAAGAGACTTTCATTAAACTTGAATGAGGAAGTTCAGGACATGTTTATGGACACTGATGTACACTGAATCCACTCCATGTTTTAGAAGACCTAATATTAAAAAAAGATTAGCAATCCGCCCTTTCATGATGCTCTTGTTCCAGCATGTATACATCCTGGAGACCGCCCGTCAATCACATGTTTCAGTATACTAAGGTTCTTATAGTCAATCTTGATACATTGAAAGAGCTCATAGAGGTAGATGTTCACCATAATTTATAGAGGTGCGCTTCTATTAATCCACACAGAAATAGCTGATGTTAGACAAGATAAAAGACGATTCATATTTTTATGAGAGTTCTCTGAATAAGGTTTTGGTCAAATGAATATATTATGTTACTACCCTCCATCTGCCACATTGCTTGAAGGCAGTTTGGCTAATTTTGAGGTTCTGCTCAACTCCTAAAATGGGACGGAAACACCCTTTTAGGAAAAAGACAGAGAAATCTATTCTCAATCACTTTTTACAAACAGCGTGAATGATTAATTCAAATAAGTTTTCTGAGAGGGGGAAAGGGTATAATATTCCTGGGAAAATCATTGATCATCAATCAATATTAGAAGCTCAAAGCCAGTGGTTAGATACAGATAAAGAATTTGGCAGGGCAAGCTGATTTTTCCTTCCTACAGCCTTACTGGTCATGAATGGTTTGAAATTGGATAATGTACAAGAATACTACAGAGTAACTGTTTCAAAAATAGGGATCACTGTTCCTAATAGATATAAGGAAAGTCTAGGTATTGGATAGATTATAAGGGATAGTCAGCAAGACTGTTTCTTGTTGCCCTCACACATCCCTTGGGATGTCATGCTTCATTATAGGGCAAGTGCTCCACGTTGGGCCGATGCTGCAATGCCCCACGAGTCCCCTGAAGGGTCACTTAAGCCGAGATCTTTTGATTTAATGCCGTTTGATGATTGTGAGAGAATCCAAAAGGTGTGGTGAGTGAAGTACGTGAAAGCATGAGGTTAAAACTAGCTAGGAGATAACAATTCTGAGTTTAATGTGTGGATTCCCCTGACAGATTAAAAGACCTGGCAGGTTAGTGCTACTGTCGGAGATGTAATGTCGCCTAGTAGCTAAGCGTGATTTCTTGAGTGAGATAAAAACGAGTTAACATGTTTCGCGCTCCTGTTGGTCTAAACATATCCCTGGCGCTTCATCAGGACGAAAAAAACAAAGGGAGGGTGAATAGCTTACTCCACATTGGATTCAGCAGTGAATGGTCCCTTTCTAGCAGGGTGGTACCAACTCATGATTAATATCACATTTGCGGAGGTTCTTAAGGGTGCGCTGCTCACGACACCCACTCTGACTTCAGCATACCCGAACTGTAGCACCAATGCCCACAGTAATTGACCCAGTTAGGACAGATTTTGTATTATGAAGGGAAATGAGACGAGTATTTCCCATAGCCTATTTCTCTTTGTTTTGTTCATTAACACATAACTCATGATTATCTAAAGTAATTGGAATATCAAAATATCGAAAGAATCTCGATATTAGCATGCCGAAAAATCCAAGGACCTCACTCAAAGCTATCATGTTTAAACTCAATAGATATGCCGGATGGTCAGAACTGAAGGAAAAACTTAGATATCTGAGCTATCCTTCTTATGGTTGACCACCAGACACTGCAGGGCCCTCTAACGACTATGCACCATATTCACTTAGCTCAGACAAATATCAAATATTTGTGCATCTATATTACGAACACCTTAAAAACACTTTATGATCTCACCTACAATCCACACTTGAAATTGATTGTGGAGAATTATGCAAGTGGCCCTTTTGACACAATCTATTTTTAGATTATTATGTCAAATTCCTCAATTCCTCTTCCACTTTAGGATGATTTTGTCGCAGTTTAGGAAGAACTTCTTACCTGCCTGAACTCAGCCATTATACTACTACAATGAAATTACTACTCAAGTGTACCACTAGATATGCTCCGTTATATATCATTTTTCCTTTCACTTTCCAAATGTTGTGATTATTTTGATTATGCCTGTGTTTGACTGACATTTGATAATAATTTATAAAGACAGGCGCAGGTCTCTGCTTGCATAATATCAATAAAATGCATTCTTTTTAAATGTCCCTCTTTTTGCACAATATACCTCCCTCACTTTTAAGGCTACCCTCTATTGCAACACTACTCTTACACGCAGGGGAAAGTTTTGACCCCTGCATATAAAACAGAAACCAATACTGATGTGGCTTTCAGATGAAAGTGTAGATTATGAACATACATTGTCTGGAGGGCTCGCCTATATTAGGCCCATGCACTATTTTTATGATGTTGTAGAGATCCTAATTATTGGCTACACATAACTCACAAAATATCCAGTTGGCCGTATAAATTCAACAATCACAGAGCTTTTTTTCACAAAACTATTTGTTTAAGCACAAACATTTCATGATAAGGGACAGTCGCGAGAGCAAGGTTCGCAAGATGATTTTTATTCGCAAATAGTTCGTAAAAATGTGGATCTCATTATAAGAATTATTGCGAAAGTCCCCGTTTTCAGCTGGACGTCCTGCATCGACTGCTCCTCCAATACGGCGGAGAAGCGTGCCTCCAACCCCCCCCCCCCCCAGCACTTTAAAAAATGCAAACATGAAACGATATTATTATCATTTTATTTAGCTTGGGGTGGGGCTAGGGTTAAGATCGGCTGGAGGGGAGTGGTGGGCTCTACCTACACTGCGCATGTGGTTTTTGGCCGGCAGTCTTAGACAGGCCAAAAACCACATGTGTAGTGACCGCTCTCCAACCCCAGCTGCATTGCTGGGGTTTGAGAGAGCAGGCCCAGACTCTGAGTCTGTTCTGGAGCGCACATAATCGGTGCAATAAGAAGAAAATGAAGCTGCTCTCATGTGAGAGCAGCTTCAGGATTGGCCCCAGGGCAGGCTGGGAGCGTGTGCCTGGCAGCAGCTGTGGAGAGAAGCAGAAGAGAACAATGCCATGCTGGAGGGCAGTTGGTACGTTTTTGTTTTTTGTATGCATTTTCCCCATGCTCCCCTCCTCTCCCCTCCCGGCCTCTTTTGTACTTTTTTTTTAATCTCCTTTGTTCCCCATTACCCGCCTCACCTTTTTTGCCTAATACCAGCCGCTCCTGGCGTCCTGTCTAGCAGAGGTGGCGTAAAGCCATATTTTTCACAGTACTTATCTATGCTACACACGAAATAAAAATGCAATGTTGCCCCTCCTTGTCTACCTATGAGGAAAGACTTTGGGGCAGATTTACAAGCCCTTTGTGCCACTTTTGCGTCACTTTTTACATGGGAATATTGATGCAAAAGAGGCGCAAGGGCTTGTAAATCTGCCCCTATTATTCTATGGGTTGAATGGAAGACTCACACATTTGTGCGGGGTCAGTGCTCTATTTCTCTTGTTGGCTTTCGAGTCTGCTGAGGGCAGGAGCAGCCATAGAGTCACACAGGAATGGCATACAAGGGGTACCACGGTATTACCTTCAGTATCACTGTAGCAAGAAAGTGATGGAGATGAGTTGTATCTACAAATGTTATGTTATGATATGCTAAATTATGTTATATTATGGTATGTTATGTGCCTTTGTGAAGCACACTATCACCTAGGATGGTATTCTGGTGCTGAAAGTGGATGCTGGATTTGCCTGGGGCTGGTGAGAGGGGTTGTATTTGAAGAGCCATGTCTTCAGCTTCTTGTAGAACTCGAGAATGGAAGATGTGGCTCTAACATGAGCCGTTCTGCCACTTTGGTTTTAGCTGCATCTAAAGTTCCAGTGGGAAAGTGCTAGAAAAAATACACATTTTGGGACCCCAGTTTTCTCAGCCTGCGCTTGATGGATTACCTTAAAACTTTCCAGGAAGGAGCTGAATTGGTTGACCCATTTTTGTTTTTGGAAGTTTTGCCAAACAGCACCATACTTATTAGCAAACTAAAATTACCAAACCAAACAAGCAATTTCCTATGTAAACGTGGTCTTACCTATAACTATACATTGGCAACATGGCACACATCATAGCAACAGCAATAAGGGTGCAGCCCTTCACAGCTTAAAACTGCACAGATTCACAGGGCAGACTGTCTGGTGACAGAGGGCACAGCTTGGAAGAACATATAACTGAACACCACTTAAGAATCAATTCTATTACATTTTTCTGCATATTTCAGAAAATCAGTACAGTTCACACAATATTAGTCCTAAAACTGGCACAATACAATACTATACATTCTATGTACATCATTATAAGTGTATCATCACAAGTCATCCACAGTACACACTCATAATAACAAATATTTCACACATCCCACGTATTCCTTAGTGTCTCCAAGCACAAATACCGTGTGTCAGCATATTCTGTAGTATATTAAGATTGGTTAATCAACAAGAAGTGGGATATTGGTAGTCAACAGGGGGACAACTTAGTAAAAATTAACTTACATTGTTGTATGGTGATGATTATTGGGGACAAAGGATCTGATACATAACAGTTCAAGTGTGGTGCCCGCTAGCCAAGTCTTTGGGGGTATCACATTTGTCCTTGGCTATGCCAGACTGGTCCAGGATTCATTAATGGACCTGATGTCCCACCAAGTAACACTTACTTCCAGTTACATGACATGTTGGGCCACTGTTCTTGGACAAGAATGAGTCCTGCAGGTTCAACAGGCACCATACTGCTCAGGGTGTGGATAACCTGCAGGACATCAGGACATCTAGTGCCTCCTCATTTCCAGATGTTCCCAAGGAAGCTCTATTGTGTCTTGCGGGACAATATTTTGACCTCCTCTATGAATTTCCTCTCTATCTTCATCAGTCCTGACCCGATCTTATTAGTGTCACTTTGTGACAATGTACAGCTAAAGTGGTGAACGCTATAGAAGAAGCAGCTCTATTTTATTGTATGTGTCTGTGTGTGTGAGAAAGGGCTTGTCCTCAGGTGTAGCTGTATTTTTTAGAAGTCTCTGCATTTGTAAAATCACACAGCATATGCATGCATGCTATATTACAATCTCAAGATTTATGCATGCAGTTCACCAAGACAGACCATTAAGCTTGTAAAAAAGGCACATGATTTTCAACCCCTGATTTGCATATGCAAATGGGGGTGGCTCATCACAAGTATCTGTGCGCATAATATTATGCATGTATATATATGTACTCACAGCATAATCCGCAGACAAAGTCATAAATCTGTGCCCATGGGTTTAATGACGCCCATGCATAACTATTTGCTATTTCATGCAATTCACAACACTCTCCCCTTCCCTGGGCAACAATAATTATTATCTACACAGTTATTGGGCAATGTTTTTGTAAACAGCAGTTAGGACACAATATTTATGCTGTGTGATCCTTCTGTCCTTGATATTCTAACATACCCACCTAGGCATTTGTTGTGTCCCGTGTTTATGTGAATTAGACCTTTAGTGCCCCGGCAAACTCCCTACAAGTATTACATAATCTGGTGGATGTAACTGGGTGAGAATAATAAAGTTTGTGAAGCAGTGGCATAATGAAACTTAAGGACCCCCTGCAAAGTACATGGAGGGGGCCCACGATGCTCTGGACCCAGTCAGAAGCTCTCAGGCCAGGAGCTCCTTCCCTTGAACAGTGCTGGAGGGGCTCCCTGGAGCTTGGCGGCCCCCTCACACTGCGAGGGCTGCAGGGTCTTTTGTTACACCACTGCGCAGTAAGTTCAGTCAATGTTTGCATACTGAAGAATAAGGATGTGCAAGCCAGAGCGCTGTGTGTGGGATGTACCATGTTACAACGCATACCATTACAACTACCTACTGTTACAACGCGACCATTACAACGCATACCATTACAACGCATAGCGCTTAGAGGTGCTGGATAGTAGTAAGTATAATTTACTATTCCAACTCCAGTCCCCGTGGACACTAGGGAAGGTGTTGGATAGTAAATTATACTTATTCCCTATCCTAGAGCGCCCCCCAGCGCAATGCGTTGTAATGGTATGCGTTGTAAAAGTTGAGTTGTAACAGTAGGTAGTTGTAAAAGTTGCGTTGTAACAGGTGTATACCCTGTGTGTGTCATGGTCTGTTATATACTCCTAGGCTGGGGAGGACACTACAGTATTCTTCAGGAGTTTTGCAAATTACTGGACGCACCTATGATAATTTCTTCCATCATATTTGAATATGTTTTGCAATTAGACCTGCTAAAATAAAATCATCTTGTGCAATAGCGCAATTGTTTAACTTTTTTTTCCACACAGGAAATGTTTCTTTTATCCATGAACCTCTTTCACCACATTCTTCTAATCTTGGAGCTTTTGTGATCCCTTTTCAATTCTAAAAAGGGATTTACTCTTTCCTTTCTTGACAGCAGTGAAACTATGATCAAATTTAGGTCATGAAACTCTAGAAGCGATTGTAAATACACACAAACCCATGTGGTTGTGGGTGTTCATAAAATATGAAGGGTAACCACTCTTTAAGACACCAGCTCCCCAACCAAGGCATGAGATTTACTCCCATCTAACATTATGCATTTGTGAGGTGATATAATGCTGATGGGAAAGGATATATGATCCCTATTGTGAATTCTTGCAGTTGTAAATCCTGCCATTTGCATCCCTAAGCAGGCCCGCCTCCAGTAATTTTATTTGGGGTGGGCCAAGGATGCATTTGGGTGGGCCACTGCGGGCCCATTTTGTCTCTTCTTGTGGTAGTCCTAGATTACATCTACTTGCAAACAGTCACCATGATGCAATGGATTGATTCAGTGTGTATACAGAGCATGTGGAGAATTACGTGAAAGTAAGAGCAATGTCTGGACCTAAGTGCAAACCCTCAAACAGGCCAGGCTTCAAAACAAGTACTTACAGGTCTGATTATCTACTTTTCTACCATCCCTCTCCTGTGCACTTTATCTCACAGCTGACCTTGGGGCCCCATATCAGCCACCATCCAGATCCACTTGCCTTATTCCCATAAAAAACATGAGTAAAATCACCTTCAAACTGAAAACATTGACTATAGCAGTAAATATAATTAGCACACACTTTAACCCTTTCGACGTGGCTGGAATTCCTCCGCGATGCAGGGGAATTCCCAGTGTGCGCAAATTGGACGGTCCCGGGCCGTCCAAAGCACACGCCCACCGTGACGTCGGACCGCCGGGGGCCGTCCGACGCATGCAACAGGTTAATAGGTTCCACAGTTGCCCTAATGATCTGACTGCTAATTAAATAAAACCAGAAAGGCCATGACAGGGCTGGCTTTAGCACTAATGCAAAGTCTTTTTGGTGCCCCACCAATTACTTCTTTCTCCGAAGATACCATTAGTACCACTCTCCAACAGTGCCATTCATCTCTCCATAGCCTCTCTCATATGCATTTCACTTGTTGTATAGCGCTGCTCATATCAGTGCAGGGTGTCTCAGTACTTTACACCACGCACACATTATAGAGAGACAACAAATCATACAAGTATGTAAATCAGTCTATAGGGAATGCAACATAAACCAATGAAGATTACAAGCTGTAGGAATCAAATGGCATCCATACTGGTGGGCAGTATATTTTAAGAGGGTTTGGGCTAGGAAAGCACAAGTTCAGGATTTAAAGCATACCCCAGTGGTTGGGGGTTGGCTTTACTAATAAAAATGTATATCGGCCCAAACTCTTTTTACACAAGAATCTCTGTGACAAAGGCAGTAACCCACTGAGCTATTCACATAAAATACAGCCTATCTGCATTTCAAAACTACCAACAGGCAAATGATTGCTCTCTAGCAGGATCATTATTCACCAGTTATCTGGGCATTTGTATTGTCTTGCATCCATGGCCATGTTAATGATAAACACTATTTAAATGAAATATACACAAAGTATGTGCCTTGCTGGGCCTGTACAGATTAAAAAAATAAAAACTAATAGTAACACATTCTCTTACCTACTCCATTAGTCAAACTTTGTGTCACAGCCTGATCTGATATGCAGCTGCAGGGGTCAGGAAAGGTGAATAGAAATAAACAAACATATTTTCTCCAGTGCTGAACAGAAAAGGAAATATCCACATAACAGGATGGTAGGCAAAAGTTACTCGGTCACAAATAAAAAATGTGTCCCCTTCGCCATGCCCCTATTGTTCCTGCCCGACACAACCCACCGTTCTAAAAGGAGTTGGGTGATTGGGAATGGGTGTAGGAAAAAGCCCAGGCCAAATCACTCAACTCCCAGAACAGGAAGGAAATCAACGTTAGGAGTAACGTTTTTAATTAAAGATGCCATTTTGTATTTTCCTTTGGGCTGTCACTGCGAGATACAAGACTTTTGTTTGGGTGGGCCAGGCTCACATTTGGGTGGGCCAGGACCACCCAGCCCCCCCCTCTAGAACAGGGACTGCCCCTAAGTCTGATTTAAAAGAGCAAAGAGTTCTGTAAATCGGCCCTACACCCAGTGCTCCATTTGGGCCAGTGGTCGCCTGTGGGGGCCAGAGACACATGTTTTTAGGGACAAGCACTTATTTTTCCTCAACAAGCATTTCCCAAGAGCAAGACAGGAGAAAACAACAAACGGGAAAAAAGGAGGAAGAGAAAGATAGAAAAAGTGTCACAAAGTGGGAAAGCAGAGACCTGTATTAGCTGCAGGGAGTTTCTGGCAGTGGATTAAAGAGGCCTGTGGTAGATTTAAGACTATGTAGCTTTGGTATTTGGTGTGCAACATTTAAAAGCTCCTGCCACAGGCTTCCGAGCAGTGCTTTGGGCTTCAGTATTTATTTTTAAACAAATTACATACTGACTACACCAGGTGTTTAAAAACCTGCATCCTGGGACATTGAAATGCAAAGTGCAGCGTGCTGACTTCTGTCTGAAGCGCGTCTGGCACTGACATCGCCTTTACCGCTATGGCCAAGCCTGAGTACCGGGTGTTGCAAAGCTGAGCCGCAAAGCCGGGAGTAGCATTTGTGGAACCGGTCCTGGCCATGCTGAGGCCATGCTCATGCCGACCAGGGAGAAGATGCACAAAGGCCTTCAGGTCAAGTTCAGCATTGGACAGGCTTCAGGCTCACAGCCTGAGTACTCGGCGGTGGTGTGCACATGCTATAAGCCTCACTAAGGCAAGTTCTGGGCTGAGGATACTTCAGCCCCGGAGATTGAGCACAGGCTAGCAGGTGCACAGGAGCTGGACTGGCAGGCCAGTAAGTAGGACTTTGGAGGTGAGGGTAGCTGCTGCGTTAGAGCCGCTGCCCTGGGGTAGAGCTGGAGTGGGGCAGAGGTGGCTGAGCTAGGTACCTGGTGCTGCTTGCATCACTCTGTGTGATCTGCTGCTCAGCCCGCTTACACATTTTTCTGCAGACCTCTGCAGTCTAATAAGCCATTGGCAGTAGCTCTAATAGGAAGTCATTGCCTCCCTAATCTTCCTAATCCTTCTCTCCCTGGCACTTCTGACAACACTCTGTTTTCGCAATTACCATCTGCATAATTAACAACCCTCTGTGCACCTTTGATGGTAGTGAAGAGTGGTTGAATACTGCGCAGAACTGACTTGCAGTGAAAAGAATAGACCTTTGAGTGGCAAGTTGAAGATCAAGTGCTGCCCAAGGTAATGCCCAAAGGGGCCTCAGTGAGCTGTTTGAGGGAGTGGAGGCAGCCAGTATCAGACTGGTGCAGTTTGTGCCTTTCCAATACACAGCCACTGATCTGTTCTATCTCCTAACCAGTCCCTCCAACTCATGCTGTTTGGTTCTAGTGCCCACTGACTCTTATCTGTACTTACCTGTGTAGACCGATATATAATGCACCGCTCTTGTGAGGGCAGAAGGAATTCTGCCCCTGAGTCTATGCATTGTACTCTGTGTGGCCAGAAAGAGACCTAACCCTCACTATGAACTCATTAAATGTGCTGTTCACTCGGGGCAGGAGGAGTTCTCCCCTGAGTCTGTGCATTGTTCTCTGTGTGGGAAGCAAGGTTTCTGCCCCTCACTATGGGCCATTATAATGTGCAGTTCTCTTTGTTGGTAGAAGCAATTCTACCCCGGAATCAATGCATTGTTCTCTGTGTAGGCAGAAAGAATCCTGCCCCTCACTAAGGAATGAGATAATGTGCTGTTCTCTGTGAGGACAGTAGGAGTTCTGCTGCTGAGAATATGCATTGTTCTCTGTTTGGGCAGAATGAGTCTTGCACCTCACTATGGACTGATATAATGCACTTTTCTCTGTGCGGGCAAAAATAATTCTGCCCCTAAGTCCATGCATTGGTCTCTGTCTGATCAGAAAGAGTCCTGCACCTCACTATGGAACAATATAGTGGGCTTTTCCTTGTGCGGGACGAAGGAGTTCTGCCCCTGAGTCTATCTATTATTCACTGTATGGGCAGAAACAGTCTTTCTTCACTATGGGCTGATACTATGCGGTGTTCCCTATGCGGGCAGAAAGAGTCATGCCCTTCACTATGGACCGATATATTGCACTGTTCTTTGGCCGCAGAAGGAGTTCTGTCACTGAGTTTATACATTGTTCTTTCTGTCGGCAGAAAGATTCCTGCCCCTCACTATGGACCGATACAATGTGCTGTTCTCTCTGCGGGCAGAAATAGTTCTGCCGCTGAGTCTATGCATTGTTCTCTGTGTGGGCAGAAAGAGTACTGCCCCTTACTATGGACTGATATTTTGTGCTATTATTGTGCGGTTAAAGGAGTTCTGTCCCTGAGTCTATGTATTGTTTCCTGTGTGGGCAGAAAGATTTCTACCCTTAAGTATTCATCAATTTAATGCGCTGTTCTCTGTTCCGACAGAAATAGTTCTGTGCCTGAGTGTGTGCATTGTTCTCTGTATGGGCAGAAAGAGTCCTACCCCTTACTATGGACTGATATAATGTGCTATTCATGTGCAGGTTGAAGGAGGTCTGTCCCTGAGTCTATATATTGTTCTCTGTGTGGGCAGGAAGAGCCCTGCTCCTCACTGTGGACATATGTAAGGTGCTGTTTTCTATCTGTGGGGACAGAAGTAATTCTGCCCCTGAGTCTAAGCATTGCTCTCCGGGTGGGCAGAAAGAGTCCTGCCCGTCACTATTGCCCAATATAATACGCTGTTCTCTGTGCGGGCTGAACGAGTCCTACCTATCACTATGGACCAATATAATGTGCTGTTCTTGTGCGGGTTGAAGGAGTTCTTCTGATCCTGAGTCTGTACATTGCTCTCTCTGTGGGCAGGAAGAGTCCTGCCCCTCACTATGGACTAATATAATGTGCTGTTCACTTTGTGGGCAGACGGAATTCTGCATCGGAGTCTATCTATTGTTCCAATGTGTGGGCAGAAAGAATCCTGCCTCTCAATATGGATCAATATAATGCGCTATTCTCTGTGCTGAGTCTATGCATTTTTCTCTGTGTGGGCAGAGAGTTCTGCCCCTCACTATGGGCCATTATAATGTGCTGTTCTCTTTGTTGGTAGAAGCAATTCTACCCCTGAATCAATGCATTGTTCTCTGTGTAGGCAGAAAGAGTCCTGCCCCCCACTAAGGACTGAGATAATGTGCTGTTCTCTGTGAGGACAGTAGGAGTTCTGCTGCTGAGAATATGCATTGTTCTCTGTTTGGGCAGAATGAGTCTTGCACCTCACTATGGACTGATATAATGCACTTTTCTCTGTGCGGGCAAAAATAATTCTGCCCCTAAGTCCATGCATTGGTCTCTGTGTGATCAGAAAGAGTCCTGCACCTCACTATGGAACAATATAGTGGGCTTTTCCTTGTGCGGGACGAAGGAGTTCTGCCCCTGAGTCTATCTATTATTCACTGTATGGGCAGAAACAGTCTTTCTTCACTATGGGCTGATACTATGCAGTGTTCCCTATGCGGGCAGAAAGAGTCATGCCCTTCACTATGGACCGATATATTGCACTGTTCTTTGGCCGCAGAAGGAGTTCTGTCACTGAGTTTATACATTGTTCTTTCTGTCGGCAGAAAGATTCCTGCCCCTCACTATGGACCGATACAATGCGCTGTTCTCTCTGCGGGCAGAAATAGTTCTGCCGCTGAGTCTATGCATTGTTCTCTGTGTGGGCAGAAAGAGTACTGCCCCTTACTATGGACTGATATTTTGTGCTATTATTGTGCGGTTAAAGGAGTTCTGTCCCTGAGTCTATGTATTGTTTCCTGTGTGGGCAGAAAGATTTCTACCCTTAAGTATTCATCAATTTAATGCGCTGTTCTCTGTTCCGACAGAAATAGTTCTGTGCCTGAGTGTGTGCATTGTTCTCTGTATGGGCAGAAAGAGTCCTACCCCTTACTATGGACTGATATAATGTGCTATTCATGTGCAGGTTGAAGGAGGTCTGTCCCTGAGTCTATATATTGTTCTCTGTGTGGGCAGGAAGAGCCCTGCTCCTCACTGTGGACATATGTAAGGTGCTGTTCATTGTCTGTGGGGACAGAAGTAATTCTGCCCCTGAGTCTAAGCATTGCTCTCCGGGTGGGCAGAAAGAGTCCTGCCCGTCACTATTGCCCAATATAATACGCTGTTCTCTGTGCGGGCCGAACGAGTCCTACCTATCACTATGGACCAATATAATGTGCTGTTCTTGGGCGGGTTGAAGGAGTTCTTCTGATCCTGAGTCTATACATTGCTCTCTCTGTGGGCAGGAAGAGTCCTGCCCCTCACTATGGACTAATATTATGTGCTGTTCACTTTGTGGGCAGACGGAATTCTGCATCGGAGTCTATCTATTGTTCCAATGTGTGGGCAGAAAGAATCCTGCCTCTCAATATGGATCAATATAATGCGCTATTCTCTGTGCTGAGTCTATGCATTTTTCTCTGTGTGGGCAGAGAGTCTTGCCCCTCACTATGGACCAATATAATGTGCTGTTCTCTCTGCAAAGCGATACAAAAGGGGATGATGGACGGGACGTTTGAGCCAATCAAACACTCACCCTCAGTCAACTGATCTGGGTTTAATCCATCACCATTCTTTAGCTCACTCAGCCACCCCAGTTCAGACATAGCCATATGCAAATCAGTCTGACCCTGTGCCTCATGGGAACAGTCCAGCCCGAACTGCCAAGCCATGTCTTCCCTGGGCCGGAAACAAGCATCCTGGGACCAGTTTCGGATTCATAATCCTCATCAGCCAGGCTATCTTGAATCCACTGGCCAAGTGAGCAAGGGACTCACGTCTGAGCATACCCTGCCAACTTAGGGCAAACATAGCGATACAAAATGGGATAATGGACGGAGCGTTTGAGCCAATCAAACACTCACCATCAGTCAACTGATATGGGTTTAATCCATCACCATTCTTTAGCTCACTCAGCCACCCCAGTTCAGACATGGCCATATGCAAATCAGTCTGACCCTGTGCCTCATGGGAACAGTCCAGCGGGAACTGCCAAGTCATGTCTTCCCTGGACCGGAAACAAGCATCCTGGGACTGATTTGCACTGACTCCCAGCAGTGCCCAGACATAGGAGGGGTGGGTGCACAGGACTACCAGCAGTGCCCAGACATAGGAGGGGTGGCTGGATATGACTCCCAGCAGTGCCCAGACATAGGAGGGGTGGCTGGATATGACTCCCAGCAGTGCCCAGACATAGGAGGGGTGTGGCACAGGACTCCCAGCAGTGCCCAGACATAGGAGGGGTGTGTGCACAGGACTCCCAGCAGTGTCCAGACATATGAGGGGTGGGTGCACAGTGCCCAGACATAGGAGGGGTGTGTGTATATGACTCCCAGCAGTACCCAGACATAGGAGGGGTGGGTGCACAGGACTCCCAGCAGTGCCCAGACATAGGAGGGGTGTGTGCACAGGACTCCCAGCAGTGCCCAGACATAGGAGGGGTGGTTGATTATGACTCCAAGCAGTGCCCAGACATAGGAGGGGTGGGTGCACAGGACAACCAGCAGTGCCCAGACATAGAAGGGGTATGTGGATATGACTCCCATCAGTGCCCAGACATAGGAGGGGTGGCTGGATATGACTCCCAGCAGTGCCCAGACATAGGAGGGGTGTGCGGATATGACTGCCAGCAGTGCCCATACATAGGAGGGGTGGGTGCACAGGACTCCCAGCAGTGCCCAGACATAGGAGGGGTGGGTGCACAGGACTCCCAGCAGTGCCCTGACATAGGAGGGATGGCAGGATATGACTCCTAGCATTACCCAGACATAGGAGGGGTGGCTGGATATGACTCCCAGCAGTGCACAGACATAGGCAGGGTGTGTGCACAGGACTCCCAGCAGTGCCCAGACATAGGAGGGGTGGCTGGATATGACTCCCATCAGTGCCCAGACATAGGAGGGTTGGCTGGATATGATTCCCAGCACTACCCAGACATAGGAGAGGTGGCTGGATATGACTCCCAGCGGTGCCCAGACATAGGAGGGGTGGGTGCACAGGACTCCCAGCAGTGCCCAGACATAGGAGGGGTGGGTACACAGGACTCCCAGCAGTGCCCAGATATAGGAGGGTGTGTGCACAGGACTTCCAGCAGTGCCCAGACATAGGAGGGGTGGGTGCACAGGACTCCCAGCAGTGCCCAGACATAGGAGGGGTGTGTGGATATGACTCCCAGCAGTGCCCAGACATAGGAGGGGTATCTGGATATGACTCCCAGCAGTGCCCAGGCATAGGAGGGGTGTGTGGATATGACTCCCACTAGTGCCCAGACATAGGAGGGGTGGCTGTATATGACTCCCAGCAGTGCCCAGACATAGGAAGGGTATGTGCACAGGACTCCCAGCAGTGCCCAGACATAGGAGGGGTGGCTGGATTTGACTCCCAGCCGTGCCCAGACATAGGCGAGGTGGCTGGATATGACTCCCAGCAGTGCCCGGACATAGGAGGGGTGTGTGCACAGGACTCCCAGCAGTGCCCAGACATATTAAAAGATGTAACACGTTAAATCCAGCTACATTGTTGCCGCTCCTAGATGAGAAAGACGATCAGGAAAAGCATGATTGTTTTCTTCGAACAGAAGAAGAAACGAAGGGTAGGATTGATTTAAAGGACACTCCGCTCAAGGACCCGGACGGAATCCTATGGGTGGACGGTTCTTGTTTTAAGCTTCCAAATGGAGAAACTACTTCTGCCTATGCTGTTACCACCTTATGCATGATTGTTGAGATGGCATGTATTGGACATAATTCAGCCCAAGCCGCTGAATTGATAGCCTTGACTAGAGAGTGTGTGTTGTCAAAGGGCAAGAGAGTGAAAGTGTACACAGATAGTCAGTACGCTTTCGGTGTTGCACATAGTTTTGGTAAGTTGTGGAGGGAAAGAGGATTCTTTACCTCCCATGGGACAAAGATTCAGCATGGTCAGTTAGTGACTGATCTTCTTGAGTCACTTACCTTACCTTCACAAATAGCGATCATAAAGTGTAGCGCACATAAGAAAGTTACAGATGATGTGGGTCGTGGAAATGCGTTTGCATACAAGGTAGCGAAAACTACAGCTAGAAATAACACTAGTCGAATGTATGTGGCAGGTCCTGCAAATTGGGTTAGGGAAATTGGAATGTGTGAAGACACGGTTGAGAGTGTGAAAACGATTCAGGGAGAGGCTACTGAGAAGGAATTGAGTACGTGGAAGGAAAGTACAGAAATGTTAGATTTGATGGGTTGTTGGACGGAGTTGTTGGAACATCAGCAAAGGTTGTTACCGGACGCTTATGTGTTACCGGTCGTGACTATGGCTCGTGGTCCAGCCCATATTAATGCAAAAGGCATATGTAATCTCTTGGCCCCGGTATGGCAGAATGAAGGAATTCCGAAATGTGCAGAAAATGTGGTTAAGCATTGTATTGTTTGTTTAATTCATAACCCCAACTCCGGCAGGTCATTTTGCTCCTCCGTCATATCCTTTTGAAGTATTGCAGATTGATTACATTCATATGGATCGCTGCAACAACCTCAAGTATGTTCTGGTGGTGGTATGTGCCTTTTCCCGTTGGATAGAGGCCTACCCCTTGAAGGATAACACTGCTCTGTCGACTGCTAAAGTATTGATTAAGGAGTTCTTCCCAGATTTGGTTTGCTGCGCATTGTCTGGAGTGACAATGGAAGTGAATTTGTGGGCCAGATTATGCAGAAAGTATGTTCTGGTCTTCTTATTAGACAGAAATTCCATGCGGCAAACCATCCACAGTCCGCGGGTTTGGTTGAATGTTACAATGGTACACTCAAGCTTAAGCTGGCCAAGATTCAAGCCAGTACAGGTCTTGCTTGGCCTGATGCCTTGCCCCTAGCTCTTTTGTCAACCAGAACTACTGTGCACTCTTGTATGGGAATTAGCCCATATGAAGTGGTATTTGGACGCCCAGCTAATGTTTGGGGCGTCCCCCGCCCCAAAAGATATTCAGACATACCATATCCTTTGTTAGTTGACTATTTGCATGATTTGACTACTAAATTAAGTGTTATTCGCCAATAGGTACAAAGTGTTTTGCCGGAGGCTTCCACGGACCCAGGTCACACTATCTTGCCCGGTGACTGGGTCTGTGTAAAGAATTTTCAACGGACGAAGAATTTGGAGCCTCGCTGGTCTGCGCCTACGCAAGTTTTGCTCGTTACACGCACATCTGTGAAAGTGGTTGGCAAGTGTAACTGGGTGCATGGATTGCACTGTAAAAAGGTACCACTGCCATTACCCTTCGACCAGTGGATTCGTAGTGGTGTAAGGGAATCGGACACTGCAGCGGTTCCTTGTTTTGTTCCTTTCAGTGACGCTCAAATTTATGGGACTGTCTGAAAAAGCAGATGATGATATTCTTCAAGCCGCTGTGCCTGTGCATCGTCGAATAGACACTACTGATCCAGAAACTTTATTCAGAGATCAGACCGTGCCGAGCAAAACACGCTACAACTTAAGACCAAGAGCTAACAAACAGAACTGAACATTTTTTTGAACACTTCTTTTCATTACTTATAAGATATTCTTTTTTTTGGTCCTTTTTGCTTCCTTTTTTGGTATGATATCAGTATTAGATGTGCCATCTGTCTCCGTCGCAGGGTCACGGTAGGAGACTCAGACTGTAACCTGATTTTTGTTCTTTTAGTAAGTGGCTAGTGCCTCAGGATATGCAGAAGTGAGTAGCTGAGTGATTAAGGAAGATTGCCTTGAGCGACATTTTTTTTTAGATAAAGATGGATGGTACAACAATCGTAGGTAGGGAAAATAGGAAGCAGGAAATGAGATTGAAGTATTGTAAATTATTGCGTAGTCGATTTGGCATAACTTTGTGTGTTCTTATGTTTTTGTGTGTTTTATTAGCTTGCACAGCTTGGATCATACATTTTTTGCAATCACAAAGTGTTGCTTATTCTACAACTTCTTTGCCTTCTCGTCTTTCTGTCTTTTCACATAAAATGCATACTTTACCCCCTCATGAACAGATAAGGAGAGCCGAATATATGAATAATACGTTTATTCAGTTGTTGCACCAACATCAGTTGGCCATTAATATGACTGATTGTTGGTTGTGCGGACTTATGCCACACAATACACAAAAGGGAATGCCATATCTGGTTCTTCCTTTCTCATACGAAGGTTCAGCTTGGGCCTATCTGACAATGTTTTCAGCCGCATACCACAACAGACTTAGAAGCCCTGTAAGAGCTTCTGGGCATGGACTAGATTTCAGTCACAGCTCTTTGATTAAAGGTATAGTGGTAATGGCTAAGATTATAGAGAAGAATAAGATTCCATTAAATGAGAAGAGAGCTTATGATGGATGGAATGTTACCCACTATGTCTCTATCCTTGGCGACAAAACTAAGAAGGGTGAGTCTTCTCCAGTATTGACTGTGCCCCATCAAGGTAATTTTTGTCTCCAAGTCAACAGCAAGAAAGCTGACATCAAGCAGAAATGTTTATATACATACATTTTCTCGTCCTCTGATTTTCCTCCGCTGGTTCAATCTCAAGGAACATATTTTGTCTGTAACGACCGAGCCTATACTTGGCTCCGTTCCAACTTTTCTGGAACCTGTTACATAGCTTTTCTTCTTCCCCCCTACATATACGGCTCCGTCAGACCACCACAGAGTTAGACATAGCAGAGGTATATTTGATGCCAAAGACACGGCAGAACAAGAGGGAGGAGAGTTCCTTAAAGGATTCCTTCCCTTTTGGGGTCCGATAATCAACAGCAGACACATCAGGCAACTGGTTCGAGTGGTTGAGACCACTATTAATGTTACTGCAGGTGCGATAGGTAACATTACAGCAGAGCTTCAGGCTGACCGTCTTATGAGGTTGTAAAATCGAATTGCGCTAAATGTGATCTTAGCAGCCCGAAGAGTTGTCTGTAGATTGATCGGATCTAGTTGCTGCATTTATATTCCAGATGACGCCCCGGCAGTATACCAAGCCGTTTCCAAATTGCACACAGTCTCCGAGTCGATTCATCAGGACGAAGGAGATTGGTCTTTTATGGGATGGTTTTGGGGAATATTGTCAACTTGGGGATGGAAGATTTTAACGTTCCTTGGAGCAATTTTGGCCATCATATTCTCTTGTTGCCTATGCGTTCAATGTGGTCCTGCAGTTTGTGGCCTGTTGGCTACTTTATGTGTTCCACAATCTGCGACTCAGAAGACAGAGAATATTAGAATGATGGTGCAGCAACAGCTTGAGGATTTCATGAACATTAGTGTTGATTTCGACTCAGATTAGCATGAGTTGATTTGCTTTTTGCCTGAGTAATGGCAAAAGGAGGGTCTGAGGTTCTGAAAATTACGAATTCCTTCGTGCTCAGCCTCCATTTTGTGATCGCCGCCATTTTATGTTGCCCTCACTCAGGCAGCTCGGCGAACGCGATGTTTTTGTCGTTTCTGCCTTTGCGTGTCAGGTGGCTTCTTTGCTTACGTTTACTAACGAGTGTCAGGGTCTGGCCGAGTACACTAATTCCTGTTTGAGCTGATTAATCCCCGTCCGGACTACATGTTGGTTCACACCATTGTTTCCTTTAAGTTATCTTATCTGCTGTCCTTCGCTACATGTCTCATGCATTCTCCTGTTTCATGACTGTCCTTCTACAACACGCAGCTGTGTTTTCTCTACTTGTAAATCGAATGGTGTGGATTCATTTGTAATTTACTTAAAGCGTCGAGTGACAAATAGAACCGGGTATTTGAGTTGCTTTAGTCTTAAAACATTGTCTATAACGTTTGCCTATAGCTCATGCTCTTGTGTGATTGCATTTTGCATTGTATTGTATCGTATATAAACCTGTGCGCCACGGAGTTAAGTGGCAGTCTCTTTTGAACCTCATTGTACTGACGACTTCTAAGACCACTGTACTTGCAGCAGCTAATAAATACCATCTTCTACGCCAGACGAAAAGTCTGTGTCTCTGTTTTGACAGGGCAGGTGAACCCTGCGCCGCCGGGTCTTAAGGCTGCGGTTCTCCATATATGCAAACAATATAGCGTATGTAGCTTGCTTAGGGATAAGTGAAGCCACCTCACAGTAAATTAACAGTGGCATCTAATGCTCTCTAAAACTCTCAAGAACTAGTAGCTAGTGAGAAGCACAAGCCAGTTGAACACTGCAAGCAGTGCAGTGCAATGCTGCAACCTTTGCATAAGCGGTGCAGGACAATAGACTTATAAGTTATAACTTGGGGATAGACCAGGTGAGGTGAAAGATTATCTCTGATCATATTACAGAGTTCGATCACTGAGGCTAAGTCCAGCCTCTGAAAGTTAGTGAGAGACTTAGGTCAGGACGTTAAAACTGGAATAGCAGTCCACCTGTGTTCACATTTCACAGCTCAGCAGTTAGACATACCTGTCAAAAAGATCGCAGATGATGGGAGCTAGAGATGGTCCTAACTGCCTTTTTCTTGGGCATCTGTTTTTCTTTTATTAGATTAACCCCAGACGTGTCCATTTCTCGTTGTGGTTTGTCACTTAGGTAACATGATAAGTCATGCGGATTAGTGAAGAGATGAGAACGACCATGGTCTGAGATCTTGAATTTCGCCGGGCATGCAAAGGAGAACTGAATAACTTTCGCCCATAGTTTTTCTCAAAGTGATAGGAAACCTTTCCGTATTTCCACCGTTTCTCTGGAGTAATCCTGGGTAAATGTGATTCTGTTACCTTCCCAGATGATGTTGTGGTTTTTTCTAGCATAACTTAGGATGGCGTCCGCGTGTTGGAACCTAAGTAGTTTGCATATGAGAGGTCGAGGGCCTCTCAACGTGTGATGTGGGAAGGTCGGCACTCTATGGGCTCTGTCCAGCTCCAATCCATGTTGGAACTGTATCCCCGTAACAGATGGAATCCACGCTTCCAGAAATGATATACAAGAGTCAGCATCCTTTTCTGCATTTTCTGGGACACCCAAGATTCGCACATTCCCCCTCCTGTTGCGATCTTCCAATTCTGAGGTTTGGCGTCTGAGATCGTTGGTGGCTGTTTGGAGATGCTGTGTGATTTTAGCGCCGTTTGTGGACTTGTCTTTGATGTCGCTAATTCTTTGCTCTGCGTCGTCGAGGCGGAGAGTTAAGGAGTTCATGTCAGCCCTGATCGCGGTTAGTTCAAGTTGCATCGCGTCAGTGTTACTTTTCGTTGATTTGGCTAGGTCATGCACGTCCGCCAACTTCTTCAGAATCATGTCTAGAGTGCTAGCAATGTCACCCCTGTTCTTAATAGGTGAGTCTGAGATGGAAGTTTCTGGCCGCACCTTCTTAGTGTTTTTGGATTCTCTATCTGCCATTGTCGGTTCTCGGCTGGTTCACTTAGTAAGTAGGTAGTTCCTGAAAAGGGAACGACTGGCTGCGGAAGTAGGTTAGGTGGCTGTTAGGTGGATGTTTATATTCTCTTGCAGGTCTTTGCAAGTCTTTTGTAGGTCTTGTGCGGTCTTGTGCAGGTCTTGTTCAGGTCTTGTGCAGGTCTTGTGCAGTTTTTTGCAGGTCTTGTGTTTCTGAGAACTCCGCTATTCTGAGAGATCTTAAGTTCTTGGGTGCTCCTTGAGTGTTCCCGTTCTTGAGTGATCTTCTCCGGGTAAGGACAGTGTTAGTTGATCAGTTTATATGCCAGTATAGGCAAGTATAGGGGTTTAGGCAAGTATAGGCAGTTATAGGCAGATCATAGGCAAGTATAGGCAAGCATTGAAGGATTACCAAGTATTGAAAGATTACCACAGATGTGCCAATAAATTTGTCAACAGTGGCAGGAATTGGCGTTATCGTGTATTAGTAATCGCATCTGGCTCATAGCCTATTGACTGCCATCTGCTTGGTCGCTGGTGCTGGCTGGGTGCTGGCAGGGTGTGATTCAACAGGATGTGCATATATAACCGGGCTGCCGGCCGCTTCCACGTTTATGCTGCTGGTCGTAACATAAGACGGAGTATTTGTTCAAATAGCACTTATATTATTTACTTGCTGGTGCTGGCTGGTTCAGGTTGGTACAGGCTGGGTGCGTGTGCTTCAGGGCCCATACATGCGTATGTCACTACTTGCATAGATCTGCCTTTGTTGTAGGGAATCTAACATGAACCCTGTGTCTCTACTGCGTTGTGAAAACATTTACGCGCCTAGCGCTGGGATTAATTTCTGTATAGGTCGCCATCTTGATGTCAGGCATCGTTTAATAATCGAGGGCTTATCTGAGTTGTCAGGAAGGCAGAAAGTAGTTCTGTTAGGCAGGTCTGTGGAGATGATGGTCCTGCAGCTAGCTGTAGCGCTGTGCTGGAAAGTAGGGTGTAGGTTTATAGCGTACAAATTATCGCGTTTAATTTACCGGGCAATCAGGACGCCATTTTGAGGTCAGGCAGCTTCTGAGTTGGTATAAATCAGTCACTCGGTCACTCTTGCGGTCCCCTTGCTTGCAGTCGTTGGGGTAAATGTCGCTGCATTTCTCCGTTCAGCCCGCTCACCTCGGAATTAAGAGAGCTCTTTTGTAGAGGGCTGGAAGTCCCGCTTGTCTCCGGACGTGTTCAGTGGACCTAAGATGGCGGCCCATGCCTCGCGTCTCCCGGCATGGACCCGAACATCGGTCTAGGGCGTTTGTAGCAGGCCGACAGTTGTTTCAGCTCTCACATTGTGTGTGGGAGATGTTGCGATGGCTGAAATCACCTTTGCTTCCTGATTTCGGAGTCTACATCACACTGTTTTCGCCTCACATCTGGGTCCCGTGCAGCGCGAAGACAGACTAGGCGGCCATTCACTCTGCCGTCCAAGCCACGCCCTCCTGTATTCCTCATTATGACAAGAAAAACCAACGTACTCGTTTGTCTTGTGGTGGTCATTTGTTGGCCGCAGTTTATTAGGAATACAAGGAAACATGTATATACTTTGCATCAAGCTATGTCATCACAACTTCCTTGGTATTGTCTCTTGGCCCTTCTGGGTCTTTTCCTTTGGTAGGTTGGATTTCTGCACCCTGATTGCGTGGGAAGGAAGCAGCTTCTGTCCCAGAGTTAGGCCATCTCGCTACCTTGTCCAACTTTGTTGTGCCCTGCCGTCCGGCGGGGACTGGTCTGCGAGCGCCATTTCCGTTTGCTACCCTCCCATTCTGTAGACCAAGTTACCCAGCCATGAGGCATCCCAGAGTGGATGGTCCTACACACCTGTCCTTAGGCCAACTCACCCAGCCGTGTGGCATCTGAAGATGAGTGGACCTATCCTGGCACACCGCCCTCCGGTGTGCCCCCCTACCAACCGCTATCAGTGTAGTTCTTCCCCACGCCGTCCGGGAGGCTTCCCGCTCCCTGCGGCTCCCCCCAAACTACACCCTACACTCAGTCTCTTGCCACCTGCTGACCCCATGGCGCCCCAAAAGCTGCTCCCAAACACACCCCTGCCTTCATTCGACAGATGCATTCCCTCCTTGGCATATAATTGTTATGTTATGTTACTTTGGTTTGTATAGCACCGGCTCACCTACAGGTCTCAAGGCGCTTTAGAACAAAGGAACTACATCATATTCTTACCAGCAGGGGGGATGAAATAGTGTATATACTATCATATAGATCCAAATGCCTCCCTAAACAGAAAGGTTTTCAACTGTTTTCTAAAGCGAAGAAGATTAGCCTCTTTGCGCATGGAAACTGGCAACTTATTCCACAGCAATGGGGTAAGTACAGAAAAGGATCTACCGCTCTTTGTCGCCATTTTAATACGAGGACAGATCAACAACTGAGCATCAGACGATCTTAAAGATCGTTTCGGATTGTAGGGCGTCAAACGATCCTTTATATAGACTGGTGCCTGCTCATGTATTGCCTTATGTGCTATGCACAAGCTTTTGAACTCCACCCTCTGTTTCACGGGGAGCCATTGGAGTTTGAGCAATAGAGGGGACGCATGAGATCTTCTAGGAAGCTTGAAGATTAGGCGTGCAGCGTCATTAAAAACAACCTGCAATCTGTTAATTAGGTTCTTAGGCAAGCCTAAATAAAGAACATTGCCATAGTCCAATCTAGATATTATTGTGGCCGAAACCACAGTCCGAAGTATAGATTTGGATAGGAGAGGGACTAGTCTGCGCAGTTGCCTTATTAGGCCAATGCAGGATCCCACCACAGTTGATATCTGGGCAGTTATTGACAATTCTTTGTCAATTTTTATACCCAGACTTTTTACATTTGACGCTGGTATTGGGGTGGGCCCAAGTTCTTTTGGCCAAAACAGGTCGCCCCAAGGTGATATGCCAGTTGACACCACAAGAACCTCCGTCTTCTCAGGGTTGATTTTCAACAAGTTGTTAGTCATCCAACTGACTGTATATCTAAGGACCTCTTGCACCTGTGTTTGTGCCCTATTTGAGTTCTTAATGCTAAATAACAATTGGGTGTCGTCAGCGTAATTAAACACTCGACAACCCATGTGTACCAAGGACTCAATAAGGGGCTGCAGGTAGAGGTTAAAAAGCAGTGGTGATAACGCAGAGCCCTGCGGGACCCCACATTCCACATTTCCCGCCTCTGAGATCTCCTCTCCCAATTGAATCCTCTGCCGCCTCCCTATCAAAAAGGACTTTAGCCATTTATAGGCCATGCCCTTTATTCCAAAGCCAGTCAGTCTGTCCAGGAGAAGATCATGGCTGACAGTATCAAATGCCGCTGATAGGTCTAAAAGGATCAGGGCACTTGGTTTCCTACTGTCAGCCATGTCTCTGAGCTCATCCAGCACCGAGAGCATCACCAACTCGGTGCTGTGGTGTGCCTGAAAGCCTGCTTGACGCCCCTGGAGAAGATTGTATGACTCCAGAAAGGCAGACATCGACTGCAGCACATGCTGTTCCAGGATTTTAGACATATATGGCAGCTGAGAAATCGGTCGATAGTTTTTTAGATTTGCTGGGTCAGCTCCTGGTTTCTTTATCAGGGGTCTGACCCGGGCCTCTTTAAGCCTCATTGGGAGGTATCCCTCCTGCAGTGAATTATTTAAGAAGGAGACTATGTGATCTGCCAGGATAGGGAGTGCTACCCGAAAAACACTTTGGGGACATGGGTCCGCCGGTGATCCTGATTTTATAGAGGACATAAGGTGCTCAAGCTTAGTTGAATCAAGCTCTGGAAAAGTCGAGATAGTGCAGTTCTGAGGAATATCAGTATTCTGTCCCGGGATAAACCCACTTACTGTATTGCTCTTTATCTCAGAGAGGATAGTCTTTACTTTCTCTAAGAAGTAATGTTGGAAAGTATTGCAATCAATCTTTGTATCCGCATTTACCGTTTTTTTTGTCAGTTCTGACAAAATATTAAAGGTTTCTTTCTGCACATTGTGTGCCCGCTTGATGCGGATATCAAAATATTCAGCTTTAGCAGCCAATATACATTTCTTATACACATTTAGTGAAGTTTTATATTGCTCCCTGTCCGTATCATCCTTTGATTTCCTCCATCTCCTCTCCACGCAACTGAGCTTTTTTTAATATTCTCTCTGGGAGGGAGTATACCAAGGCGCACCCTTCCCCAGCCCCTTTGCTCTTTGTAACTTCTCCGGGGCTATCTGATCGATTGCCTGAGATAGAGTCTGAGTTAAAAGGGAGTAGTCCTCATCTAAATCTCCAGTAAATGGAGTAAAATGTTGTGGAATAGTGTCTAACAAGGCTTGTGAATCAACCTTCTTCCATTGACGTACTGCTTCATTTTTGTGGGTTGAAAGGGGGGTTTCCCCTTAATGGGGATAACACAATGAATAAAATAGTGGTCTGACTAGATACAAGGTAGAACACCTTCTATGGTAACTTCGGGATCTGAGGTCCAAATCAGGTCAAGCGTATGACCTTTGATATGTGTAGGGCCATTTACCAGTTGTTTCAGGCCAATTGAGGACAAAGCAAATTCGAGTTGTCGAGATACTGAGTCTTTGATGGATTTTTCCCAGTGTAAATTAAAATCACCGGTTACCACCACGTTTTGGTATCTGGAACAGATATCTGATATAATGGGGCCAAAAAGATCATTAAATGCTGGCGTAGAATTAGGGGGTCGATAAATTGTGAGAATCACCAAACATGAATTCTCAAAGACACATTTTACGCAAAGTAGGTCTGCAAGATCCAACGATTCTGCTATTAGGTTTTCCACTATCAGGTGTTTCTTAAATAAAATTGCAACTCCTCCACCTCGCAAGTTATTTGCACGATTGTGCCATACTGCGTCATATTCTTTAGGAAGAGCTGCTATGATATCTGGAGCTGAGTTTTCATCTAGCCAAGTCTCAGTTAAATTTAGAATATCAATGTCTCCCTCCTGTAGGAGAGTATATATGTTAAGATGATGTTTATGAAGGGATCGAGTATTCAGACTAACCACCTTCAGAAGATGTTTGCGACGATGGGTCCTCGTGTTGGGGGGTCTAAAAATGCGCATTTCTTTTAGCTTGTCAATAGTGATCGGATCCAGCCCCACTTCATTTGCATGAAGCTGATGCAGAGAGTCAGCAGAGTAAGTAATAGTCTGACCGAGAGACCTGACCCCTGGGCCCATCCGAGCGCGGACGGGCGCAGACGGGCTGGACTCTGCCGTGACTCCGGAGAGCTCACGCTGCGCGCGAACGCTGCGCGTAGGCATGACCACCTTAAGTAGGTCTCTGTAAACTCCTAGCACGCTAACCACAATGGCGCCGCCGAGCGTGCAATGATTACCCCCAAGATGGCGCTGCCGGTTCAATTCAAGTTCTAAACGAGTGAGAATGGACCGGCCAAGTGCGGTGCTCAAAACAATTATAGTGCAAGTGAGGGCCGAGTCACTGCCTAAAAACAGGGTAAAAATTAACAATGAGGAAATAAAATACAAAACGGGATATTTAAAATGAAGCGGTCGTGCTACTGTTAGCCTAAGCGCTACCTGCTCTTGTGCGCTGCCTTTAAAGAGGTATGTGTGTTACCTGGTCAAGCACCTTTCCTCAAGTACTGCTCGCCTTAAGTAGGTCTCTGTAAACCCCTAGCACGCTAACCACAATGGCGCCGCCGAGCGTGCAATGATTACCCCCAAGATGGCGCTGCCGGTTCAAATCAAGTTCTAAACGAGTGAGAATGGACCCGCCAAGTGCGGTGCTCAAAACAATTATAGTGCAAGTGAGGGCCGAGTCACTGCCTAAAAACAGGGTAAAAATAAACAATGAGGAAATAAAATACAAAACGGGATATTTAAAATGAAGCGGTCGTGCTACTGTTAGCCTAAGCGCTACCTGCTCTTGTGCGCTGCCTTTAAAGAGGTATATGTGTTACCTGGTCAAGCACCTTTCCTCAAGTACTGCTCGCCTTAAGTAGGTCTCTGTAAACCCCTAGCACGCTAACCACAATGGCGCCGCCGAGCGTGCAATGATTACCCCCAAGATGGCGCTGCCGGTTCAATTCAAGTTCTAAACGAGTGAGAATGGACCCGCCAAGTGCGGTGCTCAAAACAATTATAGTGCAAGTGAGGGCCGAGTCACTGCCTAAAAACAGGGTAAAAATAAACAATGAGGAAATAAAATACAAAACGGGATATTTAAAATGAAGCGGTCGTGCTACTGTTAGCCTAAGCGCTCCCTGCTCTTCAGCGTTGCCTTTAAAGAGGTATGTGTGTTACCTGGACAAGCCGGGCGACCCTACTGGATGAGCCCGTGCCTGACCGTCGCCAGGCCATTCGATCTGCAGAAGTTGCTCACTGTGAGGTTCGGTTTCTTATGGGACTTCTCAACTGCTTTTCTGGGAGTCTGCCCAGCACCATTCGTGCCTGCTGATCAGCTCTGACTAGACCATTGCGATCTTCCCGAGCGCCCTTGCGTGGCTAACTCCTTAGGTGGCTGATCAACCCATTCGGATGTCATGTTGTGTCCGCCCGCAAGTCTCTGGGAGGCAGCCGACAGCTGTTTGTAGTAGCCCAGGCCTATAAAGGAAGGCCCTCAGGAGGCCCCATGTAATGAGATGGCTGCCCTGATCTGTCACTGCCCTGTCCGGTCTCGGCAGGACATCCTGCCCTGCGCTGGCTTTGCCCGCCCTGTCCCTGTCCTTAGACTGAGCATCCATCGTTTTGTTGGATATAAACCGTACTTTGTTAATGATTGGGAGAGACTGAACTCTAAATGGGAGTAGTTCCAATACCAGAGCACTTACGAATGCATGCGTCTCTGAAATACGTGGGCGGGAGTCAGCAGAGTAAGATTCTGTAAGAAAGAGTCAGGAAAATAGTAGCTGTGCGCCATCATGAGTAAGTGGCAGTTTAATTTTTTATTTTTTTGTGCTATACGCAGCACTACCTAGTGCACGTGAACGTTCTCTCCCAGCATCTTATGGCATCTTCTGCTACCTTATCTAGCATCTCTACAGAATATGGCTGGAGATTTGGAAGCTTTTAGTCTCTTTGAGGGTGCAGACTTAGTCCACGTTCCATCCTGAGACGGAGAACCCAATGTACTCCAAACCATGCACCATTCTGAGCTTTACCTGACGAAGGGGCGTTTTAGGCAATAATCATTCCTGTGATGCTCCCCAGAGTATCTGTCAGTGGACTTCAAAGTTCCCCTCGTCTGCTGGACATACACCGGAGCTCCCACTGGGGTATGTAGTGTGATCCTTTTTTTTTAAAAAATCACAGCCTATCCTAGTGCCCTCACATATGGAAGTGGAAACCATAAACAAAAGTCGTGCTTTTTAAAGTTTAGGATGGGGGTGCACGTCTCCAAGGACTTATCCCCTCATGGGCGACAGTTTTTAACTCAGAACGTTGTTGCTTATGCGGATTCCAAAAGGAAACTTTGGCCCATTTGCTGTGCGCCTGTCCAGCCATGCTAACCCAAAGGATACAATATCTAAATGCGTTTTTTTTTTATCAACCAGAACCTTCGCTTAAGCAGACAAGCAGTAATAAGCTGGCTGGAGGGCTCGTCATGTATCTTGTCTTGCCGAGGAGTCAAAGTCATGAGACTAGTGAACAGCTGCCTATTGCAAGCGGATGAACTCTAATTGATATTGCATGTAACGTATCCCCATACTTTTAATTTGATGGTACACAATTTTTAATCTTTTCTGCTGTAAATTGATTGATAAATAGTTTTAGAATGATTTGTTATAATAATACAATTTTACACACTTGAAATGTACGGGAATCAGAGTATAGATGCAATTATGATTGCTTGCATAATGTCACTCTCAGCTGTTTGCGTAGATGAAGTTCACTTATTTTATGTGGGGGGTATTGTAATGATTTTAATTAATCAAACAATAAACATCAAACTTACCAACATACTTACCATAAACAATTGGAAGTGCCTGTTCTGCTCTGTGGTCGAAAGTGCCATCCACTGTGCACTTCGCTTAACCCCCACCAATTTGATTCCGCTGAGGGATCTCGATATGTGAGCTGCACGGGGACATTTAAGGGGGGTGCGTGACCCCTTGTGTGTCGTTTTGGGAAAACCCACTCTACTCCTTCACTTTTGCCTTGTCTATGGGCCAATCAATGAAAACCGGACCTAGCATCTAATCACTGATAGAGTGTCCCACGGATTATATGGCAGAACTATTAGTGAGCTGGTATAACCATTGCACAATGCTGACACTACCCTTGCCCGTTCCCTATCACGCCTTTAGGATTTGCACAAGTGTCCTGCACACTGTCAGTGACCTGGCCAAAGGGCGGGTGTCACCCAGGTTATTGGCGGAATTCTTAAGCCACTGCTGCCATGTTACAATTCTTGCAAACACACTCCCACTATCTTTGAATATTAGCCGGGGTGCTTGCACCACTCCGGTGGCCGCTGCAGGGAAAAAGGGGGGGGGCTGCTTTGGCCTTTTCCTTTTCGCGTCAAACGCCGCCCCAACTAGTTTGTCTGCTGGGGGGGTTGGAGGGGGGGTGGGGGGGGGGCACGGCGCTGGTTATGGCGCCGGCTCTCGAAGCTCCTTCGGGAGCAGCCTCTGCAAATGTAACAAGTATGTTCTACTAGTTTACAAACAATATCAAACAGACCTCAAATCCAATCGTTGTCTATACTGTTTTTTTACTTATTTGTCTCCTCCGACCCCTTGGCAGTCCAGCTATGGCACATAATGCTCTCTGCCAAGCTCCATCACAGAGCCTTTAATGATACCGGCTTTCATGTCATACTCTTAAGCGGCCATTTTGACCTAAACTATGATTAAAATGACGTTACCCTATTCTTCGCAGTTTTTTTTAAACTCTTTTTATTGAAACCTTTCCATGAAAAGCAATTTTAACGTGTGGTACAAATATGGTCAACAGGCACCACACATTTCTTATACTGGTACAGTAAATGCTTTTTTCTTGTCGGCTCAACATGATACTTCTAATGGACACTGCAGTGGATTATCACTAGGCTCTATTCCCTTCCCGTCTCGGGGCAACTGTTCGCCGGGGCCTCTCTCCTTTAAGGGCATTGCTACGTTATTACCCCCCCCCCCCACCCCCGCCCCCCTTTGTGTGTCTTGCAGTTCAAGCTCATAATTTTGGAGCCAGGGGCGCAAAATCTTGAAGAATTTCTGCAGACAACCCCTCATTCTGTAGGTCACTTACTCCACATCTATATTTACATGTCCATCCCAGCCATTCGTCACTATTAATCACTATTATCGCTTAAACAGCTTTGAAGAGTCAGTGCTCGGAAACCTCTAGAAACAATAGTTCAGCCTGTAGCACGAGGCCCTGGGGTTTTAAATGTACTTGCATCGTTTTGATTGCTGCTTTTTTAATACAAAGCCTTATGTTGCCGGCTCCATTTCGCCATGCTACTAGCTTTATGACTCTTGAAATGCATATTTGTTTCAGGTTCCTAAGTGGGATGCATTTTCACTCATTGAGTTAGAGATATGTAGGGTGGAAATAATCTCTATATTATTTAGATTAATTCTGAAACACATCAAACAATCAAATGAAAATAGCAGAGCTGCTTTGTGAAAATCTTTCCTGTTAACATTAAAAGCCAGCTTAATTACACTGTACAAATATTGCTGAATAGCCTCGCAGTGGCGGATTTGATGTTTTCCTTTAAAAGTGAAACTCTTGCTGGCATTTCGATATTTAACAATGATAGTGGCAATAAAAAAAGGCGCGCGATCAATGCGTCGCCATTAAACGAAACGTTGGTTTTTCCCTGTCCTGCTGAGTGGATCATCTGGTCCTCATGAAATGTTCAGGTGTTTTGCTCTGGTTTCCTCATGTTCGTAACCTCACATCCTTCTCGCAAACAAAACGTAATGTGTAATGAGCGTGATACACAGTATTATAACTTGGCACCAGTATATATTTGTGACAGTGCTAACTGTTGTTCCTCTAAGGGGAACAGCCCATCTGTCCATTAGAGGAATGTGCATTAGCAATGAAGCAGGAACATGCCGGTTGAATAATTTACCTACTGGCTGCTAGCTACACCCGTTCAGCAGAAACCAGCTTCCAGGCCGCCAGCCTGAAGGGAGTTTGCCCGAGGACAAGTCTGGCTCTTTTTGTGAGAAGGTTCCACATGAAGAACCACTCCATATTAAGGGGCAGATTAGGATTGCGGTTTTTCCGCATCCTCGGGGCCGGCGGAAGCGACCGCCGGCCCAGAGGATGCGGAAAAACCGCAGCGGACTGACCAAAGACCCACCGCCACATTAGGATGGCTGGTGGGTCCTGGTTTCCGTCCGCAGCTTTTCCGCCGCAGTTGGCTTACAACCACGGTGGAAAAGCACTAATATGGTGACGGTGTCTCTCAGACACCGTCTACCATATTAGGATGGGCTGTCAAATATGCTTTTCCGCGGCGGGTTTTCCACCGTGGAAAAGCATACGGATCTTCACTGCGGGGGCCCGTTGCGGGCCCCCTAGGTGAAGGGGGGGGGTGCACATGGGGGGTACCTATGGTACCCCCCTGCATTTGTATGCAGAAAGCGGCAGGCACCGCGCGGTGCCTGCCTCTTTCTGCATGCAAATGCAATGACTACATTTTTAACATTGCCGCGGGTGCAGCAAGAGGAGGCGGTCACATCCTAATCGCACAGGAGGGGACTCCGCAGCCCAAGCGGACGTCCCCTCCTCCTCAGTGATCGCGGACGGACCAAGTCCGTCCGCGATCATAATCGGCCCCTATGTGTGAAAAGGGACGTATAACAAAACAGGTGCATATCACAATCAACCACAAACTACCAACCTCACTATACATCAAGTTAATCCTATTTAAAAATCCCTGCCTTAAGCACCCCAACAAAACTTCACCTAAGTTAAGCTCTGTAACAGACCCACCCTCTCAAACGCCCTTCATAAATGAGGCCCCGTGGCCAAAACCTTTCCAAATGCGTTTGTGCTCCAACACATACCAACATCAGAACTCCACCCCAACCCCATGCCCCTTTCCCTTCCTCGAGCTAGACCACCAGTTCAGTAGCAAGAAAAATCAATTATTGTATCCTACAATTAAAGCCTACCAACCTGCTACCCAGAAAACCCTCCTTGAGTATTTATTTCTGCCCACCACGCCCAACATTTTTTCCCCAGCAATGTTGCCAGTGTATCACGCAATTCCATCAAATACATTTCCATTCCCATCACAAACAGGTGCATGCAATCCTCTAATATATTGTTTGTCTTCTAAACACATTTGCTTGTGCTAAACTCTAACCCCACCCCTTCATCCCTGCAGGAATTTCTCATCTTGTGATCCACCTTACTGCTGACCCCGTCTCTCACTACTTGTTTCAAAGCTCCCCTTCCAACCTTCCTGGGCATTAATGCAGTCTATAAGGAAAATGCTACTTACCAGTATGCATCTGTTCTTGGCATGTAGGGCTGCTGACATTAATATCTTAGCATAGATCGCCACCTAGTGTTGGGTCCGGATGATTGCACCTTGTTGTCCTGGAAGAGTCTTCGAAGTATCACGAGATAGGTGACTCCTCCCCTGGACTACAGTGCGCATGGACATCTTCTCCATCCTCGGATTGTTTTTCGCCATTGTGGCAAAGATGAAGTATAATAAAGTAAGAGATGACAATGCAAAAGAGAATCCTGCAGCTGCAACAGGCACCGGGGAGGAGGGTGGGCGATATGAATGTCAGCAGCCCTACATGCCAAGAACAGATGCATACTGGTAAGTAGCATTTTCTGTTCGAGGCATGTGGGCTGCTGAATTCATATCTTAGCATAGACTGTATAGCAGTATCTACTCTAGCGGTGGTTACCTGTACCAGCTGCAGCAGTCTGAAAAAGAGTTTTAAGGACAGCCTGGCATACAGCAGCTTGCTGCTTTGTTTGTACGTCTACACAATAGTGTTTAGTGAAAGTGTGTATGGTAGACCATGTAGCTGCCCTACATATGTCTTCAAGGGGAATATTCCCTAGGAAAGCCATGGATGCCCCCATTTTGCGCGTAGAGTGTGCTTTTGGGGGAACTGTTAAAGTGCGTTTAGCTTTTTGATAGCATATTTGAATGCATTTAACTATCCATCTGGCTATTCCTGATTTTGAGATGGAATTATGTTGTGGTGAAAAAGCAACAAACAGTTGCTTAGTTTTTCTAAATGATTTAGTCCTGTCCACATAATATAGCAGAGCTCTCCTTACATCTAGTGTGTGTAGGGCTCTTTCAGCTACTGACTGTGGGTTCTGGAAGAAAACTGGCAATTCTATTGATTGATTGATTGATATGGAAAGTGGATATGACTTTTGGCATACACTTTGGGTTGGTCCAAAGTACTACCTTGTTTGCATGTATTTGCATGAAGGGTTCTTGAATAGTTAGTGCCTGTAGCTCACTTACTCGCCTGAGGGAGGTAATGGCAATTAAGAATGCCACCTGCCATGTTAAAAATTGCAATTCACATGAATGGAGTGGTTCGAAAGGAGGTCCCATAAGTCTTGTAAGTACCACATTTAAGTTCCAGACTAGTGAAGGTGGGTGCTTTGGAGGGATTATCCTTTTAAGACCTTCCAAAAAACCTTTGATTGGTGGTACCTTAAACAGGGAAAGGTGTTGTCTGTTCTGGAGATATGCTTCTATAGCAGCAAGATGTAGCCTTATAGAAGAGTATTCCAGATTGCATCTTTGAAGATGCAAGAGGTAACAGATAATCCTTTGGATGGAAGCATCTAATGGGTTGATTTGGTTATTGTTGCAATAATTACAAATCTTTTCCATTTAGCTGCATAGCATGCTCTAGTAGTTGGCCGTCTTGCCTCCTTGATGATGTTCATGCAATCAGGAGGTAAGTTAAGGTATCCGAACTCTAGGACCTCAGGAGCCAGATCGCTAGGTTCATCTGATTGGGATCTGTTTGCCTGATTTCTCCATGGTTCTAAGGTAAAAGATGGGGTGAGAGGCGCAGTCTTTGGTTAGGAACTACTGAAAGTTCTAGGAACGTTGTGTACCATGGCTGTCTTGCCCATGTGGGAGCAACCACGATCATTGTGAGTGACTGCTGACATAGTTTGCATGTCACCAACAGAATCAGTGGGGTTGGTGGAAAAGCGTACGCAAATCTGCCCGACCAGTTCATCCATATCGCATTGCCCTGTGACAACGGATGTGGGAACCTGGCGGCAAAGTACTGGCATTTTGAGTTTTTGTTTGTAGAAAACAGATCTATCTCTGGATGCCCCCATTTTTGGAAGAATGGTTGGAGAACTTGAGGGTGAATCTCCCATTCGTGTACCTGTTGGCTGTGTCTGCTTAACAGATCCGCTATTTGATTGTCTTTCCCTGGCAAGTGTTCTGCTAGGAGAAAAATGTTTCTTGGAATTGTCCACCTCCATATGCTCTGTGCTAAGTGGGACAGCTGTGGAGAGTGTGTCCCTCCTTGTTTCTGGATGTAGTACATGGCTATCATGTTGTCCGTCTGGATCAATACAGCCTTGTTCTACAAGTATTTCTGGAATGCTTTTAGTGCTAGAAATATTGCTAGCAACTCTAACTGGTTGATATACAGTTTCTTTTGTTTTATTGTCCAGAGCCCTTGAACTGTGTATTGTTAGTAAGTGGGCTCCCCAACCTGTCAGTGTTGCATCCGCTGTGGAACCGGTTCTTGGAACAGTCGCCCCTCTGAAAGGTTTTGTGGGTTCCACCACTGCAGAGAGTTGTAAGCGCGACTGTCTACCAACAATAGGTCCTTTAGTTGTCCTTGAGCTTGGTTCCATTGCCGTGCTAGGCATTCTTGCAGTGAACGCATTTGAAGTCCTGCATGAGGGACAATGAATATGCAGGAGGCCATCATGCCTATGAGCTGCATGAAAACTCGAGCTGGCAAAGAGTGTTGTGGCTGAAATTTTTGAATGAGAGTTTGCATGTTGGCTATCCTGGCTGGATTTGGATATGCCTTTGCTACTGAGGTATCTATTGTAGCCCCCAGATATTGTTGTATGTGGGAGGGCTGTAGATGTGATTTTGGGTAATTTATGGAAAAACCCAGGCTATGTAGCAACTTGAGTGTCCGAGACGTATGGCTTGCACACTGCGCGTACGAGTTGGCTTTTATGAGCCAATCGTCCAGGTATAGAAACACGTGAATGTGTTGCCTTCTGAGGTGTGCTGCTACTACTGCTAAACACTTTGTAAAAACTCTTGGTGCCGTAGTTACCCCGAAGGGGAGAACTTTGAACTGGTAATGTTGACCTTCTATTGTGAACCTGAGGTATTTCCTGTGAGCTGGATGCAGAAGGTATGTGAAAATATGCATCTTTGAGGTCTAATGTAGCAAGGAAGTCGCCTTGCTGGAGTGACAGGAGTACTTGTTGTAGAGTAATCATATGGAAGTGCTCTGAGAGTATGTATTGGTTCAGAGGTCTGAGGTCCAATATTGGCCTGAGGGACCCATCCTTTTTGGGAATAAGGAAGTATAGTGAGTATACTCCTGTTCCTTGGTATTGAAAAGGGACTGGCTCTATGGCTCCCTTTTCTAGCATGGATGTTACCTCTTGTTGTAACAGCGTGATGTGTTCTTTGGACATAGGACGGTGTTTGGGTGGTGTGTTGGGAGGAGTAGAAGTGAGTTCCAGGCAATAACCATACTGGATAATCTGTCTCACCCACCTGTCTGTGGAAATTGCGTTCCAGACTGGTAGGAATTGTTTGACTCTACCTCCGACTGGTGTTAGATGGTCTGGAGGGAGTGTGATGAAGTCACTGTTTGGTGGCAGTGGAGGCTCTGGTGTAATTACCGCCACGTCCTCTGCCCTTGTTATTGTTGCCCCTCTAACCTCATCTGTTGGAGACTTTATTAAAGGAACTTTGGGTGTTGCTTTTGGGGAACATCCTTTACAACGCGGATGTTACGCCGCAGTTCCCTTATGACGCAACTCTTACAACGCAAGTTGTAACAACGAATTGCGCTGGGGGGCGCTCCAGGATAGTAAATAGTTTAATTTACTATCCAACTTCTTCCCTACTATCCATGGGGACTGGAGTTGGAATAGTAAATTAACCTATTCACTATCCAGCCCCCAACAACGCAAGTCGTGGTAATGACTTGCGTTGTAAAACATGCGTCGTAAAGTACTGCGATGTAAAACATCGCGTTGTAACGACATGCATCTGTTGCTTTTGTATGTAGAGGAAGTCTGTGATGTTTTGCCTCTTGCGGTGCCTCTGTAGGAGGAGCAACTAAAGGAACCTCTATGTTGCTGAAACTGCAGTGCGCCCATAGATTTAGCAGTTTCGGTATCTTTTTTCATTTTGCCTAAAATGGCATCTACTGCAGGGCCAAACAGGAAGTGTTGGTTAACTGGTTGGGTGAGGATGGTGGATTGCACCTCGTTCTTAAAACCAGAGATGCGTAGCCACGTGTGTCTGCATAGTAAAACGCTAGTATTAACGGACCTGGCTGATGTGTCAGCTGCGTCAAGCGCACATTTATTGGAAGCATTGGTTATAAATTTGCCTTCCTGTATGAGGTCGCTAGCCTGAGCTTTGAAAGGTTCTGATAGGTGTTGCAGTAAACCTTCAAGTTGATCGTAGTGTGCTCTATCGTAGCGAGCTAGTAGAGCCTGTGTGTTTGCAATCCTCCATGAATTAGCAGCCTGTGAGGCTACTCCCTTGCCTGAGGCTTCCAATATTTTAGACTCCTTCTCAGGAGGGGGAGCATCTCCTATTGTGAGTCGATGACTTCTACCGGCTTTGTGTTGTGATCCTGCTTTTGTTGATCACCACTCTTTTTAGGATCAACGGCCTTTTTTGAGTCGGGTGTTCTTTTTGGATCGACGACCCGTTTTGGTTTGAGGCTCTTTTTCGTCTCGATAGCCTTTGACACGATAACCTTTTTGGGTTGGGCGACCTTCTTTGGTTCGACCACCTTCTTCGGTTTGACAACCTTTGGTTCGACAACCTTTTTCAGTTCGACGACCTTTGGCTCGACGGGCTTCTTCAGTTCGACGACCTTCAGTTCGACACCCCTTTTGGGTTCGACAACCTTCTTGGGGAGAATGTTACTTGGTCCTGGGCTATCAGATGGCTTGGTTTTGGGCTTCGGAGCCGAGCCGGAAGGTGGGGCTTCTGAAGGAGCTTCTCGATCTCGGCTAAGGCCTTTAGGCGATGCTTCGACTGAAGCCTTCGGTTTTAGGATAAGCGGTGATGGGGGCTGTGTACTCACTGTTTGCTCCGGCGTGATCTGTTCATCGGAGTCCGACTGGTCCTCAACTGTGACGATTTCTAGATCCGAGTCTACCGCTTTTGGGAGGTCGTGTTCATCAACAAAGATGTTCTCCAGTTCCGGTGCGGGCCGCTGCATCTCTTGCCTAGCGGCCGGTCGAATCCGGATGGTCTTCTTCGAACGGAATTGGGCACACGCTGGCCAATTTTCTTCATTGTGCTCCGGTGATAAGCACTTGTTGTATACTGTATGTTTGTCAGTATGCGGCAATTTGGGGTGGCATTGTCGGCACCTTTTGAACGGGCTCCTTTCCATCGACAGCAGGCCCACGTGGCGTCGAAAGGCCCGACGGCCCGCGTTGACGACCGGATCAAGATGGAAAGTTTAGTCGAGTCAAAAAGTACCGAACGAGAACAATACTGTCAAAGTCGAAGTTGAATGCCTTTTGGCCTTATAAAGTAGTTTAGTTTCAGTTCTGAAATTGGAGTAGAGGAATAACATCCGAACCCAATGGCGGAGAAAAACAATCTGAGGATGGAGAAGATGCCCATGCACACTTTAGTCCAGGGGAGGAGTCACCTATCTTGTGATACTTCGAAGACTCTTCCAGGGCAACAAGGTGCAATCATCCAGACCCAACACTAGGCGACGATCTAAGATATGAATTCAGCAGCCCACATGCCTCAAACATCAGTGTTTCTAACCACAGCTGCTTAATCTAACATAGATCTCTGTTCAGATTCTTCAATGAGGCCAAACCATTCAGCTAAAATAAGCAATTCTCACCAAGATTGATAACCAAAACATCAAGACAACCCATACCTTTAAACACATCTGCCAACTGCTGCAACAATTGCCCTCATCACATTTACCCTAACCGCCCCCCATGAAACTTGCTCCCTACGGTTATAGAAAGCAAGACAAGTGTCATATCTCCTTGTCTCTATTTGTCTTGCCGCCCATTTCAAAAAGAAATGACCACATTACCAAACTGACAATGTTAAAAAAGAGGGATCAGCAACACAACCTAAAATAGAACAAAAAGCATGTTAGATCGATATACCAAGTTATTACATTAACAGCCAATCTGGGGTTCACATACCTCCTATAGCACCTCAATTTGCACACCCCAGTCCTTTAATAACTCCTCCGAACAACATCTAATGCCACCCGTTGTTGCTGCCTTTCTCCCAAATAAATGCATCCCAAATTCACTGTCCCGTGATTCTAACCTCAACAATGCCATCCTCAATTCCTGCATTATTCAAAAACTGGACAGCCGCTTCCCATACTTGTTTGTTAATATAACAAGCATTTTTTTAAAACCTGCCACCGTGGTTATACTTCAAGCAACTGCTCTAAAAATTGTACCTTTTTTGGTACCTTGTGCTGAAACCCTCACTTAACCACCCTTGTAGCATCCTCCCAATTTCTACTGATGACAGTTTATATCCCCAAATAAATTTCCCATAAAAAGCTTTCCTGCCAGCTTACCTGCTTTTATAACAGCAGACAAACCTTACTCAATTAAACTCAGCACATCATCACACCCCTGCACCACAGATCCAACCTCCTTCTTCTGACACTGCGCTGCTGATGTGACAAATTACAGTTAAGCTTGTAGATAAGTCCTGAGCGTAGAAGACACCAAGGTCTTCTCATTTAAATGCACTTTCTTCATCACCCTATCTGTCAAAGCTCCGACAGCATTTCTGACCTGTGGAAGTTTGCCTTCGGTGCCACGTCATGGAACCTCTTTTACTGCTATTGAGAATACACATCCACAATTTATTATTTACACTTATCCACACTTAGTGCATGTTGAGCTGTGAAGTCAATGTTAAATTGCAAACAGCCTAGAACCCAAATTACCAGCAACTATAAGATCCTCACATCCTTTACAGATTGCTCATTCACAATGTTAACTACCGCCATGCTCTCCATGTTGAACAAAACCTTCCAGATCCAAAAGTACCTGCCACACAAAACCAAAGCCAATACCAAAAGGGAAAACTCTAGGAGTGCAATGCTGCAAACTTAAAGCTTCAAACTTGCTGGCCACTAGAAAACCTCACTCACTCAGTGATGCAGCACTGGCGGCCACACCTAGGCCAACCCTAATCCACCTGCAAAATGTCCTATTCCCTCTCACTGTCCAAAAGGCAAAATTCAAGTGACCTAGCGAAACTAGACTATACCACACCTGTACTTTTTTTCCTCTTCAACATCTGTTCCAACAAGGCAATCATCGCCACCTTTTCTCTATTGGTAACCTGACCTCCATCGCCAATGAATCAATTTCAATTCCCCAAAAAGTCAAAACAGTCGCTGGACTGATCATCTTTTCTAGCGCCAACGGCACTCCAGCCCCTCCACTAAACCCTTGACTGTGTCCAGAACTTGGCTTTAGGGCTGTGCGACCATTGCAGCTGCACCTGGCACTCATCTTGGGGTGTGCTGTGTTAAAAAATAACTCATGAGTTTAAAAGCGCGTATTGCAAAGTTCCTTGTGTATTGAGCAGATTTCAGGCAACACTGAAAATATTAGGATAACTCTGGTGATTCATTTTCCTGCTGGAGAGAGATCGGAGTTTGTCAAGTGGCAGTTTTGACTCATCATAAAGTAGCTCTGAGGGTTAATGTGCTGCTGTGAAGAATGTGTACCTTACAGGTCAATGAAGTGAGTGAACTATGAGGAGCGCTAAAAAAATTGAAACGTATGTTGGATAGACGATATGGAGAGATGAGGGCCACTGTTGGAGGGTTGCAGTAAGGAAATTCATGGTGAAGGAGGTCATGGGGTCAAAAAAAGCCTGTTACATCAGGTGCCACCAGCACTAAAGCAGGCCCTGACTGTGTCCAGTGCCTCCTGGTAGCCCCAATAATGAAAAAAAACATCCAGGGGACGTGTCACAGAAGAACAACCTGACACTTCAGTAAAAAACAAATTGCATAAATTAACTAAATTTTTCAAAGAGAGCACATGAAATAGAGCGGTACATTGGCAGCATTCTGTCAATTTAGAACTTGCCTTGATAACTGATACCCAACAACTCATGGTCCTAAGGATAAACCAGAAGGAGTCTAAAGGCTGATTTTATGTCATATTTTGCCTTAAATGCGCACCCCCGCAATCTTCACCAGATTGCCCCTTCAGCCATGGCAATTGCTGAATTAACCAAAACTATCCTTTCTCTTTTGTTGGGCCCATTCCATATTAGAGACACAATCAACCTCTCCAATGGCCATTCAACAAAAGGCCCTACTATCCTCCACCACCTCCATATGGAACTTTTGAAAAAACACATCAGGGTGTTCTTCAACAGATTTCAAGTTCTCCACCCTCCTCCTACCTCTAGGACCCTCATAACCTAAATTAAAACCTTCAACCAACCAGGTTTGCTTAATATTGTTATTGGTACCCTCTAGCCAGCCTTTCCTAGCCTAAATGTTACCCAGACTATGAACTTTTTCCAAAGTCCTAGCCTCAGTATTAGCCAAAGTAAGAACTTTTCCCAAAGTACTCTACCCAACCCAGCCTCCTTCCTGTCTATGGCTGCCCTGAACATCTATGTGCCCTCTGAACCTCTCAATGACTAAAGCATTCCATAACAGCATGCTTCCCCCCACTCTTTGAACATTCATGCCTCAATTTACAGTATTCTCTGCGACACAGACAGGCCAAACAGGCTCCCACCTGTGTATGTTTTCCCTGAAACACCCTCCCCCCTGGGCTGCTAAACAACTGTGAGACTATTTGCAGTATAAGATGCATGTGCTGGTCTGGAAGAAGCCATCCACAGAAGCCATAAATCTTGATCTAGTTCACCCCAGTTCACCCCTGCATCTTCAGAAAATCTTGATCTAAGCTCCACCCCATAATAAACCCAGGCCAATCCCTCAAAGGATTTTTGCACTTTCTGTAAAACATCCATATATTTAAAAAGCACAAGACACCACCCTTGGAATGTCTCACAGTACATGCCAGTGCAACTGAGAAAGGCTGCAGTCCAATTTTTCATACTGACAGGAAACTTGCGGTGTCTCAACAGCTCCCAACTGCTACTCTTTGATCCTGCTTTTACCTGCACCTCTCTGTGCACAAGCTTAATAATCTCCACATATTTGCATTTCCGATTCTTTGTGGTAGACGTCAAATGGGCCCTCAAAGTCTATATCACTCCCATTTAAAGAAGTTCTTTCTGCTGTGTTTCATTATTCTCTTTTTGTCACCTCCTGATTTGTATCAGAGCCACTACCGTATCCAACAAACTTCACTTTCCATTCTTTTTACGCTCCCCCTCCACTGCCACCTCCACCGGGCCCACCTTTGTCAATCACATAATTGTCTTTCTACAACTGTCCTCTGTCCAGCACCTCCATACACCCCCTCCAACACTTAAAACATCAATGTTTCCTTCCATTATTATACCTGGTTTATAATAAAGGGCTTGAACTGAGGCCTTACGTTACACCACCATCTTTGTTTGCCCTTTTGCTTCCTCTCTGTGGACTTTACACATCGGTATTCCTGTAGCATACCAGCTGCACCCACCTTGTTAGGTACCGCTGGCTTGTGCTGGCACTGCAGGCCTTCTGTTCACCAGTGCAACACAAAAAGTTGATGGACGGAATGTTGAACATTACCAAACATTCACCCCCAGTCACTGATCTGGGTTTAATCCATTGTTATTTTGCTCACCACGCCACCCCAGTTCAGACATAGCCATATGCAAATCAGTGTTGACCCCGTGCCTCATAGGAACAGTCCAGACTGAACTGCCAGGCCATGTCTTCCCTGGACAGGAATCAAGCATCCTAGGACCAGTTTCAGGCTTTCAGCCCTCACCAGCCAGGATAGCTTGACTCCAGTGGCGTAGTGAGTACGGGACCCACGTCTAAGCATACCCTTCCCACTTAGCGTGAAAATGCAACACAAAAGGTTGATGGCCGGAATGTTGAACATTGTCAAATATTCACCCCCAGTCACATATCTGGGTTTAATCCATTGTTGTTTTGAACACCACGCCACCCTAGTTCCGACCTAGCCATATGCAAATCAGTGTTGACCCTGTGCCGCATAGGAACAGTCCAGACCGAACTGCCAGGTCATGTCTTCCCTGGACAGGAAGCAAGCATCCTAAGACTGGTTTCGGGCTTTCAGCCCTCATCAGCCAGGATAGCTTGACTCCAGTGGCGTAGTGAGCACGGGACTCAAGTCTGGGCATGCCCTTCCCACTTAGGGTGAAAATGCAACACAAAAAGTTGATGGACTCAATGTTGAACATTGACCCCCAGTCACAGATCTGGGTTGCCTTGAGGCACAGGGTCAAGACTGATTTGCATATGGCTCTGTCTGAACTGGGGTGGTGTAGTGAGAAAAATAACAATGGATTAAACCCAGATCTGTGACTGGGGGTGAATGTTTGACAATATTCAACATTCCGTTCATCATCTTTTTGTGTTGCACTTCTGTTCACCAGTACCAGTCATCCTGTACACAAGGGTCATATTTACTCTCAACAATCTCGCCTTCTTGCAACTCTATCTTCACCTCTTCTTCATAATCCAAGTCAATGTCCCCTGCTTCCTGCTTGTCCTTCTCTCTCAAGAACCCCACTTGGGGAGAGGATGTGGTCTTACGTCTAGACTGTCGAATTAAGAGCGGGGAAACCAAGATTCGAGCCTCAGGTCGACTCCACATCCTGTGATTCTGGGCAAATCACTTAATCTCCCAGTGCCTACCAAAACTTTTCTTAAAAAATTATTGTGTCCTTGTGTAACGTAACTGGTGCACATGTAAAGCGCTCCAATACCTTAGGGCAGGGTTCTTCAAACTGTGGGGCGCGGCCCTGTGGGGGGGCGCGGCACCATCCCAGGGGGGGCGCGTGCTCCACTCCGATCTTCCCTTTGTGCCCGTTCCTTTGTCTGGGTGAATCTCCCTGGAAAGGGCCAATTCATGGAGTCGACAGCTTCGGCTGCAGTGCAGGCAAGGAATCTCCTCTGCTAAAAATGAAAGCAAACAAACAGACACGCTTTCAGCTTTAGCAGAGGAGACCCCTTGCCACCCACTGCAGCTGAAGCTGTTGACTCCGTGAATTGGCCCCTCCTGGGAGAGTTAGCTCTTCCCAGAAGGGAGAGAAGGTTTCCGGAGAGGGTTTGAGGCATGGGCGGGGTGGGCTCTGGCCCAGGGCCCAAGCCTTTCAAGGGGGGTGGGAGTGAGGGGGAGGGGGAGGGGGGGCGGGAGTCCTTCAGTTATTTTGGGAAGGGAGGGAGAGGTTGCAATCCGGGTTTGGGCCATGAATCGGGACGGTGGGCTCTGGTCTGCGGTCATCAACTCATGAGGATCTTTGTGTGGGCACCAAAGTGTCTGTGTTCAGGGATGTTGGTCTGGAGATTCGAATTTGAATCATCAAATGTGAGGGATGTCGGGTGGAGCTGGCCACCAGACGTCCGTTATGTTGCCATGTGGGTGAATAGATGTATGGGTGGAGTGGTGGATGTATGGGTGGAATGGTGGATGTGTGGGTGACATGGTGGATGTATGGATGACATGGTGGATGTATGGATGGGGGGGTGGATGGATGAGTGAGGGGATGGATGGATGGGTGAAGGGGTGGATGGAGGGTGGGAGAGAGGATGGATGCATGAGTGGAGGGATGGATGGGAGTGGATGGATGTGTGTATGGTTGGAAGGGTAGATGGATGGGTGGAGGGATGGATGGATCAGTGAAATGGTGGATGGATCGATGGAGGGGTGGATGGTGGACGAGTCGGTGGGTGGATGGATGAGAGAGGTGATGGATGGATTGATGTATTGATGGGTGAAGGGGTGAATGAATGAATGGATGGATGGATGAGTGAAGGGGTGGATGTGGGGATGGATGGGTGATTGAGGAGGGTGGATGTACGGGGGGATGGATGGAGGAGTGAAGGGGTGGGTGAGAGGTCAATGGATGGATTCATGAGTGGATGAGTGGATGGGTGAAGGGTGGATGGAGGTATGGGTGGCTGGGTGAGGGGGGAATGGAGAGAGAGGGGGAGGATGGATGGATGAGTGAGGACATGGATGAATGATTGGCAGAGTGGATGGGCAGGTGTGTGCATGGATGGGTGAGGAGAGGAGCATGGAGATGGATGGTTCAGAGAGTGCATGCATGAGTGGGGGAGGGTGGAGAGCAGGAGGGATGGATGGGTGGGTGGATGGATGAGTGGGGGGTTGAGTGGGTTGACGGATGAATGACTTGGTGGATGAATGAGTGGGTGGGGGGGATGGCTGGATGGGTGAGAGGGTGGGTGGTTGGATGGATGAGTGAGTGGATGGATGGGTGGAGGAGTGGATGGATGGGTGGAAGAGTGGATGGATGAATGGAGGAGTGGATGGATGAATGGAGGAGTGGATGGATGAATGGGAGGATAGCTTGGGTGAAGGGGTGAGTGGTTGGATGGGTGAGTGGGTGGATGGATGGGTGGAAGAGTGGATGGATTGGTGAGGGGATGGATTGGGTGAAGGGATGGATGGATGATGGATGAATGGGTGAGAGGGTAGATGGAGGGATGGATGGGTAAAATGATGGATGGAGGGATGGATGGTGGATGGGTTTGCCAGTGGTTGAAGGGGTTTGGATGTGGATGGGGCACAGATAGAGGGACGGAATGAATGGTGGGGGAGTTGGTGGATGACAAGGTGTACATGATGGATGGGGAGGGTTGGGATGACTTCCTTTGCCTTGGAGGATTGTGTTTTGAGCTGTGTGGTACGCCTCTGTTGTTTCGCCACACCCACTCACAGGCCTGCAGTTTGCTAGGCACTCTTGTTTTGTTGAGCATTGTTTGCCGTATATGGCCTGTGGTGTGCGCGTTGCAGTCGATCATGTGGTGTGCCGGATTCCCAAGGTTTCGGTCGGGTGGTGGGGGTGCCCAACATCTGGGGCAATTCAGCTGGGGGGGCTCAACCTGGAAAAGTTTGAATACCTCTACCTTAGGGTCCTGTTTGCGCTATATAAATTTGAAAAAAAATAAATACATTAAAAAACTCAAACTGGGGGTTTCACTATTCCCAAAACTACTGTCCCAATAATGAAGCAACTATGTCTAGACTTATTTAAACATTCACATAAGTTTTGTTACCATTTTAAAAATGCAATCCAATACATGATTGCCAAACATACTATTCTGGTCCGGCAGGCCTTACTAACATGTGAAAGTTTCCATAGTGTGATTATCAGAAATGGCGGGAGGGGGTTGAAGAATACTTAGAGTCCCTTTCCTTTTGACACCTTCTCCAAGCCAGGATATTAATAACAAAAGATGTTAGTGATGGCCCATTGCAGCTTCCTGATGCTTCTTTATTTCATCTGAAATAAAGCTTCATATGGCCCCAACCTGGTGCCCCACAGGGATCAGCTAATGCTCCCCTTGGGGGGCCCGCCCCCCAATTTGAAGACCTGTGCTTTAGAGGTTTGTGCTTTGCCTGATTGTCCACTTAATATTAATGGCTATTTATACAGCAAGCCAACTAATTGTCTGCACAGGTTGGGGTTATAGAGTGGACTGAAGGAACAGCTAGCTAAAGATTGTTATTTGTCAACATTCTTTCCACGTGTGCATTCCGTCTTATCCTTCAATCTTATCCTTCAGGATTTGGTGAGTGTTTTTTTCAGTTGGACCTGCATTTTCACTTGGGTGTATAGTGCTGTTTTTTCTATCCATTCTACGTGAGGGTGGGAGTGTTGATGCTAGTGTTGTATATGCATTGTGTTCCATGATATGTGAGCAGATGCATGTCATATAGAGCATTGACATTGATCTCTCATGTGTCTCTTCAAAACTTAAGTGAAACCCTTTTATGTGTATTCTTCATTACATTGAAAGTGTTTGTATTTTTTTGCTTTCTAACATATTTTGCTCTGAGTAAGAACTATGGCTCTTGTGAAGTGGAGGCTAGCTTAAATAAAAAATGATGGGGTGCAAAGGCGTATGACTCACCATAAATCCGAGAATGGGAACACAACAGGTGTGGCACTTCTCGCTACTGTCCACAAGCAGGAAAAAGAAGGACTTCCTTCTTGCTTGTGGAACGCAACGCCAACCAATCCCGGAGCTGTTCTCATGCTGTTTTCAGCTTGAAAGCAGATCCAGGATTGGTGGGAGCAGGTTCACCCAGCGCTCAAGTCAAGTCAAGGCAAGTTTTATTCGATTATTTTAAATCATAAAAGCAATTTCATCACATATGTAAAAAGACAATTCATATATTAAAAACAAGTCATATGTTAAAACAGTTATTACATTTAGAAAATCAGTTTCATATATTTACATAGGATAGAGCATTTCACCTTAATGAGTAATGGATAACAATTATATCAGGGAACACTTAACGTCAGTTTTTTGGACTTGATATGCATAACAGCAACCAAAAACTTGCGACCCCAAATATTACTCTGATACTGCTCAAGAGCTGTAGGTAACGGAGTGCAGGCCGGACTTGTGTAAATCCTGCTTCTCTCAAAATGGGTAATACAGTCCTCATAATGGCCACAGAACATAATAAAGTGCATCAGTGTCTGTTCAGAAAAATTGTCACAGCTACAGGGGATAGATGGATCTAATTTTCCCCAAACTGGGTAATTCCCCAAGGAGTACTGGATGATATTAAGTCTAAATCTCACAAGGAGGTTACGATGGAAGGGTCGGGTCACAATATTCAAATAGGGTTCCATTTTGGCGGTAGTCTGTAGTATGTAATTAGCTCTAACTCCCGGTTTTTGAACGTCTACTGCCTCCATCTATGCGTGACCCAAAAAACTGTCCTTAATCCATAGAACGTCACCCTTCTTGATGGAACTCGGGGCAAAGTATAGATCAGGCCTCCCCAGTTTGCAAAGGGTGTTTTTGATATAAGCCAGCCATGGAATTTTATTGACTTTATCCAGTGCCATACAGTCTTTAAGGATAGAATGGTTTAGACTAATTTCAGAATTCAGCCAGGTCTTAGCCCAGCAGGTCAGAGGTGCCAACTGTAATTGATCACTGATGAAACCAAGACCCAGCTCTGTGTGCACTGAAAGTACTGGGGTTGATTGGGGGACCATTAACAGGGATCTGAGGAATTCATTTTCCACCACCTGGAGTTTGCCTTGTGGTAAATAACCCCACAGGGAAGCACCATACTTCGCTATTGAAAGGCTTTTTGACTTGTAGACTGTCAAAAGAGCTTCTACTGGGCGCAATCCCAATCGTTTCGCAAAGCTCAGTAGAGCTGAGGTTGATCTGGTGACAGCTATGCCTTTAGCATTTAATTGTGGCCTCCAGGTGCCCCTTTCGTCAAAAATGACACAGAAGTAAGTAAAAACCGGGACCCTGGAGATCTCTTCGCCTTTGCAGTGAAACTTTCTTATCTTTGCAGTTTTTGGACGTTTCAGTTCAACCATAACATGCGATTTTTTGTTATTTATCTGTAGATCCAAAGAGGACATAAAAACACCAAAATCATCCAAAGTAAGCATGGGCGGAAAATCCGTTACGCTCGAGGATTTTGCAGATTTTCGGTAAATTCGCAATCCGCGAACGCTCGCGAATTTACCGAAAATCCGCAAATTCGCACGCAGCGGATTTTTTTTTCTTGGTGATACAATTTTACGGCGTGCGGTGTAAGTTCGCAATTGCGAACATTTAGGTGCAGCGGGCAGCAACAATCTCGCACTTGCGAAATTACAAAAATTGCAATTCTGCACAAGAAATCTACTAGCAAGCAGCATAGACCTTCTGAAAATGATGATTTTTATCAGAATAACTCCTCAGGTTGACATTTGCCTGCACTTTTTTGGATTTGAGGCCTTTTGATTTTCTTTGGATAACTTTTGGATTAGAAATCAACTTTCTCATATAAGCTTGGTGGGGCATTACAGTTGCTGTAATGCTGTTCTGCAGAAAAACGAGTTTTGCAAAAGTGAAAGCAGGTTCAAAAGTTCAAACTCATCATTAGTAACCGTTACCTGTAGTGCTTCCTGACAAGGGCCCCTCCAGAGTTCAGTTGCTAGTTGCAACAATTGTATGACCCTGCTCTGACCCTCACAGCAGGCTCATAGAATAGCTACAAGTAGGCCACAAAGGTCCTGGAAAAAAAAATTGCACTGCAACAGAAAGCAAATTACAGATAAGGAAGCAGGTGCCAGACTGGAATTTTAAAACAGTGACACATTAATAAATCAACCCCAAATTAATTCATGTCAGTTGAAGCAGGCAGGTGTGCTTGCTTTTTCCCCCCATAATCTACAGTGATGATGAACCAGAGGGTGGCATTGATGTACCAGAGGGTGGCATGGGTGAAACAGAGGGTGGCAGGGGTGAAACAGAGGGTGCTGGGAACCTGTGATGATGAACCAGACGTACAAACAACATAATCGTGACCGTTGCGAGCCGACATGTAAGTTCGCAATTGCGAACTGGTACAAAACCCTCGCGAACTGTCAGAAATCCTTGTGAACTGGCAGAAATCCTTGCGAACACAAAAAAAAGTCCGCAAATTCGCGAGAATTCGTGGATTTTGCGTATTGCGAGTTCGCAAATTCGCAAAATTCGCGAACGCCAGATTCGCAAAATTCGCCCATGCTTAGTCCAAAGTCTCTGCAGCCCTACCCCGGTACGGGCCAATAGTACTGCGTCGTCCGCGTAGAGGAGTACTGGCACTACATATTCCCCCATGCGTGGGACGTCAGGTGTGGACCCCTTCAGGGTGGATTCAAGGGAGTTTATATATAAGGTGAATAGGAGGGGTGCCAAAATGCACCCCTGCCTAACGCCTCGTTTCGATCTAAAGAAGCTAGTAGTTCCTCCCTCTCTATTGGTTCTAATCGAGGCTCGCAGATCTTGGTGCAGGGCCGCTAAGTTGTTTACCAATGGCGGGTCTATCCCTATGTTGATTAAAATCGCCCAGAGTTTGGTACGATTGACCAAATCGAAGGCCGATGATAGGTCCATAAAGGCCATGTATAACAGACCCTCCTTAGCCAAGGTGTATTTGCCAATTAACATATGGAGGTTGAGGCATTGATCGAGAGTGCCCCTTTTGGCCCTGAACCCATATTGTAATTCAGAAAGGACCCTCCTCTCTTCCAGGTGTTCACCGAGTCTCTGCAGAATGACTCTGCCCAAGGAAGCAGGTGACAGACTGGAATTTTAAAACAGTGACACATTAATACATCAACCCCAAATTAATTCATGTCAGTTGAAGCAGGCAGGTGTGCTTGCTTTTTCCCCCCATAATCTACAGTGATGATGAACCAGAGGGTGGCATTGATGTACCAGAGGGTGGCATGGGTGAAACAGAGGGTGGCAGGGGTGAAACAGAGGGTGCTGGGAACCTGCGATGATGAACCAGACGTACAAACAACATAATCGTGACCGTTGCGAGCCGACATGTAAGTTCGCAATTGCGAACTGGTACAAAACCCTCGCGAACTGTCAGAAATCCTTGCGAACTGGCAGAAATCCTTGCGAACACAAAAAAAATCCGCAAATTCGCGAGAATTCGTGGATTTTCCGGATTGCGAGTTCGCAAATTCGCAAAATTCGCGAACGCCAGATTCGCAAAATTCGCCCATGCTTAGTCCAAAGTCTCTGCAGCCCTACCCCAGTACGGGCCAATAGTACTGCGTCGTCCGCGTAGAGGAGTACTGGCACTACATATTCCCCCATGCGTGGGACGTCAGGTGTGGACCCCTTCAGGGTGGATTCAAGGGAGTTTATATATAAGGTGAATAGGAGGGGTGCCAAAATGCACCCCTGCCTAACGCCTCGTTTCGATCTAAAGAAGCTAGTAGTTCCTCCCTCTCTATTGGTTCTAATCGAGGCTCGCAGATCTTGGTGCAGGGCCGCTAAGTTGTTTACCAATGGCGGGTCTATCCCTATGTTGATTAAAATCGTCCAGAGTTTGGTACGATTGACCAAATCGAAGGCCGATGATAGGTCCATAAAGGCCATGTATAACAGACCCTCCTTAGCCAAGGTGTATTTGCCAATTAACATATGGAGGTTGAGGCATTGATCGAGAGTGCCCCTTTTGGCCCTGAACCCATATTGTAATTCAGAAAGGACCCTCCTCTCTTCCAGGTGTTCACCGAGTCTCTGCAGAATGACTCTGCCCAAGATTTTGACGGCGGAGTCAATCAGAGAGATCGGCCTGTAACAGGCAGGGTCGGTTCTGGAACCTTTTTTAAATACAGGTATTATGGACGAAGTAGCCCAAGACGAAGGGAACCCCGATGTAATTGTGGAGTTGAAAACATTTGTAAGAGACTTGGTCCAAAACTCCAGGGGGGTCCTATAAAGGTCTGCGGGCACACCATCTGGGCCCGGTGCCTTATTTTTCGTCATCTCTACAATGGCCCTCTGTACCTCTGCCTCTTTAAACTGCGAAAAGGGGGCTAAATGGTTGTTTGCAGGATCAGACATTGATATATGATCATCCGCACTATTATATATTTTACTGAAATGCGCCACCCATATCTTATCTGGGATTACAGAGTCCATGACCAAATTATTTGTGCAAGCAAAATAGGGGTGGTTAATTACAGCCCAGAATTTAGAACTATCTCTAAGGACATCTATTGACGTAAGATTTTCCCATGCCTCATTTTTTATGCACTTCTTACGGTTAGCCATGGCAAGTTTATAATTTTTTCTAAGTAAAGCCACTAGCTCCCGATTTCTTGGTATTTGTTTTAGTGCATACATTAGTTCTTTGTGGGCTTTTGAGCACCTCTCATCAAACCACCTTGGTTGGTCTGGACCAACCCTCTTCTTGTTACACTTCAGGTCATGTCTGACTTGTGCACAGATATTGGTAAAGGAATCTATGACCTCTTTGCCATCCGCCAAGTTATCTAGGCATATTTCCATGTCCACTTTTACTTTGCTCTCTAAATCCTGCATAAAAGTGTCTGGGACCACCTTGGCCCAGTTAAGCCTCCTACCCTGGTCTTTAGGAATAAGTTTGTCATAGTTACGTTCCTCACTTTCCTTCTGTTTATGTGCATCCCCCCCTTGTGCAGTGACAAAACCAAAGGGTTGTGGTCGCTAAAAGCCGAAACTGCGACTACAAAGGAGGAGAACTCATAAACTATGCCTGGGGAGACAGAATTATAGTCAATTACTGTCTCTGCCTCTCTACCTATGAAAGTCGGGGCCCTATCTCCCCCCCCACTTCCCTCAATTTCATATAGGTTAATGTTTGAAAGTAAGTCTCCCAACAGCACGCCTTGTGGGGAGTGTTCGAAGTGAGTGGAAATTGTGCCAGGGGGACCTATGTGATGTTTAACCAGACAGTCCCATCCACAAGGGTGTATGTTAAAGTCACCCATTAAAATTACTTCGAATAAAGCATTGTGTGTTGACTTGTATTCTTCTAAAAAAGAAGTCAGAGTGCTCAGATGTGTGTTTTGTGTATCCTTCTCTGGAGCATTATAAAAATTCAATATTAAAATTGTTGGGTATTTGGGACCAGTCCATTCTAAACCCTGTAAATTAGCTGAGTTGATCACCAATTTTGTAAATAAACCTGGAAGTTTGAGTGAGGTTAGAATACATAAGCCACCTTTAGGCCTCCCTCCCAGACCAGGGGTAGCCTTAACTGAGAAACTACAATAACCATCCAAGAAAAAAGATCACTTGTGTCCCAGGTCTCTTGTAGAGCAATTATCTCATGCTGTACCACAAAATGTAACCATCTATCATCCTTTACTTTCTTACTCAGCCCTGCCACATTCCTGCTGACTTTTTTATAGGAGGAATGGGATATTAACTGCCTAATCTGCTCATTGTTATCCATGTCAGCAGCATCACTGGGTAGTTGTCAATCGTTAATGTCCAGGCTCGACAGGGCGGAGAATCTATTAGTTAGTGTTACTTCTGGACAAAGTCCTACACTAATCTTGTCGGCTGTGGCCATTTTAGCTGCCCTCATGGAGGCCTGCTAAAATTGATATGAGTTACATTTAGTGTTGTTAACATTAAAGGTGGTACACTTAGTCTGTGGAACTTTAAGCGAACATGCTATGGGTTGTGGGTAGGAGGGTGGGGGGTAAAAGTAACCCAGAGGTAATGGCCTAATACCTTGACCGTCAAGCTCTGAACCATCCCATAGCAAAGTATCCACAATATTTGCTCTATTAAAATTAACAACCACACAATCTCCTGGAATGGTTTTTTTTCCGTTTCCCAAAACACTCAACCCTTCTGGCCGTGATAATACTCGAGGCAATATCAACGCTCCAACTGCTAAACTGTGAGCACCACCTTTTAGTTCTATCCAGAAGTTCACTCTCTTTTTCCACAGCACCGTTTTTTAGGGAAGGAATTCCAGACAGAATTACCACTAGGGGACCTGCTTGAGGAGGAAGATGTAATGTGGGTAATTTCGAGGTACGAAGATCAAGAGTGTCGGTCCTTGCCTGGAGACCTTGTTTGTATGACCTCGGAGGGTATGACTTGTCATTGGAACCCCGGCGTTGGCTTCGCCCTCTTTTCTTGCGGTCTAACACTTTCTGGATGAGTCTGCATGTCATCACCCAAGGGGGGATCCATGACTATTTCCTGACTGATCGCCCTAGTTTGATTTACACATGTGGCGCTGCCTTCTTTGCAACCTGTAAAATGAACCCTAAGATCCTTCAGGAATTTATCAATATTTTCGCATTTCTTGACAATGTTTGCGACACAAAGGTTCAAAGAGTCCACTATATCCTTGCCAATGTTCACAAGTACAGGTTCCAAGTGGGATTCAATTAGGTCTTCCATCAACTCCATCACGTTTGTTGGGAGGCTAAGGTTCGATGTAGTGTCCACTCTCCCTTTGGTCTGGTTAAGAGGTTTCTTCCTTTTACTGCCTTTAGTGGTTGCTTTTGAATAATCATCATACATCCTCGTCCCCCCCCGAGCTAACTCTCTGTGAGGTGTCTGCAGGGACCAGGACGTCCGGGGCACCCTGCTGCGGGTTGGCTACTATAATGTCTGGTTCTAGGGGAGTAGGGGGTGCAGTATTTGGTAAAGTTGGTAAAGTTACAACATCCAGAGTAGGTACAGCATTTGTGAGTAAATCGAGTCCCAATTCCTTCTCCACATAAGCAATTTGGTCATTTAGTGCCCCCACTGCAGATGTTAAATAGGTAATAATGGTCTCCGATTTGCGGGGCGCCTTGGCTTTCTTACCTTCCCCTTCTCTGGATGTTAGTTTGCGCTTCCCTATCCTGCAGCCAAGGAGGGTGGCCCGGCCCGGCCTCTGCTGGCCCCTGATGGCCACAGATGGCCCGCCCTCTGCCCGGGCTCAGCCCGCGTGCGTCCCGCGGGGCGGGAGGTGTTTGAAGTTCTTATGGCGCCTCCGGGCGCGTGTTGATCTGTCACGCCCTCCCCGGGGCTGCTGGGAGCGGTAGTCCGCTGGTAGCGGTGAGGTGAGTCGCAGCGTTCGCCCGGTGCCATTTCCCTCACGGCGGCTTCAGGCTGAGCAAGTGTCCCCCGGTAGCTCTAGGCGCTTAGAGTTCTTATGACGCCTCCGGGCGCGTGTTGATCTGTCACGCCCTCCCCGGGGCTGCTGGGAGCGGTAGTCCGCTGGTAGCGGTGAGGTGAGTCGCAGCATTCGCCTGGTGCCGTTTCCCTCAGGGCGGCTTCAGGCTGAGCAAGTGTCCCCCCCAGCACTCATTTTGAGGCTGGGGGCCAGTGCCAGCAATCCCCAGGTTGTATCACAGCCTTTGGATTGTTGGGTCTACAGCGTGCATGTTGGGGTGGCCGCTGCCAGACGGATGGCCAATCTGACATGCGCACTGTAGACCAGTACTGCCATCCTGAATTTGTAGGATTCAGGCCCATCCCCACCCCCAAGCTGTACACAGCGAGAGCCGCCGCTGTGGCAAATAAATATTAACTAAAATGGCATTGACATGCCATTTTATTTATATGTGTTTGCCTGCTGCACTCGCAGCAGGCGGGGCGATGCTCCTCCACTCCTGAGGAGGAGCCGCCCCTGCCCCTGTGTACAATAATTAACGTATGCAAACTACTTGATTTCCTAAATCAGCGAGTTTGCAACAGTTAAACGTATTTCTGTATCTATTAAACACATTTACAGAGTTGGAAAAGTGGTTCCTAATTAGTAAATGGGTTTAAAAATGTATTATGATTCACCAATTGGAAGGGGCGTCCCTTCAAATTTGTGATTTGAGCCCTCCTACATCAATGTTTTGCAACCATAATTCTAATCGCAAACCATTGAACAGTTATCAAATCCCATGTTGGGGTAAGAACTGATGTGCAAAAGGTGAAGGAGTCCCCTTTGGAACCCTTCCCCTATGGGAATACAAAAAAATGATTCAGGGAGTGCAACCAGTGGTCCACATTACCACTGCCAACTCTCAGAGAAGCTTTTTAAAAAAAGGAAATCTTGCATTCTACAATTTGTCCAGTTCCATTATGGAAAATGGGCAGCATTTTTGAAAAACGTTTTCTCTACTTAAACACAACCACTCCTTTGCAGGTGACCACCCCTGTAATTGTGATCAATTGTAAATGGTCGCAAATTGCGACCAACCTACTTAATTTACATTTGGTAGGACATTCTGCAACTTCCTGCTTTTCAGTATTTTGTGAACTGTCCTACTTGTACATATGTCAGTTTGCAAATTGAGATTAAATTTGCAAATTTCAATGTGCAATTTGCAAACACGGTCTCAAAATGTTATCTTTGTACATCAGACCCTACATTTTGGGTTCCACATTTAAAAGTTCAGTTTTGCTCTGAAAAATACCAACATTTTCAGCTTTGCATCTGTGTGTGTGACTGGTGTTTGAATTTTGGTAAATGTGCTTTTAGTCGGAGTGTGCGAAATTCACGTCATTTTGTTTTGAGAGTCTATGCACAAATTCAGGAAAACTACGGGGGCATATTTAAAAGAGCTTTGCTTCGTGCTTGCACCACACAACACGGTACATGCATTACGTAAATCTCGAAGTCATATTTTTTATATTTACTGGCTTAAAACACAATGGAGTAAAGCACCGCAAATCACTGGTTGCATTACTCTGTGCAAGGGAGGCATTCAATGGGCATTGCACTGGGTGTTTTCATGCAACTCCCATGGTTTTCAACACTTTCCCAGATTTACCAAACATGGTAAACCTGTGAGTGCGCCAAAAAGATACGCCTCCCCAGGAGAGGCATACATAACAAGGGGAAATATGTTTATTTCTCTTTGTTTTTTCCTTTTTCTATGTGTGCTGCATTCTGCATAAAGACGAAAAAGCCTCTCAGCATTGACGCACTAGATGGTAAAATATAGCGCAAGAATCAAGCATCACTAACAGCAGTTGTTTGAGTGCTGGTCATTTGTTTTATTCCCACGCGTGTGGGCTAATTTGTGCTGTGAACTGCATATATCGCAGCACCGCGATGTGACATCGTAATTTTAGGAATTCTGCGTAGCAGGTTTAACATAAAATTGCTGAAATTACTCTAGATCACACCAACGTAATGGGAATTCTGACCAGGCCAAGTTTTCAGTGTGGTTTGAGTTTTTGCAGTTATTAAAGTCAATGTATTGTGCAGCAATTTATATAACAACTGGTTTTATTTCACATTTTCCTCTTAAATGCAGGGATTACTTTCTTAGCAGGGCCAGGTCAGGGCCATGTCTTTGTAGATGCAGGTCTTGAAAACCCTTCATTTAGAGTACAGTTGGCATTATTGCCATTTACTAGACTCTTTCCTCGGTGTGTAGGTCGCTTTCAGTAGTGGAATTTGGAACTTTTAGTATGTATGACTGGTTAATCCATCTCTATTTGTTTTGATGCAGCATTCCGTCTATCAATTGTTCAATTTGCTTTTGTTGCCGTAAGTGGGAATGGAATGCCCAAACGTGGGTCCCTTGCTCGCTGAGCCACTGGATTCAAGCTAGCCTGGCTGATGAAGGGTGATGCCCCGAAACCGGTGAAACCGGTCACAGGATTCTTGTTTCTGGTCCCGGGAGGACCTGCCTTGGCAGTTCAGGCTGGACTGTTCCCATGAGGAATAGGGTCAAGACTGATTTGCATATGGCCGGGTCCAAACTGGGGTGGTATAGTGAGCAAGAGAACAATGGATTAAACCCAGATCCTTGTGACTGGGGGTGAATGTTTGCACTGTTTAGCATCAATTGTTCCTTTTGCAGTAACCTTTGCACAATTCGGTCCTTAAAGATGGCACCCACCATCCACGCCCAGCTTCACTCAAGATGCCTCATGTGGTCTTGTGAAGCCCTAACACTTCTGATATTTTCTATACTATGACATATTCCTGTGTATCACACCTAAAACAAGATGCAGACAATGAATCATCCAGACACCCAGAGGAGCAAGGACTATTCTTTAGAAGAGTCTGTGAGCTGGCAGAGATTGTACTCCTGGGCTCGTCGCAGCAAGAACATTTTTACTTGACAACTTTACGCTGCCTTGTTATCATCTGAGAATTCATATTCCCTCCCAGCAGAATAGTGGATGGATGCTACAGTGTGGTTCCGGGAAGTGATTCTTCCAAGGGCAGCACAGGCTCCCAACTAGTCCTCAAAATAGAAATTTGTGATAAAAGCATAAGTTCTCGCAGTGACTTGGGTTACAAAGAGAAATAGCAAAGTTTTTCACTCACAGATTTCTAATAATGCTCGCAGATGCGGTGATTACTATTTTTACTTTATATCGTGTTCTGCATGTTTAGATCAGCATTATTGTACTTGTACCTCGAAGCGATAAAAAAAGATCGCCTGTCCACCGAGTTTCAAAGTTGCAATACAAACCGCTGTAAAGTTTAGTTGTGAGAAAATGGCGCATAAATATTTAGTGCCAACTGCCGCTTATGCTGAAATACGGCCAACTTGCGTGGAAAAGATAAGCGAGTGAAAAATATGACATTTTGTAAACTATGGGCAGAAAACTGTCTGGGACCTACATGAGACATTGAGCGCATAATACAAACTCTCGAAACCCCTATTTTGAACCACATATTGGCTCGATATATTCTAAGGAATTTATTGCAGTTCTCATTATTTGGAATGCGAATTTGATGTGAAAATTATTTAAAAAGCGAATAGAGCAGGCATTGGCTGCTAGCCTTTTAGCCTTGTCAATGCTTGCTTTGTTTTGTTATGGCTTTTCCAAAATTATTTTGAGGAAGCTGCTGGCACTAGTCAATTTAAAATAAAAAAAAATACCTAAGAGTTGAAAAAAAAAATTCGCGCCAGAAAGCATCCCTTGCCGCAGTATTTCCTGCCACTGAAGGAAACTACTTTGTGTGTGGAAGTTGGATGACGAAGGATGGCTAAAAGCCTCTTATAGGGAGAGAAGGCAGCTTCACAGTGCCCTTCATATGATGAGAGAAACAGAAAACAAAAGCAACACAGATTATGAAAGGAGATCACAACTGATTCAGAGATGCTGTTCAACCAAGCTGTGCTACCTTCTCCTAAGAGAACCCAGAATATCTGTCCAAAACATCCTGATGTTAGACCAGCAGCATGAACTGTCAGACATCTTCCCAGGAGTCCACAGTGCCTGGGATGAATGTCAAATCTGTTTCCGAGGTCTTGTTGCACAACTGTTAGCTTGGCGCCAACACAAAGAAAACTGAGCAGTGATCAGTTTGCTGGTACATTCAACTACCAGGGGTCATTACAACCCACTAGTCATGACAACCCACTAGTAGCACCAGCCATCTGTTTTTTTACTATGACAAAGGAATCGACCCACTAATTTAATACAGCATCGATATCCTCTAGTCAGTTTTACACTCGCTCACTTCCTTATTGTAAATTGATACTTGTAAATTGATACTTGTATAGCGCACTACTAACCCGCAAGGGTCTCATGGCGCTTGTACGAATACCGCTGTGGAACCCATCCTGGCTTTTCCCTATGAGGTGTCCACTCCTGGGCACCCCTAAGGTGGAGGCTAGGCATCCTTAGCGTTGTGGGGGCCGTTGTGGAGATTAAGCAAGCTATTGCCCAGAGTTGCAGAGTGGGACTCCATGATTGGAAAAGGCACCGAGGCGAGAATTATCAGGTCCATGGAATTTTGAGCCCAAGACCCACTGAGGCGGGGAATTGAACCCTGGTCCCGGGCTAGAACTCTGCATCAGGGTCTGCCGCTCTAACCATTGAGCCACACTTCTCCTTAGGAGTGCTCCCTTACACGCATCATACGACTAGAATACTAGAAGATCTCTGCTAAAGTGACCTTTTGGGGGACCCGTAGGGCATTGCAGCATCAATATCCTTTAGTCCGTTTTACACTCACTCACTTCCTTAGGAGTGCTCCCTTACTCGCATCATACTACTAGAATACTAAAAGATCCCCGCTAAAGTGACCCTTTGGGGGGCCCGTAGGGCATTGCAGGGCCGGCCGAAGAGGAGCAATCGCCCTATGATGAAGCAAGACATCCCTTGAGATGAGTGAGGGCAACAAGTAAGAGTCTCACTGACTCTCCTATCTATACCCTAGATCTTCCCCCTCCTTTTTCTTTATGAACAGTGTCCTCCCGATTTGGAGAATACTTATTTTTGGAGCAGGGGCACTGGATCTTTTTTTGTTAGCTCCTAGTCCCCCCTCTCTTTTATTTGTAGTTAGGTTGATATGCCATCATACCTAGTCTTTGTTATACTTTTATTTCAGCAGATGGGTGCCTCCCTGGGCCTATTTGGACTCAATCTCATGTTCATGCTTTCTTCTCTAACCCTATAACCAACACTCTTTTTCTTCTCAGGGTTCCTCATTCTCCCCAACTTTATCCTCCACTCTCATCCACTCTACAATCCCAAATCGTAATCTCCACACTCTTTCTCCCCTCATTGTTTCACTCCCTCCTGTTTGCTCCCCCACTCTCTGCCCCTGCGTTCCATTACCCACACCTGACTCTTTCAGACCCCGCATAGTCCCACAGTTCTGGTCACTTCCTGCTGCAGCCCACATTGTATTCCTTTGCCAGGCTCTCTCAGCTCACTTAGTGTTCCACTTTCTCCTGTTCTGAACCCTCCGGCTGTGTACCCTTAGTACCACCAGACTTTCTCAGTCCCCGTTTGTGCGCCATCCCTCTCCCACGCTTTGCGCCCCCACCCATTCACACTTTCTCTACTTCTCCCTCTTCGCCGGCCAATCCCTCACAATGTGTGCCCCAGACTCGAAGTCCTCTCATTGGCTCTGCACACCCCTCATGTCAATAGCTATATACCCTATTGCCCACTATAACTTGTGGCTGGCAAAAAAAGAGAGAAATATGGGCTGTGTGGATAATGTTGCACTTTTTACGCTTGTGACATAACACCCATCTTAAGAGGTTGGGTTATCTCTATACAGGGACATACAGTTTTCAGGGTATTGAGTATTAACAGTGATTACATTTCAGCTAAATAGAACCTACAGACCTGTACTGCTAACCAATAGTGACGTACACACTGAGGCGTGCTGAAGAGAGGCAAGACAAAATGATCACATGTGATTGAAGCATATATAGAAGGCCTCAAGTTCTGCTGAGGTTGAAAAGCAGAGGTTCATAAAAGCAAAGAAATATGGGAGTACTGTTTTGACAAATTAGATTTCTTGCTAAACTATGAACAGAGAGCTATACACCAATAAATGCAAATTAGTGCAACATACAGGACCACTGTCAAGTGCAGCCTGAGACCATAAACGGTAATTCACCTACTGTTAAATTAGAAATAGCCTACTCTAGTTACTTTGTTCTAGAAAGAGTATAATTAGACTTTCTTATTTTCTGTTTAAATCGTGACCACGATGCAGACCAGGGCTGGCTGAAAAGTGTGGTGCAGTGGTCGATGAACTGAGCAAAGAAAGGTTTATTTTTTAAATTTTTTATTGAATTACTCTGAGTGCTGATTCTTTCAATGGACATTGGAAGGTCGAATCAAAATAATACAGGGCTATTGACCCATAGCTCCATTGCAGGAACATATGCGTTGTATAAAAATCTGCAGAGAAACTGCTTTGTGAAAAATACATGATGGAACATTTGACATCAATATCATTGCCGGGCAGGGTGAGATCTCAGGCTTACACAGTGGGGATATGGATTCACAGTAAAAATATGAGACACTTTTCCTGCTGAACTGCCGAACTCTTGAATAGGCACCTTTCTGAATTCCTTTGTGAAAACAATTAGGGTGGAAAAGGAAGTTTCCGCTTGAATTGATATTACAAGCAATGCAGTAATTTTTCTAGTGAGATGACAGCACAATGTTTTAGAGGACACGTTTCACCAGGTTAAAGCTGATTGCCCAGAATTTTGGTTTTACTTACTTAAAAAATGCGGTAACACAGAATTTCTCGGTAATTCCTAATTTCCTATGCTTCGCTGCTCCATGCTGCGGCACTTCTGAAGCACCGGAATGCGACAAATTTACAATAATATGTTGCATTCCTGTGCTCTCCCCTGCACTGGCGCACAAACTGCAGCCATGCGCCGGCACAGGATGCCTGCATCATGGGGAGATTGTTTTGTGCAGGAAGGGGCACCTTCCTGCACAAAAACAACTACAGCCATTTTCCTCTTTCAATGTGTGCTGGAGAATGCAGCATGATTTGAAAGAGGAAAAAACGAGGCGAAATGAAAACATTTCTCCTCGTTGCGCCTCACCACGCCTCCCCTGGGGAGGTGTAGCATTGACACGCTTTGCGATTTCTCGTAAAACTGAAAATATGTCTCGTTCTATGGGTGTTGCGTGGGAACACCCACAGCAACACCCATGGAACACCCCTTCCACGCAAAGTGCTGCATGTGAAGGGGCCATATTTACAAGAAGAGGAAAAGTCACGCAGGGTGGCTTTTCCTCCCCTTGTAAATATGGAGAAGGGAAATGCGCCTTCAGTACCTCACAAAAAGTGACGTACTAGTGGTGCAGCGGTCCTCTGAGAATGCAAGTTAATACCTCATGCAAAACTACCGATCCCTAATGTATCTGTAAATTCAAGTAGAAAATGACTGCATCTGAATTCCCAATGAACTTGGAATAGGGCCCTAGGTTGGGTAATGCTTTCCCTGTTTGTCTGTTTCCACTGAAAGGTAGTCAGCACAGGCATTTCCCAAGCGCTCCACAAAGAATGGTACAGTTTAGCACCACCTCCTACCCCCAACTCTAAAAGGGACATCAGTTTACGATTTCCCTAGTATGTTAGCAGAGGCCTTCTGAATTTTGCATTAGATTTCACTTTAGCCTCAGGTAAAGCAGTTTGAAAAAACAAATCCTGCTGTTCAAATATGTAATTATAATCCAGAAACCTTCTGCAGCCGGCTTCAAAAGGAATACAAGAATAAAAGAGAGTTTATTAATGATACAATTCGCAAAATTATGAGTCCTGCCACTCTTGGCTCACGCAAGGGCAACCCCCCCCCCCAATCCCAACACCCCCCCCCCCCCCCCCCCCCTCTCCATCCTCCTTGCTCACTGCTTCCATGCTGGACGTAAATGTTTGCTCGCTGTTTCGAGCATTTCCTACCCTTGGTAATTTACACATCACAAAGGACTCCCCGCAGAGTTGATGCTAGAGATTCCATCCACGAATGAAGGCACTAACAATGTATGCGAGTATGCAAATTATCACGTGGGACCTACGTTTGAACTTTAGCGATTCCGAGGGAAAGCACCGAATACTTTCAAAATTCAAAGCCAGAGTCACATTAAAGACGTCTTTGACCAAAATAAAAAGTCATCTCCCGTAGATCTTCAACAATTGCAGACCTGTTTCGCCCTCTTTGAAACTCATTAGGGCGATTCATGTAACATGTTTGAAAGTTATCTGAAAATGCAGGAACGAATCAGCTGGCCTATTAGGAAATCAGGATATTCCCCTACCAGGGGCGGCCTTAGGCATGTGCAAGCTGTGCACCTGCACAGGGCCACCGAACCCCAGGGGCCACCATGCCAAATATATCCTTAATATAATAATCCACTGAGGATGGATACACATTTGCATGGCGGCCCCTGGCAGGGATTTTGGCGGCCTCCGGCTCTGTTACACTTCCAAACACCCTGAGCCCCACTCCCCTCTTCGGGGCCCCATCCGGACCCCCTCTTACGGGGCCCCCTCCCTACGCTCCTTACCCAGAACCGCCATGAGCCTAGAGCTGCCCCTGCCCCTACAGGCCTGTAAGAGGGCAACCTGAAGTCTCTACTCTAGCACTAGCACGGGTTCAGGAAGCTGAAAATGAGGTCATATTTTAAAGGTATTTTTAGTTTTGCTGTGGCTGTTTGCCAAAGACAGGTATCTGTCACCTATAATAATTAAACATACATATTGCATTGTTTGAGGCTCATTAGTGGGAGTATAACTCAAGGGGTGCTATGATCAAACAGCCTCAACTAACTAAAGAAATAAGAGTGCAATAAAACAACCATTTTATTGTGCCTTAGAAAATATACCCTCGCAGCTATTTTACACAATAATTACGCAGTAATGAGAGATTGTGACCTGCTCATAATGACCTTCCTTAAGTCCCAAGTGGGCCAAAAGGATTCTTGGTTAAAATGATGGTTCTCCTGTTTGGTATATTCTCACAGGTCCTTCTTCTATAGATCAATGGTCCCAGAGGAGCTTAACATAGTAGTCTGCCTTCATTGAGTATTTAACACCACACAAATGAGGACGAGACACCATTGGGTTGTTAGAGTGTCAGCGTGGGCGCAGCTTGTCCCGTACTAGAGCGATTACCATCTTTGGAATCTTCGGCGCGGCCCCAACTTTGCACTGCATCCAGAAACTTGGGGATACAAAGTCACAGGGCAGAATGAGCACCCTGGTGGCAGAATCAGCAGCCGGTTTTGGGTTTGGTCCCTGAGATTTGAGGAATCCCATAATCCCAATAAATCATGGAGTTTTGGAACCCACTGCTGACATTGTTTGAGTGAAATATAGATAGCAGCTGAGCAGTTGTAAATGTAAGTGATTCAATTCAATTTATTGTATTATGATTTGGGAATCCGAAGAGTTCCACATAAGAGAAAAAAAAGTATACATCCAAGGTCATCACAACCCACCCATAAAAGAAAATATTCTATTTTTACAATATAAAATTCATAATTTCATGTAAAAACAAAGGAGGTACATATATACAAAAACCCTTCCAATGACCTGTCAAGTGCCAAGTGTGCAGGGCCATAACAAGTCAGATTACCATCCTTAAATTCTTAGAGAACTTCAGTTAGACTTTTGCGATAATTACAATATATATATATATATATATATATATATATATATATATATATATATATATATATATATATATTCACTGAAAAAACCATAGGTTATAGACCATATATAGTTAGGAATTCGCATTTACAAAACCTTATTTTACTCACACAAAACCATTGAAATTCCATATATAGTTAGTTGCACTAACTATATATCGCGCACCCGCAATCCACTGCTGATGATGTCACATATTACATCATTCATGACATGGTCAGTGACATCACTGATGACATCACTGATGACATCTCAAATGACATCACTGATGACATATCAAATGACATCACTGATGACATCACTGATGACATCTCATTTGACATTACTGATCACATCACTGATGATATCATTCATGTGATAATACGATGAACCTCTTCAGACTCTAATATAACCTTAGATACAATCAGTGTAAACAGACACTCACAGACTGTCACTCATCCATGGAGTTACTCACACACCTAGTCAGTCATGCAAAGAATCAATCACACCTCCATTTCCTCAACTATACAGTTATACAAACTTTACTTATTCAAACATATACTAACACATATTTACTCTCTTATACAATCCCTGATACAAGTTCACAATGATCCATACAGCCACTCACACATTCACTGGCTCTTATGCACAGTTATTTATATAGGTCAACTCTCACATGTACTGTGTTTTACATATGTACTTACTTTGACATGTAGCACTGAGATATCCATTCACTCACCAATACACTCATGCACACAGTAAACCGCCCATACAGCTGTTTCCACATGCACTTTTGAAACCATACATCTAGTGAATCAACTGCTCACACATCTATGCACAGAGTCATACACCTCCCAGCCACCCACACACACACTCAGTCTCCCATACAAATACTTGGGCAACCAATCAATAACCCATATAGTTACTCATATAGCTACTTATCAACACATGCAACAGTTTACAGAACAACAGACATAATGATGCACAAATTAAGACAGTTTAGTCACTAACCCATGCACTCAGTGAGACACATTTAATCACTCACTCATACAGTCAGTCATGCACCTACTAAATCCTTCATCCGGACACTTATACATCCACTCATTCTTCAATATGTAAGACATATTTTAACTTTACAGAAACATACAGTCACTGGATGTTGTCATCAGTGATGTCATCAGTGATGTCATTTGAGATGTCATCAGTGATGTCATCAGTGATGCCACTGACCATGTCATGAATGATGTAATATGTGACAGCATCAGCAGTGGATTGCGGGTGCGCGATATATAGTTAGTGCAACTAACTATATATGGAATTTCAATGGTTTTGTGTGAGTAAAATAAGGTTTTGTAAATGCGAATTCCTAACTATATATGTTCTATAACCTATGGTTTTTTCAGTGAATTTTCAAGGTTTTGTAAATGCTAATTCCTAACTATATATGGTCTATAACCTATGGTTTTTTCAGTGAATTTTGAAGGTTTTGTAAATGCTAATTCCTAACTATATATGGTCTATAGCCTATGGTTTTTTCAGTGAATATATATATATACATACATATATAAACATATATCATCTGTATATCTATATAAATACAAACATAAATGCATGCATACATATACTTATATGCATACAGATGCATGTTATTTACATGAAAGTTGAAAAAACACTAATAAAAGCAAAGCTAAAAAGCCACCTCATTACAAACAGAATGGCTTTAACTTAAACGAGGGCGAGATCTATTGCATTTTCAATGCTTGTTTACTTTGGTTCAATCAAGAAGGCATTCAGATGTGTCACACATTTGCCATAAATTCTGAATGTTAGCACTCTAGTTGCACATTAGATCACTGTAGTAAAGCTACTGCTCACCAGGGACGTCTGCTGCTGGTATTCAAAGTGCATGTTTCAGTCTGCATGTCAGAATTTTTTTAATGAAATAGAAGAGGATTTGAGAAGTCACTCAAAATGATCCCTAATTTTTCTTTCTGAAGCACTAATCATACTTTCTATGGCAAAATTAACCCCCTCATGTTGTTCCTTTTTAAATTGAGTGTTTTCAGACTTACCACTTCATTCCAATCAAGATGGCTTCTGGTGTGCCATACTTTTGTCATAAGTAAGACTGTTAGCGCTCTAGTTGTTCTTTAGAACACTCTGGGACATTCTGTCATTGGGCTATACTTGGGGTACATCTGGGTGATATTTGGGCTACATTTAGGCTCTTTTGTCTCTGGTGGCCATCTTGGGAGACTGTATGTCAGAATTTTTTAATGAAATTGAAGAGGGTTTGAGAAGTCACTCAAAATGTGCCCTAATTTTTCTTTCTGCAGCACTAATCATAATTCATATGGCAAAATATACCCCCTCATTTTGTTCCTTTTTAAATTAAATGTTTTAAGAGTTACCACTTTATTCCAATCAAGATGGCTTCAGGTGTACCATACCTTTGTAATAAGCAGGACTGTTAGCGCTCTAGTTGTTCTTTAGAACACTCTGGGACATTCTGTCATTGGGCTATACTTGGGCTACATCTGGGTGATATTTGGGCTACATTTGGGCTTTTTTGTCTCTGGTGGCCATTTTGGGAGACTGCATGTCAGAATTTTTTAATGAAATAGAAGAGGATTTGAAAAGTCACTCAAAATGTGCCCTAATTTTTCTTTCTGCAGCACTAATAATACCTTCTATTGCATAATATACCCCCTCATTTTGTTCCTTTTTAAATTAAATGTTTTAAGAGTTACCACTTTATTCCCATCACAATGGCTCCAGGTGTGCTATACCTTTGTAATAAGTAGGACTGTTAGCGCTCTAGTTGTTCTGTAGAACACTCTGGGACATTCTGTCATTGGGCTATACTTGGGCTACATCTGGGTGATATTTGGGCTACATTTGGGCTCTTTTGTCTCTGGTGGCCATTTTGGGAGACTGCATGTCAGAATGTTTTAATGAAATAGAAAAGGATTTGAGAAGTCACTCAAAATGTGCCCTAATTTTTCATTCTGCAGCACTAATCATACTTTCTATGGCAAAATATACCCCCTCATGTTGTTTCTTTTTAAATTAAATGTTTTAAGAGTTACCACTTTATTCCAATCAAGATGGCTTCAGGTGTGCCATACCTTTGTAATAAGTAGGACTGTTAGCGCTCTAGTTGTTCTTTAGAACACTCTGGGACATTCTGTCATTGGGCTATACTTGGGCTACATCTGGGTGATATTTGGGCTACATTTGGGCTCTTTTGTCTCTGGTGGCCATTTTGGGAGACTGCATGTCAGAATGTTTTAATGAAATAGAAAAGGATTTGAGAAGTCACTCAAAATGTGCCCTAATTTTTCATTCTGCAGCACTAATCATACTTTCTATGGTAAAATATACCCCCTCATGTTGTTTCTTTTTAAATTAAATGTTTTAAGAGTTACCACTTTATTCCAATCAAGATGGCTTCAGGTGTGCCATACCTTTGTAATAAGTAGGACTGTTAGCGCTCTAGTTGTTCTTTAGAACACTCTAGGAGGCTGCAGTAGAACACAAAGGAATCAACTGACAGTCTCTGTCCTTGTTGGATGTACATGTTTTACTGAGAATGTCAGACTTCATTTTCACATGACTGAGAAAGATAATGTGAATTTACAGAAAATATGCTTTCAGTTTAGCTTTTAGATCCCCTTCCAAACCACTGTGGGAAAATCATGATATATTAGTTTTCTTTCAAACAATATTCATGATATCACAGCAGAAGGTTTTTTCACATGGTAAAATCACCTTAGAACCCACCACAATTCCTAAAACGAGTATGGTACCATCAACAAATGATTTATAATGTAACTAAAGTCCTAAAACCCTCTATTAACTACAATGCTTTTTAATGAGGTGCTATCATGTATATTGGTCCCAAGATGGCTGCCAACACTTCTTGGATGAAGTGCTGACAGCCAATCAGATCAGATGTGTGGTTAGGCTCCGCCCAGATATATATCTTTTTTTGAACCTAAATTACTCAAAATCCACTGGAGCACATATATTGAGACCTAGCAAAGGCACATCGGGCTAACAGTCCCTACAATTTTGCCAAGTTTCGTGCAAATCCATTCAGCCGTTCAGGCTAAAAGTGAGGCCAACCGCCCTATGGAAATTAACATGGGAAAAACGTGTTTTGGGACCCCCCTTTTTTCTCAGCCCCCCCTTGATGAAACCCCCCCAAATTGTCAGGGGCTGCTCAGAAACAAAATGTTCCACTTTGCTGAAAATTTCAGCCAATTCCGTCCACAAACGCCAAAGTTATTAGACATAGAATTTTCAAAAATCCCATAGAGAAAAAATCCTAACTATATATACCTACTGGCGACCGCCAGTAGGTAATATATATATATATATATATATATATACACAATACTACAATTAGTAGTTGGGAATTAAAAACTCTTAGTGAAAGCAGGGTTTTAAGATTCAAGGTAAAGTATACAATGCCTAGGAGCATAATGAGTAGCAGGAAGGTACTTGGGGATTAAAATCTCATGATAAAAGCAGGGTTTTACAATTCATGGTACAGAACATGATAACTAGCAGCATAGTGAGTAGCAAGAAAGTGCAAGTGCTCAAATAACGAAATTATAAGAAACTTGATGTGCAATTATGCCTAAAGACGTTTGTAATATCAGACAAGAAAGTTAAAATATAAACACACCACAATGGCACTAATACTATTCAATGTATATGTACTCAATAAACCAATACTAATCTAGAATAATTTTAAGAATTGTGTAAAAAAACGGAAATTTTTGAAACAGACTAGTTCAGAGGGTGGGGCCAGCAGGCAATTATGGGCTTCTTCTGCTGTGACAATGTTAAACTTTAGGAAATAATTTCTTAAATATCTACGGCGTAAGGGTTGTAATATAGGACAAACAAATAGAACATGATTTAAATCTTGTACACAGTAATGACATAAGTGGCAGAGTCTTTTATGTCTAGCAAGGCCCTCCCAAGCTCCTGTTACAATTCTTAGGGGGAGTAAGTTCAGCCTGAGCAAAAAAATAGTTCTACGTCCTCCGTGTTCGAGGTTCCATAAAACATATGGTTGTGGCTTTTTGTGTATACTACTCCCTGCTACGCAATTGTTATTACGATTCTCTGTGCACAGTGAAATGTCTCTTTTTCGAGATAAACCGTAGATAGTTTTTTAAATTCTGATATTTAAGACTTGTTTAGGAAGAGCCGCCATACTGTCTATCTCAAAGCCGAACACTTTTTTGGCTTTTTGATAATTCCTAAAAAGAACACTTTTTCCCTTCAACTTGTCAAAAATTTCCTCACGCTATGCCACCCATTCTCACTGTTATTCCATAGTGCTTTACTCCATCTTCAGCTCGCAGCCACAGAGAGCACATAGATGGAAAGTAAACCGAATTTGAGACAAATCGCTGCTAAGGAAGCAGCGCGATTCAGACTACAAATTTGGCACCAATTCCGACCCTCGACTTTCTCAATATTATCCCATTCCTATGCATCTACTGTTTCACAGGCATAGCTCAATGCTGGCGATATATTAATTTCATAGACTGATAAAATATGTGCAAAGTGTTTTTTCCCCGCAGTGTGTATAGAATCGACTGATTGTGGATGCCTCTGAAATTGCCTTACCTCTGTATTGATCCGTATGGTTGCTACTGGAACACCTGCTTGTGAAACGTCTTCCTAAATATCGATATAACTTTACTATGCCAAGTTTCTCGTTCCCCAAGAACCAATGCTCGTTCTCTCTGACTGCATCCTGATATCTAAACACTACAACTTTACTCTTTAAGAAATGTATTTTTAAGTAGTATTCTTCTGAATACATACCTAGCTAACTTAGAAAGTCGTCCTTGGAGTCCAATTGGGGTTAATGCAAGTAAAATGGTGTCATCAGCATTAAGCAGGCAGCTCAGCTTTAAAGATCCTAATTTTGGGGAATCCCCTTTGCTGAGCCCCACTCTGCATGGCAAATCATTGACATAAAGAGAAAATTGAAGAGGGGCCAAAAGACATCCTTCCTTTAGCCCATTATGGGTCTCTATTTTGCTTGACAGACCCTGTGTTCCCCCCAACAGGACCTGCGTCGAGGTGGAGGACTATAGTGTAATAAACAGTCTTAGTAAATTCACAGGTATCCCCATGGTGGCTAATTTTCTCCACAAGGTCCCCCGATCAACCCGGTCGAAGGCCGTAAAGAAGTCTATAAAGGCTGCGTATAACGGCATTCCCCGGCAAATTGGAGCCTATAATGTTAATTTCTCTTTTTCCTAGACTGCTCCCTACTGATATTTTAATGTCGTTTGGCACATGGTGGTTTTGAAAATGCGTGGTACGATGAAGCAACTACATACTTGGCTTGTCCAATTGCAATAAAAACATAACAGTAAAACAATAAAAACAAATCCAACCCCAGCCCACAAGCAACAAGCCAGGACACCCAGTGACTCTGCTGGTGCACCGCTCCTAAGTGGCCGCCTCCACGGTAACGCTAGGTGCTTGCTTTCTGTGATCTCAGACTAACAGAGACTAAGGTGGCTATGCTTGCTCAGCGAGGTTGGTGCTAGTACCTCAGGAAAAAGTGCTGAAGAGTGAGAAGAGCGAAGATTAAACCAGCAGGAGACAACCTCTAGCCTCTAGTCCAGGAGTGGGTGGGGGGTCAGAGTGAACTTCCCCCTTTCCCCCTCAATCTTCTCCAAACTCCTTACGTTGCCTCACTCTGTGTATGAAATCAGGAGGTAGTAGGCTCGAGGGAGTACTCAAGGAAGTGCTGCTACTGCCAGGTAGGGTGGCAAACACAAGCACAGTCAGAGCCAGAGACCAATGAAACAGTGGGACAGCCAAACAGATTGGAGAATTGGGGCAGCACCCGTGGACTCGCAAGCTGCACCGGCCTAAACGCCGGCCACCTCTGCGAGACCAGGCACTGCAGCAGCAATAGCTACTAACTGTCCGGTCCACGTCTTGCAACCCCAAATCGAGATGCTTCCCGCTTTCTCTGCTTTCTCCACCTTCCCGCCTTCAGTTTCTTGATACTCCTCAGTGCTGCAGGGCTGAGTCCCCTGCAAGGACCACCTGGAGAGCTGCTGCTCTGCTCCGCTTTGCTCTCCGCTTGAACTCGCGCTTCGTCACTTCCGCCACCTACCATGTTGGTGAGTTAGTATCTGTCTGCCTCTCGGAGCTACAGAAACTCATCCCATCTGGGAATCATGGCATGCCTCAGATTAACCCTGTATGGTGAGATGACCTCATGACAAAGTGGTGGCCGAGGAGAAAAGAGGTGAGATCTTGGCTCAGAATTGCATGGGAACAGGGCAAACGGTGGTCTGTACATCTGAATGCATGTATGTGGTATTTGTATAGCAAAAACCAAGCTGAAAGGCAGCAGGGGGCTGTACAAGGTCAAAGGTAAAGATACTGTCAATGTGTGATTGGAAGGATAGCTGGGTTTTTAAGAGCAAGATTTAATTTTAATTTTATGTAGTGTTCTTTGAAGAAGTGTGCCTTAAGCCGTTTTCTAGGATATTGCTGGGTTGGGCCACCTCTGATGTTTACAGAGATCTCCTTCTAGTTACCTGTTGATGCAGAAGGTCAGTTGCCTTAGATTTCCCTTTCTATGGGTGAACTTTACTGCATCTAAGGTGAGCTGATGTCTCTCAAGGAAAATGAAGAAGGAAAAGAAAAATGTGACTACTTCATCACAAAGGACTTTGACCTCCAGGGGGGGCCAAAAACATATTGTGGAGCAGGCCAAGTGAGCCTAAATTGACAGGTGATGTTGATGGCAATGATACCAGACTTTCCGATGTCCACACAAAGAAAAGAATCAAAGATGACCTCCATGGAGACTAGAGTGGAGAACATTTATGGTCATGTTGCTAAGAATGAATCAGAGGGTACATCGCTCGAATTAGAAGATCCCAGTTATTGTTCACTGTGGCACTGGAACCAAGCTGCACATCACTGATGAGCCTTAAACAGATGAAAGTGGTCTGGGGTTATTTATGTTCCCATAAGGATAAGACCTGGTCAAGGCAGTTCTGGCTTGTCTTGTTCCTATGGGAGCATAGCCAAGTCTGATTTGCATATGACTGGACACTCTCTAGAGTAGAGATCTTCAAACATTTTTATTCAGAGTCTATCCTAAGCACAATGTTTGAAAACGGGGACCCTTCATGAACTCTGCGGCTAGGATTTGGTAGTAGTGATAGAGGCAGGGCTGAGGGCAGGGGGCGGGGAGTCTGAGATCATTTCAGGGATAATGGTTCCATAGTTCATAATATGTATTAAATATCAAGCATATAAGAGAGCAAACACATCAAACCAAATCAGATATTGGCCAAAAAATACTGCTCCCATAATTAGGGAGAATGTGAGACCCTTATACTCCAGGGCCCAGTGGAACTGGTAATAATAGCATTTTAAAACATGAAAGCCCCTACATCTCACCCCCTTCTTCAGGGTATCCCTCTGAGGAAGTTGTGTCTGTCCATTTGTAAAATAGAAATATAGCTCTCACATAAACCCCCCCCTCCTCTGGGCCATATTCTTGACAATATCCATGGATCTCGTGTTGTCCTTCTATTTCCTGGGCAATTACTTTGAGGTAGTAGGGGGCAGATTTACAAGCCCCTTGCACCACATTTGCCTCATTTTTAACATCGGAAAAATGACGCAAAAGTGGCACAATCGGGTTGTAAATATGCCCCTAGATGTTCAGACTATTGGGGTTCTGCATCTGAATGCAACCCAGTTGGCCTTCTCCCTGCCACCACTGCAACTCACCTGAATGACATCCGCATGTGGAAGACGGTATGCTCTTTGAGGACACACATAAAAGTGTTTATTTGTAATTTTTGCAAAAACTGTTCTCCCACTTGTTATTAGAAATAAAACTGTACCTGCATGGTAAAGCGGACATTGAAGTGCCCCTAGCTGAGAATTAAGAAGGTGAAGTTTCTTCTGTGCTGTGAAGCCAAGATGAGAGACAGAGAGCTAAAGAAACAAGACTTCTTGTCAGAGTGTCTGCTGTCTGAAAGAAATGTAAATGTGTGAATTGGTTAACATCTAAATGCAAAGGTTCTTGAGAGTCTGTATAGACTTTAATTAACGGAGTCACTTGAAGTTTAATGGTGATAAAGATTTATTATTTTCGAGAGGTAATATAAGGAGGTTATCTTATCAGCTGCATTCTGCAATGCATTATTTTAATGGACACTTATAAAAAAATGTGCACTAGGTATGTTGCAGGGATTCTGCTCAGGAATAAAACTATGCTTGGGACCATAGAATATCAGTATGTAGGGACTGAGTTTAATTAGCTATAGTGCCTCATTTGCCCTCCTTACCTTTCCAGAGAGACAAGTGAATTGGCACCCAGAACACAACACTCTCAGTCCTCTCAGGGATTGCTATAACAGGACACACGTTTAGCTCTCTCATTCGTAAGAGTCACTAAGGAAGTTTATAATATTTATTTAAACTATTGTGCTCAAAGATGCAGTATTTGCGTGACAATTAGACATCAAATGCATATCAAAAATATCATTTGCATGGTTAACAGCCATATATCATAAAAACCAAGTCATGTTACAAGACAGAGTACTCTACCCTCCCTCCCTTTCTATTGAAGCTAAATGATTATATATAAAAGATCTCTGGGATTAGTGGCGGACCCCATACCTTAGCATACATAGGTGGATATTCTACATCTCAGCTGACACAGCACTTTTGCTTCAGGACCTTCGCTCAGTGTCTGTTTTTTTCAGAGTCCCTGTCCTCAGTTACATGACCACATATGTATCATGACAAATAGCAGCTGCATTCTCTTGTTATGTCTAAATGCTAGTGTCTGACTAGAGAGAATAACACAGGGCATTGTTGTTTGACTTTGTCTATTGTGTCCAGACCAAATTCCAGGGAAAGAACAAAATACGTAAACATGTGCAGGTTCTGTGTAAAAATATAATGTGGCACAAAGGCAAGCATGTTGTGTGGTAATGTGTGCAAAATGAAAGCGGCCTGCAGCATTCAGTTAGGTTAGCACAGGGAAACCGACCATGGACCATGCAGCAAACACTTGACACGTACAGTCTGATTAGGTATTGCTGAAATATATACTTTGAAATCAGTTGCTTTATCTTTAAAACTAATTTATTCTGTGTGCCTATGTCATACTGTTTGTAATACATTTTTTAAATATTAGCATATATTTAAAATGTTTATGTCACAGTTAAGAACTCTCTTCATCATGCATCAAATCTTCTACAGACTTGATAAAACATGTCTTCAAGAAAGATTCTCTAAATAGGGCACCTCCAACCCTCTTCATCCTACCCTCATGTTCACTTTCAGGATCTGAAGTTCAATCTTTCCGAGGTAGGAGGCCGACTCTGGTCCCATCTTGGACAAAAATGAGAAACTATCATTTCCCTTGATCTGAGAAATGTTCCTAACCACAGTGTTTTCAAGAAAGCTCTTAAAACTCTTTATTGAACATTTTACATTTTTGACATAAAGAAAGAATGGATATAATATCTTTCTTTGTACAGTAGGATATGGTGGGCATGTCAGTTCAGTGTTTATTGAAAGTATTGATTGTTAGCAACAGTGTGGTCAGGGCTATATCCCATGGGGATGAGTATAGGTGGTGGTAGCATTGATACCCCAGGAGGACTAGTGCATTGTCACTGCACTGGAAGGATCCCTGTGTCACTCAGAAGGATTCCAAGAGTAAGGTGGGGCGGAGGGGAATGGGGTAGGGGCCACTAAAGTGCTGGGAATTGGAGGTGGTTGGAAATCAGATTCTGGTTCCAGAACCAATATTATAGTGTCCCATTCCATGATCTATGGGATTTCTCCATCCCAGATATGTAGCCTTTTGACTATTTTATCCTGTGCTTGGACCCAGCTTCGAAGTTCAGGTGTCTAGGTAGTGATGGGTGAAATGATGTTTGCCTTTGCCAAATCATCACTATTACCCGCCAGGCAAGTGCATGCGCTAGGGCGATAAACCTGGGCCCATCCTTTGTTTGCATGGGTGTATGACATCAACCCCAGCAAACTTGTCTTCAGTGTGTTGAAGTGGTGTCTAAATGCAATGTGTGTGACAAATGCTGAAACCTCAGTTCAAAAGGGTCTCAGTGGGGGGCACTGCCAGGTCATATGAAAGAAATCAGCATGGTCAGAGCAGCATCTCAGGCATCTATGTAAAAGGGTGGGAAACAGTCATTGTAACTGCACCAGAGGCAAGTATTAGTAATGTACGTAAACTGTTAAAACTTCAAGTGCATGTTCCTGGAGACCCTGGAGACGCAGTTCAGGATGTTGGACCATTCCTGGTAGGACAGTTCAAATTGCGGATCTAGGCACTGCTGTGTCATCTTCATGACCCGCTCTGTACGGATTGGTGATCCTATGCATTTTGGGGTTCAATGTTAAAAGTGTGTGGCGGGCCTAATCTGTGGTGGATTCAGTATCGGGGCTCCCCAAAGGTCATTTCTCACACCTCTAATGAGGCATAGGTGAGGACTCCCCCAGCGAGAGCGTGTACATTTCGCATTTAAATGTAAGTGTTTTCCCAGCTTCGTACAGCTGCCCCAAAGTGTGTATCTCCACTCAGTGCCACCTCGACTGAGTGACCCATGTCCAGAGTCCAACACAGCCAAGTAGGTACCACATAGGCAGATCCAATGAGCAGGCAGTCCTATAACACCTGAGACAAAGGTATCTAGACCAGCAGTGCTGCATCACACATGACAGAAGGGGGAGGGGCATCTTCTTGGAGATCTTTCATAATGTTTACAGTGGTTACCCTGGGCCAAAGATAGCTAACCTCTAGCAGCTTCTCCGGTGCCAGCCAGATCATCATCCACTGCAGCTGTGCTACCTGATAATTAAGCTCCAGGTCCAGTGCACCTAATCCATATGTATCTGTGAGAGGAACAGTTTATTCAGGGCTACCGGGTGTCTACCTATTGTCAATCTTAATCCAGACAGACAGGCGTGAATTTTTTCACAACGTAGATTTGGGTAACAACAGTGGGACATTACAAATAGATAGAGCAGGCATGGTAGAGCCACCATTTTAGCCAAGGCTACGTGCCCCATCGAAGACAGTGGCAGTTGTTGTCAGAACACCAAGGAATGTCGCAAGGCTGTCTTCATCCTGTCAAAGTTGACCTTGCGGACTGTGTCCAAACCCCTTCAGACATAGACACCCAGATATAATTAAACATGTTCTGGGCTGTTGGCAGTACCAACCACTCACTTTCCTCAAGGAAGATCAAGATGGTGCAGAGCTCGGACAGTACAGAAATGTTGGATTTGTGACCGTTAACCTGAAGGCCCGAGACTGTGCCAAAGGAATGCAGCGCATTCATGGATGGTGTTAGTCCAGTGGTGAAATCATGTACATATATTAGTAGTACATAGTACACATAGAGCAATATTGCATGAGTGTGAGCTGCTATCTACATCGCATATCTGGGGCTTTTGAAAAGCAGTGGCAACAGTGGGCACCCCTGTCTGGTGCCTCTTTGTATGTTCCAGGGAATGGAGTGTGCCTGCCCAATTTGGACTCGCACCACAAGATTTTTGTGGAGCACATTAATCCAGGTTGTTATCTTGACTTTGATGTGCAGGCGTTGCAGCACTGCAAATAAATTTGGCTAGTAAAGGCTGTCAAAGACCTTCGCCATATCAAAGGAAACCGTGACAGTGCATAGTAGTATCGGTGGTAGTCTATTCTGTACTTGGACTAAGCACCTAATATTTGGCGACATGCTTTTAACTGTTAAAAATCCAATGTGATCGGGATGGGCCAGAGATGCTAAAGGTGGTTGGATGCGGTTTTGTAGGATTTTACCCAGAATCTTGCAGTCCAGATTGAGCAGACAGTGGGAAACACAAACCATTGTCCAAGGGTTCACCTTCGTGTTTTGGGAGCATAATGATGAGGTCCTCTTGAGCCGATGGGGTTACCGTTCTTGCCTCCCATGCTGACTAGCACATCAGTGCCAGCATCTCAGTGAGGTTTGCTTGAAAACACTTATAGAATTCTAACAAAAGGCCTTCACCTCTCAGTGTCTTGATCATTGCCAGCTGTTTGATCTCCCACTTCTTTATGGGCACCCCATGTCCAGCTTGGCCTCTGGAGACACTTCTGCCAGAGGTGTGTTTTGCGTAGGTACTGTTCAAGCTGGATTAGATGTAATAATGAGTGTACAGAGCATTAATGTCTGCCTGCCCATGGATGCAGTGGTCATCTGTGTGTCGAATGGCAGTGATTGCAGACTGACATTTTCCCACCTACAACAGTCCAACGAGTAGCCTTACTGTCCTGTCATCTCCTTGGCGTGTTTTTTCGCCACATATAATTTGTAATTGTAGTGGCGTGCTCATGTCGGCATGCTGTTAGACATGTGTGCACTAGCAAATGATGAGTCTCCACTTGCAAATCCCTTAAATATAAACCTTGAACACGTCCTATTCTGTCAGTTGGATAGAGGCCATGCCCACATGAATATCTTTACCTATTGCAACGCGACATGCAGCATCCTGGAATGCCACCATTGTATACACCAGACAGGGATATGTGTATGTGAGGTACAACAGCACAGGTGTCTCTCATTGTGCACTGTACCTACCAGGTGATGAGAGGTAAAAAGCATATTGATTCTCACGTGGAGAACATGAAATTGGAGTATTCCCTGTCCATTGGGTGCATCTGACTCCATGTGTTCTTTAGATTCCAATTGCTAACCCATGCTGTCATATTGACACAGGTGCTTTGCACATGTGCACCTGATAAGGAAGGATTGGAACAATCTAAAGAAGAATCGGACACACAATTAAACTCTCCTCCCACCAACACAGGGCTCTGCTAAGGAGTGCCCCATGTAGTAATCTAGGGTGTGAAGCTATGCAGCCTGACCCATGTTGGGGGAATAGAGACCTGGCATGCGTATTGTTGATCCGTGTGGTCTCCCGGACAAGAACACGTAGTGCCCTGTGTCCACCCGGTTGTTCACCAACTGAAAGAATACTCCCGGACTGACCCAGATTATGACTCCTCTTACATATTCAGAGAATGTGGTAAAATAGAGTTTGCTCCTCCACCTAGCCCACGTGTGCTGGCCTTCATCCTTTATGAGATACGTCTCCTGTAGGATCGCTACGTGGGAATTATATCTAATAAGATAAGAGTATATTTGTTGGTATTAAGTTGGACCACTCACCCTGCATATGTTGTATGTTACAAAGTTATAGATGGTGAATTGAAACATGGTGCATCACAAGTGTGAAAGAAGTCCCCCATCTGGGAGCCCTAGATCCCATAGGCGGCATCCTCAAAAAGCCGAGTTGAAGTACCTGTCCAGGAGTGACTTGCTGTCCAGTTTTGTCTATGTCCAATGCCCTTGATTTTGATAGCAAGACCTAGAAATTAGGGGTGGATGGGAAACACCGCTTCACTGGCAGAGTTTGTGGAGTTTTTCCCACTCCATGCTCTGCTTCAAGTGCAAAGTTCGACAAAACTCCACAAGCCACTGGACATATCAGGAGTTTCATATTCTTTGCTATTCTGCTGGCCAGGCAAGAAATATGCAAGAGGTGGGTAGAGGTTCTCCCTCCTACACACTCTGAATGGCTTTCATCAGTCTACAAAACATATATAACAGACTTGGCCAGGCTGAAGAATAGCAAGAAAAAAGCAACTTGGGACTGCCTGTTGAAATGGTCGCCAGTTCACTCAGCATAGAAACTAAACCTGGTCCATCTAATCTATAAAGATCATCCTCTCTTCTTTGTCCTATGATTAGGCCTGAAGGAAAGCTCTTAGACCGAGATGCATATATCCCCTTGGTATCACTGGGTCATCAGGTAATAGGGATACAAAAAGGGCTTTATCAACAACTCTGGTCCTGGGTCAGCCGAAACTGACAGAGAGCATGACCACCCTCTCATAAAAATTTAGAGGTTAGCAACAAGTAAGACTCAGGTGTACCACTGGTAGGCTGGTGAGATGGCAATCCTCCAAAAATTTTAAACCTACCTCTCCAATGCGAGTAACAGTGGAGACCTGCAGACTACTAGTTTGTGGGGATCAGAGGCGAATGAGGATAAACATTTTTTTATTTTTTTTAAAACTCCACAAACCACTGTTCGCAGTGTTTTTGCCATGCACAGCTTGCCAATGTTTAGTTGGAAATCGAGAAAAAATTAACAGTAGACCGGCCCCGGCGAGAGCAGGGACATGGAGGAATTAAGCGATAACGGCAGCTGGTTCCAGAGTTTGGGAGCCAGATGAGCAAATCTGCAACCACCATATTTTTTGAGTTTGATTGGGACTGCAGACAGAAGTTGACGTTGGGAGGACCGAAGGTTACATGCCGGACGGTAAGGAGTCACTAGGGACTTTAGAAAGACGGGGGACGTACCAGTCACAGCTTTATAGGTCAGGCAGCCGATCCTAAATGCGGCTCTCTGTTCGATCGGCAACCAGTGGAGTTTACAGAGCAGTGGTTTTGCAGACTGCCATTTCGGGGTCTTGAAGGCTAGTCGGGTCGCCTGATTCTGCACAACTTGCAGCCTATGGAGCAGGTATTTCGGTAGGCCATGATACAAGGAGTTGGAAAAATCCAGGCGGGAAAGCACAAGGGCGATCAGAACTTGATTCAGGGCTTCAGGCGAGAGTAGGTGGGAAACTTTCCTAATACTTCGAAGCTGAAACATACACGAAGATACAACTGCACCAACCTGAGGCTTGAGGGAGAGCTCTGAGTCTATGATAACCCCCAGGCTCTTTGCTGATTTGGCCAGGATGGGCGGGGGGCCCAGCTCTGTGGGCCAAAACTGTGGGCCCCAATGAATGGGGCTACTGCCAGGAAGAATTAGCTCAGTCTTCCCTGGGTTCAGCTTGAGCTGATTGAGGTTCATCCATTGTTGGATATGTAACATGACCGCCTGACAGCCGAGAGCTGCGTTAGAGGTGTTAAGAGGAAAGATGATTTGCAGATCGTCTGCGTAATTAAAGACGGTAATGTCCCAGCTCTTCAGGGAATGGATGAGCGGGCGAAGATAAAGATTGAAAAGCAGGGGAGACAAAGAGGAGCCCTGAGGCACTCCACAGATGAATGGTTCCCTAGTAGCCGTGAAAGGACCCAGGTGAACAGCCTGGGTTCTGCCTGTCAAGAAGGATTTAATCCAGACCAGGGCTGAGCCCCGGATGCCGGCTTGCTCGACACGGTGGAGAAGGATGTTATGGTCCACTGTGTCGAACGCTGCCGACAAGTCCAGAAGGATCAGGGCCTGAGGGGACCCTTTGTCGGCATTACTCCTGAGAGAGTCCATAACCGCTAGGATCACAGCCCCAGTAGAGTGGGCAGGTCTGAAGCCAGCTTGGTTAGGCTCAAGGTAGCCGGAGGACTCGATGAATTGAGAGAGGCAGCAGGTGACATGTGCCTCAAAGATCTTAGAAAAATAAGGCAGGAGAGAAATAGGCCGATAGTTGGCAAGGTCCTCTGGATCAGCTCCGGGTTTTTTCAGCAATGGTACCAAGGCAGCCTCCTTGAAGGAGTTGGGTACAATGCCGGCCTCAAGAGAGGTGTTTAGTAGAGGCAAGATGCAATTAGGCAGAGCCAAGCTGATGTCCCTGAAGACAGAGGGAGGGCAACAATCATTGGGGGAGCCAGATTTGACTCGAGAGGCAAGTTTGGCGAGGGAAGGGGAGTCAAGGAGGGGGAAGTGTGACAGTAAGCATGGATTACCAAGGGAGGGGGCAAGTGGAGCAGCAGGGGGGGCAGGGGGGATAGTGTTCTTGATCTTAATGATCTTTTCAGCGAAAAAGCTATTTAAAGCATCACAAGATTGTTGGGTGGGGACCTGGGAAGGGAGAGTTCTGGCATCAGACGTCAACTCGCCCATAATTCTGAATATTTCCTTGGACTTGTTGGGGGCAACAGAGATTCTTTCGGAGAAGTATGAAGATTTTGCAGCTGTAATTGCACTTTTGTATATTTTTCGTGCCTCAACGTAAGCCTCTCTGTCGAGTGGTAAGTAAGAACGCCTCCACCTACGTTCCATCTGACGCAATTTAAGCTGCTGGGATTTCAGGGAGGTATTGAACCACCTGTGTGACTTGTTGTGGCGAGAACGGGGACATTTGGAAAGGGGGGCGAAAAGATCACTGGCTTTGATGATCCAGCTGGAAAAATCGTTTTCCAAGGCCTGGACTGTCGCATTGCTACGCAATGGAGGTTAAGTGTCAGCCAAGGAAGATAGGAAACCTTGCGAGTCAAGGGTGCCCCATTTGCGAGCGACCCCGCCTGCTACGGCAGGAGCTTTAACACGGCCCCTGACTGTAATCACCGTGTCGATTAGGTGATGATCCGACCAGATACAGGGGGTAACCACAGGACAGGAGAGAGTGAGGTTGTAGGTCCAGATGTGGTCTAGTATGTGACCCCTGACGTGAGTGGGGGAAGAGACAAGTTGATTCATGTTGAAGTTAGAGAGGACTTCGAACAGCTCTGCAGCATGGGGGCCAGCATTGCTGTCATTGTACCAATAGTTAAAATCGCCAAAGATGGCGAGTTGGGCAGATGAGGTGTTCAGATTGGCTAATTGTTCGCTAAAAATGGTAGGAAACAAAGGCATAGAGGACGGGGGACGATAGAGGACAATGAGAGTTAGGGCTCCCTCTCCTGTTTCAAGATTGATGATAAGGTTGTCTACATCGACAAGAGTGAAGGAGGATGTGGAGATAATTTTAAACTCCTTCCGTATGACAGCTGCCACCCCGCCACCGGCACGGCTGGGGGGACGATTGATGTGAAACATATAGTAGTCGGGGGGTAAGGCTGCCAGGATATTGGGGAGGGAGTCCTCAGTTAGCCAGGTCTCAGGGATTAAAAGGATATCAGGGCACTCATCGGTAAGTAAAATAAAAAGGTCAGCATGATGTTTTACGAAAGATCGTGTGTTTAAGTATAAAACACGTATGCGTGAATCTTGATTATCCATGCATACTGAGGGATAGGCAGTAGGGTGAGGAGAGGAGGCTGTGTGCGCAATGCCCAGTAGAGAAATACGGTCCCGACAGGCGGGGGGTAGGTTACAGTGTTTAAGTTGAAAACTTCTCAGGGCAGAGGGAGTATATGTAAATGGGGTGACAGAGTCCCTGTTCCCTGAGCCCGGTCGGCCGCGGACGGGTGCAGACGGGCAGGACTCTGGCACGACTCCGGCGCGAGTCAGGCGCGCCCGCAATGCGCGTCCGCTGCGCGGAGGAGTAGACATCCCCTTATATGCGCAACTAGAGCGCGCTAAAACCCACCCACACACAAGATGGCCGCCGCAATTATACAGCAGGACAAGCTCCCAGTGCTAAATAGCAGCAGGACCATCATGATTTCCGCCGCTCATGGAACTCTGTGGAATCTCCTGAAATTTTAGGTAACTCTACAGAATTCCGCAGAGTAAAACTCTGTGAGTTCTTCCTATCCTACTAGAAAAAAGTAACATACTCCACAACTCCCATGCCGGTCTGTGACAAAACCCATACCCTGCTCAACTGAAAGTGAACTTGGAACGAGAGTGAACAGAACCCCCACCACGCCAGTGTAGGAGGAGAATGGGGAGAACGGGGGGAATAAAAAAAACAGACTGCAGCAATGAAACATGGAAAGTTAGAAAGGTCATGGGGTTTGAGTAGAAAACGAGGATGGGAGAGGAAGGGGAAAAGAAGGAAGGGACAGGGAAGAGGTTGGAGAGATGAGAATGCTTTAGCAGTACAACAAGGCAAGCAGAAAGGTATGAAAATAAGAGAAGCCAGGCAAAAATTGTTAAGTGTCACCGGGCACCGCTCTATGGACGATTACTCCGTGGCGTGCACCATTCTCTGTCATCTTGCCCCAGTACCAAAGATGACTTGTGGGGTGCCAGATGAGCATTCAAGAACATACACTCCAAAACAGGCTAAACTTTAGTGTATTGTAGTACTGTTTCAGAATGTGTCAAGTCATCCACTGATTGTGGAATTACCTTTGCTTTGTCTTTGAAGTTAGTGTAGGGCATTCAGATCTTGCTGTTGCTGCTAGTGTTGGAGGCAAGTGTGGGGGACCATTTGAGCAAGGTCACTGCACAGACCGACTCCCTATTGGCACCAGTCTGTGTCTTGCTGGGTGTGGGGTCTAGACAGTCACTGGCCTTGCCTTGATTTCTCCTCACTCAGGGACGAGGCCTCCAAGACCACTATGACCAGTCTTGTGTTCCTGCCTGAGAGGATGAACCATGGTTTACTGCCCGGTCGCAGGTCTCCGTCTGGTCTGTGAAGAAATATGGGGCCTTATTTGCAACAAAGTAATGTAGTGCAGTGCTGCAAGCCATTCGGCTGTGCAATGCTGATTTACTTTGGAAGCAAATGGATGTGTCATATCTACAATTATATAACGGATCCTTTTCCTCTCCCCAGTGCTGGTGCACAATTGGCTGCTATGCACCGAAGCAGGCACCATTGCACCATGGTGCAAGGGTGCCTGTGCTACGAGGAAGATTGTTTTTGTTCATGAAGGGACTCCTTCCTGCTAAAAAAAAAACCACAAGAGGTGTTTTCCTCTTTCTATTTGTGCTCCAGAATTCAGCATGCATAGAAAGAGGAAAAAAGGAGGAGAAATGAATACATTTCTCCTTGTTGCGACTCCCTACGCCTCCCCTGGTTAGGAGTAGCATTCTGACGCATTTCCAGGTTCATGATTTCTCATGAATCTGGAAATGTGACAGAATCCATGGGCGTTGTGGTGGGAACCCCCCACAGCATCAACATGCAGTCTGGGGTGGCATTGCACCCCAACCAGTGGCACAGCAAAACGGTATCCTGCCAAAAATTCTCCTATTATTTCAACCATATTTTCACCACATTTACTCCATTATTTCCTCGACTTTTCATCATTCTTATGTTCAATCCACGTGTATGGTGCCATGTCATTTCACAGGCTTCAAATGCTCTGGATGTGTCTCTCCTGACCTCATTCAAGAACAGGAAGGAAATGCATGGTTTGTTCAAAGCAGTTTTCTTTTTATTAAACCCAATGCATTTCGGGCTTCCCAAGCCCTTCTTCACGGGTAACTGTAATTAAACAATCAAACATTCACTATTATCGTTTCATCCCTCTATTACATATTCAATAAACAGTGACTCGCTTCGCTCTCGAGCTGAGTGGTCGCTCCCCTGCTTCCCTGGCGACTTGTGGTATCGTTGTTCCGCATTTACTTGCATAACTGCCTCCTAATTGTTGCCTGTAGTCTACCCTGCTTGCCGCTTTACTGTATTTGCATTTTTAAAGCGCTATTGTAACTGTATCTGCTATTGCGCGTTTCTCCCCAAGCGCTCCGCTGTGCTGACCCCTCCGCTGCCATTTTGTTTGTTGTGGTCGCCCTCTGGAGCCCGCCCCGCCTCCCAGCTGAGCCGCCCTCCCACTGACTACAAACAGCGCTCCGTTACCTGAACGCGCTGTGACTCGCTTCGCTCTCGAGCTGAGTGGTCGCTCCCCTGCTTCCCTGGCGACTTGTGGTATAGTTGTTCCGCATTTACTTGCATAACTGCCTCCTAATTGTTGCCTGCAGTCTGCCCTGCTTGCCGCTTTACTGTATTTGCATTTTTAAAGCGCTATTGTAACTGTATCTGCTATTGCGCATTTCTCCCCAAGCGCTCCGCTGTGCTGACCCCTCCGCTGCCATTTTGTTTGTTGTGGTCGCCCTCTGGAGCCCGCCCCGCCTCCCAGCTGAGCCGCCCTCCCACTGACTACAAACAGCGCTCCGTTACCTGAACACGCTGTGACTCGCTTCGCTCTCGAGCTGAGTGGTCGCTCCCCTGCTTCCCTGGCGACTTGTGGTATCGTTGTTCTGCATTTACTTGCATAACTGCCTCCTAATTGTTGCCTGCAGTCTGCCCTGCTTGCCGCTTTACTGTATTTGCATTTTTAAAGCGCTATTGTAACTGTATCTGCTATTGCGCGTTTCTCCCCAAGCGCTCCGCTGTGCTGACCCCTCCACTGCCATTTTGTTTGTTGTGGTCGCCCTCTGGAGCCCGCCCCACCTCCCAGCTGAGCCGCCCTCCCACTGACTACAAACAGCGCTCCGTTACCTGAACGCGCTGTGACTCGCTTCGCTCTCGAGCTGAGTGGTCGCTCCCCTGCTTCCCTGGCGACTTGTGGTATCGTTGTTCCGCATTTACTTGCATAACTGCCTCCTAATTGTTGCCTGCAGTCTGCCCTGCTTGCCGCTTTACTGTATTTGCATTTTTAAAGCGCTATTGTAACTGTATCTGCTATTGCGCGTTTCTCCCCAAGCGCTCCGCTGTGCTGACCCCTCCGCTGCCATTTTGTTTGTTGTGGTCGCCCTCTGGAGCCCGCCCCGCCTCCCAGCTGAGCCGCCCTCCCACTGACTACAAACAGCGCTCCGTTACCTGAACGCGCTGTGACTCGCTTCGCTCTCGAGCTGAGTGGTCGCTCCCCTGCTTCCCTGGCGACTTGTGGTATTGTTGTTCCGCATTTACTTGCATAACTGCCTCCTAATTGTTGCCTGCAGTCTGCCCTGCTTGCCGCTTTACTGTATTTGCATTTTTAAAGCGCTATTGTAACTGTATCTGCTATTGCGCGTTTCTCCCTAAGCGCTCCGCTGTGCTGACCCCTCCGCTGCCATTTTGTTTGTTGTGGTCGCCCTCTGGAGCCCGCCCCACCTCCCAGCTGAGCCGCCCTCCCACTGACTACAATCAGCGCTCCGTTACCTGAACGTGCTGTGACTCGCTTCGCTCTCGAGCTGAGTGGTCGCTCCCCTGCTTCCCTGGCGACTTGTGGTATCGTTGTTCCGCATTTACTTGCATAACTGCCTCCTAATTGTTGCCTGCAGTCTGCCCTGCTTGCCGCTTTACTGTATTTGCATTTTTAAAGCGCTATTGTAACTGTATCTGCTATTGCGCGTTTCTCCCCAAGCGCTCCGCTGTGCTGACCCCTCCGCTGCCATTTTGTTTGTTGTGGTCGCCCTCTGGAGCCCGCCCCGCCTCCCAGCTGAGCCGCCCTCGCCCCTCCCCCTCCACTATCCATATATGACAGTTGCTCCCGCGGGCAGCGTTCACGCGCAGCGATCGCGCCCCAGTCGCGCCGAAGGTGCGCCAAAGGTAAGCCCGTCTACGCCCGTCCGCGCCTGGACCGCGCCCAGCGCCATACCCCCTGGCCCTCGCATTGCCCAGCCCTCCCGCATTACCTACGATGCCCCCACCCTCCTAGCCCTTAACCCCGGCCGCTCCCCCAACTGCGTCCAAGCCGCTCCTGGACACACCCATGGACCTTTCTCATGCTACTCCTGCAAATTCAGAGGCACCCACATCTACTCCGCTACGATCACCCCACAGACTCCCGATCCCAACAACCTACAATGCATCTTGCTCAACACCCGCTCGGTCCACAGGCACGCCATTGACCTATGGAATCTACTAGACACCATCTCTCCGGACGTCGCCTTCCTAACAGAAACATGGATGAACGCCTCTTCCGCCCCAGACATCACCATTGCCATCCCAGAAGACTATAAGATCATACGCAAGGACCGTACCGGCCACACAGGAGGAGGAATCGCTATCGTCCACAAGAAATCCATCCACATCTCAACCAGCTCTGACGTCAATCTCGCCAACTCTGAACACCTTCACTTCCAGATCCACATCGACCCCAAAACCACACTCAGAGGCACCCTCCTTTACAGACCTCCAGGACCCCGCGCACAATTTAGTGAAGACATCACGGATTTCATCACTCCACACGCGCTCCCATCCAAAGATTACATCCTTCTGGGAGACCTCAATTTTCACCTTGAAAAGAACAACGACCATAACTCCACCACCCTTTTGGACAACCTCGCCAACCACGGACTTAAACAACTGGTCACTTCCCCCACCCACATCGCAGGTCACACACTCGACCCTATCTTCACCTCCAGCAACCATGTCTCCTTCAGCCACACTACGGCTCTCCTCTGGACTGACCACAGCTGCGTCCACTTTACCTACAACAAGCCCAAACCCAACAACCACCCCCAACCAACTCTGCAAAGAAACTGGAACAAAATCACCATCGACCAGATCTCCTCATCGCTTCTTCTAAACGCCCCTACCCACTCCTCAAACCCCGACCAATCTGCCACCAACCTCACCCTATGGTTATCCAACAGCGCCAACATCCTAGCACCACTGAAAAAACGACAAATCAAACTTGGCAGCAAGAAAGCCTGCTGGTTCAACGATGATCTTAAGAAATCCAAGAAACTCTGCCGCTCCCTTGAGAAGGCCTGGAAAAAAGACCCAACCACCAGCACCAAGGAAGCCTTCAAAAACGCCACTCGCACACACCACCAACTGATCCGAAAAGCCAAGAAAACCGCCTTCAAGGACCGACTAGATAGCAACGCCCACAACAGCAAGGAACTTTTCAACATCGTCAAGGAATTCACCAATCCCTCGGCCAACTCCAACGACATCACCCCCTCTCAAGCCCTCTGCGACTCCCTAGCCTCATTCTTCCACAACAAAATTGCAGACATCCACAACAGCTTCGACAACCAACCCGGAGACCAACCCACCCAACCATCTGCTGGACCTTCACCACCCTCGAACATCCTTAATGACTGGAACCCAATCTCCACTGAGGACACTACCCGCCTGATGAACTCCATCCACTCAGGATCCCCCACAGACCCATGCCCTCACCACATCTTCAAGAAAGCAGACTCCATCATAGCACCGCACCTCAGAGACGTCATCAACTGCTCCCTCAACTCCGCCACCTTCCCGGAAAGCTGGAAACACGCAGAACTCAGCGCCCTTCTGAAAAAACCCACAGCGGACCCCACCAAACTCAAAAACTACCGTCCCATTTCGCTCCTTCCATTCCCGGCCAAAGTCATCGAGAAAGCTGTCAACAACCAGCTCGCCGCCTTCCTCGAAGCCAACAACTCCCTCGACTCCTCACAGTCCGGCTTCCGAGCCAAACACAGCACTGAAACCGCCCTCATCGCAGCAACAGACGACATTCGAACTCTACTGGACAATGGAGACACAGTCGCCCTCATCCTCCTCGACCTCTCCGCAGCCTTCGACACAGTCTGCCATAACACCCTTCTACAGCGCCTCAGAAACATTGGAATCCAAGGAAAAGCACTAGAATGGATCACCTCGTTCCTCACCGGAAGAACCCAGAGAGTCCGCCTTCCACCATTCAAGTCAGAGGCCACTGAAGTCATCTGCGGCGTGCCACAAGGATCTTCACTCAGCCCCACCCTTTTCAACGTATACATGAGCCCCCTCGCGACCATCGCACGCCAACACAACCTCAACATCATCTCCTACGCGGATGACACTCAACTGATCCTATCACTCACCAATGACCCTCGCACCGCCAAAACTAACCTACACGAAGGAATGAAAGAAGTTGCCGAATGGATGAAACATAGCCGTCTGAAACTGAACTCTGATAAAACAGAAGTCCTTATCTTAGGTACCTCCCCCTCTGCATGGGACGATTCTTGGTGGCCAGAAGCCCTTGGAAAAGCACCCATCCCGACAGACCATGCACGGAACCTGGGCGTCATCCTGGATTCCTCACTTTCGATGTACAAACAAGTCAACGCCGTCTCTTCATCCTGCTTCAACATTCTTCGCATGCTCAAAAAAACATTTCGTTGGATCCCCACCGAAACTAGGAAAACGGTCACCCACGCCCTGGTCACGAGCCGACTGGACTATGGAAACACCCTCTACGCCGGTACTACCGCTAAACTCCAGAAAAAACTCCAACGAATCCAAAACGCCTCAGCCAGGCTCATATTAGACATCCCGCGTAAAGAACATATCTCTGGTCACCTGAAAAACCTCCACTGGCTCCCCGTCAATAAGAGGATCACCTTCCGGCTCCTAACCCACGCACACAAAGCACTCTACGAAATCGGACCAGAATGCCTCAACACACGACTGTCCTTCTACTCCCCCTCCCGCCAGCTACGATCATCCAACCAAGCCCTTGCCACTGTACCTCGCATCAACAAAACCACCATGGGAGGTAGATCCTTCTCCTACCTGGCAGCTAAAACCTGGAACTCCCTTCCCACTCACCTTCGCCTTACTCAGAATCACCTAGCATTCAGAAAGCAACTTAAAACGTGGATATTTGACAAGTAATTCCCCTCCCCTCCTCAAGCGCCTTGAGACTCTCTGGGTATGTAGAGCGCTATATAAATTCCTTGACTTGACTTGACTTGCTCACCATATAATCTAATTTGAACCCAAATGGCTAATAAAATCATGAACAATGCAGTTTTAATGCTGTTCTTCATTAATGTCATCATTGTCTTAAGTCACACCGACCAGTTGCAACCCGCTGTTAACTTACACTTTGATCACACCCTTTTCTCCCCATGATGTCAAATAGACCCTATCTCCTCCCGCTCCTTTGTAACGCGATTTCAACTCGCACCAACATGATCCTTCCGCTCTTCCTTACACACCCAATTTTCATCTAATGCTTACACCATTCTTTCTGCATTCACCCATTCTGCACCTAACCACTATCGTTCAAAATCCTTCCCGCACTCACATTCTTTCTCCCATAATATATCCTTAATCATGCTACGTTCAACACTGTTCCTTCAGTCTCCCCCATTATCACTGCTCTAAATTTCACGTTTGCCCGTCCTCTCATACTCGCGCATTACATCTACCCCTATCACCACTGATGCTGTCTCTAATCACGATTACCCATTTCTCTATCACTGATGCACTCCCAGACACCCTCAACAACCCGCCAATACTTTCACCCCAATCCACACGTACCTGCCAAAAATCGATTCCAAATTCACTTTTTGAAAAAGGATGACCTTATCCATGACATCAACCACTTTTAAATCCCATTCTCCGGCCCAGGTTTCTTCTTGAATCACGCTTCATGATGATCACCTGTTCTATCCACTATTGCGTAACAACAGCCTCAATTGCCAAGCATACAATTCCCATAATGCACTAAATTCCCGTGATCACAATACTCAAATCTTAGTAATCAAACACAACATTTTTTAGTCGTGAATTTACGGAATATGCACATTCTCGTATGTGTAACTAAACATAACATGTTTACAAACCCAACATTGTGAATGTGTTCAAAGAAGTGTTCTTTTTATTAAACCGATAATGCATTTCGGGCTTCCCAGGCCCTTCTTCAGGGGTAACTGTAATTAATCAATCAAACATTCACTATTATCATTTCGTCCCTCTATTACATATTCAATAAACAGTGCTCACAATATAATCTAATTTTAACCCAAGTGGCTAATAAAATAATGTGCAATGCAGCTTTAATTCTGTTCTTCATTAATGTCATCATTGTATTAAGTCACACCTACCAGTTGCAACCCACAGCAACACCCATGGCCTGCCCCTTACATGCAAAGTGATGTGTGATAAGGGGCTGCATTTACAAGGGCACGAAAAGCCAAACAAGGTGGCTTTATGTGGCCTTGTAAATTTGGGACAGCACACTGTGCTGCTGGTGGGTCACAAGAAGTGTCGCAAGGGGCTTTAAATATGCCCCATGATTTGTTGTTTTAGGTGATGCACAGTTTGGCAGGAAATAGAGGAGTCCACCTCAGCTCCATGTCACGCAGCTTACACGTCATGCTGAGCAAAGCTGCTAGGTGCCTTTGAACTACAAGAGTATAATCTGAGAAAATGAGGACTTTGCTGTTGCCTACTGCATAGTGGTATGTGGACCTCGCTGCTTGCAGGATGATGTTGCAGTCCCGGAAAGGCAGAAGTTTGGCAACCACAAGCATGAGTGAGGATATGGTTTGGGGTGGACATGTAAGCACTCTGTGTGCCATGTCCTTCACAGTGAGCAAGAAGAAAAGAATCCCTCTGGTGCCACAGCCCTGGAAAATCACTCATCCAACAAGTCCATCATGTCGCTTTTTTTCGTGGCCCTTGGGAGACCCACCAGGTCAGATATTGCTGCTGTGTCTGTCCCTCCTCCTCCTTGGCACACTGGTTGGCCATCTACGTCTGGTCAGTGAAATTTTGCACTGTGCGCTGATGATCCTTTGTTTGTGGCTGCAGCTGTTGTATTGAGGATTCTGTTAGGGGCATCCTCAATCTCAACTTCTGGTCTTCGTGAAGCAGGCTCGCTTCTTGCACCAGAGCATTGATTTTTGCCTCTACTGAGATATTGGAGGAGTTTACTTCTTCTAGTATTTGTACTACACCATCTGAGCTAGGGGGCAGAGGCGTCAGGGGATGTGCCATCCCCACTCCATATATCTCCTATGTCACTGAGTTGCGCTCAGCTCCACTGTCTAGGTGCAGCGGATGGATCACTGATAGCTTTGCAGATTACATTTCCTCATACTGGCAGTCGCAGTAGGGGTATCCTGTGTCTCTACTGACCCTCTAGCCATTACGAATTAGCCCGCTTGCCAGGCTGATCTGAGGTAGGCAGCAGGTGCAGCCAACCCAATACTACTTTTTATCTCCTCTAGCTTGTCGCCCTCGGCCATGTTGAAACAAGGAGGTCCAACAAGTTACTCATACAGCAAGCGGCCAGCAGCTTAAGGGTCTGTAGCGGATGGTTGGCTTGAGACTAGCAGAATAGAGTGGTCTCAATGTGACACACATACCTTGTGTTCCTATTTACATTAAGACTTTGGGGAGGGTGCAGGCATTCGCAGTGTCCGTGTGACCCTCCACAGGAAGGCTGTGTGAAGCCCATGTGGCCCACCTCACAGGAAAGTTACAAAACAATGGTGCTGAAATAACCACAAGTCTCGTTCTATGTTGATCACTGGGGTGGGTGCTGGCCCACTGTCATGCCCAAGCCAGCCTAAATTCAAGTATACCGCAACGCACCCCCATAGGAGGGATGCTGCGAGCATTCATACTCACGCCGGTCCTTGCAGGGGCACCTTGGCTGCTGAATGCATTAGGGGTTCTCACACTGCTGCTTAGGCAACAAATGTTCTCCTCTCAGGGTAATGTGAACAGCCACACTTCCCAGCGTGGTATCCTACTCCGGTTGGTGATCTTCAGCCTTGGATTCCACCCAACGCCACAGCCCAAGCAGCCTGCCTGACTCAGCTGGAGCTGGACTGGTCAGGTGTCAATGAGGTCAGGCATGCTGGGGCATGAGATGCTGGGGTGGTCTCTCACTGTGCCACAGCAACTGGGGCACATGTAGCCATTCGTTGGACTTCACGTGGATGGATGCTAACAGATAGGGTCTGTAATCCAGCAGGGCCACTAAGGCTGCGACCATTGTTTTCTGCCTCATAGCCACGCCCCTGCTCCTCATTTATATGTTAACACATTTCCTTTTCTTGTGCTTCTTCTCTTCTGTTTAACATTATTTAAATGCACTCTGTATAAAAAATATATATTTTTCCTAATGAGTGACACGGTGGATGGGGAAGAACATTCACAATATTTAAACAAGACATGCTTGTAAGTGTTCTGAAAACTTCTTCCTAATAAACTTAGGGTAAAGTTATATGGAAAGGGATGTCTTCATGCACCATTGTTTGAAGGGGGAATTCCTGTGGCCAGGCATGAGCATGCCAGAGACACCCAACACACTGAACCACCGTGCCCATGCCTCCTTTAAGAGTGTTTTTGGGTGCATTGGGAGATCTGCTTAAAAGTACTTGATTATAAGTCCTATTAGATGTATTTCAGTGTTACAGAAACCTGTTAAATAACAGCTGGGTGTGTGCACTGGTAGTATGATTCATTTTTCAAGGATTTCGGGCCTGCATAATAGATAGACCTTGCCGGATTTTGTAGAGTTTCACTCAACAGAATTCTGCAGGGTTACAAATAAGCTCAGCAAGATTCTGTGCAATTCTGTGAAAATGCGGAAATAGGCTCATCAGGCTGCGATTTAGCCAGTGGCGTAACAAAACTTGAAGGGGCCCCCCTGCAAAGTACATGCAGGGGACCCCCACACTCCGGATCAAGTCGGAAGCTCACAGGCCTGCCAGTGCTGGAGGGGCCCCCGTGGAGCTCAGGGTCCTCCCACACTGCGGGGGCTTCAGGAGCCTTTGTTATGCCACTGCTTTTCACCATTGCCATATTATAGATGTGGGTGCAGCAGAAAAAGGAAACTGGTAGCCACATTGAATATGTGCCACAAATGAAAACGGCGTACTCCAAATTTACACCCCCTGACATCCTATGAAAGGGAAACGGTGGTCCCAGGAACTCCTTAGGCATTTCACTAGAGATAAGTTGAATCGCACACTCTCAGAGTCAGAGATGGAATCAGGCGGTCTGGTCTGCAAGAGAAGAGTTTGTACCTGTACTGAGAGAGCACTTTTTAGGCTTTACCTAGAAAGGACATGCACTGTCTCTGCGCGATATATTGTTTCACACAGTAGGCTGTACTCAACACCACTCTACTTTAGACTACTGCACTCTATGCCTGCCAGTCTACTCAGCACCACTCAACTCTATGCACTGCACTTTATGCTTCTGCACTCTACTCCACTCTTCCCCGCACCACTCTACTCTATGCCACTGAAAATGATTCTTCTACTCTTTAAACAACTTCACTCTATGCCACTGCAGTCTACTTGGTGCCACTGCACTCTACACCACTGCTCTGTTCACCACTGCTCTGTTCACCACTCTACTCTATGCCTCTGACCTCTATGTCACTCCACTGTACTCTGCACCACACCATGCCACCACTGCACTCTACACCACTGTACTCTACTCAGCACTACTCCACTCTACGACATTCTAGTCAACTAACTCCACTGTATGCCACTCTACACCACTCTACTCTATGCCACTCTACTCCTGTCCACTTCATTCCACTTTACTCTATGGCACTCCACTCTACACCACTCCACTCTATGCCACTGCACTCTATGCCACTGCACTCTATGCCACTCCACTCTGCTCTAAACCACTCCACTCTGATCCATTTCACTCTACGTCACTCCAAGCCACTCTATGCCACTCCAAGTCAATCTATTCCACACCACTTTATGCCAATCCACACTATGCCACTCCACACCGCTCTACACCACTCCACTTCATATTGCTAAACAAGATGGCTAAAAACACTGGCAAAGCCAATAGCTCTTGAATAGGTGAAACCTATTGGCTTTGCCAACGTTTGTTTTTGTTATGTGGTGAATTTTCCTGGTCTACACCAGACACACCGGAAGAATGCCTGTTGTTCACTGGGTCCATTAGCCATTGTATATGCCATGGCCCCTGTCATTGCACGTAGGGTGGCAGGTACATTAATTTCAGCTGTCTACATTACTAGAGATTGCCTTTTGTCTCTGTGGTGTTACAAAATGCTGTACTTTGCATTTTGAGTTGGATATTTCACCAATCATGTAAAGAAAATGGAATTATCCAGATCCCACATTTTTCCTGGGGCCTTTAATCTGGATGCTTATGGAAAACTGTTTCCCAGTACTATTCACACCGAAACCTCCATTCTGCTAGCTCAATGCTACTGAAATCTTAAAATTAAAAATGATTTAGCTTTGAGAGAAAATATTAGGTTACGCAGTTCCATTCTGTGGAAGAATTTGCAATATAAACTTTATTTGATTGAGTTGGTGGTTAGTTATATTCAGAAGCTGGAAATCTTTAGGTACATGTGCCAACAGTAGAGCTTGTCATTATTTCAGAGGGTTGTAGCACTCTAGAAATATTGAATCAGGTACATTTTCTATGGTTTCCAGGTTTGCAGTATAAGTGAGGGACTGCTCTGAATGAACCTACCATCAACCAGCCACGGTCCGTGGAGGGAGTTCCGGTGGAGCAGGCAGGCGGGGGAGGGGCAGGGTGGGGGGTGATAAAATCCGGAAAATGGATGATTGCAGGTAAGTAACCAATTAAATTAATAAAACGAATTTCGTTCTGTGCCCTGCATCGCATTTTGAGATGCAGGGCACAGAACGAAATTCGTTTTTTTTAATTTAATTGGTTACTTACCTGCAATCATCCATATTCCGGAGTTTATCACCCCCCACCCTGCCCCTCCCCCGCCCCGCCTGCCTGCCCCACCGGAACTCCCTCCACGGACCGCGGCTGCCATCAACCACTTGTCTGTAAAACATAGCAGAGGCTTCTAATTGATGGCTAGATTGACTGGCCTGATACTGGCCTATTCTGTGCATTCCTGCACTCATACGCCTTACTGGGAAGTCCTATTATGAATACTCACAGCCCTATGCAGTGAGCATATTAAAATGCTAGCATCTTTCCTTCTTGGCCCCTAGTAAAAGAAAGGACTATGACAATGGCGTAACAAAACATAAGGGGGCCCACCTGCAAAGCACATGGAGGGCCCCCGCCCCCCCCCCCCCCCCCCCCCCCCGGCGGCCCGGCGCACCATGTACCACTTTGCCCTACCACCCAGAAATCTAGCATATTTTGATTTGAAACCTCCAACATTTACTGGTGCGATTCACATGTATATTTGCCAGAGGATGGTGCCCCAACCAACCCTACACTGACTGAGACCTTTCCTACTTAGGTTGTGAAAAGTACAGAAGCGAGAGGATGTTGTCCAGTACAACCATTTAAAGACAAAACAGAAAAAACAAAACATATGTAATTATGCTGCTGTTATGCCACCCATTGGCCCAATTACATACTCCCCCTCTCTCTTGCTCTTTGTTTAGTAATTATTTCCTTACTCCCCTTTTCTTTATTTCTCTCGTTTTTTTACACTTTATTGCTTTGTTACTCAGCAACAAAGTGATCTTAATATCACAACATTGTGTTAGTACCAACATTTCTGTTTGTAGTCAAGGACCCCAAGGTCCCAGTGAGTCTAGGGGCACAGTTCGATGTTGGGTTCACCCTATGTCTCTAAAGTCTCTCCACGTACCCCAGACCTTTTCATACTTCTGTGGAGAACCCTGCTTCCCTCTCTTTCTCTCCCTCTCGATATAATCTCTTTCATTTATATCTCTCTTGTCATATTTCTCTAGTTATACCTGTACGCAGTTATCTTACCTTCACTTCCCTCAAACTCTTCATTTGTCTGTGCGTCTCTCTGGCCCTCCGGTTTCAAAAACGCACTCTTACACATACTGTTGCACTGTTCTCATGTTCCCGATTCTGTCACCCCGTCTCTCACTCACTGAACACCTCTCTTACTTCCTTCTGTCAGCTACCTCTACCTTTCTCTCCACCACTGCAGTGGCATCCCCTGCTAGTGGCAGTAGCACCCCATGTTAGGGCAGCCTATGCATCTAATATTCTTTTTAAACAAAAACTACCTACTCCCACTCCTCTGTCTTACAGTCTCCTCTCTTTCACAACCCTCCTGTCTTGGTCTCCTTACCAAGGGAGGAGCCCTTAGTTCATAATTCTAAGATATATGAGAAGGGCCCAATGGAGAACTAGTATCAAAGTGGATCCCTGCTGGTCTGCAGTCTTCTATTGATGCAACACTCATTCTCTTAAATAATCTCTTATTATCCCCTTGCCTGAGGGATAGGGGTAATCTTTAAGACAGAATGTCTGCAGAACTGGTTCAAACGGACTCAACAAAGAAGTGTGTTTGAAAGTACAGCAAGTAGTCTACTCCATAATTTGGAAAAACCAAGTACCAACCCCGTTAGTTGTTCAACTTTGAAACATCTGCCACTCATCCTCCCCAATGTTAGATGTTCTGCTATTAATGCAGTAAACCCTGCACAGAATATTAGAAGCTTTTATATTAAATAATGATGCACTAAATACGCCATAGGGTCACCTATGTGTAATAGCCTCTGAAAAAAAGAAAACAAATTTCCATATGTTTTCTCTTGTAAGACCAATAGAAACAGGGATAATACGGGAGACTGCAAAAGACTAAGCATGGTCAAATTTTGCGAATTCGCGATCCGCAAATTTGCGGATTTGCGAATTCGCGATCCGCAAAATTCGCGAATTTGTGGATTTTTTTATTTTTGCGTGTTCGCGGGGCGATTTGCGTGTTCACTGGGTTTTTTTTGTGCGAGACCGCGATGCGCCTTCTGGTTCATCACAGCCACCCTCTCGTTTTTTGTGCCCTTCTGCCCTCTGTACCACTTGTTTTTGTGCCTTTCTGCCCTCTGCCCCACTCGTGTTTGTGTCCTTTTGCCCTCTGCCCCACTCGTTTTTGTGGTCTTCTGCCCTCTGCCCAACTCTTTTTTGTGGTCTTCTGCCCTCTGCCCCACTCGTTTTTGTGCCATTCTGCCCTCTGCCCCACTCGTTGTTGTGCCATTCTGCCCTCTGCCCCACTCGTTGTTGTGCCCTTCTGCCCCTTGCCACACTCGTTTTTGCCATTCTGCCCTCTGCCCCACTTGTTGTTGTGCCATTTTGCCCTCTGTCCCACTTGTTTTTGTGCCCTTTCTGCCCTTTGCCCCACTCGTTGTTGTGCACTTCTGCCCTCTGCCACACTCGTTGTTGTGCCCTTCTGCCCTCTGCCCCACTCCTGTTTTATATTAGAATGGCGCCAGCAAGCTGCCAGCGCCATTCTAAAATAGTTACTAAGTTAGCTTCATCAGGAAGCACTAATAGATAAAATAAAGCAGGTGCTCGAGTTCAAGCTCGAATTCAGTTAACCACATGACTGCTGGCCATTTTCCCCCCCTGTGCTGGAAAATGCCATTTTGCTGTTTCCATGACGAGCTCAGCTCGTCATCAGCACACGACACCCGTGGGTGATGACGAGCTGAGCTCGTCATCAGCATCGAAAGGGTTAAACTCGAGCACCTGCTTCATTTTATCTATTAGTGCTTCCTGTTGAAGCTAACTTAGTAACTATTTTAGAATGGCGCTGGCAGCTTGTCGGCGCCATTCTAAAATAGTTACATGCTTGAAGCTTGAACTTTTTCCCCCCGGATCCGTTCCGCTCGCGGATTCGCGAATTTTCGGCAAATTCGCGAGAATTCGCGGATCACGAATTTGCCGAAAATCCGCAAAATCCGCGAGCGGAACGGATTTTGCGCCCATACTTACAAAAGATGCAGGTTCGCTGTTTCCACCGTGAATTCAGCACCTTCCAATTTTTTATCCAATTGGTCCATGTTATTTAAAAGTAGAGTCTGCGCTCAAAAACGCATAAAGAAATAAATAAAGTGAGTGACGAGTCATCGTCGAGCGCTTCACATTCACAATAGGAACAAAACAGTTACATGAGCGTGCGTTACAGTTACGTTTGAAGTGAGCTGCTGGAGAACGCACTCACCTGATGTGAAAGGGCTGGGGGCCTGCTGGGCCTGGCGTGCATCGCAAGGCGAGCTGGAGGCTGGTGCGGATGGTGGGCAGAAGCAAGAGACAGGCAGCAGAGCCGCTGAGGGGGGGCAGCGCAAGCCTCAAGGCTATAAGCCAGGTGGTAGTAGGGCCCGGGGCCGGGCAATTTCAATTTTCAATGATTGCAATTTGCAATTTGCAAATAAAGGCCCCGCCGGTGATGAGTCCTGACCTCTGAGCGTCAACGTTTAGCGTGGCTTCCTTTGTCATCTGCTGTGTGGCGCGCCCCTGATGCCACACCTCCTTACTAGTGTAACGCGCTTATTGCGTGTGTCTCGTGATGAGCCTCATTGCGCAATGTGCATGTGCTGTCCCTGGCCATTGGTCACCAGCCAGCCCTCCCCTGCCCACTGCCCCCACGCGGCACGCATACGCGTCCCGGAAGCAAGGCCGGGGCCAGGGGTGGAAAGGAAAGTGGAAGTTAGCAGGAGGAGTAAACAACCCTGCTGCTGTCCCGCCGCCATTGATCCACCCACCACCATTAAGACAGAGACCAGACTACTACTACTAGTAGTAGTCACACACTGTGTCACCCGGCCGGGGCCCGCCTACCCATTTGTATCAATTTCCAGGGGCCCCGGCAGAGACGGACCCCGCACGCACCTCGCACCATAACCATTCATCCTCAGGCTGCAGTGTCATTGCTCGCTCAACAACACTTAAAGAGGCAGAGAGCCGAGCCTCACAGGCGGTGGGCCCCAGCCGGGGCCCCGCACCATCCACTGATTCCTGCAAATAATTATCCAGTGTCACACACACTCCGGGCCCGGCCGGGCCCCGCACCAGTCAGTCCAGGCACTGAGGCAGAGAGCAGAGCCCGCCGCTCAGCCTCAGCCGCTGCCAGCCTCACGTCACGGGCCTCGGCCGGGGCCATGGCCCGCACCATTCATTTCCTGCAGGCTGCAGCCACCAGCCCAGCCCAGTGCAGTGCAGTGAGTGCTGCTGCTGCCAGCCTCGGCCGGGGCCCCGCACCCCATTCCTGCAGTGCTGCGGCTGCAGTGTTGCCAGTCAGTCAGGGGCAGTGCCAGCAGCTGAGCCAGCCTCACTCACGGGGCCCGCACCAAGATTCCTGCAGTGAGTGCAGTGCTGTGCTGCTGCCTCACTCACTGGCCCACGCCGGGCCGGGGCCCCCCACACCCATTCTCAGTGTGCACCGGCACCAGTAGCCACTAGCTCAACAGACTCAGTCTCAGCCGCTCACGGGGGCCCCGCTGCCCGCACCGCACCATTCCTGCCTGGAGTGCCACTGCCTGCTGCAGCAGTGCTGCCAGTGCCAGCCCGCCCAGGACTGAGTCGGCCCCCCTGCACCATTCCAGTCAGGCTGCAGGCAGGATAAAGAGGCAGAAAGCAGCAGTCAGTGTCAGAGCCGCTCAGCCTCAGCCACACGGGCCCCGGATGGGGCCCCGCACCATTCCTGCTGCCAGCCTTGGGCCCCGGCCGGGGCCCGCACCATTCTGTTGCCAGAACTGCCTCAGGCTCACATGGGCCCCGGCCGGGGCGCACCATTCCTGTTGCTGCCAGGCTCACGGGGCCCCAGCCGGGACCATCCATAATTTTAAAATCATTCATGATACATTATGTAGGCCCCCCCCACAACGCGGGGGTTGCGGGAGCTTGTGTTACGCCCCTGGACTATGGGTGGTTGGCTGAAGAGGGGGTGGAGGGAGGAAGCAATACCCAGCCAATCGTGTGGTGTATATTTAAACCAACAAGAGCTTACGGTTTACTGAGGCTAATAGTTGATTGATTATTTCATGCTACATGAAACTGCATTACTTTACAGCATAGTGCATTTTCCATTTACACTGCCTCTTGATGATACAGTTGTGTCTGATGTATATAAAAAATGATGAGTGGAATGCTTGAATTAATCTCAGCCGCTGATAATTACCTGAGGCCGAATCCCAGGACCATTTTCATCCTTATTAGGACTCATATTAGCGAGTTCTAGTAGCACATTTTTCACGGGACCATTGTCTGAGCATACCTGTCCTACATATGGCATCACATGAAAACATACAAAAACACTGATGAATAGAATGGTTGAATTAATCTTTGCCACTGATAATTGCTTGGGGTTGTATCTCAGTCCATCGTCCATCATTTGTTTGTACACCATGCCACCTCAGTTTGGATCCAGCCATATGCGAATCAGTCTTGACCCTACTCCCGTGGTAACAGTCCAGCCCAAACTGCCAGGCTCAGTCCTCCCTGAACTGGAATACAAGCAATCCAGGACTGGTTTTGCCCATATTAGGGTTATCTCTGGTGCCCGAGTGTTGTTTGCTAATTGTGTATTTTCCTACAGATTCTGAACTTCCTCAGATTTCCTTCCTTCAATGTGACATACAAGCTGAATATGTCATATTCGATATCACCAGAGATACAGACCAGTCACTGGACAGGAGATGGATTCGATATAGTGAATTATCTGATGTTTGGGAAATTCTTCTATCCAATCATGGTCAATCTCTGCAATTAACTTTTGTGGACAAGATTACACCATAGGATTACTCCAAGAGCAGCTATATACCCATTCCAGGACTCAGAGTGGAGCTAAAGGGGTTCCAACTACTTGTGGGTGGTGCTTCTGCCTGATTGGTGTCAAGCACCCACCTTTCTGAACAACCCACTATCCAAACTCTGCTGAAAGTAAACAATTCAGAAAAGGGGGTGGTGATGGACAGAGTATCTGAATTAAACAGAACACTCGTACCCAGTCAACAGATCAGGGCTTGATCCAGCACCGTTTTTTAGCTCACTGCACCATCCCAGCTCAGAACCTGGCTACATGCAAATTAGTCTGTCCCTGGCCCAGTGCATCATGGGAACAGGGCAGACCAAACTACCAAGCCAATTCTTTTACTGGAAAGGAAACAAGCTTCCGGGGACCGGTTTCTGGCATCACAGCCGTCTTCGGCCCAGCTTGCTTGAATCCTGATGGTGCAGTGAGAAAGGGACTCATGTCTGAGCATACCCTTCCACGCTTGTGGTGGACAAAACGATTCAGAAAAGGGGGGTGGTGATGGACAGAGTATCTGAATTAAACAGAACACTCGTACCCAGTCAACAGATCAGGGCTTGATCCAGCACCGTTTTTTAGCTCACTGCACCATCCCAGCTCAGAACCTGGCTACATGCAAATTATTCTGTCCCTGGCCCAGTGCATCATGGGAACAGGGCAGACCAAACTACAAAGCCAATTCTTTTACTGGAAAGGAAACAAGCTTCCGGGGACCGGTTTCTGGCATTACAGCCGTCTTCGGCCCAGCTTGCTTGAATCCTGATGGTGCAGTGAGCAAGGGACTCATGTCTAAGTATGGGCGGAAAATCCGTTCCGCTCGCGGATTTTGCGGATTTTTGGTAAATTCGCAATCCGCGAGATTCGCGAATTTCCGGCGAAATCCGCAAGTCCGCAAGCAGCGGATTTTATGGCTTGCTCGCACTGTTCGCGTGAGTTCGCGGCTTCCCAGTTCAACTTCGCGCCCGCGAATAAGCGCTAAATTGCAGAAATACGATCTTAGCAAAACTGAAACTACTTACCAGCTTCAAAAGTTCAAGCTCATCATTAGTAGCCATTTCCTGTAGTGCTTCCTGAGGGGCCCCTCCAGAGTTCAGTTGCCTACTTGCAACTATTATGTGACCCTGCTCTGACCCTCGGAATAGTTACACATATGCCACAAAGGTCCTGAATTACAGCTAAGGGAGACAAGCAGGAGCCAGGCTGGAAGTTCAAATCCAACAGTGACACATTAATCAGCCCCTAATTCATTATTGTCAGTTGGGGCAGGGCAGGTGTTGTAACTAATTTTGCAACAATGAAAGCACTTAGCAAGTGCAAAAGATCACTAATCAGGAAGCACTAAGGAAGCAGGTGCCAGCTAAAAAAATATTCTGTGACACATTAATCAGCCCCAAATGAATTCAGGTCACTTGAGGCAGGGAAGTTGTGCTTTGCTTTGCCACAATAATGTACACTGGACAACCAGAGGGTGCTGTGATGAAACAGAGGGTGGCATGGGTGGGCCAGAGGGTGGCATGAGTAGTCAGAGAGTGTCAGTGGTGACAGAGGGTGGCAGTGATGAAGAAGAGTGTCCCAAACAGGCTGGACACGTAGAAACAACAAGTTCGCAAAACTTGCGACCCGACAGGTAAGTTCGCGTTTGCGAAATTGTACAAAACCCTCGCGAACTGGCAGAAACCCGCGCGAACACACAAAAAAAAAATTCTGCAAATTCGCGAGAATTCGCGGATTTTTGCGGATTGCGAGTTTGCAAATCCGCAAAATTCGCGAACGCGAGATTCGCAAAATTCGCCCATGCTTACTCATGTCTGAGCATACCCTTCCATGCTTTAAAATCAAAATTCTGAGCTTAAAGCAAGGACTAAGTGAGGTGCTCCTGACAGCAAGTTCCCTTCTTTATACTCCATTGCTGACATCCTGAGAAATCGCATGTCAATGAAGGGACAATATTTGTGCTGGGACAGATTACCCCATGCAATCCATATGTCTACAGCACTTCCCTATGTTCGACTAGGAGGGTGGAGATTCACCTATCAATGGACCACCCCATTCACATAGTGTTCAAAACATGTCTCAATGCAATCAAAGAGCATTGAGTCTTGAAAAAAGGGCAGTTCCATCAAGGAAAAGGCACCTCCTTCTCCAAGGGAGGGCTTTGTCCTGCAGCAGATTGTTGATGCCTGGGTACAGACAATAAAGCATCTAGAACAGCGATTACAAAGGATCTAATTTCATACAAATGCCTTAAAATTAAAATTGGAGTTTTAGCAAAACCAGACGGTTTTTGTTTCTAGCCATGTTTCTTGACTCTACTTTAAATTTTTTTTTTTGCTTGTTGGATGAATGTCTTGCTTGTGTTTGTTGTAATCTACTCCCACCCAGGCCTTGATACCCTCAAGGCCATACTATGTGGGAGGGCTCCGACCAGAGGGTATGGTGTTCTGAATCTGATGTTCATGATCTCGCCCATCCTTAAGGTGCCTTTCATGAAAAGACTCTCTGTCCAGCATAGCACCACCATTCTACTTTAAGGCACATGCCTTATTTGAACCACCTCATTATTTCATTCGCCCAGCATCTTCCCGTTATATCACATCCTCTCTTCTAAGCAGAGACCTATCTTACATCACCTCTTTTTTAAGTGCCACTCATCTTTAAACCGAATTTCTAATAAGTACCTCTTTCCTGCAGCGCCTCTCTTATTTAAAGCGTCCCCCCTTTTCATTTATTCAGTGAAATGTCTCTTTCACTTAAATTACCTTCCTTCCTTAAACCTTCTGTCTTTCCCTTAATTTACCTCTCCCACTACAGTAAAGCACCTCTGCCCTTGCCATGCATGCGTGCAGTTTGCATACACAGAACACCTCTGGCTATGCTGGCCCTACGAGTTTGTACTGAATGGAGTATCTAGCATCAATAGGCCCACTATGTACACTTCCTGTGGGTAAAATGAGTCCTGTAGCTTTAATAACTCAGGAAATAAACCAGGCCAGCCCAGCCCCTACCTATTTGGTGGCTGCCACCAAACCCTAATCTGGGCCACAAGGAGGCGCGTGCAGAGGGTTTGAGCTGCCAGTGCCTTGAAGACCATAGTTTATTCTGCGGCCCACTCCAAAGCCCACCGCCCCCCTGACCAAGCAAGCGCAGGACTGGCCTCAGAACAGACTGGTGTGTTCATATGTTAATCGATGGAGCCCTGTACCCTGGAACATGAAAGCAGGCACAAACACGAGCCCTGTGCATGAAAGTGCTACGCCACTCCCTGTTGCCTCTCCAAAGTGCACCCCCAGACTTCTGCTAAGTGCACATCCTCCTGACCATCAACGCAGCTTCATTTGCCTGCTCCAATGCTGCTGCGCGGAGGTGGGTTAGCCGGGTCATAGACAACCTCACAGGGGGTGGGGAAGAGAGGGGTGTGGAGACCTGGAGACTATTCAGAAGGGGCACCGTGCCATTTTTTTAATGCAGAGAGAGCACTGTGTCTCGTAATTAGGTATCACCTGTGGAACCAGCGCACCGAAGTTCTCATCTCAGCTATCAATCCATGAAACAGTGTGACCCTTGACAAATCGCACCAGCACCACACAGGAGGGCAGTCCCCAAGAGAGTAAAACATTTGCAGTCCCTATTCCTCTGCACAGGGCTATGGCAACTACGTGACTTACGGCCCCCAGGCACCCGCCTTCTATTTTCTGGGAAGTGTGGGGTGTCTCTGCGCTGGCCTGGCTCCGGGCAAAGCCACAGGGTGTGAGGAGGTCGGGCACACTCTAGAGAGAGAGAGACACACAGTCAGTGTCCCAAATCGCAGCCTCCTCAAGTACTGACCTGAGGGGCACATCGATGCATGCAGGCAGGGGCTATCAGATGCCACACTTTCTTACTCAGACCTGCGCCGGCGGAGACAACTGCCATCTAACTATGAAAACACGCAGAGGTCCGGCCGGGCAATGGCGTGCGCATAAGCACCAACCATTTAATAAATGAAAAGGCCGTGGCGTGCGCACCCCGTTAAACTCATGAAGATTTGAAGAAGCTTGGTTGCTGCAGCTGGCTGCGCTGAGACTGAGTGAGGGGCTCCCTGGGGTGAGGGCCCCCCGCACTGCGGGGGCTGCAGGGGCCTGTGTTACGCCCCTGGATTTAGCGCCAGGAGCTCACTACACACTGAAAAATCAGTGCAAACGGCACCATGCAGCACCCTAGAGGGCACAGCTTCTTGAGTTGATTTTGCTGGGGCTTAAGTAGATTTTCTACTTAATTGGCATCTTTCTGACTGCAAACGGTCATGACCGCCCATGACCACCCTCGTTGGGGAGACATCACCAGGTGCCCTCCTAGTGACTGAATATCACACTAGAGGATGACAAATCTTGCCTGTGCTTTCCGAGCCGCACCCATGAAAAAATTCTGTAGCAGTTGTCAGAATTTGTCCGGAACTCCGTTTTACAAGCGTAATGTGGAGGTGACAAGGAATCTCTACAAAGATCATAACTACAAGTTGTGAAACAATTTTACAGCCGTTCCCCTGACCTACTTCTCCAGGAAAAACCTGATAAAATACATTGGGTAAAAGGCACAGATTCGAGTCAAGACTAAAAAGGAGGAGTAAACATATTATTAACTTTAGGGACGGGGTAGTTCGACTAGAAAACTGTGCCGCTACCTTGCGGAAGGAAGATCGCTCCTGTTTGCACTATGCTTTAAATGTTTGTTTTTTAAAACCAATGTGTTGCACTGCACTGTATTTTTAAAATCGGGAAATTGGGGAAGTATTACAGCTGCAGCTACAGCCGGCGCTGACTCCCTAGCGATCCCCTGTGTCCCCCTCTGCTCAGCCAATCACAAAGGGCGGGGGCGGAGAATTAGGCCGGGAATTAGTATTTGAATGTGCTCTGGCGTGGGAGCGGGCACTCTGAAAACTGTGCCGCTACCTTGCGGAAGGAAGATCGCTCGTGTTTGCACTATGCTTTAAATGTTTGTTTTTTCAAACCGATGTGTTGCACTGCACAATATTTTTTAAATTGGGAAATTGGGGAAGTATTACCGCTGCAGCTACAGCCGGCGTTGACTCCCTAGCGATCACCGGTGTCCGCCCTGCTCAGCCAATCACAAAGGGGGGGGCGAAGAATTAGGCCGGGAATTAGTATTTGAATATGCTCTGGCGCGGGAGCGGGCACTCTGAAAACTGTGCCGCTACCTTGCGGAAGGAAGATCGCTCGTGTTTGCACTATGTTTTAAATGTTTGATTTTTTAAAACCGATTTGTTGCACTGCACTGTATTTTTTATATTGGGAAATTGGGGAAGTATTACCGCTGCAGCTACAGCCGGCGCTGACTCCCTAGCGATTCCCGGTGTTCCCCTCTGCTCAGCCAATCACAATTGGCGGGGGCTGAGAATTAGGCCGGGAATTAGTAGTTGAATGTGCTCTGGCGCGGGAGCGGGCACTCTGAAAACTGTTCCGCTACCTTGCGGAAGGAAGATCGCTCATGTTTGCACTATGTTTTAAATGTTTGTTTTTTAAAACCGATGTGTTGCACTGCACTGTATCTTTAAAATTGGGAAATTGGGGAAGTATTACCGCTGCAGCTACAGCCTGCGCTGACTCCCTAGCGATCCCCGGTGTCCCCCTCTGCTCAGCCAATCACAAAGGGCGGGGGCGGAGATTTAGGCCGGGAATTAGTATTTGGATGTGCTCTGGCACGTTAGCGGGCTCTCTAAAAACTGTGCCGCTACCTTGCGGAAGGAAGATTGCTCGTGTTTGCACTTTGCTTTAAATGTTTGTTTTTTAAAACCGATGTGTTGCACTGCACTGTATTTTTAAAATTGGGAAATTGGGGAAGTATTACCGCTGCAGCTACAGCCGGCGCTGACTCCCTAGCGATCCCCGGTGTCCCTCTCTGCTCAGCCAATCACAAAGGGCGGGGCAAAGAATTAGGCTGGGAATCAGTATTTGAATCTCCAATGGTGCGGGAGCGCCGGTGGTGCACCAAAGGCGCGCCAAAAAGCAAGCCCGTTTGCGCCTGTCCGCGACTGGACGGGGTTAGGGGCTAGTTACTCTGCCCGAATCCTCAAATTCTCATCAAAGGAACTCCAAGGGCTCCACCGGGCGTCGCTCCCACTAAATCCTCCTATTAAAATGTGTCTGAACAGGAATAAGATCTATCAGTCACGCAAAAATTTTCCAGAAATAAGAGCTTGTATTGAGCAGAAAGCTGATGTTACTCCTCCCAAGCAGGCAGCGTTACGTGTATATTATTTAAACACACGCTCTCTAGTCAAACATCAGATAGAGGTATTCATGCTACTGGCAGCTGATCGGCCTGACATTCTGTTCATCACAGAAACTTGGCTGACCCCTGACTCTACACCTGACATCTTGGCTGCACTGCCTAATGATTATTATATTCTCCATGTGGACCGCCCACCTGGTAAATCAGATGGGGGAGTGGCTGCAATTATTCATCGCAACCACAAATTTACAGCAGTCTCTTCTTTGAGCCTTGCGGCGGTGGACAATCTGGTTATCAAGCTGGAATCAAGCTCAGCCCCGCTGATATGCGTTGTAATCTATAGGTCCCCTCAGCACATGCCTTTATTTCCCCTCTTACTGAGTGAGCAAATAGCGAACATGGTAACAAATTACACCGATTTTATTTTAATTGGTGACCTAAAATACTGGTTAAATGACGTACTTGGTGGTCCCCATTCCCAGGAACTTACAGACCTATTAACCCCTTCGATGCTCATGACGGAACGGTTCCGTCATGAGCATCGGTTGAGCTGTGCTCATGACGGAACCGTTCCGTCATGACCACGACCGTTTTCATTAGGGCCCAGCACCGGCGGTAAATCTGCACCGCACGGATGAGGTTAACTAACCTTAACTTCACCCAGCACCTGTCCTCAGCTACACATAATAAGGGTCATATACTTGACCAAATCTAGACCATAAATCTCACAGTATCCGTCCCTACGACACTGCCGTGCTTATGGTCTGACCACCATCTCATAACATTCTCGGTAATAGTACCTTCCAGTACTAAGTCTCCCTCGGATGAGGAGGGCATGATAAGAAGTTGGGGTACCCTTAATAAAAAGGAATTCATGAACTCATTAGCCAGCTCAACCCCAATGTTCAATCAGGATATCGATCTCCATGAAGCACACATTGCATCATGGCTCCTAACCGCCAGCGATATGTTTGCTCCATCTAATAAACTTAGACTAAACCGTCGGGCTGACGCGCACAAATGGTTCTCTAGAGAACTAAGAGAACAGAAGTTAGCACTCCGACAAAAAGAGAAAAAATTGAGACTAAATTATGCTCCCGAAGACAAGCTCCTCTACGCAGAGGCGCAGAAAGATTATAAAAAAGTTATCACTGCAGCAAAGGCAGCTCACTTCTCCAATAGAATATTGAATTCCCGCAATAAATCGATGGAATTTTTTTTAATTGTGAATGAGCTATCAAACGCCGACAGAGTGTCGCTGAAACCTACTCCCACTCAGGAGCTCTGTGACAACCTGAACAATTACTTTTTGAGAAAATCTCCACAATTAAAGCCAGCGTCCCATGTTCTAATCTTAACGAGCCACTTCCGGCTACATCCACAAATGCTCTATCATTGGAACACTTCCCAGCTATCAGTCCCCAGGCATTCCTGGCCTTACTGTCCAAAGTAAAATCTGGCTCTCCACTGGACTGTTGCCCGCCACACATCCTGAAAGAAATCTTCTCCACTCTCCCACAGCCTGCTGTATCTCTTCTGAATGCATCGTTGTTACAGGGCAGTGTCCCTAAAACATTTAAAGATGCAATCGTGGTCCCTCTGTTAAAAAAAACCTGGAGCGGACCCATCAAACTCCTCTAATTATCGCCCAATATCCCAACTCCCCTACCTAGCCAAAATATTGGAAGCCCACGTGGCTAAATGCCTATCTAATTTCATGGAACAATCTGGTTATTTGGACCCCCATCAGGCAGGGTTTCGTCCTGCCCACTCTACGGAGTCAGTGATATTGGCAGTATTGGACGACCTACGGAGAAAAGCAGACTTAGGTATCCCTCAGGCCCTGGTGCTCCTGGATTTATCCGCTGCGTTTGACATGGTCGATCATATGATACTGAGGGACCGTGTCAGACAGTACAACAAAGAGAACAAGTGAGTGAGGGTAATTTGCGCTGAGAGGAAACAATGGTAGCTTAACACAATATCTGGTAAGCTCCAAGGATTAGATTCCGGTCACCCAGCCAGAATCAAACAATGCGACTTTGAGAAGGCCACAATTGTAAAGCTATGAGATAGACAATAAATCCTGAGCTAAAAGAGTTCATCAGTATCAAAAAAACAAATGTTGAGTTCCAGATTTCAAATTCTCTTCATTATTCTTCATTTATTGTCATTTTCAATCCAATCTTCATCAATAAAGGGAAAAACAACCGCTGCCAACACGTGTTTCGTCTAGGTCGTAAAGACCAAAGACTTCGTCAGGGCTGCAAATGTTACAATAAATATTATCATAATTCCATTCCACTTGAATTATATCACATCAACAACATATAAATTGTAAAACAAAGTGGCGTCAAATTCACAGTTAAATTTTGTTCTAAGTGTGGTGACTTCAAACAAGAAAGGAGGGGTTTTACAAAGTTGGTCCTCCAAAACTACCACACATAATATATCAGTTTACAGAGAGACTGCAACTTTATTCGCTACTCAGTCAGAATATACCTTAAGAATTTAAGTAACATTCCTTTGCAAATTAGATAAAACCAAGAATCAATGAAGTAGGATAAAGGGAGGTGATAGAAACCCAAAAGAGAAAAAGTGATGTAATTAATAAGACATAATAATATACAGTGAGAGAGTATAAATCTACCTAGGACACGAACTGAATGATGTAAAAATGTGGAGATAAATAGACGACAAACCATCACCCAAGCATAAGTGATAACACCCCAAAGAAATAGTAGTGCGTCAGTAACAGAACCGGAGCCACTATCATTCATCAAGTCGTGATGAGCTAGTATAGTCGCCAAGTGAATAAAAATAGCGTATACTTAAACAGGTCACTTACCATGTAGGTCAAATAGGAAGAGTCACGTGGAGATAAATGAGAGGAAAATGTAATCCGTATTCAGCAACAACTCGTACTGAAAAAAAGGGAGGGGTTTCTAGGAGGTCACTGTTTGACACATAAGCGAGAACCTCCCATATAAAGGTTAAGTCTAGAGGTGTCACAGTAGCTAAACATGATAGTAAACCATCATTGAGGTACCCCAATATTAATAACGAATGTATGTCACACTCACTCCTTATAAAAGTGTTCCAAGTTCATAAGTATATCTTAATCAAAAACGTCCAGTCCTTATTGTCGAAAAGCCGTGTCCAAATCAATATGGTGAAAAATTAACAGGTGTACTCTTGTCCTGAAAGCCAAACCGAGAAATGAGACATAAATATTCATTGTCAATAGTTGCTATCAAGGGGAAAAAATGATTACCACCAATTAATGATAAACTAATCAAGTTAAGTTATGCATAGAAGCCTCTGTCTTTGGAGTCCGACATAAGAGGAATATCAATAATGGATCGTAACTACTATTAGTTCAGATTAGACATCATGAAAGCCAAAACCATCGACCCCCTCCTGTACCTCTTTGCCAATAAACGATAAAATAAAAGGGTCACACACGTTGATTTAGAAAAGACACCGCATATCTCCAAGTGTAGAGCCATAGAGAAAGGGGTTACACACGTTGTTCCGAAGGAACACAAACATACCTCCGAGTGCAGAGCCATGAGACCGTATTCCGTAAATCAGCGGCGTGCAGCAACAGCGCCATGTTTGTGCGGCTCTATAACAACGAGGCGCGCTGTCATGATAACAAAAGAGGGACTACAGAGAAACATGGTAAAAGTGCCGCCATCTCGTAGTGAGCAAATATTATATGAAAGAGATCAAAACAAATCAAACCGTATGTTGTGTCAAGGGATTTACCTAATTAGTTACAAGATAGTTAAAGCAAGACTGGTCTTAATTAAAACAACCCCAAATTTTGTAAAAAAATGCAGTAATTTTAAACGTCGAGGCTAATAAGCACTAGTAAGCGAACATGGACAAGTGAGTCCAAACATATATAAAACGATTGTCTGCTAGTCAGTAGGGCAAGAACATAACCTGTTGGTGTGTAATCCCAATCCAATCAAAAGGACAGGATTAGGTGTCAAGGACAAGAGTAAAAAGCCGGTGCAAAAATTATATATCCAAAGTTAGATACAAAGAAAAAAAGGGAAAACAGTATTAGTAAGGTGGACAGAAAACAGGAGGTTACAAAAAACCTAGGAAAAGTAGTTTCAATAGGTCAGTCGTAAAACGTGTGTAACCCCTTTCTCTATGGCTCTACAATTGGAGATATGCGGTGTCTTTTCTAAAACAACGTGTGTGACCCTTTTATTTTATCGTTTATTGGCAAAGATGTACAGGTGGGGGTCGATGGTTTTGGCTTTTAAACGACCTTACTAACTTGGATTTTGTAACTTTCATGATGTCTAATCTGAACTAATAGTAGTTACGATCCATTATTGATATTCCTCTTATGTCGGACTCCAAAGACAGAGGCTTTCATGATGTCTAATCTGAACTAATAGTAGTTACGATCCATTATTGATATTCCTCTTATGTCGGACTCCAAAGACAGAGGCTTCTATGCATAACTTAACTTGATTAGTTTATCATTAATTGGTGGTAATCATTTTTTACCCTTGATAGCAACTATTGACAATGAATATTTATGTCTCATTTCTCTTGTTTGGCTTTCAGGACAAGAGTACACCTGTTAACTTTTCACCATATTGATTTGGACACAGCTTTTCGACAATAAGGACTGGACGTTTTTGATTAAGATATACTTATGAACTTGGAACACTTTTATAAGGAGTGAGTGTGACATACATTCGTTATTAATATTGGGGTACCTCAATGATGGTTTACTATCATGTTTAGCTACCGTGACACCTCTAGACTTAACCTTTATATGGGAGGTTCTCGCTTATGTGTCAAACAGTGACCTTCTAAAAACCCCTCCCTTTTTTTCAGTACGAGTTGTTGCTGAATACGGATTACATTTTCCTCTCATTTATCTCCAAGTGACTCTTCCTATTTGACCTACGTGGTGAGCGACCTGTTTAAGTATACGCTATTTTTATTCACTTGGCGACTATACTAGCTCATCACGACTTGATGAATGATAGTGGCTCCGGTTCTGTTACTGACGCACTAATATTTCTTTTGGGTGTTATCACTTATGCTTCGGTGATGGTTTGTCGTCTATTTATCTCCACATTTTTACATCATTCAGCTCGTGTCCTAGGTAGATTTATACTCTCTCACTGTATATTATTATGTCTTATTAATTACCTCACTTTTTCTCTTTCGGGTTTCTATCACCTCCCTTTATCCTACTTCATTGATTCTTGATTTTATCTAATTTGCAAAGGAATGTTACTTAAATTCTTAAGGTATATTCTGACTAAGTAGCGAATAAAGTTGCAGTCTCTCTGTAAACTGATATATTATGTGTGGTAGTTTTGGAGGACCAACTTTGTAAAACCCCTCCTTTCTTGTTTGAAGTCACCACACTTAGAACAAAATTTAACTGTGAATTTGACGCCACGTTGTTTTACAATTTATATGTTGTTGATGTGATATAATTCAAGTGGAATGGAATTATGATCATATTTATTGTAACATTTACAGCCCTGACGAAGTCTTTGGTCTTTACGACCTAGACGAAACACGTGTTGGCAGCGGTTGTTTTCCCCTTTATTGATGAAGATTGGATTGAAAATGACAATAAATGAAGAATAATGAAGATAATTTGAAATCTGGAACTCAACATTTGTCTTTTTGATACTGATGAACTCTTTTAGCTCAGGATTTATTGTCTATCTCATAGACCGTGTCAGACAGGCTGGCATCCAGGATCCTGCCCTTAACTGGACCGAATCCTTCTTAGAGGGCCGCATTCAAGCAGTACGCCTGGCCAACTTCATAGCACCTAAGTTAACCACAACTTTTGTGGTCCAGCAGGGCTTCTCTCTATCCCCCCATCTGTTCAATCTGTACCTCCTTCCTCTAATTAAGTCTGTAAAGGACAGGAATGTGATTACATTCAACTATGCTGATGATCTTCAGCTCACATATACCATAGACAACTCCCCCAATTCAATTACCAACTTTCAGGAAACTATGTTATACATCCGTCTTTGGATGGATCACAATCACCTGAAACTTAACCCAGGTAAGACCGAGGTGCTACTGATAGGGGGAAGCCAGATTTCCTGGGGCCCACACTATTGGCCAGCAGAACTCAGTCCCCCTCCAAAGCCCTCTACCTCTGTAAAAAGCCTTGGGGTGACTATAGACAGAGACTTATCACTAAAAACACATATAGGTGCAGTGGTATCAACCTGTTTCTTTCAATTGAGAACGATCCGAAAGATCAGCCACTTGCTTACCCATGCATCACTAATACAGGTGGTGATAGCTCTGGTACTATCCCACCTGGATTATGCCAACTCAATCTATTTGGGGAGGCCACTCTGTCTGACTAAGCGACTCCAGATGGTGCAGAATCAGGCAGCAAGATTGATCCACCAGCAACCCAGGTGGCAATCTGCCAGACCCCTCCTAAAAAAATACACTGGCTCCCACTGCCTCAATGGTCCACCTTTAAGACAGGCTGCTTAATCTTTAAATCACTAAATAGTCAGAGCCCCATATTTATCAACAACCTATTATCCAGGTACACCCCTACCCGTGATCTTCGTTCTAAACACCTTCACCTACTAGCTACCCCTAAATTCAAACGGAAATGACATGGAGGTTGTCGACTCGCATACCTGGCTCCACAACTGTGGAACTTACTCCCCTTTGAGATTCGGTCCTGCACAAAACTATTGAGTTTCAGAAAGCTGCTTAAAACATGGCTATTTGAACAAGCACATGACTATTACTTCTCTTTGGCTTCGACCAGTTAAAGAGTAGCGCCATGAAACCTCTTGGTGTACGCGCGCTTTATAAGTCCCTTATAACATTACCATAACAGAAAAGAACAAGTCCCTCGCTTTCGTGTGTGGATCAAGTGTTGTACTATTAACTTGTACAATGGCGGTGGGGTCTATAAGCTCACTCAGTTATTTAGAAAAGCTTGTGGGTATAAAAAACAACAATAATTGCGCAATATACCCTTTACATGTATAGAGATTCCCAATTAACAAGCTCGCATATGAATGCACTGAAAACAGTAATGCCAAGGACCAAAACAATTACAAAAAATACAAAATCGATTTTTATTCATAATTTGTTAAAAACATGTAAAACCATTTTTACAATAAAGAATACTAGTACCACAATTGATTTAATAAATTAAAAATAAACAAACACTACACAAAAGTAATATTTGATGATAAAAAATAAACAAGAAAACTACACAAATGTTGACACGGGGTTTCGGTGAAATAGGATCTAGTCGAACTACCCTGTCCCTATAGTTATTTAATAGGGTTACTCCTCCTTTTTAGTCTTAGTACGTACAGATTGTTAGCTGGGAGACTTGTATACACATTGTCCAACATCAATTTGGAAGCTTGATCCTAATTTCCAGTGATGGATACTTTAAAAACCATATGGATTCACAGAGGATCAATTTAATAAAATAATTAATGGGACATCAAAAGACATTTCCTCTATCACAGTAACCAATGTGGACGAGGAACAGTGGAAAACCCTGTGGAACCTTAAGAAAAAGGCCATTAAGACTGAGCTCAATGGCAATTTTCTTATCGAGTATTGTAAAAACCAGAATCATACCAAAAGACCCACAGGTCTGCAATGAACCTGGAGTCTTTATTAAAAATCTGAGATTTATTGAAAAATGGACTTTCAATGCAAACAGGTGCAGTCGCGATTGGATGCTGCTAATAATAGAGACTTCCCATGAGGTGTTCTTTATAGAGAGGAAGGAAATTGAGGAGATGGAGCTCAAACTGAAACACAGCACCGTTTTAGAAGAAGCTAAAAAGAAATTAGAGGAGATTCAACACGACATAACTGGTTATAGAGAATACCTACTAAACAAAAAAGCAAATAAACTAAGGAACAATATCTCTAAATATAATATAGAGCATGTCTATCCATATTTGCAAAAAGATGTTTATGATAGGCCAAGAGAGGAACCTTATAATAATAAATGGAATTGGGTGCAACCAGAAAAACATTCCAGAAAAAAAGAGTCATATTTTTCGACACTTCCTACACCACCTCAGAGTCAGAAAACGAGGCACCTAAAGATGATTACAATACTAAAAATAGAGAAGCAACCCCAGGAATGAGTAGAGACACTTTTTCTTTTTTAGAAAAGCGTCAGATAAATCATGGTCAGAACAGGGGTAGAACCAGAGAGAGAGGGGGTTTATTTACCCCAAACCCTCCACAGAACCACCCACATACAAGGAGCCAGAAACACTGGGAATAACTGATAGGGCACTATCATTAATCTCTCTAACAAAGTACTTACACAGGAGGAACTGAGTGTTTTAGAAAAAGGGTTAGGATACGCTATCACTTCCCCTGTGGATAGATATAATCTTTAGGGAGATGTTCAAAACAATTCCTGAATAATACGTCTTAATTGTTTTTTTGAAGGGAAGGAAAATATTCCAACTCAAAACAAATCAGGTCTAAAACCAAAATCAACTTGGACCCCTCCATTGCAGTTAGTCAACAAAGATATTGAAGTATTCGAAAGAATAGTTGAGAAAAGTATAGATGACCTACAAAATAAAAAGATTTGGGTTGAGAACAACTTGCCACCTCAACAACCTAAAGCTCAAACTTAGAACACTGTCAAAATATTAGCATTAAACCCGCCGATAAAGGCGGGGGAATTGTAATCATGGATACACGTGATTATAATAGTAGAATGATGGCTCTTCTTGACAACACCCAGCACTATCAAAAGTCTAGTAGAGAAGAATGGAAGGCCCACACCCATAAGGTGACTAATCTCTTATTATTAGCCAAAGAAGATGATATCATCTGTCAGGATGAATTTAATTTTCTGAATATTCTGCAGCTGATTACCCCAGCCCTATATGGGTTGCCCAAAATGCATAAAGTTATAAACAACCCTCCTATGATACCTCCTATGATACCTATTGTGGCGAGCATAGACTCTCTCACAGAGTCACTGAGAAAGTATGTCGATATTTTTCTTCAACCTTTAGTTGTACAACAGAAAGCATATATAAAAGACACAACAGCAATGATTAGCAAAATCGAGAATCTTCCCTACAGCTGCGAAACTGAATCGCTCGTAACATTAGATATTGAAGCCTTATATTCTAACATCCCTCAAGATGACACAATACAAATGATAAAAGATCTCTTGAGTAATGATGACGGGGATCTAACCACACATGCCACTATTATCATAGACTGTGTGGAAATCATTCTGAAAAATAAAAATTTTCTATTCAACACAGACTATTTTAAACCGACAAAATGGACCAAAATGGGAAACACTGCGCTCCCAGCCGGGTGTGCCTTTGTGTAGGAAAATTTGAAGACATACACATTTTCAACACAGCAGCTCCATTCTTTGAAAATGTAACAGCTTGATCTCGGTATATTGACAATATTTTTTTCCTATGGAAAGGTACAAAAGAAACACTTGAGGAGTTTATAGAGTGGCTCAACCTGGGAGACATGAACCTTCGCTTCACGTCCTCCGTTAACAAACAAAGCTTTGATTTCTAAGATATTAAGATCAAAAACGTTAATAATCAACTCCAAGTTGAATTGTATACAAAACCCACACATAGAAACACTATTCTGCACTATAAAAGTAACCACCCAGCATGTCAAAAAGAGAATATTCTGTTCGATCAATATCTTAGAATTAGACGTAACTGCAGCAGCATTAATGATTAAAATACACACGCAGATAGACTTACGAAGAAACTCTTAGAGAGGGTATATCCAAGAAGGTTACTGAAACGGGCATACAAACGTGCCAAATACTATAACAGAGATTCCTTTTTCGAAACGAAAGAAGTTAATCAAAACCCACGTAAATTGCCCCTAATTTTTGTTACAAATTATAGCAACATCAGTAACAAAGTCAAAAATATTATCGATAGAAATTGTCACCTAATTAACAGACAGGGCCAATTGCAATTGGAGAAACCTATGTTCTCTTTCCGACAAAATCGAACCATCAGAAACTGCCTAGTACACACCTACAGGAATGTAACCTCGAATAAACAACCTAGCATAATAAATACTCCATTACTGACAGGCACTTTTCCCTGCAGCTCTTGCAATAATTGCAGTAATATTGTTGAAGGGAAAAGTGTTGTCCACAATAATGTAACCCATTACTTTAGAAACATGGCAAATTGTTATTCTACAAACTTGCTATAATGACATGATGCACAAAGTACATAAGACACTTCGGGGTCCGGTTAGATCACGTATCCTAACCCAGGAAGACGTTCGTAAGGTGCAGGGAGGCCCGGGGCATTTTTATCAAGTATGTACCTGCTGCCATATTGGTGCCTTTTAGGATAATTGTAAACATATGTTTGGTGAGTTTAACCTCTTCTCTGCTGATGACAAGCTCAGCTCGTCATCAGCTACGGCGGTCGTATGCTGATGACGAGCTGAGCTCGTCATGTAACGCGGCTTTTTGAAAATTGCCGCACACAGCGGGAAAAGCCGCCCCAGCGATGCGGCTAATAGTAGCATTTGGTATCCCCTAAGCTGTCCCAGCCTGACGGGGAGATAGTAGTGGTTGGTATTTCCTAGTCTGTCTCAGCCTACCTTTGTCCAATACACTTGAATAACAAACAGTCAGGGTTTATAGACAGGGGGCCATATTAACAAGAAAGGGCGATACATTATCGCCGCTTTTATTGGCAGGAAACTACTGCTAAAGCGACAATAATGGGCCTGATAATATGTCCTTGTGAATTCCCATAGAAGCCCAGGTTCTGGTGTTAACCTGGGCTTCTATGGGAATTCACAAGGGCATATTATCAAGCCCATTATCGCAACTTTAGCGGCAGTTTTCTGCTGATAAAAGCGGCAGTATTGTATCGCCCTTTCTTGATAATATGGCCCAGGGTTTTAAAAAAAAAACTGAATTGTTCGTGGACCTTTGGTAACACGTGGTGTGCGCAACACTCACTGGCCAGTTACAGCGTCCTATCTTCAGCTTGTCTCAGCCTTAAACACTTGAATAACAAAGAGTGGGAGGTTTACAGACAGTGCATGATAAGCAGAACGGGCATAGTCATCAGGCCCCTTACGGGAATACGTGGTGTGCGCAATACTCACTGGCCACTTAATACATTTTACGTTCTATTTTCTGTAAGAATTATTAGGAAAACCTTATACTTTAATAATAGGATTTCAAAAAGACCACAGGGGTCTTTAAAGCTTAGAGCCTAGGGATCTGAATCTAAGAGTTTATAATAAACAAATATACCATAATAGAAACTGTTCCCTTTTTTGATTCCTTGCAGATTTTTTATCTTTTTGAGTTGCATCATCTAAAGCAACAAAATCAAGTAATGGCTAGCCTGCATGCTGTAAAAAACAGATCATTTTTATAAAAAGCATGATATTCAAGAGAATAATTATATAAATTTATTTCACAGTTATAAACCGTCAAAAAATGAACATTGAGAAAAAAGAAAAAATAGCCCTATCAATGCTTACCTGTTTCCATTGAAAGGTCTCTGGTTCTCTTTAATGGTAAGCACTCTCCTGAAAAAAATATCATAAAAAGTTTTTTGCCAGCAGTGTGTATATAGCTTATACTTCTTTCTATCTCTGAAGGTCTTTATTAACATAGCTAAAACTTATCAGGTGGCACCTACGAACATAATCTAAGAAGATATATTACCACACATTGAGGTAAGCAAAGTCTAACATTCTGGATTGACTTTGAGACACCTCTATTAATAAATTGTCTCGTGAATATATGTGTAGTTGAATATATTTTGTCTTATTGCAGGACATTTCCTATCTTTTAATCAAAAATCTACTGAAAAATGTTTCCCAACTGAATCATAACAAGGGTTACATTCAGCTAAGATTTTAATAGGTACGTCGTATTTTAGCAATGGTGGATCATGTGTTGTTTCTATTATACATTCTTGGTGGGGCGATATAATAGTGAACAGTCTATGCCTTAACCCCTTCCATGCTGGTGACGAACCCCAGCCGTCATGCACTAAAGTGCTCGTGTGCTGATGACGGCTGGGGTTCGTCATGGCCCGCCCCTGTTCATTTGTTTACCGCACAGGGGCGGAAACCTGCCAGCAGTGAAGGGGTTAAAATGAGCAAAACCAATTAAATGAAAGAACTAACAGATTATTGTATTGTCGTATATTACATTTCCAGAAAACTCTGTCCTGAAGAAGGTGTTTGATCCTATTACACCGAAACGCTGTGTCCACTTTTGTGTAGTTTTCTTGTTTATTTTTAATCATGAAATATGACTTTTGTGTAGCGTTTGCTAATTTTTAATTTATTAAATCAAATGTGGTACTAGTATTGATTATTGTAAAAATGGTTGGACATGTTTTTAACAAACTATGAATAGAAATTGATTTTGTAATTTTTTTTATTGTTTTGGTCCTTGGGATTACTGTTTTCAGTGCATCCATACGAGAGCTTGTATATTGGGAATCTCTATACATGTAAAGGGTATAGGGTGCAATTATTGCTGTTTTTTGTAACTACAAGGTTTCTAAATAACTGAGTGAGCATATAGACCCCACCACCATTGTACATGTTAATAGTACAACACTTTATCCACACAAAGTGAGGGACTTGTTCTTTTTCTAGACAGAATCAAGGCAAAACATCCAGTTGGTGTGATAATTGTGGTAGCCTATTTCTGTGCTTCATTTCCAGGGTGGAAACTTGTAATAGAAAGTAATTAGGGTACCAGCTAAAAAATCCCACCAGGAACATGCATGTATTAAGTACAATAAATTACACTAACTTGTCATCAGGCCCTCTAAAATAAAGTGTCTGCAGCATAATGTAATACAGTGATTGTTAACCTGTGGTACGGACACCCTTTGGGGTCTGCCAAACATACCCAGCGACTGCTTCAAAAATGAAATAATATTAATAGATTAATAACATGAATATAAGTAAGCAAAATCTGAAATTGAACATTTTAAAATGTTCTGTAAATGTAAAAGAATTTGAAATTGGAGGCTAGAAATAAAGGTAGTATCCTCAGGCTGTTTTATGAGAGCAGTGCAAGTGCATCCAAATATTATAGTATGAAATATGAGTGGCCTCAATTGAAGTTTGAAAAGCTTCATCTGTCCCATTAAACTTAAAATGTGTTGATTTTTATATTTGCTCATGAATTAGATAAGATATTTAATCATTTGTGTATTTGTTTGATGTATGCTTGTTTCTGTATTTGTTGTGCATTTTTTGTGGTTTGAATCATCCAACTGTTTAGTCTGGGGTACGTTACTTAGAGCAGACTCAGTAGTGATCCCCATGTTCCATTAATGATTCAGTTGGAGTCCCTGGGTTCCAGTAATGATTAAGTGGGAGACCAAAGAAAGTCAAACGGTTTGGAACCATTGATGTAATACATAAAGCATGAACCTAACGAATATCTGGAACATTTGCCACCGTCTCCTAAGCACAACAAACCTAGGTACGTGCAGTTGACTCATTATATATGATAAATAATGAATCTCAGCCCCAAGAGGATTGCTGTTCTTTACACTGTATATCCAGGAAGTTACACTGGTGCAAATACCTGGAAGAGCTGCCGTGACAGAATTGGTAACAACACTCCCTGAAAATGAAGACATCACGGTCAGAGGAACCACAAGGTTAAGCTAGAAGGTAAAGGGTGCTTGTAGGCCAACCTTTCCTTCAAGCTGGCTCAAAACCCTCATCCAATGTGAGTTTTAAATCTAGAGAAGGCACCATGGGCCGTATCATGTATAGGATGCACTGTCCCTGTTTGTGCTACAGTGCACCTTTATCAAAGTGCACCTGGTTCAAACAGAGACAGTGCATCCTATTACATAAAATGTGCTAACCCCAGTGCAGTTGCGAAATCACAGCCACCATGAGGGCAGCACATTAGTGTAAGACAGAACAGCTGTTTTAAGCAGTCTCTCCATCTTTCACATTGCAGGCTTTTTCCAGTCTGTAGTTCAAAGGGCGAACAATAGTACTTTGTACATAGGTGCAGTGAGTGACTGCATTTCCCTGCAGGGCTATGTCTCGGCGGCTCATAGTACATCCTAAACCCACTTAGAGGGATGCCCCTGGTGCAGTAGGGTCCACTTACTTTGCACAGCCTCTCTGTGGTACACAATCAGTGCAACTCCTGATGGCCTCTTTGTCTCTGAACCTGTTTCCATATATGGCGTGAGTGCCCTCATATGTGACTGGGGTCATGTCCCCATGCAAATGAGGGAGCACCTTCCTATGATAGCGCTGATGCTATCTGTTTTACAGAAGAGGCTGCACAAGCATCTGTGACCCCTTTTGTAACACCAATGTGCCCCGGGGAAGCAGTAAGCAGATGCACACGGCCACTGAGCCCTGGGGCATTAAATGTAATCCCACCACATATGCATGGCCATCTTCTTTGGTTTTCAGTGTTTTCAGACTATACTCCTTTAAAGACAACATTTTAGGGGACATGTGAGCGAGATGTCATTTATGTGTGCACATGAGTGGCAATGTATGAAAATTGGAGACAAAGAGGGCTAGCTGGGGGCTTCATCTATTGTTATCCTCACGTCCCACCAGGTAATCTTCAAGTGGGAGTGACTCTTGTGAGAGAGCCCCTGCCCTATTGATAGATATGTAAAGGAGCTCTTTTTGGCGGGAGATTTATATAGAGGAAACCAGACGTAGAGAAGATCTCATTCCTTAAAGAATAGCCCATTTCTCAGTAAAAGATCAACATTCTTTATGAGGATTAGGGCTTAACACAAATAATTGATGCAATAAGGGGACTTGGTCTGGAAAACCATGTATTTCTTAACAAAAGATGAGGACCACCATTGGAATTATAAAAGTGGCAATACCTTCTTTTAATACACAAGATATGAAACTGACGAGTGTCAGTAAAATAGGGCCTACTTTTAACTTGTCTGAACTGGGGTGGCAGAGTGGGCTAAAGAACGGTGATGGATTAAACCCAAATCTGTTGACTGGGTGTGAGTGTTTGATTGGTTCAGATGCTCCGTCCATCACCACCCCTTTTGTACCGCTTTGTTCGCCATAAGTTGGCAGGGTATGCTCAGACGTGAGTCCCTTACTCGCTTTGCCACTGGATTGAAGCAAGCCGGTAGCTTGTTTCCGGTCCAGGGAAGGCATGGCTTGGCAGTTCGGGCTGGACTGTTCCCATGAGGCACAGGGTCAGACTGATTTGCATATGGCCATGTCTGAACTAGGGTGGCAGAGTGGGCTAACGAACGGTGATGGATTAAACCCAGATCTGTTGACTGGGTGTGAGTGTTTGATTGGTTCAGATGCTCCGTCCATCACCCCCCCTTTTGTACTACTTTTAACTTGGGCATGACAATCTTGGGCACATACAATCAAACACAATAAATCAGGAATCAAATGTACAGTTTGACAGCCATTCTTCACTGTCATATATAAAGTAAGTTTGACACTTAAGCTAAATAAAACAGGGTGAGCTACCCGTGATCGAGACAACAATCCCTGATGAGCAACTCCAGGGTAGTTCTAAAAGGTGAAGGCAACCTTTAGACCAACCTTCTCCTAAAGTCGACACCTAACACACATCATATATTTCCTCTAAGGTGCGCGGCCAGGCGGCCACGCATACTGTAATGTAAACCACGCAGGGGGCAAATGGATGCGCATATTACAAAGTGCCCTCCTGCAGGTAGCTCTTAATGCGCTGCAAAGAGAGCATGAGTTGAAAATGGGTGCGCCTTATAAATACCTTGCAAAAGGGGGTTCACCCAATACAGTCACTGGGACCTGGGTACGTATAATGCTGAGAGAGAGGGGTCCCAGTAACCACATAGAGAAATATAGAACATCAAGAAAAATCAATTAACAATAATTTGCTAACATTGTTTTTATTTTCAATGTAGCTAAGCCTCTTATTCAAGCAGAGTTAATTGAAATAACATTTATAAATTGCATAAAGTGCCCTGGACAGGGGGGAAGGGGAAAAAGTGCAGTGAGTGTAGGAAGGGTAAGTGACATAAGAAAAAACAGAGCCGAAGGCTACAAACAATCAGAGATTATTAGGCTGATTAAGAATGTCAAATGATCATAAGTTCAAAATTGTTATTACACCATAACATGCTTCATAAGTGTACTGAATATCATTATTGCTGAGATGAAGCTGAGAAACACAAAAGACAGTCGACGTTTCGACCCCTATTGTAAAGGCAGGCAGAGATTGATTCCTTGCAGTGGGGTCTTCATCAGGACGGGATTTGGGGTGGGGCACAACCTATTAAGTACAAAGAGGATTAAGTCAATAGGAACTGATCCTAAGTTTCAAAATTAAAATTAAAAGAATGCGCACATCGATGATGGATACAAGACATACCAAAGATGCTTGTTGTCAAGGGTGGAGAGGGATGCTCCTACAGGGCTTGATGCGGCCTGGCATAGAGAGCTCAGCTCTGGTCTAAAGAGCCACTGAAGACTGCGAAGAACGTCGTTCTAGATAAGAACAAAGAATTGGCAAGAATGAGGTGCTACCAAGAGATCTAAAAATAAAAATAACCAATGTGGTTCATTAAAAAACACTTACATTGAGCAACACCCTTGATTGCAATTAGATCAGGTCCATACATCAAAGACCGTCTAGATAGATAAGGGGCATAGGGAGGTATTATTTACATCAATCTGAAAAAGGAGGGAAAATGCATCATACTATCAGGCATAACCATTCCAAATTGGTGAACACGTGTGATATCACCCATAATTTGCAACAATCTGAAAGGAAGCCGGGCCGAAGACGGCTGTAATGCCAGAAACCGGTCCCCGGAAGCTTGTTTCCTTCCCAGTATAAGAATTGGCTTGGTAGTTTGGTCTGCCCTGTTCCCATGATGCACTGGGCCAGGGACAGACTAATTTGCATGTAGCCAGATTCTGAGCTGGGATGGTGCAGTGAGCTAAAAAACGGTGATGGATCAAGCCCTGATCTGTTGACTGGGTATGAGTGTTCTGTTTAATTCAGATACTCTGTCCATCACCACCCCCTTTTCTGAATGGCAAGTAATTGCATCAGACGGAGCCCTCCCGAATTAATAAACATGTGTGTTAATAAATACTGAACATATATACCTGATTTGAAAACACCGTGGTCTGGTGGGGGCAATAGGTCGTAGTGGAATTATGCGCGAAGGAACGATCATTAATAGAGCGTCTCTATATGAAGAAAAATACAGGAAAGTACTATCAATACTAGTGCTATCTCTAAGCAGGAGACATCGCTACAGCCAACCAGACAACTGGACATACCCGTCACTGGTCGCGGCGAAATCAACAAGCTCTTTGAGGACATCAATGTTCAAAAACCGGCGTCTGTTTGGGAAACAAACGGAGATCGCCGTAAGGTAAACATTGAGGAGATTTCGTATAGTTGTTCCGCCACAGAGTAGAAATTCCAAAAAGTACCTGCAGAGTATGAAATGAATCCAGATACCTGCAGCCGTACCGCAGCAGAGTTGCCATAACGGGAGATCCTCAGACACAGAGAGGTATAGCTCCGATCACGTGGTGTGATCATATCGGAAATTGAAGAGGGCCAAGTAGGAAACGAGTAACTACACTGTATCGAGCGGCCATATTGGAGTGGCTAAATGGTCTATATTATTAGAAACAAACCTTGCAGTGATATCGAAGGGATATTATAGAAGGTTCAGTTTGATATCTAATGTATAACATAAACATGTATATAGTAATCCAGAGATATAATTCGAACAGCAAATCAAAAAAGAAAATTAAAATTAAATACGAACATCCATAATTCTCACAGAAATATCAGGAATTGCTTTAAAACCATTAACAATTGTTTGGCGTACCTGTCACATGACGGTATAAGCCAGTACAGTGTGAAACAGACATCATGTAAAGAGGTGGTCAATCATGGGACATAGAACAATGTTACATGGATACGGGCGTAGCTGTCACAAGACGGTAAAGGCCCATTGCACAAGGACAGTAATTACCAAACGTTAAAGATGACATTGTAACTAGATGAATCAGCATAAGCTACAGATAAAGGGGGGTCACCCGGTGGATCATATTACAGGGGGGCCTGCCTAGTTAACGGATCAGAGCTAGCTGGGAAAAGGAACTGTCATATTCATTAAGTCCACTGTTGATCGAATTGAAACGGAATATCCATTTCAGCTCCCTCACATTTAGGATCTCCGCAATGTTGCCACCTCGAGGGCCCAATGTCACCTGTTCTAAGATGAGCCATTTAAGACTTTCGGGGGAATGGGCTGCAGATTTAAAATGTTGGACAAGGGGTGCACCCTGAGTTTCACAGCGAATCCTGCTCATATGTTGGAGAATACGGGCTTTAGCTTTTTGTTGAGTCTGTCCGATATATATCAGGTCACATGGACATAAAATGGCATATATGATGTTAAAGGAATTGCAATTGGTGTGAGATGTCATGGATGTTTTGATATGACGATACTCAAATTCTTTTATCTGCAAGGTGCTTTCACAGGCCTTACAGTGCCCACAGCGGTAGTGACCCACGATAGGAGGTAAGTTCCACATGGAGGACAAAGTGGGGTCCTGGGGACTTCGTAAGAAGGAGCGAACCACAGAGTCGTGTACACTTTTGCCCTTTTTGAATGCATGAAGGGGAGGTTCCGTCTGATGTATATCCTCGGCCACCAATGACCAGTGGTGCTTGATAGTTCGTTTGATTACATTACTCTTGGTGGAAAAGGTGGTCACGCATACAATGCGATCACTAAGAGTATCAGTTTTGGACCTAGGGACAAGCAGATCCTCCCTGGGGTTAAACCAAGCATGTTTTCTTGCCTGGCGGACCAGTCTTTTAGGATAACCCTGTTCCAAAAGACGAGTAGATAGGTCTTCAGATTGGGCCATATAGTCATCTTTGAGAGAGCAATTTCTTCGGATACGAAGAAATTGCCCAAAGGGTAAATTATCCCGGAGAGCACGGGGTGGTGGCTGGTATACTGTAACAATGAGTTACGTTCGGTGGGTTTGTGATACAGAGTGGTTTTCAGAGAACCGTTGTCATCAAAGATGGTAATATCCAAAAAGTCTACTTTGTGTGGGTCCGAATGTAAGGTGAATTGAAGGTGAGGGGACTGTTCATTCAACCAAGTATGGAAGGATGTTAATGAATCAGAAAAACCATTCCATAAACAGAGAATATCGTCGATATATCTCATCCAGAGACCCAATTGGTCTCTGAATGGATTAAGGTGGTTTAAGACAACATTTTCTTCGAAAGTCGCCATATAGATAATGGCCACATCTGGGGCGAACGGAGCCCCCATAGCGACCCCCTTAGTCTGGAGGAAAAATTGGTCCATAAAGACAAAGAAGTTTTTGGTCATGGCAATTTTGAGTAAAGCTATAATGAACTCCGTGGGAACTGCCATAGGGGCAGTGCGCTGATTTAGAGAAGGGGTCATAACAGCTAATGCTTCTAGCTGTGGAATGCACGTGTACAGTGAAACCACATCACATGTTACTAGTATCTGTTTCCCAGCATCAGAGGGGAGATTTTCTACAATGCCAATGGTGTGCATGGTGTCCCTGAGATAAGTATTAGTGGTTTCTGCGATCAGTTTCAGAAAATGGTCCACATATCTACCTAATAGCTCCAGTATGGACCCGCATCCCGAGACGATAGGTCTACCGGGGGGGTCAGACATGTGTTTATGGATTTTAGGTAGCGTGTATATAGTGGGAAGTCTAGGGTTCTTTTGGTTAAGATAGTTAAATTTGTGTTCGGATAGAAAACCCAGTTCTAACCCTTCTTTGGTAATTTCCATTATTTTAAGTGCCAAGGATGCGGATGGATCTGAACGGAGTCGCTGGTAACTGACTCCATCGTTCAGTTGGCGAAGGATTTCATTCTCGTACTTCACCACATCCTGGATGACAATGGCCCCGCCTTTGTCGGCGGGCTTAATGACCACTCTGTTGTTGGACGCAAGGGATAGCAAGGCCAATTTTTCAGATTTACTGGTATTGAATTTAACATATGTCCTTTTGTTCAGTGTCTGACAGACATCCCTCCATACTACTTTCTCGTATGCCAAGATTTTGTGGGACATAGCATATGCCGGTGGAACAAAGGAGGATGGTAACCTAAGTCCAGTATGGGAGTGTTTTTGAGATGGAGTAGTATTTCTGAAGAAATATTTGAGTCGGATCTTTCTAAAAAATTTGCACAGTTCAGTTTTGATAGCGAAATTATCAGGGATATTCGTGGGAACATAGGACAATCCCTTATCGAGTACTTTCTGGTCGTCGTCAGTCAAAGTATAGCTGGAAATATTGACCACTGGATTAGTAGGAGGGAATAATCCTACCACCGATAGGTCTTGCGACGTGTTGTCCGTTCCCCGTGTTGTTCGGATTGAAATTGTACCTGTTTGGGAGGTTGACCTTGAACTGAGCCCCATGATTGGGCGTTCTGAGATTGGCCACGTGTTTGACCTCTGGGCCAGTTGTTCACCCTCCCCCGAGGTGGGCGCCATGGGGCAGGGCCTTGGGCCAGAAAAGGACTGAATTGTTGAGGATAGTAGCCGAAGTCCTGGAATGAATATGTGTTATTTGGACCAGGGTAGGTGTGGCTGGGGCCTGCTTGATCCTGCTCTCCCTCTGAACTGTATGAGGAGTCAGAGAAGGTAGAATAGTTACGACGACCGCGGAAGGAACCACGGCCTCTGTTAGAGAACCTGCCCTGATTATCCTGATGATAATAGTCGTCCTGTAGATACGGATATGTCTTTTTTTTATCATACAGTCGCAGATCGCGAGCCAGCTTCTCTAGTTTTTTTATTTTGAGTGGTCAGTTCAAAATCTTTCAAGGAAGTATCCAAATTGGCGAGAGTTTCCTTGGCCGAGGCAAAACTCGCATGAGCGGAAATCTCAGCCTTAAGTTGGTCGATCTCAGAAATCATTATTTTAATCCGTTCAGCCGCCGTCTCCACACTAAGGGTGGGCGTAAAATCCGTTTCGCGGGCAAATTTGCGGATTTTCCGCGATTTCGCAATCCGCGAATCTCGCGAAATCGCGGTAAAATCCGCGAATCAGCGGGGACGAATTTTCAGCCAAGCAAGGGTTACAGCAGCAGGTGCAAAAGTTGAACCTAATTTCTTTGTAACCTTTTACAAAAGGGTTACAAACAAACTAACTTCAACTTGGACACCTGCTGCTAATTGCTTCCTGGCGCCTCGTTGCCTACTTGAAACTATTCTCTGACCCTGCTCTGACCCTTGAAGCAGGGTCAGAGAATAGTTACAAGTAGGCAACGAGGCACCTGTCCAAGGAATTAAACCTCATCAGGAAGCACTTACAGATATAAAAAACAGGAAGAAGGGAGAGGATGGCAAATACACCCATTTTGAGTTGTCAGGAGGTGTTAAACTAAAAGAGACCTTTACAGCACAATTTTCATATGCATTTTGCTAAAAATAAAAAGCTGTATGTCCTGTAGGGGCAACTAAGGAATCTGGCCCTTCAGCGATCCGGCCTCTCTTTCTTTCTCTTGTTCTCTCTCTCCCTCTCTCTTTCCCTCTCTTTCTCTCTCTTTCTATCTATCTCTCTCTCCCTCTCCCATAAACGACTGCATGGGTAACTTCGCTATGCAAGCGGCTCGCGAAGATGCAAAAAGCCCCGCGAACACGCAAAAAACCCACGAACACGCCTAAATCCGCAAATTCGCACAAATCCGCAAATTTGCGGATCGCGAATTCGCAAAATTCGCCCATGCTTACTCCACACCCAACACCATCCAGTGGTGTGAACAGTTGTTGGAGACGTGGCTGAAACCTTCCCTGAATTTGGGAACTTCTGTGAAGATCGCGGGTTCGATCTTACCATCTTTGATGACGACGGTTCTCTGAAAACCACTCTGTATCGCAAACCCACCGAACATAACTCATTGTTACAGTATACCAGCCACCACTCCCGTGCTCTCCGGGATAATTTACCCTTTGGGCAATTTCTTCGTATCCGAAGAAATTGCTCTCTCAAAGATGACTATATGGCCCAATCTGAAGACCTATCTACTTGTCTTTTGGAACGGGGTTATCCTAAAAGACTGGTCCGCCAGGCAAGAAAACGTGCTTGGTTTAACCCCAGGGAGGATCTGCTTGTCCCTAGGTCCAAAACTGATACTCTTAGTGATCGCATTGTATGCGTGACCACCTTTTCCACCAAGAGTAATGTAATCAAACGAACTATCAACCACCACTGGTCATTGGTAGCCGAGGATATACATCAGACGGAACCTCCCCTTCATGCATTCAAAAAGGGCAAAAGTGTACGCGACTCTGTGGTTCGCTCCTTCTCACGAAGTCCCCAGGACCCCACTTTGTCCTCCATGTGGAACCTACCTCCTATTGTGGGTCACTACCGCTGTGGCCACTGTAAGGCCTGTGAAAGCACCTTGCAGATAAAAGAATTTGAGTATCGTTATATCAAAACATCCATGACATCTCACACCAATTGCAATTCCTTTAACATCATATATGCCATTTTATGTACATGCGACCTGATATATATCGGACAGACTCAACAAAAAGCTAAAGCCCGTATTCTCCAACATATGAGCAGGATTCGCTGTGAAACTCAGGGTGCACCCCTTGTGCAACATTTTAAATCTGCAGCCCATTCCCCCGAAAGTCTTAAATGGCTCATCTTAGAACAGGTGACATTGGGCCCTCGAGGTGGCAACATTGCGGAGATCCTAAATGTGAGGGAGCTGAAATGGATGTTCCGTTTCAATTCGATCAACAGTGGACTTAATGGATATGACAGTTCCTTTTCCCAGCTAGCTCTGCTCCGTTAACTAGGCAGGCCCCCCTGTAATATGATCCACCGGGTGACCCCCCTTTATCTGTAGCTGATGCTGATTCATCTAGTTACAATGTCATCTTTAACGTTTGGTAATAACTGTCCTTGTGCAATGGGCCTTTACCGTCTTGTGACAGGTACGCCCGTATCCATGTAACATTGTTCTATGTCCCATGATTGACCACCTCTATCCATGATGTCTGTTTCACACTGTACTGGCTTATACCGTCATGTGACAGGTACGCCAAACAATTGTTAATGGTTTTTAAGCAATTCCTGATATTTCTGTGAGAATTATGGATGTTCGTATTTAATTTTAATTTTCTTTTTTGATTTGCTGTTCTAATTATATCTCTGGATTACTATATACGCGTTTATGTTATACATTAGATATCAAACTGAACCTTATATAATATCCCTTCGATATCACTGCAAGGTTTGTTTCTAATAATATAGACCATTTAGCCACTCCAATATGGCAGCTCGATACAGTGTAGTTACTCGTTTCTTACTTGGCCCTCTTCAATTTCCGATATGATCACACCACGTGATCGGAACTATACCTCTCTGTGTCTGAGGATCTCCCGTTATGGCAACTCTGCTGCGGTACGGCTGCAGGTATCTGGATTCATTTCATACTCTGCAGGTACTTTTTGCAATTTCCACTCTGTGGCGGAACAACTATACGAAATCTCCTCAATGTTTACCTTACGGCGATCTCCGTTTGTTTCCCAAACAGACGCCGGTTTTTGAACATTGATTTCCTCAACCAGCTTGTTGATTTCGCCGCGACCAGTGACGGGTATGTCCAGTTGTCTGGTCGGCTGTAGCGATGTCTCCTGCTTAGAGATAGCACTAGTATTGATAGTACTTTCCTGTATTTTTCTTCATATGGAGACGCTCTATTAATGATCGTTCCTTCGCGCATAATTCCACTACGACCTATTGCCCCCACCAGACTACGGTGTTTTTAAATCAGGTATATATGTTCAGTATTTATTAACACACATGTTTATTAATTCGGGAGGGCTCCGTCTGATGCAATTACTTGCCAGTCTCCTCACCAACGGGCCGGTATTAACCACTTGGCTGCTAAGGGAATTCAGCTCATTTAATGAGATTTCCATTGAAATGAATGGGAGGGGCATGACGAGTTACCCTTGTCATTAGCAGCCAAGTGGTTAAGATGTATTGTCCTTCCTTTCAGATTGTTGCAAATTACGGGTGATATCACACATGTTCACCAATTTGGAATGGTTATGCCTGATGTAAATACGTGCAAGTCTCCCCACTTTTGGGCTGGTAGTATGATGCATTTTCCCTCCTTTTTCAGATTGATGTAAATAATACCTCCCTATGCCCCTTATCTATCTAGACCGTCTTTGATGTATGGACCTGATCTAATTGCAATCAAGGGTGTTGCTCAATGTCAATGTTTTTTAATGAACCACGTTGGTTATTTTTATTTTTAGATCTCTTGGTAGCACCTCATTCTTGCCAATTCTTTGTTCTTATCTAGAACAACGTTCTTCGCAGTCTTCAGTGGCTCTTTAGACCAGAGCTGGGCTCTCTATGCCAGGCCGCATCAAGCCCTGTAGGAGCATCCCTCTCCACCCTCGACAACAAGCATCTTTGGTATGTCTTGTATCCATCATCGATGTGCGCATTCTTTTAATTTTAATTTTGAAACTTAGGATCAGTTCCTAGTGACTTAATCCTCTTTGTACTTAATAGGTTGTGCCCCTCCCCTAATCCCGTCCTGATGAAGACCCCACTGCAAGGAATCAATCTCTGCCTGCCTTTACAATAGGGGTCGAAACATCGACTGTCTTTTGTGCTTCTCAGCTTCATCTCAGCAATAATGATATTCAGTACACTTATGAAGCATGTTATGGTGTAATAACAATTTTGAACTTATGATCATTTGACATTCTCAATCCGCCTAATAATCTCTGATTGTTTGTAGCCTTCTGCTCTGTTTTTTCTTATGTCACTTACCCTTCCTACACTCACTGCACTTTTTCCCCTTCCCCCCTGTCCAGGGCACTTTATGCAATTTATAAATGTTATTTCAATTAACTCTGCTTGAATAAGAGGCTTAGCTACATTGAAAATAAAAACAATGTTAGCAAATTATTGTTAATTGATTTTTCTTGATGTTCTATATTTCTCTATGTGATTACTGGGACCCCTCTCTCTCAGCCCTATAAATACCAGCAGAAACACCTAAGTGAAAGCACGTTCTAGTGTTACTTTACTCTTAGCTGTCTGAAAACATTTGTCCTGCTTTTGTGGGGTACTCTGGGGGAGATTTACAAGCCTCTTGCACCACTTTTTCTTCATTTTTAACATGGGAAAAATGACACAAAAGTGGCGCAAGGGGCTTGTAAATCTGCCCCTCTGTTTTTAGCAGATTGCTCCATACTCCTATAGCCTGCCCTGCATTGACTGAGTAGCACTGCAGTGATAATTTTACTTTGTAAGTGATCTCATAACACCCCCCCCAGCCCCACATAAATAAAAAGATAAAACTGGAAACTATAAACTGCCTTCACAGGTTGATGTTAAGGCAATTTTAACTGGCCTCTTTTTTTTAAGTACATCATGTCGGCATCTGCAGCACGCCTATTTTCTTATTTTGCCCCTGCAGCACTCTATAGTGACTTATTTTTCAGTGCAGCTATGCAATAAACTCATTAAAAATACCAACTAGGGTCATGCCATTGTCCTTCCACACTGAGCGCCATCTTGGGTGAGGGAGAGACACTCGCCCTGCCAGGACCCACGCATTGGAGGAGGAGGTAATAACAGTAGGACCTCCTACCTCGTTCAGTCTGATTCTGATTCTAACCCTTGCTTTAGCGCTGCGTGCATAACGCTCCTCCTGCCTTGTAACTTTTTAAAATATTACCTACTTCGTTTTTATTTAATTTGCGCCGAGCGCCTCGCGCTTTTAACTGTTTACTGTTAGCACCGCTTAGGGGGAAATAAGGGAGCTCTTACCTGCACTGTAATTGCTACACACCCACATTTTGTGGGACAGAAGGGACTCGGGGGCACTGCAGTACCATCGCGCCGGTTTCGAGCGCCATTTTGGAGTGGGGAGAAGGTCCTTCCACACTGAGCGCCATCTTGGGTGAGGGAGAGACACTCGCCCTGCCAGGACCCATGCATTGGAGGAGGAGGTAATAATAGTAGGACCTCCTACCTCGTTCAGTCTGATTCTGATTCTAACCCTTGCTTTAGCGCTGCGTGCATAACGCTCCTCCTGCCTTGTAACTTTTTTAAATATTACCTACTTCGTTTTTATTTAATTTGCGCCGAGCGCCTCGCGCTTTTAACTGTTTACTGTTAGCACCGCTTAGGGGGAAATAAGGGAGCTCTTACCTGCACTGTAATTGCTACACACCCACATTTTGTGGGACAGAAGGGACTCGGGGGCACTGCAGTACCATCGCGCCGGTTTCGAGCGCCATTTTGGAGTGGGGAGAAGGTCCTTCCACACTGAGCGCCATCTTGGGTGAGGGAGAGACACTCGCCCTGCCAGGACCCACGCATTGGAGGAGGAGGTAATAATAGTAGGACCTCCTACCTCGTTCAGTCTGATTCTGATTCTAACCCTTGCTTTAGTGCTGCGTGCATAACGCTCCTCCTGCCTTGTAACTTTTTAAAATATTACCTACTTCGTTTTTATTTAATTTGCGCCGAGCGCCTCCCGCTTTTAACTGTTTACTGTTAGCACCCCTTAGGGGGAAATAAGGGAGCTCTTACCTGCACTGTAATTGCTACACACCCACATTTTGTGGGACAGAAGGGACTCGGGGGCACTGCAGTACCATCGCGCCGGTTTCGAGCGCCATTTTGGAGTGGGGAGAAGGTCCTTCCACACTGAGCGCCATCTTGGGTGAGGGAGAGACACTCGCCCTGCCAGGACCCACGCATTGGAGGAGGAGGTAATAATAGTAGGACCTCCTACCTCGTTCAGTCTGATTCTGATTCTAACCCTTGCTTTAGCGCTGCGTGCATAACGCTCTTCCTGCCTTGTAACTTTTAAAATATTACCTACTTCGTTTTTATTTAATTTGCGCCGAGCGCCTCGCGCTTTTAACTGTTTACTGTTAGCACCGCTTAGGGGGAAATAAGGGAGCTCTTACCTGCACTGTAATTGCTACACACCCACATTTTGTGGGACAGAATGGACTCGGGGGCACTGCAGTACCATCGCGCCGGTTTCGAGCGCCATTTTGGAGTGGGGAGAAGGTCCTTCCACACTGAGCGCCATCTTGGGTGAGGGAGAGACACTCGCCCTGCCAGGACCCACGCATTGGAGGAGGAGGTAATAATAGTAGGACCTCCTACCTCGTTCAGTCTGATTCTGATTCTAACCCTTGCTTTAGCGCTGCGTGCATAACGCTCCTCCTGCCTTGTAACTTTTTAAAATATTACCTACTTTGTTTTTATTTAATTTGCGCCGAGCGCCTCGCGCTTTTAACTGTTTACTGTTAGCACCGCTTAGGGGGAAATAAGGGAGCTCTTACCTGCACTGTAATTGCTACACACCCACATTTTGTGGGACAGAAGGGACTCGGGGGCACTGCAGTACCATCGCGCCGGTTTCGAGCGCCATTTTGGAGTGGGGAGAAGGTCCTTCCACACTGAGCGCCATCTTGGGTGAGGGAGAGACACTCGCCCTGCCAGGACCCACGCGACACCCCGCCGGCCATTTAAGATGGCCGCTAGACAAGTGCGCAGCGACGGTGCGCAGCGGGGGCGCCGTAGGGGCGCCGGAGGTGCGCCTGAGGTAAGCCTGTTTGCACCCGTTCGCGCAACGGACGCGCTTAGGGCCGCTACCTCTGGCCCCTCTGGCCCACTTCGCATAGCCTATACTCGGGCTGAGCTACTCAGACTCAGACCATGTCAGGACCCGGTCAGGCCTCTAACCTCTAGGCCAATTTCCTGTGGGCTGCTTAATGTCAGATCCCTCTGCAAGCACTACACTGAAATAGCCTTCCTCATCGATTCTGAAAAACTCGATGTCCTCATTCTCACAGAAACTTGGACTCGGGAGGATTGTGAGGTCGAGCTGGGCCTAGCCTGCCCCTCAGGATATAAAATCAGCCACACTCCGCGCCCACTCAATCGAGGAGGGGGAATCGGGTACATCTATAGAGACTCGCTCACCCTCTCCCAGCTAAAGATTCGAGAAGTACCGGGATTTGAACTGATGGGTTTTACAGTCAAACAGCAGGAGCTGATATGCTGCTCGGATGTCCTTTGCTATCGTCCCCCGGGACCGGCACCTTCCATATCTCTTCTCATCGACTTGATGTATGAACTCTCTAGCTCCCACTCCAAGTTATTGGTTCTTGGAGATTTTAATCTGTGGGCAGGCAGCTCGCTGGACAATGTATTTTTTTCCCTCTGCCAAGCCTGTACAGATATCAATTTAGAACAGCTGGTGAACGCCTCCACGCATCGAAAAGGCCACACCCTGGACTTAGTGTTTGCGGACCCACAGTGGGTATCATTAGTTGATATCAAGTGCCAGTATTGGACAGACCACTCTCTGATTATGTTTTCCCTTTGTTCTGAGGACCTTACTTCGCGAAAGGCTGGACTACCCCTAGCTAAGCTAGAGAGACCTTGGTACCGAATCCTCAAAACTTCTCCATTGCCGAACATCTTAGGTAAGGACTTCAAGCTTGGCAACACAGCCGAAGAGAGCTATACTCTCTTCTGCCAGTCAATATCGAGTTCGCTGGATAAGTTGGCACCCCTTCGGAAGTCACAAGGGAGGGTGAACCGAGCCAGCCCATGGTATACGAGCGAACTACGCCAGCCTAAACTTGACTGTAAACGCGCAGAAAGGGTCTGGAGGAAACAGTATTTAGACTCTGAGAAAATGGTATTTAGGTCTGCTATGCAAAAATACAAGGCTCAAATCAAGATGGCTAAGGCGACCTATCTTGAATCCACCTTGAATCAGGCCCCAAACAAGGCACAGGCCCTCTTTAAAATCGTTAGGGACCTTGCCCACCCCACGTGTGTGGCTAGTGCTGTCCCTTCATCGCAAGCTCTTTGTGACTCACTTGCGGATGCCTTCGAGGAGAAAATCCGTAAAATCTTAGCAGGTCTGCAGGACCCAGTTAATCCCACCACTGATGCGGGAGCTCCGGAGGAGATGGCCAGTCGACCCCTGCAGAGGGTCGCGCACCTCTGTTTGGAAGCTCCGGCCACGCCCTCCAGTCGACCCCGACCAGAGGATCAGCCCCCCAGTTTGGGAGCTCCGGCGACGGAAGCCAGTCGACCCCAGCTGAGTAGTTCTCCTTCCCCCCTTCTGGAACAGGCCCTCAGCTTGGGAGCTCCGGCGAGTGAGGCCAGTCGACCCCAGCTGAGTAGCTCTTCTCCTCCCTCTCTCGATCCGGCTCTCTGCTTGGGAGCTCCGGCGATTGTGGCCAGTCGACCCCAGCTGAGTAGCTTTTCTCCTCCCTCTCTGGATCCGGCTCTCTGCTTGGGAGCTCCGGCGATTGTGGCCAGTCGACCCCAGCAGAGTAGCTTTTCTCCTCCCTCTCTGGATCCGGCTCTCAGCCTGGGAGCTCCGGCGATTGAGGCCAGTCGACCCCAGCTGAGCAGCTTTCCCCTTCCCTCTCTGGAGGAGTTTGGCAGTTTAGCCCTTACGATTTCATCTGGCTCGCCTCTGGATCCTCTTCCTCCAAAATTATGGAAGGTGTTTCAAGAGGATCTCTTTCAGCCCTTGCATGCCATCTGTTGCCAGTCGTTTGAAACAGGTACTGTACCGGGCTGCTGGAAGAAGGCAGTGGTATCTCCGCTCTTAAAAAAACCTACGCTCGATCCTGTGTGCCTTTCTAACTACCGGCCAATCTCCCTGCTTCCTTTTCCGGTCAAAATCATGGAAAAATTGGTTACCCGCACTCTGTCCGGCTTCTTAGAAGGGAACACCTGGTTGGATGAGACGCAATTCAGTTTTCGCCCGCGCACGGGACGGAATCCGCGTTGGTGACCGTGTTGGACAATCTGCGGGCGCGAGTCGACAGTGGTCGGGCAGCATTTTTGGTGTTGCTCGATATGTCGGCCGCGTTCGACACGGTCAGTCATCCTACCTTGATTTCGAGGTTGGAAGAATGCGGGATCAAAGACAAGGCCAGGGACTGGTTAATCTCCTACTTGGACAGCCGTCAGCAACGGGTTTCGCTACCTCCCTTCAGCTCAGAGGAGCGGAGAGTGGGACAAGGAGTACCCCAGGGCTCAGCCATCAGCCCTATACTCTTTAATATCTACCTCCGCCCTCTAGTCCAGCTCATTAAATCATTTGGTATCTCCGCATTTAACTATGCGGATGATACCCAGCTGGTCTTTTCTCTGGAGGGACTGGATGCAGTCCCATTGGAGACCTTTCACCGGTGCATGCAGGCTACAGCGGAATGGCTCCGTTTGAACTCGTTACAGTTCAATGGAACCAAGACAGAGGTCCTGCACTGTTCCACTGACTGAGTTCCCCGAGATCTCCCAGATGACTTTTGGCCCCCGTCCTTTTCAGAAACGGTGTCAGCCGCACAATCGGCGCGCAATCTGGGCGTCATTTTTGGGCCTAACCTGCAGCTGGATCTGCATGTAAATAAGACCACCTCAACATGCATGATGCTGATCCGCATGCTGCGCAAGGTTTTACCCCTCCTCCCGGAGCAAGCCAGACCAGATGTAGTGCGTAGTACCATCCTAAGTCGACTTGACTATTGTAACGCACTGCTTCTGGAGGCCCCGGTAACACTTCTGGGCAAGCTGCAAAGGGTGCAAAATATGGCTGCCAAACTCGCCCTTTCCCGCCCCTACCACAGCTCTTCTACGGCAGCGTTGCAGGAACTCCATTGGCTGCCGGTCCATTTACGCGTGCGCTACAAAGCAGTGTGTATTGTGTTCAGGGCTATCCATGGCCTGGGCCCAATCCCTCTGCGGCGAATGTTTGCCTGGTATCTTCCATCTCGAGCTTCACGCTCCTCGTCGTCCAGGCTACTTGTAGTTCCGCGCTTCCAGAGAGTGAGGATGGGCGGCCGTTCCTTCAGAGTAGCGGCGGCCAAACTCTGGAACTCCCTGCCAATATCCCTGAGAAGCCTTGAGGATCTCTTAGCCTTCAGAAAGGCTCTGAAAACTTACCTTTTCCCTAGGACAGGTTGAGCTACTGCTTTCACTTGGATCATGGGTCAAAAGCGCCAGGATGCCCTTGGTGGTGACAGGTTGCGCTATATAAGTATACTACAATACAATACAATACAATACTATCAATCCTTAAAATGCCTATCTCTTCTGCAACATTTACATGTTTGCTTCTAATCTCTTAACAGTAAATTAGACACAGTGAAGTTAGTGTATGAGAGATGCCGAGAGAGTAAGTGATGGAGTATTTGTGAAAGTATTTAAGATGTTTAAAATGTGTGTAATAGTTAGTGAGATGGAGACTAAGGCCCTCATTACAAGGTGGCGGGATTTATGCACACTTATACTATTTACCCGGATACAACATTTTGCACTGATATCCTTACACATAAATGGGAGATAAAAGACAGACATGTATTTACTGGATCAAAAACAATATGCATCGTCCTAATTTAGGGGACGTCTGTTTACTACCTACCTATAACAGGTGGTAAATGGTTGCAGTAGTGCTAGTGTAGGGCAGAAGGCAGGTGTGAGGAGGATGTCAGATCTCAGTAGCGACTGTTGGATAGCAGGTGTACTGCACTCTTTGCTTCCCCTGTTCCATGGAAAGGGTTTAGCTTGGAGCCAAGGCCAGGCTGCACCTGAAGCTCAAGCCTAATGTGATTTTACCGGCTATATCTTCCAGCCTGTAAAATGAAGTCTGGTGTTTCTGTACCTTGAAAATTCGGGTGCTCGAACATCAGGCTAGTTATAATTGGGCAGGAAGGTATCCCAGCTGAAAATGTTGCTCCACCCTTCTTTTAATTGAGTCCTAAGATTATAGGTAGGAAAAGAGTGAAGTTGGGATGGGAGAACAACTGAGATCGATATACTCGTCGAGGAGTCCAGAAAAATCATCGATCAAGGAGGATCAGTGGCAGTGGTCCTCCTTGATCTCAGTGCGGCGTTTGATACGGTCAGTCATAACACCTTACTGAACCGTATAGCAAACGTCGGCATTGTGGACAAGGCCTGGCTCTGGATAAAATCCTTCCTGAGCGACAGGTCATTCCAGGTGTTTGACGGACAAGCCGTCTCCTCCAGCATACCGATGAAGTGTGGAGTCCCCCAGGGCTTCTCTTTAAGCCCTGCGCTTTTTAATATCTATATGAGGCCACTGGCTGAGGTAGTTCGTCCGTATGGAGTTAAGATCATTTCCTATGCGGACGACACACAGCTGGTGGTCTCCTTAGCGCAGGAAGCCCAACATTCTCCATCGGGGGGTCTAACCAAATGCCTGGAGGAGGTGAAGTCCTGGATGACGCTGTCCTCACTGAAGCTGAATGGGGACAAGACAGAGCTCATGCTGCTAGGCCCGGCCGACCCGACCCTTTTCAAGTCATTATGGCCCACCTGTCTAGGCCCCCCCCCCGGCTCCAAAAGATAACATCAAAAGCCTAGGGGTGTGGCTGGACAAGAACCTCACTTTTAACACCCAGGCCACAAAGCTCTCCGCCACCTGCTTTGGACTCCTTCGGACATTGAAGAAGGTCCTACCCCTGCTCCCAATGGAGGCCAAACAAACAGCTATTCAGGGCATAATACAATCACGCCTGGACTCAAACAACGTCCTTTACCTGGGAGCCCCAGAGTACTCTTTAAATAGGTTGCAACTGGTGCAGAACTGTGCGGCCCGCACCCTACTGCAAATTCCACGAAGAACCTCAGTCAGAGAGGCATTGACCAGCCTTCATTGGCTACCAGTACGAAAAAGAGTGACCTTTAAGGCAATGTGCATTGCCCATCAGGCCTTCTGGGACTCGGGCCCAAAACTCTTGCGCAGCCTAGTCAGCCAATACCACCCTGGCCGTGAACTACGTTCCAGCCAGGCCTTCATGGCAACAATCCCCAGAATCAAGAGATCTAGAGCAGGTGGAAGAATGTTCACCCTCAACGCCTCAAAAATCTGGAACACCCTTCCCCCTCACCTGAGATCTAACCCGAATCTTGCCTCTTTCCGCAAGCAACTAAAAACCCATCTATTCAAATCCCCGTAATCATCTCAGCCCCCCATCTTTCCTCCTAGTCTCTTACAGTCTCATTACACCCTTCTTCTGGTTCCCTAGCGCTTGGACGCCTCATGGGCAGCAATCGCGCTGTACAAATGTATTTCATTCATTCATTCATACTGAGAGCATCAGAATCTGAGAATGAGAGAAGCGGGAAATGGGTAGGGAAACATGGGAGACAGTAGATGTAACACAATGACAATTGATAGCGAGTGAGAAAGTGAGTGGGAGAGGGATTGGGTTAGACTGACCATAAGTGAGAGTGACAGCATGAATGAGTGAGTGATGGAGCAAGACAGGGTAGAGTGAGACCGAGTAGCTCAGCAAAGGTGAAAAGGTATGAAAATGAGTGTATGAGAAGAAGGAGATAAATGTGAGTAGAGACAGAGAAAGAACTGTAGGGGATAATCATCTCTTGGTCTTTTTTCTCCCCCTTTCGTTCCTTTTCTAGAGAGCAAAGAGGAGGAACATGGAGAAATAAAGAGAATGAAGAAGAAAGGGAAAATAATAGAGGATAACAGAGCATTCTGTAGCTTAGTAACCTAAAGAGCAATAGTTTTGTGAGGAAGTGAGACCTAAAACAGAGATCTGCCATCGCTTGTCATAGTAGGGGATGTATGTTTCCCTTGGCACAATACCTCTGGGGCTTTATTTTCATAATAACTGGGGTGTATGTTTTCTGTAGTACAGTACCTGATGCAAAGGTTTTTGTGCAGAGCAACTATTGAGTTGGCACTCTTTAAGACAGTACGTGATGGGGTGGTCATTCTGTGGCTTATCAATGAACGGCTGGACATCCTGTTGTAGAGCACCCAATTCTGTGGCATAGTAACTCATGTGAATCTCATTTGGCACAGTAAGTTATAGGTAGGCCTCTGTTATACAGACATATGATAGTGCTGTGCAGAGTAAGTCATGAACTGGCAATGCATTGAACTATAATTGAATTTTTGAACAGGCATTCTTTGGCACAATAAAGTATTTCCCGAGCCTCTTGAGTTAAGCTGCAGGGAGAACTCAATTATGCAGCATGTTTAACTAGCTTACAAGCAGGACAAAAGATAGGCCTGGGCACAACAATAAAAGTGGCCTCCATTAGCAAAACCCATAGCTAAAGAAGTGACAAAAAGTCCCAATATCAGGGAGATCAACAGTGAAAACCAGCCCACCAAGCCATAAAATCAGCCAAGCTGTTAAAAAACGAGCCCGCACCCTGATCTACCTGACCATCCCATCTGACATTACCTGATTGCCCTATACGCCATTGTGACCCAGATTACAAGGCAAAAAAAAGCAAAGTGTGCACTCAAATGTAGTATGTTCTGCGACATCATTGTAATGTTTTGTCATTGTTTTTACATATGTTAACCCTGTCCAAATGTCTTACCTCATTAATATCAGTTTAATACCTAAATACAGCAATCAGTAAATAAGAAAATGACCTGCCACTGTGTATCATTTGATTTGTTTGCGCTGCAATCTAACATTTTGTTAAAATCTGCAAATTATTCCAAAGATGATGAATTAGTAGCATGTGCGGCAAGTCCAGAATACAGAAAATGCAACAGCCACAGGATCACAGACATTATATAGTACAGAAGTGTATGGGAAGCTAGATGTGGTATACTGATGTACAGAGTAACTGATGGCAGGACTCCATAGCCCTGAACCTAATAGACATTCAATGAGGCAGTAATTAATGAACTAGGACAGTAAGTAAAGAGTATACTCACTAGGCACAGTAACTTGGATGTAAATGTTTAAAGTTTCTTGATTAGTTTACTAGTGAATGCATTGCTGCACTATTTGCTAGGCACCAGAACCATTAAGGGCATGCCAATAGTACATAAATTCTAATGCCCATATTCTGTAGCATAGTAACTGATTGACTAGCAAGGAAAGAAAGCTCAAAGTAACTGTTGTATTCTTTGTGTGGAGTAACTCTGGTTGTACAACAGCAGAGGACCGCCCATTACCTTGCTCTATGGCTTTGTACTATAGAGGAACATATTCACAGCATACTAAATTGAATGATGATTCGTGTATATTTATATACCTTTGTGTGACAGGATGTATGATGAATATTTCTCATGGGACATGTATGGTAATGGTCGATATTTCTTCTCTGAAATTATTTTTTTAAACTTCAGATTGTTTTCCCCTTCTCCTGTGTAGATGAATAGTATAAAGATCTCTAGAACTAAATAAAAGAATGCATGGAACAGGAACACATATGTATTTGCCTCCACAAACCACTAATGCTATTCATCAGCCTGGCAGATCTTTAAGTACTGGATTACTGTTTTAATAACTCTCCTTCAGAACGGTTTTAAAAACGATGGCTTTTTAGACATTTTTTAAACAATGCTTTTTATCATTTAACCAATTTTATAACAGGAAGAAGAAGGGATCCAGTAACCCTAAAAGTTAGTGCACACCACTGAGAAAGTTGTGCACACACACAAGTCATTACCGCACATAAAGGAAGCAAAATTACAGGGAACATTGCCCATATCCAAAGTTATTTTAAGAAAAGGTTTGTGTCCATTAGCTTTGGTTTTCAGTCCTTCCAGATAAAGTTCATCTAGGTCACATGTGTACTTTCAGCCCATCCTCACCCCATAACCGAATACGGCAACCTTGGCCATGGGTTGCATCAAAGATAGTTGTGGCATAGACTCCTGTGTTGAAGAGATTCACTCATCCGGTTGCATCCAGTGCCTTATTTTCCTAGTCCTCAAAGGTTGATAGTGACCTAAGTAGGGCCTTCGAAAAATAACTTGGACAAGGAATGTTCTGTTTTTAAACGGATGGTTTTTTGCCTTAGGACAGGATGAGAGAGAACAGAATATCCGAGCCCACCTCATTCGCATGCCCTGGAATTTCAGGCCATCCCTTAGCCTCTGGCATTGAATGTTTGTTGATGACACTCCCCTTTGCCACTATCAGGCTTTCAAGCTTTCACAGCCCTGAACATGTGGGACTGACCAACCAATGCATGCTATTGAATATTTCCCTATACTAATTACCACTAATCCTGTTTGGGTTCCGGAGTAGCGTGCTACTCGTCAAAAAGCTCTTCAACTCCTTTATCAGGGGTAGCAAGCACTATATAAATTCAAACCTTCTCCCTCTTCTATTCCTCCACTATCCTTCTCAATCCAGATAACTAACTCGCGACTCCGGGCGAGGAACACGATCCCCTGCAAACCTCAACTCCCTGCCGCCTTTATTCCTGGGGCCAAGTTACGACTGAAGAAGTGGAAAATACGTTAACATCTATAAAAAGCGGCTCCCCCAAGGATCCAGCTCCACTCCGAATTCTTAAAAAGGTAGCCCCCACGATCATCCCCCCCGTGACTCACTTGATTAACACCTCTCTCCAACAGGGAGTTGTACCACTAAGCTGGAAGGCGGCGGTCGTGAAAGCTCTGTTAAAAAAACCCTCTCTTGACCCCGAAAACCTGACGAACTATAGGCCCATCTCCTTACTCCCGGGAATCAGCAAGATAGCTGAAAAACTGGTCAATAAAAAACTTTCCCAGTTCCTGGAAGCCAATAACATACTAAAAAACTCCCAGACGGGCTTTCGCCCAGGGCAGGGCACAGACATCGCCCTCCTAGCAGCGGTTGAGGAGGCCAGAACGCTACTGGACGGAGGAGGATCAGTGGCAGTGATCCTCCTCGACCTAAGCGCGGCCTTCGATACCGTGGACCATCGACTTCTCATTAAAAGACTCAAGGGAGCTGGTGTAGAGGGCTCCGCCTTAGCCTGGCTTACATCTTTCCTGGCTCAACGGACCTATCAAATTTGGGAGAATAACGCCCGTTCCTCCGAAATTCCCCTCCAGTGTGATGTGCCTCAGGGCTCCTCCCTGAGCCCCACATTATTTAATATCTATATGTCCACACTGGAGGAGGTCATCATCCCATTCGGAGTGAGTGTCGTCAGTTACGCTGACGACACACAATTGGTCGTGTCACTGTCCCACCCCAAACAACAACCAGCAGACCTATTTAACTGCCTTGTGCAGGTCCATCACTGGATGAACACCTCTGCCCTAAAATTAAATGGGTCAAAAACGGAGGTTCTGCTTCTCGGCCCAAAAGGACTCACATTGTCCCCGAACATCTAGCCAGCCTGTCTGGGCCCCCTTCCCGAACCCAGAGAGGAAGTAAAGAGCCTGGGAGTATGGCTTGACACCGACCTCTCGTTCACGGTGCAGGCAAAGAAAGTGGCTGGGACCTGCTTTGGACTTCTGAGATCATTGAGGAAAGTCCTGCCCCTCCTGCCCAGCGATTCCCAAAGGCTGCTAATTCAAGGCCTAATAATCTCGAGGCTCGATTATAGCAACGCAATATACCTGGGCGCCCCAGAGGTGACTCTGAATAAACTGCAGATAATTCAGAATACCGCGGCCCGGATCCTCACAAATACCCCTGCCAGAGCATCGGCCAAACCGGCCCTAAAACTCCTCCACTGGCTCCCTATAAGAGAGCGGGTCAAATTCAAGGCCTTGTGTCTAATCCACAAACTACGACAAAATCAAGGCCCCCCCCGCTCTCAAGAAATTTATCACACCTTACAAATCCTCAAGGCCCCTCCGTTCTGACACTGAAAACCTCATTGTCGCCCCCAAATTCAAGAGAGCCCGATCTGGAGGAAGGCGTTTCTCAGTCCAGACTGCACGACTCTGGAATACACTCCCCCGAGTCCTGCGCCTTGAACCCCAATACCTCCGTTTTAGGAAACAGCTCAAAACCCACCTATTTCCACAGTGAGTCACTCTGGGCCCCCACGCTGCTCTCTCGTTTCGCCCCCCCGTCCTTCTTTCCTTCTCCCCTTCCCTTGTCCCACTGTACTTAGGAGATAGGATTTTTCTTTTTAGCGCTGGGATACCTCCGGGTGACTACGCGCTTTACAAAAATAAATAATAATAATAATAATAATAATAACTAACATATCTGCCACTCAAATTAGTTTCATATTTCACAATACTAATTCACCAATAATCCTTTATGTATTCCAGGATAGCGTGCTGCTCGCCAAAAAAGCACTTCAGCACCTCAACAGGGGTAGCAAGCGCTATATAAATGCAAATCTTCTCCTTCTTTTATCCCTCCACAATCCTTATCAAGCCAACTAACTGACAAACTTATCCACTACTCAAATTACTTTCATTTTTCACTATGCTAATTCACCACTAATCCTTTATGGGTTCCAGAGTAGCATGCTAACCGCTGAAAAAGCATTTTGACACCTCGTCTATAAGTGCTATATAAATGCAATTACGGTTACAACACAATACCGGAACTTGCAACAATTTTTAATCAGAGAGGAGTATATGAAACTGATTTAATTTAAATGGACCTCATTGTTACAGAGAGGTGCGGACTTCCATTATCTCTTAAAAAAGTTGAACTTCTAATGACCCACTGCCTTTACCTGCCCGGTTAGTACCCCAATGTTGGGAGTGGAGAGTGCACCCAAACTAGAACATATTGAAGAGGAACACAAGGCTTTACCGATGCTACCTGACCCACTTTAACCCTTTCGCTGCTGATGACGAGCTCAGCTCGTCATCACCCACGGGTGTCGTGTGCTGATGACGAGCTGAGCTCGTCATGGAAACAGCAAAATGGCATTTTGCAGCACAGGGCAAAAATCCCCGCAGCAGCCATGTGGTTAAAGAACTGGAATCTGGTTAAAAGATTCCCCTTCTACTTGCATCAGGACTTTAGAGAGGAAATATTGTGTCCTTACAGCTAAGGCCAATAGACTGTGCAGTCACAGCTTTTTCCGCATAATGAAGGTTTTGCTGCCGTTCCCACTGTACTCCATCATCTTCTGAATAACTTGTAGATTTCAACAAAAAGAAGTTCTAACTCAAACAGATCAAAAGTTACTGAAAATGCTACCACATTTGTTGGTGCAGTGGCAGGTCATTTCACTTTCTATTTGATGATTGTTATATTATTTAGGTGTTAAACTATTATTAATTAGATGAAACCTTTGCCCCAACTGTTTTAAGGTGTAAAAATGACCTACCAGTTAAGTAATACTGCTTCAAAATATGCCATATTAGCCCACATAATTTGCATTTTCCTTTTTCATAATTTAGTCAACCCTGCCACATAATTTGGTCCTTCCCTGACGCATACTACCAGTCTCCCTTCTTAAATACAAACTTGTCAAGCTTCAAAGCTGCCATTTACAACTTCCGAAAGGCAGAATACATGAAGAAAACTGAAAAGTAGGAATAGCTGGAACATTTCCATTGCCTAACAAGAAGAGATTAGCTCTCTAGCTGCCTTGAATTTGAATTTGAAAACATTTGTAGAGCGCGCTTTTACCTAGCGGTTTCTTGGCGCTAGGGATTTATTGAACCCAAATAACAGCTGTGGAAGGACTAGGCTGGGAATGCTTGCAGGAAAAGGTAGGTTTTTAAGGCCTTTCAAAGTCAGAATAGAGTTGGATAGATCGAACATTAAGTTCCAGAGGATAGGGCCAAGGACCGCAAACTTCACCCCCCCCCCCCATCCTCATCTTCCTATAACGAGGAACGGAGAGGAGGGACTGGGTAGAAGAGCGGAGCTCTCTATCAGGTGTGTAGCTGGAGATTGCTGAGTTTATGAAGGCAGGGGCAGTTCCAGCTCGGGCCTGGAATGCAGTACAGCCCAGTTTGAAAAGAGCCCTCTCCCTGATGGGCAGCCAATGCAAGTTCTTTAATACAGGGGTGGCATGATGGAATTTAGGGAGGACATAAATAAGGCGTGCCGCCTGGTTCTGTACCAGCTGTAGGCGTCGAAGAGCATAAGCTGGGACGCCATTGTACAAGATGTTTCCATAGTCCAGCCGTGACAAGACCATAGCCATCACGATGAGTTTAAGAGCGGGAAGAGAAAAGAATCTTGAGATTTTCCTGATAGTGCGAAGAGTGAAGAAGCAGGAGGACACCACCATACTGATCTGAGTGTGCAAGGTTAGATTCTGATTTAATGTGATCCCAAGTGTTTTAACAGAATAAGAAGGTGAGGGGGAGGGACCAAGTGAGGGAGGCCAGAACATAGAGGTCCAGGGACTGGATGCACCACCAGTCAAAACCAACTTGGTTTTGTCTGGATTGAGTTTAAGGTGGTTGAAGTTCATCCAGTCCCTGATGAAGATCATGATTGATTGAAAATTAGAAATAGATTCAGGAGAGTGTGAGAGATTAAAGATCAGCTGGAGGTCATCCGCATAGTTACGGACGGTGACCTCCAGACGTTGTAGAGCAGAAATAAGAGGAAAAATATAGAGATTGAATAAAAGAGGAGAAAGGGAGGAACCTTGGGGGACACCACACTGCACCTTAAGTGGGGAGAAGAAAACCCATCGAGATGGACGGCCTGGGTACGGTCCCTCAGGAAGGAGGTGAGCCAGGCCAGGGGAGGCCCCCCGATGCCCGCTGCCCTTACACAGGTGAGAAGGATGGAGTGGTCACCCGTGTCAAAGGCAGCGGATAGATCAAGGAGGACCAAGGCCTGAGGATGGCCCACATCCATTCCCTCCCTGAGGCTGTCCAGGACCGAGACCACGACCTTCTCGGTGGAGTGGCGAGGTCGGAATCCAGCCTGACAGGAGGCCAGGTAGCTGCTGTCCTCCACAAAAGAGTTGAGGACAGCGGCGACGTGACACTCCAAGATTTTTCCCAGGTAAGGGAGGAGGGAGATGGGACGATAGTTGGTCAAGGATGTAGGGTCGGCTCCGGGTTTTTTCAGCAGGGGTATGATTATAGCTGATTTGTGAGGCTCTGGGACTATACCAGTCTCAAGAGAGTCGTTCGGAAAAGTTAAGGGGGGAGAGGGGCAAGCCCGAAAGATTTTTCTTAAGATGGGCGCTGGACAGACATCTGAGGGGGAACCAGATTTAACTTTCACCGCTAGAAAAGATAGAGTCTCTCCAGTCAGTTGAGGGATATGGTCTAGATGGAACCTATTGGGAGGGGGTTCAGGGGCCGGAGGGAGTGGAGGGGGTGGGGGTATGTGGCTTTAATGAATGCGATTTTCTCCACGAAATAGTTGGTAAGGGAGTCGCAGAGAGCTTGGGAGGGGGAGGGTTTTAGGGAGGTTCTGTCTGACAGGGCCAGCTCATGTACAGTGGAGAAGATTTCTCTGGACAGGTTTCCTGATGAAAGTATTTTATCGGAGAAATAGTCTGTCTTGGCTGAGAGAATTGCCTTTTTGTATACATTGAGCAAGAGTGAATTGTGAGCTTTTAAAGTTGGGCAGTAAGAGCGCCTCCATGCGCGCTCCGCCTGACGGGCAGCTAGTTTCTTTTCCTTAAGTTCTTCCGTGAACCATTTGTTCACGTTGTGGGCGCGTTTCACAGTGACGCGCTTCAGTGGAGCTACCTGGTTGCAGGACTTGGAGAGCCAGTCATTGATAGTAGTGACCTTGAAATATTAAGAAGGTATGCAGAGTACTGAAATGATCTGATTTCATCACTCATTAACAGGTTGAAAGGCTGAGATAGGTCTGCCAGGATTTTAATACTTGCCTGCCAACTTGAAGAAAAATCTCACAGTGTGAGAAGGGGGCGGGTTCTAGGAGGGAGTGGGCCTCGTGCCAAGAAGTACCTAGGAGGCACTTTTGCCCCCACCCTGCCCTCCAGCCCCCTCCTACAAAAACAAAAAAAAATAGCTTGCTTAGACTGGTGCCGATGTCCTAGGGTGTTTTCACAGCCCATCATGGACGTCGGCAGTTCAACGCCTGCCAAAAGAGCTGGAAAACCACTATTGCCAATGGTTTTCAGCTCGTTTTCCCTGCCAGTGTGTGATACTGGTTCCTGACCGGGAAACCGTGTGATGGAAGCAGATATCGTGTGACACACGATGGCACAGTGTGAGTTGGCAGGTACGCTAATAGATATGTGCAGGCCTCTCTTTAGAGTAAGCAGCAGGGTGAAACAAGATGCCCTACATGAATCCAGTCTTGCAGGAAACTAAGAAGGGTCAAACGGTTCCTTACAGTGACACGTGCCAAGAACCCTGCAAAGGGTTGGAATGTAATTGGACCTGACTGAGAAATGTCAAAGTGTCGCAAATGAGTGACCCGCTGAAGTCTTGGACACTGGTCCCCAGCTTTCAAAGTGTAGCCCTTTTTCTGAGGATCTACTAATTAGCTACATGTCTCCCAGAGACGGTACCCATTCGAAAGTACCCACTGGAAACGTCCTCACAAGCAAGAAATCATTTGCCCTGCAAACTGATCAGAGCAGAGCTGCAAGCTCTTCTACATGTGGCATGTCGATGTGTGTGGCCTTCCGAACTACACTGCTATATTTCCTATTTTTCAATTTCCCTCCAGCTCCATTACCTGCAGTTCAAAATAGTTATTGTCCATGAAAATCTCCAACTCACTTTCACGGAAATGAAAATTGACTTTTTTTTCCCCTCGAGTCATTTGAAGATCCAGGGACCTCACTTCATCATGAAAGAAATTGGTGACATCCCTCCGCGCGAGAGGCCCTTCCATCCCTGTCAACGTGCACGGGTTGAAGGAGTGCGCGAGCTGTCTTGGAGTGTACAAGAAGGGCCCGCATGCACAGTGCCAATGATATACGAGGAGCGAAGGAGGTCTCTGGGTATCGATCGTGCTGTTCGCAGGCGGCGGCCGAGGCGCGCGCTCCTGACAGGCCAATGAAGCTCCGCGCGGTTGCATCATTTTCATAGGGAAATGGATCTTGTACATTATTCCGCTTCTAATCGAAATGACATATTGTGCATTGGATGCCGTCCACATGAAGATTTATCATTTAATTATAACTAAGAACATAGAGTAAATCAGAGATGCTTGGGGAAATTACTTAACAGAAACGTCGGATTCTCAATAAAAAGCTGGCAGCTTATTTCTGAGGGATTGTTTCAAGGCGTTCTCCTGGCAGTCTGTAAGGGAGAGGAGAGGGGAAGGGTGGAGAAGCGATTGGGGGGAGAGTAGGGGCGATGAGGGGAGGCGTGAGAAAAGAAGGAAAGAAGAGAGCAACAGGGATGGGAGAGGAAGGCTGGGATGAGGTTGGGAAAGTGTCAATTTTTGTCGATTTCTGTTTTTTTTGGATGATCGTCCCAATTTTCCTCGAGTGGCACCTATGTTGCCTACTTAACTGAGGCTTTCGCACTGTGCAACCCTCCTTTTAAGCCAGGAGCTGTCAAAATGCCAAGCTGTGCTAAGAAAGAGATTTGGCTGGCTTGGAACAACATCTCCCATGACCAATTGTCGAAACCGGTTCCAAGTGCAGGGACCCAGGCCAGGGTAGCGACAGTCACAGACTATTCTTCCCCTGGGGAAATTTGTGGAAGAGCAGGCCAGGACAGGGGATAGGTAGGGTTTAGGAGGAGGGGCGGGTGTTGAGGATAGTATAAAGGACTCATGAGAGGCAGATCCAACCTCTTCCTGACCAGTCGTGGCCGGCATGACTCGCGAGTGTGTGTGTGTGTGTGGGGGGTGGTGGGGGGGGGGGGGGGGGGGGACGTGGTACTTTGCGTAGGGGCTTAATAAAAAAAAAAAAAAACGTACTTTCCCGGGTCCTGCACCATACCAGCTCCTGGCAGGGTCCTGGGCTTTCCTCATTTCCTGCTCTCCTGTCTCCAGCAGGGACAGGAAGCAGGCAGCCTCCCTCCCCTCCCCTCATCCAATCACAATGCTGCAATGACAGCGTTGTGATTGGTGGGGACGCCGACCAGCCAGGCGTCTATGAGGAGGCCATTTTATCCAAGTAGGCTGCATAGCCTACATGGAGAAAAGGGAGAGTGTGCATGACTGGTTTGGCCGGCCCCAGTAGGCCGGACAAACAGTCAGGGCCTGCAGCATTGGGCTAGCCACTCCTCCCCTGCCCTCGAGTAGACTTGCCTGCACCCAATCAAACCCTTCTGCTGTCTCTCAGTGTGAGAAGCAGAAACATAAAATTCTAGTTTTACCATTTTATGTTTCTGCTTCTTGCACTGTGAGAAAGCAGTGGGGTGATGCTCCTCTACCCTTAATGAAGGAGCCACCCCTGTTACTGACTCCTGAGCACCACCGGCGGGATAGGGAGAATAAAGCAGGAGGCATTATGGCCGGTAGTGGGAGGGCGGGATTTTTGATCTCTATCTTATCGCTCTAGATCTAAACCCCGTTCTGGTCGATCGAATCTTTATTGCCTGTCATTGAGGAAAGAAGTGCATCAATACCAGGTTAGTTTGATCAATAATGGGCTCGACTCTGAAAAACCACAGACTACTTCTAAGTTTACAAGGTTTATTACAGAGTCATTGATAACTGCAAGTACAGGCATCTCAAAATGAGATTCAAAAGATACAGAGGCACTAATACAAACATATGTTCTCTGAAAGCTCTTAAGCGGGCAAAGAACACTACTAGGACTAGTTCCAAGATCAGTAGAGCTGCAAGCATAGACACGAATTGTGATCTATCCGTCATTTACAAAGGAAGGAAGGAATCAGGTTAGGCTGTCCCTACCCTGTACTAGATGGTATCCCTACTTAACAAGATCCCAACCTATCAAAGGTGTCAGCTGTGAATGTCTTCCTAAGAAGATCACCCACTCTTAGTCTCTAGGTGAGAACCTATGATCTTCAGTAATGACCCCTCTCTGCCTACCCATCCGCTCTCTGAAGGGTCCTCAGGCATCTGCTCTAACTCCACCCGGGGGTGCTGTCCCTAATACAAAAACACAATAATCATTTGAGACGCCCCTCGAGAGACGCCCCTCACGTGGTGTCGATTCTGGCTTTTTCCATGATGATCTTCCTCTGGGCCTCGTGCTTCGCGTTGACCTTGCTTCTCAGGCTCTTCTCCGGCCCGCTGATACCCCCTAAACATTCCTGAATCCTCCTCCATGTCTGTACCAGTCTACTCGAACAAAGCTCTATTCATCAAACTTTTAATCAAAACCCCCTTGCACCTGCAGACAGATATCCGCAGCTTGAATCCCAACTCTCATAAACTTCTAACAGAAGTTTGCAACTTATTTCTCGACACAGCTCGGCCTGTACCAGCTCGTGCAAATCAGAAAAACCCTTTTTATCGCTTCAGGCCTACAACCATTCTCGCAGAGGTCTTATTCTCTTCAAATCCTTTCGTGAATTTAAAATAACATGTTAACACTTTATTCTTTGGTTATGCAAAACATTCTTATGGAATATAAATCTAACGAATAAACAGAATTACTACAACATTAGTGCAATCCATGTCTATGTATATGTGTACCTTTCTAAACCCTTCTGTCCTGGCCATGAGGCCTGCTCCCTTCTATGCTTTGCAGCATGACATTCCTCCATTAGCAGCTACATAACATGGATCCTGATTAATCACGTCTAATAAGAATACATTTTCCACACAATTATGCGTCAGTTCCATTTTTATATGAATTCGCTATGTTAACTACACACATCTAAGTATAGGTGAATATATCTTCAACACTTACTGGCACTTCTATTATAATTGTGCGACTAACATGTGCTTATGGTGCACTCGTGCATTTTTGTTCAGTTTGCGCTCTCTCAGTTGCAAGGACCAGACAGAGGCTGTGAGGAATGCCCTGTGCACCCATGGTGTGGTGGGCGTGCCGACGTGCTCAGGCCTGATGTGTTAGACCATGCCTGAGTAGGAGTGAGCCATCAGACGTGATTCGCGTCAGACAGCACTGCGGCTGCAATAGCGGCTTATTTCTCCTGTGGGAGCAGGCAAAAATGAAGCATGGGGCAGGAAAGAAGTCCACAGCATGTAGAAGGAAAAGGAAAGGCACCGGGGAGGTGACATAGCCTCACCGCTAAACTGGCCCACGATGTTGGCACAGGGCTGCTGCCGGTTGCTGAGCGTGAGGAGGGTGCGGGGCCCAGCGGGAGCGGCAGCGGCAGCGACTATATTCATAAGGAGCCACGTGTTCATCGAGAGTTGCAGGGCCTCCCACGGTGCGATATGTCACTGGATTTAACGGCCAGGCCATCTCCTAGGGACTGAGGTTGCCTTTTGAGCCGGAAACAGGCCCAGCTACTATAAAGAAAAAGGGAAGAGGGCCAAATGAAAGAGAGGAGCATGGGTGTGGTGGGGAGGGGTGAGGGGGCATAGCAGCTGCAGGCACTTGTGGAGGGTGATGAGGCAGAGCAGAGGTCGGCTGGGCTGGGCTGAGGTTGGCGATGGTGTCCAGGTTGCAGGGAGCGGACTTGAATGCATGCAAAAGGGAGCAGCGCCTGCTCATTCAGGAAACTGAGGCAAGGTGGGAGCGATTATGCAGTGCCAGAGAGCCATCGCTGGAGCAGGTTTACCTTTTGGAAGAGGGCAGTGGGGAAGGGGCAAAGGCTCGAGGGATGAGGAGAGGGAGGTCGATGGCAATGGGTGCTGGAAGGTCAAGAAGTGAGGTCAGGGATTGCAGTAGCTGGTGCGGGTCGAAGGCCCAGTGGTTCGAGGGGCCCTGAGTTTGATGAAGCCTGACAGGTGATGGAACTATGATGACAGCAGTTGAGGCTGACAGACAGTTGACAAAGAAATGGGGCACACAAGGGCCCTGGATGTTTGCCCGAAGGGGCAAGGGGGTCTACAGTAGCCCTGTCTTCACAATGACACCAACTTGGAGTGATACAAGATGTTGATGAGAGATGTGCCTGAGAGAAAGGGCATTGCAGTTGCGTGTCGAGCAGTGTGTGAGGAGGACACAGGAGAAGCTGAGTTAAAGTTAAACTAAGATGAAGGCAGGAATTCGTGGGAGAAAGGTGAGCTGCAGGGACGAAGAAGTGGGTGTGCCGAAGGCGCTAAAAACGAGGAGAGGTGAGGCAACTGAAAGTGCAGTTGGTGTCTTTCCGAGGTCAAGTGTGGACACGGAGCTGAAAAACAGGCATGGGCAAGTGGCGGACATTCAAGGACAGAAGGGACATTGCCAAAATACTTACAGGTAACAGAGATTGGTGGTCAATGTGGGACAAGTAGGATAAGGGGACTGGGGCAAAGGCTTTTAAGTCGGTGGGGGTTAGTGATGGGGTAATTAGGGAGTGGAAGTAAATGGGGTAATTAGGGAGTGGAAGTAAAAGCGAAAGAGGCACTAAAGGAATGGATGACACCCAAAGAGGCAGATGTGATAAGGTAAAGGCAGAGAAAGGGGTTAAGACAGGTAGTGCCGCTCATTGTGTGCTGCTGTTCCTGACCCTGATTCCTGTTGGGTGCGAAAGGAGGACGTCGTGGGATTTCTGTGCATCTACCAGCGCTTGCTGCCTTGTGCGCGTTGTGAAAGGGGAGAGTTATCTGACTGCTTCAGACGCAGAGGGACTGCGAGGTCCAGCAGGCTCTCTGTTACACAGCTGCTGCATCTTCCCTCGGCGTTCCCTCCCCCCGGCCTGCAGTGATTTAATCTCGCTCCCAATCCCGTGACGCGGGACGCGCGCGGGACATAGCCTGGGGCTAAGCCCGGGCAAAGGGCGGGCCGTTGTGTGGCCGTTAGGTGGCTGAAGGAGGCTGGGCTGGGGCCCTTCTCTTTCGTCCACATGCTCTACAACACTGCTGCTTCCACTCCCTCCACTCCCTGCAAGTAAGATCATCGCTTGCCTATAGCATCTCTTTAGTATACTCTAGTGATTAGTATTTATCTACCACCACCTCGGGATTCTCCATTACACGTGGCATTTCGTATTAGACTTTAGTTCCCGTTATAAATTACTAAATTTTTTACCTTGTTGTGGTGGTGAGTGCCGGGGGTTCAATACACCACTAGTGTAGGCACTCTGTGCGGGTCTTGGTTAGCTGCAAAGAAAAGTTGTGTCGCGCTATTATAAAGGCTTTATTCTTTTACATCTGGCGGGTCCTTTCCCATGGCTACCACCATTGACCCTTCTACATTGATTATTGCAGGGGGAAATAACAGTAAAGGTATCCTAGACAGTTATTTTAAAAAATCTATCCCTGATACAGATAGGGTAAATGCACTGGCGGAACGGAGGGCTGAGCGACGTCGCTCTATTGAAAGTATTAAAGCTAGACCCTCTCCAGCCCTATCACCACAGACCCACACCCCTGACATAGGTGTGGCCTTAGAAAATGAAGATCCACTATCCACTCAGGGTATTCCAGCACTTCTCCGAGACACACCCCACACATCCCACACACCAGTTGATCCTAACAGCATGGCCACAAATACCACACTAATGCTCAGCAGCTCTAGTACGGGGTTAGAAGTTACATCTGATACCCCGCGAGTTGCTATAGTGACCACTAAAAATAAACCTAGGAAACTGGAGGTGCCCAAAGTATATGGCCCACCGCCAAATAAAAGACGGAGGAGGGGTGGTGCACAATAAAGAGGTAGGGTTAGACATTCTGACTTTGGCAAGGGCAGAGGGGCCAACGCTGCTTCTGCACCCAAACTAAAGGATGCTGCTTCTGTACCCAAACTAAAGGACACCCCAATATCTCAAGTAACCCAAATGACCCCTCAAGTAATACAATCTTCTCCTATACCAACTGTACTGTCACTTGGTCCAGAATCCTCTAGGGACAGTTTGCTGGACCAACAGTCGCCTGTCTTTTCCCTTGACACTCTTGAACACTTATTCAGGACATATACATTACCAATTTTAGAAAGGTTGATGGGGGTGGAGCAACGGCTGGGGCAGTTGGAAATGGTCGTTTCTAACAAAGTGGGCCCTTTAAAAGATCCTGTCATCCTAGCCCCAACCCCCGCAGTCGCACCTATATCTCTTACTTCTGCTCCTCACAAGGACTCAAATGCATTTAGTAAATTAGCGAGTCGAAATCATCGGGTGGTAAACTCTTCCAAACCTGTCCAGCAAACCGTCCCGCACGCTTCTGGTGCAACTCCGAAGGGGGGAAATACTACTGTTGCAAGAAACATGCGGGAGGCAAGAGGGAGGGCGTCTCCCAACAGAGTAGAACACCGTAGGGGCCGCCAAGTCGAATTACCCCTTGAAGCGGTTCCTTACGTGGTGGTGCTCACTGGTGTCCCTACACTAGAGGCTGATAGGAGAGAAGGCCCTGACCAGCTTAAAAACAAAACCATGCACTGGCTCACTCAGAATAGACCACTCCCTGGTAATATTAATGGGGAAATTGTGCATGTACGTCGACTCCCCTGGCTGGGGAGCCGAGAAAAAGATATTAAGGGCGATCTTATAGTGATAAACTTTAGAGATCCAGGGGTGGTCAGGCACATTCTTAACTGGATACTAGGGAATGCAGGTAAAACAATCGTTCCCTGCGATCTTACATACTTTTATCCAAGAGCCCTAGTGGCCTCCTATATTGTGTCCTTGGGCACCCCCTGCCTTATTGAATAATCCATGCACAAAATCCAGCAATCAGTATTTTCCACCGTTGCCCAATCCTATGGTCCCAAAGAATGCAATTTGGTGGGATACTGAACCTTATAGGGGCTATGGTAATATTTTTGGGAGGGGGGACCACTCGTTAGGAACAAGGGGGATGGAACACTTGTTTCCATTTACCCCTCTGGAAGTAACCAACAGATTTGAGGTCTTCTCAGGCCTCGAAGACTGCGAATGACGGTTGGGCTCCCCCATTGACATATCGTCGTCCATGAGGATTAATAGTGCAGAAGTGATTTTAAGCCATCACCAACAACTTCTGCCAACTACTAGTGAAGTGAATCTGCAGGGCTGGGGATTGAGGGAGGCAATGTTGATACCATCATCTGGGGATGTAATGCACTTCTTTTAGACAACCTAACTCCTGTCAGGTCACGGGGCCAAGCAAATATTTTACCTGATAGTCCATCTGCCCATATTTTAACATCCACTGACCCGGTTGACCCGAACTCAATATCCCTTGCCCCATCTAACCCGGAAACATTACTACTACAAGGGCTTGTGGTGCCTTCAGTGGTCACTACACACAAGAATAACGGTGGTTCGGCCTCTAAAACTCTATCTGCAACTTTGAAGGTTCTGTCCTGGAATGTGGCGGGTATCGCCAACAAACTATATACAGATGAATGGGACTCTATAGTAGGCAACAGTGATGTTTGTCTCTTTCAAGAGACTTGGGCCAGGGAACCCCTGTCTAGAACGGGTTATGCAGTTTTTGAAACTAAAGCCAGCTGGAGTGGTAAAGGGAGGCCTTCAGGTGGTTTGGCGGTCTGGGTAGCCAGTCACATTGGATGTAATGCGGAGAATGTAGCCACGTTCTCGCAGGACATACAGTGTGTCTTGCTTAAGTGGCCCAATGCTCTTAAGCTGGCAATTATTAATGTGCACTCCCGCCCAGTCGGCGCAACTATGGAATCACCCACACTAGATGATCTCTCGTCCTTTTTGGGCCAACTCCCGAAACATTGTAAGATAGTGATGGGTGGAGATTTTATTTGCCACTTTGAACCCTTGGAAGGTCTGAGGGAGGGTGCCCTCACTGCAGAAGACGACTTTTGGGGTGTTCCATCATGTCAATCTCCCCACCCCAAATCTTGGTCTCCTCTTGCGGTGCAAATCATGTCCTTGACACTAAACTTTGCGTTAAGGGCTTGTAATGGTCGTACAACTTCAGACACCCCTTCACTATGTACCTTCAATAGGAAGGATCACGAATCGCGGCTGGACTACATCTTTGTAGACATCAGCTTGTGGTCCAAGGTCCATGGCTTCAGAGTAGTTGCAAGAACGGACAGCGATCATAATGTACTTTTATTAGATATGGTGTACCCTGTAGATGTTGCTGGATCGCAGCCCGCTGAGCCTAGTGAGGATGTAGGGAACTTGGTCCTCAGCTCCAACAGGCGAAGGGTAAAATGGGAGAAACTGGCAAATTCACAAGAGAGTATTAGGAAAATGTATGACCTAGCACTCCCCAGGCTAAAGGACCTGGACGATTTAATCAATCAGCCCAGACCCCAAGACTTCAACAAGAGAATAGCCCAAATTCATGAAGAGTTAGTGGGAGCCTTGGGTGAGGTCCTTTACCCGGTGGTAGTACCGCGGAAGAAAAAGACTCGAAACTCTACCTGGTATAACTCTGCCTGTAAAAAGATTAAGACAGAACTAATAGCAACTATAAAAGCAGGTTCTGATAGGGGCAGGGTCGCTGAGCTTAGGCGGGATTTAGGGAAACTATGGCACTAGCAAGGTCAGAATGGGACTGGAACAGATGGCAGGACCTCTCCATAGCACTATAAACGAGGGACGCCAGAAGATTTTGGTCCTTGGTAAATACTGGCACAGGTGAACCCAAAGCTGCAGTGGAGCCAAACATTGCAGCTCCTGTCTGGGAAGCCCACTTTGGCAAATTATACGAAGATACCTTTGAGTTTGCCAATGATGTGGCTGCTGATGTTTTATCTAATCCTGTTGACGGACTGAAATTTAGCCTGGGGAGGTGGTCAGTGCAATAGAGAGACTGGCTATGGGGAAAGCCCCGGGACTCGACAGACTGCCCGGTGACCTTTTCAGGTCCCACCCAGAGATCTGGGGCCCGTACCTCCTTATTCTTTTTTTATTCCATCGCGGGGGGGATGGAGATCCCCTGTACTTGGCTGGGGGCGGAGTACCTATCTTCAAGAAGGGCTGTCCTCTTCTTCCAGCCAACTACAGGCCGATCAGCCTCATTGATGTCCCCCAAAAACTTTTCTCTCGCCTCCTTTTGGACCATCTTTTAGACTGGATGATGGATAATGAAATCCTGAGTCCCCTCCAGGCTGGCTTCAGGAAAAATACGTCCACCATGGACCAGATTTTCCGCCTCGTTCTCCTCTATTGGAAATCTGTGAGGATCGAGGGGGGGAGGCTGTATATGGTGTTCGTGGACCTGAGGTCAGCATTCGATTTGGTCCTTCGAAAGAAACTTTGGGAGGTTCTAAAAGAGCTGGGTGTCCCTATCCATCTTCTACGGGCCATAATTAGGCTTCACGGCAGTAACTATGCTCAGGTCAGGTGTGGGAGGGACTGAGTATATTCAAAAAGATTTCCAGTCCTTAGGGGGGTAAGGCAGGGTTGCGTCTTGGTGCCAACCCTGTTTTGCCTTTATGTTTATAGTGTCATATCCCACCTTGATAATGTGCTGGATAACGACGCTCCCGTTTTGGCAGGCAGGAGGGTGCCGGCCATCATGTTTGCTGACGATACCCTCCTGCTTTCCAAATCCCCGATGGGGATTCAACGGATCCTGGACGGATTTGGTCTTTTCTGTAGACAACACGGTCTAGAGATTAATACAGGGAAGACCAAGTTCATGATATTCAACCCCTCACCCAAGACTAGACCTAACCCAACACTGAGCGCAGTAAGATTGGAGAGGGTAAAAACATTCCAGTATTTGGGGGTAACCCTACATGAGAATCTATCTTGGGAACCACAAATAGCAAGATCCCGGATAAAGCTGTCACAACTGTCAGGGGGAATTTTGAAGGTTGCAAACACTTCTACCTATAATCCCATCAGCCCGGCAGTAGAAATGTACAAAACACAAGCTAAAGCGGCTGCATCTTATGGTAGTGAGCTGTGGGGGTATAAAGCAGGGACAGTGCTGGTCAGTGTAGAAAACAACTTTCTTAGACGCCTCTGTCCCTTCCCCGTGGCACACCTCTGCTTCCCCTTAGATTAGATGTGGGTCTCCCCTCTATAGGAGAGGATTTGGAATTAAAGCCACTAAGATTCTGGCATAGGCTTTGGTCCACCAGTGAGCTTGCACACTATAGGCAAGATCTCATCCACGTAATGAGTTTGAATCAGTGCGATAGAATTCCGTGGTTGGCTTCTATAAAGAAAGAACTGTACCGGCTGAGTCTCCCTGAGCTATGGGAGGCCCCCGAGCTAGGCTGCCAAAAAGTCTCTTTAAAAAGACTGGTAGAGATATATAAGGAGAGAAGTCTTGCTTCCCTATTGTCTGCACCCAAAAATTGAACTTTAACTGATCGTTTTCTGGACTCCAAGAATTCTTATTACTTTGAAAATTTTATGGATATCATTTTCCCGATTCTGGCAAGAAAACTGTTCATCCAAAGGAGGCTAGGTACTCTACCCATCAAATCCTTTACATGCAAATGGACAAAGGGGGAGGATAAAACTTGCCCAGGGTGCAGCAACTATGACGAGGAGGAAATTCATGTCTTGTTCTTTTGCCCAGCTTACAATAGACCAAGGAAACATTGGCTAGTGCCTCTATGTAGCAATCTGGGCGTAAGGAGCCTTTCGACTTCCTACAGAATATTGAAAACAAATACTTCCCCTCACATAGTATTTGCATGTCCAAATTTATAATGGCCATGTGGCAGATCAGGAGAAAATTGTTAAAAGCCTGACCACTAAAGGATGGAACACTGATATGACTGTAATGGCAATCTGCCTCCTGATCATCAAAGGGAATTGACTCTTTCCTTTTTCCTCTTTTCTATTCTCTTTCAAAGTAATGTTTTAATTTATTGTGGATGTTTTAAATATAATGTGGATGTTTTTATGATGAATGTTTTTATATGTATCTTTTATGGTCTAAATGGCCGAAATAAAGAATTTTTGGTTTGGTTTGGTTTGGTGATAGCCTGAAAGGGACAGATGACACAGGAGGTGACAAGACCAAGGAGGTCAATAAACATTGGAAACAGCTTTCGTGCATGGGTTTAGCGATGCGCCTGGGGTCGGACTTTACTGATAAGACTAAGAACAGAATTTGGAAACATGAGTAAGTGGATATTTTCAAGCTATTGCACAGAGTCATTCAAGTAAAAGATAGGCCCAAAGAGTAGGAGTGGTAACTGACAAGGAGACCTAGGGTGCCCATTAACATGGAGAACTGGACGTCGCCTTTTTAATTTATGCCAGCGTGTATTGCGAGAAACACACTGATGGAACCGGCACTGTCTGGTTGGCCAAAAGGATGCCCAACCAGGCAGGGGGCACCACTCCTGTCAAGGGCAGGTGATTATACACACTGTATAACTTGTGCTCACACTTGTGTAGCTTGGCACTGAGCAGTACTAGGCCCAATTCAAATTAATCAGATCTCGATAACATGCACACATGGGAAAAGTCCTATTCTAATCCTCACACAGCACCCTTCTGCAGTGGAACACATTGTCAAACCCCGGCCCACCCTCACGATAGTAATAATGCAATTTCACACAGCAATAGGGTGCATCATCTACATACACAGAATTATAACACTTTTAGCAGCACCGCTGGACTAAGCCACAAAGGTAAAACCACTGTAGAGAGGTAAAGTGCTTTTGGCTTACTGGTGAGGTAAACACTGCCCAATCGAGTGCGTCACCTCATGTGGTTACTAACAAATTGTGCACCAAAAGGAAAAGAAATGCTGCCCGAAGAAATGCTATCTTTCCAAACATCCCCAAAAAATAAGGAAAATTGGAATAGGTTTGCGTCCTCCTTGCGAGCCTATTGGGGTTGGCTCTGACGGGGTCAAGATTGCTAAGGACGCAGTTATTCCGGCTAGCCCTCTATCCAACCTTAGTGACCTTCCAGCGATGGGATTGGCCGAGATCATACCTTCTGCTCCACCCCTGCTCCTCGAGTTGGAGAGGCTGATGAGGTCTCTCCTGACTCCCATCAAGGAACGAGTCAAAAGACTAGCTGATCGATTAGACCACTTCGAGCAGGCTACTCTTGATAACCTCTTTTCCACTAAATCCCTAATTAAGTCCCACCCTAGGACGGGGGATAGTAATAATCTTTCAAAACAAAGTGGGCAGGCAAACAGTGTGCCCTCCGCTGAGCCTCCTCTCCCTGTAGTTACTAATACAAGTAGGCCTCAGTCGACGGGACAAATCCCCAAGACCAATTTACATTTATCGGACCACCCAAGTAGTAATACTCTCAAACACAAAAGCAACCCGATTCTGTAGCTATGGGCACCAAAGATAGCTCCAAAACTGGTAATTCTGTATTGAATAGTTCCCTACCACCACCAATCATTCCAACATCCCGTCCTGTTGCTCCCGCCCTTAGTCTGCCTGATACACTCCCTATGAGGGCACCCCGTAGGATACCTCCTATGAATCTCCTGCCAGATTCTTACCCTTTTGTAGCTATCCTCACTAACGTACCACCTCTGCAGGGTGGGCAAAGGGTATCCTTCCAGATGCTAAAAAACAAGGCAATGCACTGGCTAAAGACAAACAGACCATTGCCCAGGGAAGTGGACGGATTGATTATTGGAGTAAGAAGGACAGACTGGATAGGCTGTACCTCCAAGCGCTTGGAGGGGGATTGAATAGTTGTCAATTTCCAAGATCCCAGGGTGGTACGCTTGATCATGAGGCAAAATTGGGGCTTAAGTAGTGGTGGAATTGGTGTTGTTGATCTCACATTCTTCTATCCAAGACCAACAGGTATCCAATTTGGTAAGGTCACCGAAGTAGGTTGTTACAACAATCTCCCCTCCCCAGGATTTGTTCCTTTCGCTGTACCCTTACAACGGGGAAACTACTGTAATGTATCAACGTATAATCGTTTTGAAGTGATGACAGATCCGGGTGGGTCCATTGACCAAACTTTGATCAATCCATGAACAACTGGGAAAATATGAATCTTTGGGATACATGTGGGGAGCTTGTACAAACTCCTTTGATTGAAACTGTGGAATCAAATGAAATAAGAACTAGTTGGGAAATTGTGAATCCGGAGGCAACATGTGGGGAGTTTACTCCAATTTTTGGGAAATCTGATAATGAGGATCTAATTACACCTAGTACTGTTGGCACTAAGAAGGTTGAGCACAATAATGAAGGTAAAAACCAGGATAGGGAGAGTTACGAAGCATTCCTAATAAACCATTCTGGGATGTCCTCTGTAGGAGCGGTACCTATGGATGGTCCCTATTTAGGGAAGTTGGTTTCATGGAATATCGCGGGGTTGAGTAGCAAGCTGGCATCCCAAAACTGGATAGACTTCATTAACGGTTTTGATGTATGTCTATTCCAGGAGACATGGGCCTGCGACCCTATATTTCTTCCTGGTTATCTAAATTTTTCAATCCCGGCTAGTAGAGGTGGCAGGGGTCGACCGATGGGAGGCCTTACAATTTAGATACGGCAATGTTTACAAATAACAACCAAAGTGGTGGATTTGGGTTGTAAGGATATCCAAATGTTAAGAATAGCATCAGAAAACTGGGGAGGGATAGATATTTATAACATCTATGCCAGGGGTAGTACCACAGGGAATTCACCCATTTTAGAGGCTATGTCCACTTTTCTGGAAATGCAGTCCTTGGGAAATAAAGTTGTAGTAACTGGCGACTTAAACAGGACTTTTGAACCACTGGACAGCTCGGACGATCCTTTGGGGCAAGAGGAGGATATGCAATGGGGTGTTCCAATATTAAATCTTGCTCCGGTTAAGCGGAGGACAAAAGATATATTACAACTGAATGCCATTTGTCTGGAACAAGGATTAAGAGCCTTAAATAGGAGAACGAAGAGCGATAGGGAAGGTGCCTGCACATTCGACAATGGTCGTAACCAAATTCGGATAGATTATGTCCTTTGTAGCCTCAACCTGTGGCAGTTGGTAAGCGACGTGAAAATAGAGGGCAGACTGGAGAGCGATCATAATCCTCTCTGTGTGACCCACAATTGGTGGTTGGCCACATCAGGGAATCCTCAATTGAGTGATGGACCAATGCCTATTATGGCCAATGACATGCGCAAACTTAACTGGCCGAGTGTATTGGCTAACGCAGAATCCATGGCCTTTATAAGTTCTGAGGTGGATATTGCAATCACCGCTATGGAGACTGAAAACCCTGTAATTCCAGGGTCTAGGGAAATAACTGACATACATGACAAGCTCTTTTCCCTTTAAAACCCCACTTTCTAAGGCCCCGTAAGACAAATAGGAAACAACCACTTAAAACAGCTAGGTGGTTTAACCACCAGTGCAGGGAGGCCAAGTTAAGCTTGGGAAGAGCAATTAGGAATAGGGACAGGGCAGCGATTAGTGGGGCTAGGAAACACTACAAGGCTAGTACATCCCTAGCAAAAAAAATATGGGACGAAAAGCATTGGGTAGAACTAAAAGAGGCTTCAGGGGCTAAGGACTCCAGGTTATTCTGGAATATTGTTAAGTGGGGTAGAGGTGGAACTCCAGACAAACCCGACAATAATGTCGCTGAGGGTGCATGGGTGGATTATTTCAAACCCCAATATGCAGAGACAACCGAGTTTAAGGATGCAGAAGTAATCTCAGCTGTATTACCTACTGGGAATTTATTTACCCCTAAAGAAACCGAGGTCGCAATATGCACTGTCACCGGGGGAAGGGCCCCGGGTCTAGATGGGATACCCTCTGATGTTTTTATAAACGACAAGGCGAGGTGGGCCAAGTATGTATTTCTTCTGGGAAATGCCATTGCGAAGGGAACGGCTGTCCCTGAACTATGGAAGGGAGCAACTATTATACCCATATATAAAAAAGGGGATCGATCCCTCCTGGCCAATTACAGGCCGATAAGCTTGATTGCCACTGTCCAAAAAGTGGTAGGGAGAATGGTGGTTAATCAACTAATGGATTGGGTTGATGAAAACAATGCCCTGTCCCCTTATCAGGCTGGTTTTCGGCGGGCTACAAGTACAGTCGACCAGGTGTTTCGCTTTGCTCTGCTACAGTGGGGGACGGTGGTGCTTGGCGAAGGCAGCCTGTATGTTGCTTTTGTTGACCTGCGGGCTGCCTTCGACCTGGTCCCAAGGAGAAAGCTCTGGGCAGTTCTGAGCGGAATTGGCCTTCCGGCTGAGTTGCTTACCCTGATAATGAGGTTGCATGAAAGTAACTTCGCCAAAGTCCAATGGGGTAAGAATGGCGAATCATCTGCCGACTTCCCGATTGAACGCCGAGTACGACAGGGGTGTGCAATGGCCCCCCTGCTTTTTTCCTTTTTTGTTAATGGGATAGTGGCTCGGATGCTGGAAGCCATTGTCGACGCACCTTCGTTGGCGGGCCTCAGGGTTCCGATCCTGATGTTCGCCGACGATACGTGGATCCTATCTAAAACGCCGGCTGGCCTGCAGCGAGCTCTAAACATTTTCGACCTCTTCTGCGGGGAGCATGGCCTGGAAGTCAACATGGCTAAGACCAAGTTGATGGCTTTCACATCAAAACGTAGACCCCAGCTAAAAATACTTTTGAACAACGGTCAGCTTGAGGTGGTTACTGTATTTACCTATCTTGGGATACAGATAGCAAATAATTCAAGATGGTCCCAGCATATAGAAAAGGCAGTCTTGAGGCACCAACAGATCTCGGGGGCGCTTAGGGTGGAACACAAAAAGTCAAAATCCAAGCCTATAAAACCCGTCTTGGCTGTATATGATGCCAAGGCTCTTGGGTCTGCCCTCTATGGGGCAGAGCTGTGGGGATTTGGGAAGCTCCTCCCCTTGCAGATATCTGAGAATAGGTTCCTTAGGGGAATTACAGGACTCCCGCAGAATACACCATTAATCCCACTTGGTCTTGATTTAGGGAGAAGATCAGTTAGCACCCAAGCGAGGTTGCGCCCGATTCTTTATTGGAGACGCCTCTGGACTACCCCGGAGATCCGGCATTATGCAGAGGGGTTTTTGGCCATAATGAAAGCTGACACTTTTCACAAGATAGTCTGGTTAAAAAATCTCAGGACTACATTAGGTGATCTTGGCCTCTCTAATCTTTGGGACAATCCATCTTGGGAACCCTTCCCAAGCAAAAATATGATCAAAGGCTTATATTGGGATTGGGTAGATGGAAGACTCTGGAGCAAAACAAGATCTGACACAATGATGGGGCGTTTCTTTGACGTCAAACTGTGTCCTGCATTGGAACCATATTGGGACAGTATCACCAACCCAGTAGATAGGAAGCTTTTCTTCCAGTTAAGATCAGGTGCCCTTCCTCTAAGATCATTGACAGGCAGGTGGAGGAGTTCCACCACCTCTTGCTGTCCAATCTGTGGTGCAGCAGATGAAAGTATAGGCCACTTTCTATTCTCATGCAAAGCTTACGCCACCCCGAGAAGAGTATGGTTAGCTCCTGTCTGTAGAAATTTAGGGACATCTAGGGGTGTTGAGGTCCATAAGACGGAGGGCAATCTCTATTAATGTAAATTTATTGGAGTACCTTTTGTGATTCTTGTTTAATCATACACCAAAGGTTTTTATGTCTATGTTTGGACAATCGTTTTAAAATCTTGTATAATTAGGAAAAAACTTTTTTATATGATGTATTTTAAAATGTATGTTTGTGCTTTTATGAGTATAACTCTCGAATAAAGCTTTTGCTCTCTGGCTTTTGGCATGAGAACAATGTATAAACCAACCCGCCGACCAGTGTCATGAAGCACAGACGGTCCAGAGATGCTCTCTTTGTACTGCAGGCAATGCAACAGGTACTAGCCCGGTTTGTATGGGCATTTTTACATACATATGCACCCGACACCCTAATCCGGTACCACACATACCAAACAGGTAAATAATGCTCCGCAGACCCTGTGGCTCCAAGCTCCTGCTGCCCTACAGTTTGCCCCCACTGTCCCAAACACCTCAGATGGAAGTTCACCTGCCCCTCCTTCCAGACACAAGGCTCCTCATGGCTGAGGTCACACCTCGTCTGAGTCTCCAGATAGCAGGTGGGGATAGACAGTAAGCATAAACAAGAGGTAGATGTAAACAAAGGGGGGTCTTGGTGCCACAGAGGAAGTTCACCAACAAGTTGCAATGCAGAAACGGGCTAAGAGCAACAATTTGTTACAAACAGGGGTGCACTAGGGCCTTCTGGCGCCAGCCCAGTTCTGCGAAGCACAGGGGGTCATGCAGTCTCTTGACCTGCTCCCGAACCTTCTCAGGAGTCCCTCTGGCCTAGTCAATTCCTGTCTCTCCTACCTGGCACCACAAAAGTCTTTGGAAGGGCCAGATAGGGAAAGGACTTTTTGCCCACTGTGATGAGGCCAGTGAGAGAGCAAGCAGAGAATGGAGAACAACACACAGGGGTGCCTCTCAGCTTGAGAAGGCACCCTCTTGGTTACACATTGATTCGGGTTGTGCCCCAGTAATCTAGGCACAGGGTCTGGCACATGATGAGATGAGTCACACCACACACTTCAGGTTACACAAAGTAGAGTTGCAATCCTGTATCTCCCATGGAAATGAGGGCACTATGTCCGACACACCTTGATGTTGGTTGCACCAGATGATTTCAGTCACACACACAGAGCAAGTTCTGCAAAACCTCACAAGGTAGAATGAGTGTCTACAATGGGTGCATCCCCCACCTTCCAGGGGCCCAACTAGTGAATCGGACACTGCACTCAATGAGCATGTAGTAGTTGTGGCGCATTTCACTTTGGATCCCTCAACCAGTGAATACACACAACACCAACAAGACGCTTATGTGTGCCAAGGTCCCTGCAATATAGGAACCACTTTGCCACAGATGGAGGCAACTTCTTGAGCTCCACTAGGCACTCAGGTCTCTGGCCATGATTCTGTAGATCCAAGCTCACACTGCACTGCCTGGTTTTCAGCTGGCGATGTGGCCCCTTAACGGGCACCACTCCCCAGGTGTCACCGGTGGAGGGTGTGATCCCCTTGTAAGAGATCTTTGATATCCTTAAGACCTCTGAAAGAACAGGAGACAAGCTAATGGGTCCTTGCGAGCCCACTTCAGGGTGCTACATATCAGCAGATCATTGGCCCAGGCCACCCACTATTAAAGAAGGTACACGGTAATTTCCATGGGCAGGTATCATCCACGTGCACAACAGAGTCCTCTGGCAAAGTTGCACAACACAGACCAGAGTCTCTGGTACTGCGCCCCACAAGTGGATCTCTCCTCTTGGTGGAGTGGCACTGGGTAGTTATACCACATTGGGCCTTTGAAGTTGTGGGAAGGTCTAGAGGATATTCATTTGAACCACAAAAAGGTCCCCTAAATTTCTGTCTTGTCTGCCATGAGGCTGCAAAATGCAGATCTCTATCTTCCTAGGAGGGGGTATGATCTGGCCCCTGAGGCCAGGTGTCACAATCTCTGCCCCAATATATTCTGCCAGATCCGCAAAAGGAATGAGTATGAAATTTCAATTGCATACCCAATGGTGTATGGCTGTCACTGGGGAATGCCCAGATGTGCCCCCCCCCCCCCCCCGGCCTTCAGTGTTGACCGGCAACAAACATCATGGCACACAGAGTTTGATGCATAGAAATGTCTACTTTTCATAATTGGCAGTTCCAAACAAGATATGCCAAGCCCACTGTTACCATTGGAACAGGTTTGGCCTAGAGAATTCATTGATAATAAATATCATGAGGCTATGCTACTGCAATCCATTATTGCAGCTTCAAATACAGGCATCCCCTTCCCATTTTAATTTAATGGAAGAGCAAGCCTCCTCAGTAGGGGAACCCTTATGGGTCTTCCTTACTACCTGGGCAGTGAACACCAGTGGAAGCCTGCCCAGCCCTTCACCTTCCATCCTAGTGGAAGCAAAACACCTTCTCGATGTTTGCTATGGGCCAGATGGAGTACACGAACAAGGGCGCTCTCAAAGACCTGCTGTGGCAGGTCGGACACATTTTTAAATGTGCAGTCTGTTCCTGTGTGCACACCAGCCTGCAACAGCAGGTCACACACGTAGGTAAACCACACCAGCAGTGTAAATGTGCACCCAGGCCACAAGGGCAGGCCTGACCTACGTTTATAAACATCATGTCCACACCACTTCCTAACATATTTTGGAAGGCTGGGTGGACTTTCACAATGCAGTACATTGGGAAAGGGCTCCACAATAGAACCAGCACGCACACCAGCTTGCTGTGACAGGCTGGCCGCCTAGTTCTCCTGGACACCCGTCATGTCTGTGCGCTATTCGACTGACAATGGCAGTCCTGATTCATGCTATGCACTTACTTGGTGCCAAGGCACACACCAGCCTGTCTTGGCAGGCTGATGGCCGGGACCTAGAAACAGCACTGGTGCAAGGGCTCAGCCCGACCAGCATTAGCATGCCAGACACAAGGCCAGCACAACCTTGGTGCTAGCACACCTACTGCTTGTCATGACAGGTGGCTGATCTGTTTCACCCCCCTGTGGGCTGCTTCCTACAAGATGTAGGAAGGGTGCATAATAAGCCGACAAGTTCCACGGGGTATGTCAGTGCCACGTTCCCCTACTCGCCAATGCCATACTCGCCCTGGGTATATGGTGTATCTTTTCATAGGGCTCTCCCGGGGACAAGACATAACCCAATCTTGCAAGCACCTTACTTCAGTACAGTGGAGACATGCTCCGAGCTCTAGGGTCATGAACAGCGACTAGACGAAAACTAGGAGGACCAAAAAAGCAAACATTTTGGGGGATGTCCACCATCGAAGGCCATGCCCAACACACATGGACAGGGCCATTGAGCTTTTCAAGAGTCATTAGGATATCGCAAATGCATTTTGAAGGCTATGCATGGCTATGCATGGCTCAGCTACAATGAGGAGTTCAGGGCTCGGGTGAGTCTTAACCCATACAAGCCATGGGGGAGGTAGACTCTGACTTGTGGGTGCGGTGGATGTTATCAACAGAGTCCGCAGAGTCAACACATATGGATAGTGGTCTTCCAATCAATCACCAGCCCTTTCTGCCCTGGCCTGCTCAGGAGGGTGTGGGTTATGTGCAAAAGCCAACAGGACACAATGTTGGGGGATGTTGGAATTTCAACAAGGATTTCTGCATTAGACAACCATTAAGTTCAAACACGAGTGGGTGGAGGCACCCATTAGTCAGTGTTTCACCCTTGCCAGCCCGGCAGAACAATGGAGGGTGGTCAGAGGTAGAGGACATCAGGTTCTGGCTCCTATGCCCATTAAGGCAGAGGGACTGCTCCCATGGCTCACTGTCTGCCAGGACAGGGAGGCATCTTTGAAGTTGAAATGGTGATCCAAGGAGGGTTTTTGGGTCGCTTACCAGGGTCCTAGAGGACATAGATGGGTAGACAACTTATGGTCAGCTAAGGAAGCTCTGGAGGTGGTGGCTGTGAAATTGTGGAGGAGACTTAAGTAGGAAGAATTGTAGGTCTGTTTTTTGATTGGGCCTTAGCAGACTTGATAATATCTCCACTGTGGGTGATGCCTAAGAAGGAGGTGTAGGAGTTCTGAATGATATACCATTTGTCATGGCCAGAGGGAGCCTCAGTCAATGAGTTTATTGCTGCAGAAGATACTAAAGTGGTGTATGCATCAAAACATGGTATTGCTCGATTGGTGAGGCAGTGTGGCCAAGGAGTGAAGATAGTTAATTGTGATATCAAATCTGCTTTTCATCTGTTGCCCATACATCCAGATAATTATTCACTTTTGGGCATGCAATTTGGAGGTGCCATCTACATGGACAGACTTTTGCCTATGGGCTGTGCCATTTTGTGTGCATTGTTAGACGTTTTCAGAAAGTACTTACAGTGGGTGTTTACTAAGAAGAGTGGGAATCGTGAAGTCTCCCATTGCTTGGATGATTTCTCGTTTATAGACGTTAGGTATTCCGGGGATTATCTCAGGGCTCTGAGACAATTCAGAAAATTGGCATTGAACTTGGGAGCTCCGCTGGCTCTGAAAAATACAGCTGCACAGTAAGGTATTGACATTTCTAGTTATTTAGCTCGACACAGGCATGTTGGTAGCAAGGTTGCCTCAGGTAAAGGCTCATGAGATAAAAAAAATGTGACCAAGGTGATTGGTGAGCAGAAGAATTGAGGTGAGGAAGGTGCAGAAGTTGTTGTGGTTCTTGAATTTTGAATGCAGAGTAGTAGGGGGACGTTTTTCAGGTGATTGGGCATTGCAATGTCAGGGTGATTTTGCTGCACCACAGAGTACGGATATCTCTGACAGTGAGAACGGATCTCTGTATCTGGCAGACCCTGATGGAAGACTGGAGAACACAGTTTGGCACATGCAAATTGTTTTGGATGTGGCAGGGGCACATTGTTCTCTAAGAGAATGTGGTGTGCAGGGAAGTGGACACCACACTGGTTGAAGCAGGGATGGAGCATAGCCTTTCTGGAAATTTTCCCATGATTGGTGCCATTGCCAGTGTGGGGAGGAGAGTTGGCAAGCCGGGAGCGCCACCACCGAGAGGCGCAGCAGGACAGACAGCCACTCGGCACAGGCCTAGGAGGACAACCCAAGGTGTGGAGAGCATCACTTCAAGACATCAGGAAGCACAAAGGCTGTAGACACTCTTGGTCCTCGCCACCATAGAGTTTTCCTGCCGTTCTAGCAAACAACGCAGACTGTGGCTCGGTGCACCTCGTTGGTGTCACTCAGAATGAAGCCCTCCCACCCTCGCCCAGTGTGATGAAGAGTCCCATGCCTTGGCCTTGACTGAATGGGGCCTCTGAAGGGTTATATCAAAAACTCTGCAAAAAGTGCTCTTTTCTCTCTAAAGCACCTCCAGAAATTGAAAATTTTTCTTCCCCATGATGACCTCAAGACAGTAGTTCATTCCCTGGTTCTCTCTAAAATCGACTACGGGAACGCCATCCTTACCGAGACTCCAAAAGCTACCCTAGCCCCTCTAAGGGCAGTGCTGAACATGGCCGTTCGACTTGTATCTGGAGTAAAAAGATTTGAACACATCACTCCAGCTCTCAACTCTCTCAAATGGCTTCCCATCGAAGAAAGGTGTATTTACAATCTGGCCTGCATCCCACACAAAACCCTCCACTCTCCGGCCCCCAACTACCTGAACAACAAACTGGTAAAAGCAGGTCAAGCCAGAACACGGAGAAGCTCCAACTCAATCCTTCTCATTCCACCAAAAATGAAAAATAAAACCACCCAAGACCAATAGTTTTCTGGCAACGCGCACAGGATAGCTTGACACCACTGGAGTCAAGCTATCCTGGCTGATGAAGGCTGATAGCCAGAAACCAGTCCTAGGATGCTTGATTCCGGTCCAGGGAAGACATGGCTTGGCAGTTTGGTCTGGACCGTTCCCATGAGGCACAGGGTCAAGAATGATTCGCATATGGCCATGTCTAAACTGGGGTGGCTTTGTGAGCAAAATGACGATGGATTAAACCCAGATCTGTGACTGGGGGTTAATGTTTTGCCATTATGCAACATTCCGTGTTTTGCTGTTCATCCTATTTGGGAAGGGTATGCCCAGACGTGGGTCCCGTGCTCACTAAGCCACTGGAGTCAAACTATCCTGGCTGATAGCCAGAAACCGGTCCTAGGATGCTTGATTCCGGTCCAGGGAGGACATGGCTTGGCAGTTCGGTCTGGACTGTTCCCAGGAGGCACAGGGTCAAGACTGATTTGCATATGGCCATGTCTGAACTAGGGTGGCTTAGTGAGCAAAATATCAATGATTGAACCCAGATCTGTGACTGGTGTGAATGTTTTGCCATTGTGCAACATTCCGTCCATCATCTTGTGTGTTCCACTGCTAGAGCCAGCAGATGAAAACAAGCAAAATAAAATATTAATAAAGTAATTAACCCCTTGCATGTGCTGCGAATTTTCGCGCTGTGCGGCCGTTTTAAGGAGTGGGCTGGATCATGACGGCCCCCAGCCGTCATCAGCACACGCCCACCGTGATGCATGATGGCCGGGGGCCATCATCAGCATGGAAGGGGTTAATAAAACAGATTACTGACAGAATATCGACAACAAAAATGTCGAGGTACGAAAATATTGGGGCACAAATATCGTTGTCCAGAATATCGAAGTCCTATTTTCATAATGGTAAGTACAAAAATATTGGAACAAAAATATTGTTGTTAAATATATCATTTTATTTTAATGTTTGAAAAATAAGGTAGGATAAAGTAAATAATACATATAATTTAAAAAAGATAGTGCAACAGTAGGGAAAGTGTTGGATTGCATAGGGGAATAATTTACTATTCTCACTCAAGCAAAGTAAGGAAACTTAATTAACAAACAATTAATACATTTTTTACCTCCCAACATAATCCCCTATAAATGACACCACCAATATTGTAAAACATAACCCGATTAACATAATTATTTAATAATTGATTAATTAAAAATAACAAGCAATTAAAAAAATCAGTAATAAATGAATTCACACTATTAACACTATAACAAATCTTAAAATAAATATTGTAATAAAAAATGTAAAAAAAAATATTACATTTAAATTACTTCCCACCCTACTTCCCTATAAACCCACAACCTGCTCCTAAAAAAAATAACACAATTAAAATATTTACCAATTAATTATTAATAATTAACAACCAATTAATAATTAAGTAATAACTAATTATTTACCACCATTAACAATATTACATATTAAATACATAAATATTAATTAAGAAAAAATATGTATTAATTATTTATAACTAAATTACTTCCCATCCTATTCCCCTATAAACCCACATCCTGCTACAGAAAAAAAGCACAAAATTGAGGTAACTTTTTTAATAACTTCTAAAAATATAAAGCATATATTAAAAAACAAATGCAATACTTACGCAGAAAAATATAACACATACATGTAAAATACACACTAAAACACATAACACTTAATCAAACAACGTTATTTTTAACAACAATATTTTTGCTAACGAAATTAATTACTTTGATATTTTGAAAAAACGATATTACGTACCTTCAACTCAATATTCTTAACAAGGATATTCTGATTGTCGATATTTTTGTACTCCTAGATTTTGGACTCAATATTACTGCTACTCGATATTTCCTACTCTATATTATGTCTGTTCACCTAATAAAGCGTCTTTATTATCATTTTACTTTACATGACAAAGCCAGAACTAAATTGTGAGGGCTGGGCCATCCTCTGACAGCAGCAGGAGGAGTGGTGGGCACAGGGCACTGCAAGTACGCATTTTGTTTTGGCCAGCTGTCTTAGGATGGCCAAACCAACATGCACACTTAGATATATCCAGACTGTTGCATGGAGAACAGCAGGCACAGCCTTCCTGTCCCTGTTGAAGTACAAAACCAGTCCGCTCCACTCAATCAATCAATCATTTAATCACTCAATTAGCATTTGTAGAGGGCAGCAATGTCACCCCTTGGGGTATCTGGGCAGTGGAGCGCAAGGTCTTAGTCAAAAAGCATAGGGTAGGACGTTCCAATTCTTGGCAGTGAAGTATAGAAGGAGGGGCTCCCACTACGATAGTTGTGGAGGGTGTGCACCAGGACTAGTGAGGAGGGATGCAGGTCTCTTGAGGTGTAGGTTTCTTGTGGGTAGATGGAAGTTAAGTCGGTGGTTGACATAGGCTGGTCCTTGATTGTGTGGGGCTTTGTAGGTGTGCATAAGGATCTGAACCTGGCATCTCTTTTGGCTGGGGAGCCAGTGGAGGTGTCTGAGGTGTGGAGTAATGTGGATCTATTTGTGAAGGTCCAGAATGGGTCTGGCTGCAGTATTCTGTATGGTCTGAAGTCTCCGGAGGAGCCGGGTGGGGATGCCCGCATAGAGTGCATTGCCGTAGTCAAGGTAGCTAATGACAAGGGCCTGACTGACAGCCTTTCTGGTGTTGACTGCGATCCATCTGAAAACTCTGCGGCAATGAGGAGGTTTGGAAGCAGGAGGAGGCGACTGCGTTTACTTGTCGAGTCATGGTCAGTTCACTGTCAAGGATGATGCCTAGGTTGCGTGCATGACCTGTTAGCAAGGGTGTAGGTCTGAGTTCTGCTGGCTTTGGAAGTTTGTTCTAATGGTTGACGGGTCTTCGGGGAGTGAGAGGATAAGCTCAAAGTCCTCTGCATAGGAAATTATGTTGAGGCAATGGAATGTGAGGATGTCTGCGAGGGGGTCAGATAAGTGTTGAGCAAGGGGGGCTGAGTGATGAACCTTGGGGTATCCGCATAAGATGTTCTTGGGTTCGGAGGTGAAAGGAGGAAGCCAGATGCTCTTTGTTCATCCTGTAAGGAAGGAGGCAATCGACTTGAGGGCGTTTTGTTATATGGCGATGTTGTAGATTCTGTTGATGAGGTTGTGGTGGGATATGGTGTCAAATGCAGTCGAGAGGTCAAGGAAGATCAGGGGTACACTCTCCCTGTGGTCAAGGAGGGTTCTGATGTCATCTGTAGCAGTGATCAACACAGTCTCCATGTTGTGGTTGGCTCGGCATCCTGGTTGGGAGGAATCAAGCAGGTGTTGTTGTTCCAGGTATTTGGTGAGCTGTTGGTTGATGGCCTTCTCGAGTATTTTGGCAGCGTGAAGGGGCAAGGAGGATGGTCAATAATATTTGAGGTTCGCTGGGGTCAGAGGACGGTTTCTGTCTAGGAAGGCTGCTGTGGTGATGGAAGTGTTGATGATGCTGGTGAGTTTCTGTGCTTATTTGGTTGGTTGTGAGGCTGGAAAGATGTTTGTGGCATGGTACTCTGGTTGCCCCGAAGTATATGAATGACATATTGGCCGTGGTGGTCAGTGTGGTGAGCTGAGATCATGTGGCGATCATTCAACTATCATGCACTGGTTGATTGAGGCTATTGAGACTGAGAGCAGTGGGTTAGGGGCTAAAATTGTTGTAGATGGTGACAATCTTGTTGTGAAAGTAGTATGAGAGGATGTCGCAGAGGGGTGGGAAGGGGTGTATTTTGTTCTCTGTGAATGCCCGGTCAGAGAATTCCTTGACTGTTCTGAATAGTTCTTTCATGTGGTTGGCTGCTGTATGCGGGCTGTAATGGCTGCTCTCTTGGCTTCCTTGATGCGCAGGTGGCAATTGCCGAGGGTTGCTTTGTGAGCGGCTCTGCTGTAGGAGTTTGTGGTGGAGTGGTGCTGGTTTCTCTGGTCTGTAGCAGTTGCACTTGGTAGTTCTAAGCTCTGGGGTGTACCAGCTGGCTTGTTTTGAGGTTTTATTGGTTTTTGCTGTTTTCATCGGGGTGAAGTCCTGGATGGCCTGTTCTAAGTCTGATGAGGTCTCGATTTGGATGGTGCTGAGAGCCTGAATCCACTTTGTCTCTGTTCATTTGTTCCAGCTGCGGTGGGAGGACCTGTGATGCTTGGTGATTGTGTGCTGAGCACCAGAGATGGTGAGGTGAATGATGGTGTGGTCCAGCCAGGTGAGTTCTGTGACGTGGCTGAATTTGACTATGTCACTAGAAGTGAAGATGGGGTCGAGTGTGTCCAGCTTTGTGCGTGGTTTCAGTGGTCTGTTGGGGGAGGCTGATATTGTTCAGGTTCTCCAGAAGGGTTTTAGAGCTGGTGTCATAGGGGTCATTGACATGGAAATTGAGGTGGCAGAGTAGGACGCAGTGGTAAGAGTTGATGGCTAGGGAGACAATGAGGTTGGAGATGAAATCGTTAAAAGACGGTCGAAGTCTTGGCATCGGCCTGTAGTTGGAAGTTGAGGTGTTTCATGAGAGGTGTGTGGTGATCAGTGGTCGCGATGCATCAGATGGTTTCCTTGAGGATGATGGTGAAGCCTCCACATTTTTTGTTGGTGCAGTCTTAGTGTATCATCTTGTTGCCGTTGAGTGTTGCAGTGGCGATGTCAGGATTTGAGGAGGGGCTGAGCCTTGTTTCGGTTATGAAGGTATCATCTGGGGAGAGAGTGATGATGGTGTTCCATATTGTCATGTTGTGTTTGCAGAAGGGATCTGGCATAGAGCAAGGTGCATTGGAGAAGGGTTCTTCATGGCCTTCTGGGTGGGTGTGGAGCAGGGTCATGTGTGGTCTTGTGGTCTTGTATTGCAGGAGAAACAGCAATGCTGGATCTGTAAAGGGTTCTTTGGTTTCTCGCGGCGAGGAAGTGCAGCAACTGTTTTGGTGTCTGGGATCCAGGGCCAGGAGCTCATTGATGGTGTAGTAGAGGGTGGCAGGAGGACGAGGGTTCCTGGTGCTGGGTGTGGGCCAGGCTTAGACAGGTGAGGCAAGCTTGCACCTTTGGCGTGCCAGTGGCATGGCTGGGCTGCAGCCTCCATTAAGTCGGTCCTGGAGCAAGAGCAGGGTGCTGAGTGGCGGGAGGAGGGAAACCGCAGGAAGAGGTCAAGAAACAAGTAGAAAAAAGCACGCTAGAGCAGAACAAGGCAAAAGAGAGGGCAGAAAGACAGATGGCAGAAAAACAAGCAGAAAATGGCAAAACAGAGCTGAAAACGGCAAAACAGAGGGCAGAAAAACAAGCAGAAAAAGGCAAAACAGAGGGCAGAAAACAGAGGGCAGAAAAACAAGCAGAAAAATGCAAACTAGAGCAGGAAAATGCATAACATAGTCCAAAAAATGAGCAGCAAAAGTCAAGACAAATCAGAATAAAGCAAAACAGAGATGAAGAAACGAGCAGAAATAGGAAAAAACAGAGGGCAAGAAATGAGCAGAGAAGGCATAAACAGAGGGTAGTAGGTTGACAAGACAGCAGAGGGTAGCGGACTGCAGGCAAGCTGGAAAGGAGAAATGTTGCAGGGGGAGCTGGCACGAGGACCCAACAGTTCTCTGATGCTGGGTAATACCAGCAGAAGAGCAGCTTCTGGATTGTGCAAGTGAGTCTGGTGAGGCAACGTACTGCAGAAAAGTTTCCTTTTTTAAAAATATTATTGTCCCCCGGACTGCTCACCACTTTTCCCTGCTAGCAGGCGCCACTGATGGTGAAGTTCAATGTAGATACCATGAGAGTGGTGCACTTGGTGAACAGACAAAGGTCTAGGGATCTGAGAGTTTTGTGACTGTTGAGACAGTTTATGCTAGGTTGTTTGCTTTTGGACATTGGTTTCAGGGCTAAACATGTGCCACAAGTAAACAATGATATAGAAGACTCATTGTCTCATTCGCAGTGGCACCACTTTACAGATTGGCACCAGAAGCAGAGGACAACAAGATGCAATCACCTGAAGACATTTGGGTGTGAGGGGAGCGAGAGTGATTGAGCTGGGCAAGAGGTCTTTAGCTGAGTCTACAAGAAGGAGCTACCATCTGGCTTGTAAAAAATTTGAGGATTTTGCGGGAATGCCTCAGAGTACAATAATACAGGATTACAGTGACATTGAAGGGAGAGTGTTTTGTTTTGTTAAGTCAATAATTGATGAAGGTTTATCACCCACAACCATTGTGGGTAAGTTGGCAGGCATTTCTGTTTTTGGGAAATTGTATTGGGGGTTTTGACCTAACCAGGGATGACATTTTGGGGAGGATTCTGAAAGTGTTGAGTATGGAGAAGGGTGCGAGTGGGCCCTGTATTAGGCAAGGCTGTCACAATTGACTTTTTGCAGTGTCTTCTTAGGGTTTTACCCAATTGTTATTATAATGGTTTTGAGGTGGCTTTTTTCAGGTTATGTATAATTTAGATGTTTGTTGGTGCACTTTGAGGTGCATGGTAATGTTAGCGCATGATAGAATGTTGAGGGTAAGCCTGGCTGCTGATTTTTGTATGATCTGGAGACTTTTGGTCAGTGGAGCATTTAATCCAGCATGCCCATAATCCAGCTTGCCGGTGATGAGAGCTTGGGTGATTGTGCGAGTGTTGGTGGTGAGAAAATGTAAGATCCTCTTGAGCATATTCATTGTGTGTAAGCAGTTGGAGACTGCATTTACCTGGCCTGTCATGGTAAGTTGGTTACCAATTATTATTCAGTATCCCTGTCCCTAAAACTAGTGTTTTTTCCAACCTAGAGGGTTATGTTGGATGCTAAGTTAAATTGGGGCCGTTGATAAAAAGTAAACAGGGGGGCCTCCTATGAGCTAACACAACCATTTGTAACTTTGCTTCCTACCTGGGCAAAAACAAATAGGTGCTCTCTTGCAGATTTACAGATCTAGGTATCTATCCTAGGTAGCGTATGGCAGTGAGACCTGGGGTTATGCATCTCTTGATGAGCTTAAAATAATGGAAAACCGGTTACTGAGACGATTGCTATGTGTCTCACAGGGCACTGCTACAATCATTGTCCACAAAGAACTGGGTGCGCCCTAGCTAACAGATTTGCTGACTCTTCGCCCCTTAGTTTATTGGCTCAGAGTTAAACAATAAGACTGCCCTAAACAAAGAGATACTAAGGGACTGTTTGGGTCTAGATGGTGCTCACCACATACCCTGGTTTAACTATATACAGGAAGGATTTAGGAAACTAGGCAGGCCAGACCTCTTCTGCAACCCTGATACTACTAGCAGAAAAGACCAACCTTGTGCAACAGAGTCCTTTCTTAAGCTGAGTGAGATGGAAAGGGAGGATTGTGAGTTCAGAAAGTCTAGTGTATGTAGGTTTAGCTCCCTGAAAACTGTATTTTTCATGGAACATAATCTTTTAGGGCTCCCCATTTCATATGACCGCTTTTTATTAACTAGATTTTGCCTGTATTTCTTTCATCTCCTTCTTGCGGACCCAGGAGGGAGCAAGAAAGGCGAGATTTTGCTGCCCTGTGGCTGCGACGGTGTCTCCACATGACATGTTTCATTTTTTAGTGTTCTGTAGTAGCTATGAGGTGCTAGTAAGACCGTTTTAATCCCATTCATAAAACAAGCTAATTTTAAACAAGTGCGACCAGCTTTTATCTTTTTACAAATGTGGTCACGGAGTACTATATGGTACATTCTTAGTTTTTTGAAGGCTGCAGTAAGGCTTAGAGCGACCTGTGGTTAACCACCAGGGGAGGGCGTAAACTGGATAGGTAGATATCATGTACCATTTTTATTGATTTTAGTGAAATTTATTACGTATCCCTGTAAAGTATTCTTAGTTTTATGGTTTTTATTAAAAAGCCAAATAAAGTTTGGTTGTTGTTGTTGAATCTTATTCAAAGGTTCTTTACATGGGTTGCCAGGACAGGTGTTGATTCAAGATTGGAAGGCTATCAAGTGGTGTCCCAGAACCTGGTGTCCATGCAGAACATTACTACTTCAGTCATGTGTCTGTTAACTTCAGTCATTCAGGCAGGTCTGAGTGTTCGGTGTCTTGTTGGAGATTGAGAGCATGAGCTAGCTGTCATTATCGTAGGATACGACGTTGCTTCCGTGGACTCAGATGAGGCTGGCAAGTGGGGTTATGTCGGGAGTAAACAAGGTGGGGCTAAGTGAGAATCCTTGTGGAACTCCACAGGTGAGGTTGAGCCTTTCAGGAAGGAAGCAAGGAACAAAGCCAACAAAGTGCGGGTCATTGATTACTGGTTTGTGCAGTCATTGGATAAGGAATCGGATGGGGTGGGAGATGATGTTGAATGCTGCAGAAAGAACCTGTAGGATAAGGGGCATGGTGTCAACTTGGTCCATGATCATCTGCATGTTGTCTGTTACGGAGCAGGGGGCAGTCTCTGTAGTCTGGTTGGGCTTGAATTTTGATTGAGTGGTGTTTAGGAGATGATTGTCACTGAGGTGGCTGGCTAGGCATTAAATATCTTTTCCATGACTTTTGCTGGAGAGGTTAGCAGAGAAATAGGCCAGTAGTTGGCTAGCAACTTCTGGTCTGCTGAGGGTTTCTTGAGGAGGGGAAATACTGTGGCATTTTGCCAGGCATCTAGGTAGGTGGCTGTGATGATTGCGTCATTCAGGATCAGGGTGGTGCTATGTTGATGGGGTTTATTCCTTTTATGAAATGGTAATGGAGGGGAACTGAGGGTGCTCCAGATTGCATATACTACATTGTCGTTGCTGTTCCTCGAGTGGGGATAATGGGGGCAGGCAGTCAGGGCCCAGAAGTGACTCTAAGGGTCAGTTTGATTGCCTCCTGTTTGAGCTACAGGGACACATCAAGCTTCCAGAGGCCCTTTCCCTGCAACTCCCTAGCTGACTGGTACCAAATGGACCTGCCCTGGACCCAATTTTCAGCCTCTGTTGGAAAGGGTTCTAACCCCGATATAGTGTCCCCAGGTCCTGGACCCTTGGCCAGTATTAGATTGTATGCCTCTTGTCCAGTCTGCAAATGCTGGGACTTAGAAACCTTTGCCAACTTTCTGCCATGAGAACTGACAGAGATCTGGGGCTCCATTGGCGCTCCAGTCATCAAATTGCCATTCAGCCTTAGCTTACTAGTTTGCCCCTCTGAATGAGATCTGACTTCCAGAAAAGTTTCTAAGTCCAAATGTAGATGGCTTAATCAGGACCAATGTAGATCAACATTCCTTCGACATTGAGCCCTTCCGGGGGGAAATATCCATTATTTTGCAGGCAGAACCACAACCTGTCTTTACTCTGCAGTCACTACCCCTACTGCGATGTTACTATGCATTCCTTTACCACATAATTTGTTACAACAGCTTGCTTTAAGGAGCGAGTTGTTGGACTGGTGTTGGATTTTAAGTCCAACACCTTCTCTACTGATACACTGACTGGAGTTGGAATAATAATTTATACTGTTCCAAAGTCCAACGTCCCCCTAAGGCAGTTGTCTTCAAACTTTTTTATGCCCCCTCCACCCCCCCAAAAATAAATTATCGCACCCCCACAGAATTTGTCACAATTATTTTATTAAATTGGCAATGTTTAAATATGTCTATACATAGACACTAAAGTTACGCTCTGTTACTTTTTTAGAAATGCAATCAAACACATGTTTACCAAACATACTATTCTGTTCAAGCAGGCCTTACTAACACGTAAAAGTATCCACACAGTGATTCTTAGAAGTGGGGTAATGGGGTTTGTAGAATATTTGGAGTCCCTTCCCTTTAGACATCTTCTCTCAGCCAGGGTATAAATAGCAAAAGACTCTATTGATGGCCTATTACATGGCCACTTGGTGGCGCAATTTTTTTTCATCTTAAAACAAAGCACTGTTATCAGTGCAATGCATCTTTTGGCCAGAGCCTGAAGCCCCTCAAGGATCACTTTAGGGCCCCCCAAGGGGCGCCCGCCACCAGTTTAAAGACCCTTGCCCTAAGGCAAGTCATTGTAAGAACTTGTGTGGTAAAATGACACATGGTAACATCGAAGTCAGGGTAGTGACTACCAGGACAGGCATTAGGCCAGCGTGACTGGTGCGGACGCACTGGGCACTGGCCTGTGCAGGGGGCGCCTACCTCAGGGTTGGGCGCTGTGTTTAGCAAAAAAATATGATTAGAGAGATGAGGGGCACTTATGAACTAGGCATGCAAGGTTCTGTCATACATTCCCTTCCAAGGCATGGACTTCATCCGCTTGGAGCTTTCCCACCTTTGTCAATAATTGCAGCTGAGCCCCGCTTGGTTTATTACTGATCAAGTACTGTCATAAATACTTTACAAATTTCCTTTAAATTAAGCCTTATTGCTTTGTGCCAAGCTATCAGAGGGTTAAGCACACATTTTTTTAGTGACTTTGCTTGTTCACCCTGAAAGGATTGTGATTCCTATTTTAGGTTAATTCTCACATCCCTTCAACTAATGCTCGAGTTTCATACAATCTTGACCTAACAATTTTGTGAATGTTTCTTTAAACTTCATCAGCTTTGCCAACCAAAGTTAAATGCAATGGGAGCTACAAAAGGTCCCTTCTCTTGAATAGTAACATTCTAGTTTTTGGTGAAGGCTGACATGGCCACAAGCCTGATGCTCGGCAGTTGTTTCTCTTTGTTCTCAGTGGCACTGAGTATCTCTCATTGCCCCACTACGGCAGGGGGCAGGAATTCTGGAAGTGCACATAGGAGATGATGCATAGTTTCAATGGTGGATTGTGTTCCACCCTACCAGCCCGTTCTGGATAACCACGAGTGCTAGAGGAGAACCTAGTTCCCTGCTTTCCCCCCTCTAACTTCTAACATTAGGATGGTTTGTGCCTTGCCAGAATCAAACTGGAACAGAAAAGTGTCCCTAGCACCATAATAAAAGAAGCCTTAATTAGTGAATTAGATAGCAAAAAAGTGACATATATTTGCAAATTAACGCAGTTTTGTACTTGTAAAGACATGCTATATAAGTGTTTTCCAAGGTATGGAAGACTGCATGTGTTTGAGTGTGCTGCAGGCAATGTTTTTTTAACATTAGGGAAGTCAACAGTGAAAACCAGTGACACAGACTATAAAACAGGCCCACAAACATCCAAACAAATGGCCACACACTGACCTTTCAGACCAGCCCGTGGGGCACTGCCTGCATGCCAGTCCAACTCTGTGCGTTTCTTTTTTTCATCTATAACACTCATTGTATTTCTGTTGCTTTCCAGTGTCAGTCCCTCACAGTATGTTGCTTTGTCCCACAGTAACCTTCCATTTTGATCTATTGTGAATACTATCATCCACATTCTCTTGGGTTTCATCTTTGCACGCTTTTATGGGGCTACAGGAATTACAACAATCAAATATATATTGCTTCATTTCACTTTCAATTGCATGGCACAATATCAAAGATAGACATATGGAGGCATATGTACCAGAACTGCTGCTAACTAACACTAACGCTAGTTAACAGCAGTTTTCTTAATGCGGCCCATCACCAAAAGCTATCGCCCTGTTAGCGATGTATTTACAATACGTTGCTTCATGGCGATAGTTTTAGGTAGCTGCACTGAAAACGGCCGGTAACACTAGAGTGAAGGTGATACAAATTCTAACGTTAGAGTGCGAAAACTGACGAAAGGCCCATTAGCGGCCAAAAACTCACGTTAGTCAGCCCAACGTGACTTTTATTGCCTCTAGAGGCAAAAATAGCCTATTAGTCCAACTCCAATGAAAAATAGGAAATAAAACCAATGGAATGCAGAATGGAGCAGCCAGGGACAAGTGAAGCACAGATCAACACCCCCCCCAAGCCCCCCAATAGCCAGGATGACCAGCCAGAGTCCCATTGGAAGAGGAAATTCAGGGCTACATCTATGAAAAAAGGCGCATCGCTGTGCTAAACCAGTGATGCATCCCTTTTCATTGCGTACTCCTTGCAACACCATGGCTTCCAAACAATTGAAAGCACGGAGAGTCCCCGGGGCCCAGAGACATCACTGGGCTTGCGTCTGGGAACTGGAGTGGGATGCAGAGGTGCTGTTAAGTCGCTGGGCCGTGGTACAGACATTGAGGTGCGGCGATCACCCTTACCTGGTGGTGACATCTGGCAGGTCACATGGAGACACATTGTTGACCTGTGTAAAAAGACCGTTTTGAGCCCCATGGAACTGTGAACGGTAGATACACTCCTGCGCACCAACTTAGGGAGGTCTGCATTGTATACTACGATCCCCTACTACCACGGGGCACACAGAGGAATTTATCAATGGTGTGCTACGCCTCTCTGCATTATAGGATGTAGGATGTTGTGCTGGCCGGACGCTGTGGAGGGTGAGTTCCCTGAGCTGTACCAAACTTGTGTGGCAGGAGCGCTGCAACTTTGGCCTAAGGGGGCCCTGTTGCCACACCTGCATTTGGAGCTTCCCCAGTGGATTTAGAGGTGACTGCTGTACCCAGGCTTGTGAAACCCAACCTGGCTGAGACTCCTGCTGGCTGTGTCGCAGATTTCAAGAGAATGCAGCGTATTGAGCCCCCGGTGTCAATGTCCATGTGAGGAGAAGGTGGGACGCGTAGCGGAGGAGGCCCGGGGATGAGTCGGGCCCAGGCCTAGCTCTGAGCAATCTCTGTGCTGCGGCTGACCTACATCACTGAGGGCACTGCACAAGACTGGTGGGGATGCCAGTAACTCGCTTAAGTCACTGAGAACGGCCATTGGTGGCGGTGGGTGCCAGGGGCACGGGGCATAGGGCCGGTTCTGGCCTAGGCCATTGGGTATGCAGATTAATCCGCTGTTACTTGTTGGGGAACTGGGAAATACAGAATCTGGTTGCCACTGTCAGATAGGAAGAGGCAACCGGGTGATGCTTCCTTTCTTTGCCCCCTGTTAGTTTGCTTTTGGATGTACATGGGACTGACCCTTTGAGGACTTCCTCTTTCCACAGCTCTGCGCTGTCTGGTTGCTGCTGCTGTCCCCATCTGCTGCTCCTGGTTACTCTGACACAGAGGTCAGGTGTTCGAGTCCCTCCTTTACCTGCAGGTTCCTGCCTGCGCCTCATCCCTGGTGGTCCAGTGTTAGAGCGTCATTGCTCTGCAGCTTGACTGCCCTTCTGTCCCTCTTATCTGCTGTTCCAGTTCATCTTTCTGCTCTTCTCCCTTGCTTTCCCACCTTTTTATTTATGTTTTTTTATCTTTGCTGTGTTTGGCTTTGTTTTTCCTGTGCTTTTTTGCAATTCCTTTTTCCCTATCCTCTCCCTCATTGCTTTTGCGATCACCCGCATCCCTGCCCCCTCCAGTGTCCTTCCTGTGTTTCCCACCTCACAGCTGCCCAGCCCCCCTGCAGCACTACTTAATGGTGGATGCTGTGCAGCCATGAACAATGGGCATGCCAAGGGTGCGCCAAAGGGAAGCCAAATGCAAGCCCCTCTGTGTCCGTCCGGCCCTGTACCGTGCCCAGCACCAGGGACCCTGCCTCTCAAACACTCAACTGCTACAACGCCAGCACCTTCCTTGCCTTCAACCATGTATGCCATGCCACCTGCCATCTAGCATCACCAGAGAATACCCTTGCGCCCTGCGCCTGTCAAAACTGCAAACGCACCTTCTGCAACATTAGCACACCAGCGCCTCTTGCCGCCCAGCTGACCAACAGTGTAGCTGACTGCCTCAACTCCATCCTTCTCAACATGCGGTCCCTCCACAAATATACCACAGACAGCTGGGACCTCCTCGACGCCACCTCTTCAGACATCGACTTCTTTATGGAAACCTGGACCAACCTCTGCTTTGGACCTGACATCGCCATCCCCGATGGCTACTAAATCACCCGCAAGGAACACCCTGACAGTCCAGGAGGAGGCATTGCCATTGTCTACAAAAGTACACTCCGACTGACCACGAACTCTAATGACTCAACGGTGACCATGGAACAGCTCCACTCCCAGAACCGGACCAACCCCAATACCATCCTCTGCAGCCCCTTATCTACAGGTCCCCCGGGCTATGGACCACCATTCAGCAATGCCATTGTAGGCCTCATTGCACCCCAGCCATTCCCCCCCACCGACTACATCATACTGGCGGAACTCAAGTGTCACCTGGACAACCCCAGTGACCAGAACACCACCCTCTCCTGGGAAACCTCGCTAACATCGGACTCAAGCAGATAGTCACCGCACAAACCCACATAGCCGGACACCCGCTTAAGCACGTTTTCTCCACCAGCGGGAACTTCAACTACAGCCACACCACTGGACTCTCCTGGACCGACCATCATTGTATACATCACGTCTTCACCATGCCCACCGTACACCACCGCCATCATCGCCCCCCCTTGCAGCTGGATCAAGGCCACTGAAGGACTTCTTATCAACTCTCTCAGTACCACCACTACGCCAACGCTTAAAGATGCCAACACGGTAGCACGCAAACTCCACCAATAGATCTCCACTGTGCTGACACCCTATCACCCATCAAAAAAGACCAGGCAAACAACACTTCAAGAATGCCGACTTCATTAGTCCAGACGCACCTGCAGACGTCTCGAGTAGTGATGGAGCCACAACATCAATCAACTCCACAACAAAGTCACCCTTGCAACATGGCACAAGGGTGCCTGCGTTGGCATATGGCAGCCATTGTGCGCCAACATAGGGGAAAAAGACAGGGCGGCTTATTCATGAGCTCCTTCTGACAGTTTCACCCCGTCAGTACGTCATTTCCTTGACATACTTGCAGTGTGATTCTCGCACCACATTGTGCCGTATTCGCAAAGTGATGCAGCAAGGCATATGCATGACCTTGTGAAGCCCTGTGCCACATTATACTTGCATCAGGTATGATGTAGGCAGAGTGGGCGTTCCCACGCAACAAAGCCTCATAGGAGTGGCACAGTGTAATCCATCATATTTCACTGCAACAATTGTAGGATGCCACTGCATCAGTACCTTACGACAGGCGTAAGGGTGACACAATGCCACAGGGATAGGCTGTCCCCATGCATTGCTGGAGTTGTGTCATGCTTGTGACACAACTGCAGCAAAGCGTGACATTAGCACTGCCAGATACGTCAAAATTCCAGACATATTTGCCATTAATTTTAACATGGAGTGGTGTACAGTGAATACAGCGCATCCATGGCATCGCAAGAAGGGCGTAGTGAAAAGTGAAGCATTGCTGTTTTGTCGCAGCAATGCAACACTTTTCATGAATGAGGCCCAGGAATGAGCCCTATCTAATTGATGGTGCGTATTCCTGCCCTGTAGTTTTGTCACAGGGCAGCACAGCAACATTACTTGTAGCGCTGTCCAGTACTAAAACCTTCTGAAATTAGGTCCCAATGTTTGCACAATTTTTAAGACCAGCTATTTTCTGGTCTTAAAAAACTGCCTCTAGCTGCAGTTAGAGGCAGTTTTGGGGGTTTTACACCATACAAGGAATTCCTTGTAAATATCGCGAAGTGGGGTTACCAACAGTTTTTGCACGGGAATGCCTACCTTGCATCTCATTTTCGTTAACTCCGGCTAACAGAAGTGGCGATCTTAAATATTCACGTTTTCGCCACAAAATTGCTGCTAACTGAGGTTAGTGGCAACTTGTAAATAAGGCGATAAAAAAAAACAACTGTAACCTCAAAAAATTGACGCTACAGTGGCGAAAACTCCTTATACATAGGCACCAATATCTGCTACAATATTTATGCAGGTTATCTGGTCGACAAGTGAAGGAGCAACTTGTGGCTGACAACAGTTGCGTGATCAGTAGGTTAGGTAAACAGGATGAACGGTCTTGATTGTTGCAGGAGTGCGTGTATTAGAGTCTGTGTGTGTGCATGAGTAAATGTTTGTAAACATAGGTGTGTATGTGTGTGTGTGCGTGTGTTAAAGAGAGAGAGAGTTAGAAAGAGAGAGAGAGAGAGAGAGAGAGAGAGAGAGCGAGAGAGGGACATGAATTAAAGAGACAGGCTATCAGAGAGGTGTGATGTGTGAGACATACTGCCAGATATGAAAGAGAGTGAAACAGGTAAGACATATATGTTATATACACGTTGGTGACAGTCAGCTGAGAGAAAGAGGTAAAGATCGGTGAAAGGGCATGACAGTACAAGACATGTGGAGTAGACAGATAAGAAAGACACAGCTAAGAGAGACAAAAAGAATGGGAGAGACATGAGGGAGAAAAATAATAAGAGGACAGTTGATGATAGATAACTGAGAGGCAGATCTAGGTCAGACTTGTAAGAAAGATATAGCTCAGAGATTGACAGGTAAGGAAAGGAATGAAGAAACAGCTGAAAGTGGGGAGACAAGTAAAAGCGGTGAGAGACTACAGACAAAGAGTCTGTTGTGAAAGAAGGAGAGGCGGAGGGTTGGATAGAAATTTGAGAGAGGTAATAAAGACAATGATGAAAGAGACAACTTAGAAGGAAAGATGACTGTGAAAGAGAGGTACGATAAAGAGGGCAGAAAGACAGCAAGAGAAGTGAGGAGCTGGATGGGTGAGAAAATGGCAGCTGAAAAAAGGGAGACAATTAAAAGAGTGGTGTTGAAAATACAGAGCTGAATGAGAGACCGAGTGGTTATAAAGTTCAGAAAGTCACTGAAGCAGGTTCGAATGAATAGCTGAGGTACAGCTGATAGGTAAAGTGGTGATAGTGATCTTGAGACATAGGTAAGAAAGAGATAAGGGGTTATGAAAGTTGAGAGACAGGTGAACACAAGATGAAAAAAAGACAGAACAGGAGGGAAAATCAAGTGCTAGGGACACATGCGAGATACTGTAAGGAGATCACTGGGGTAAACACAGTTGACATAGAGAAGGAGACAGAGAGGGAGAAAGAGACAGTAACTAGTGAGAAAGGCAGGTAAACCAGATGTAATAAAAAAAAGCCAAATAGTTGATGAACCAACAATGGGTCAAAGGTCAATTGGCGCCACTTCCTGTGATGTAAGTGGGGTCAAAGGACATGTCATGTGTCTTCTACTGCCCCTGGCATTTTGATGAATAGGCGTGCATGCCCATAGCAAGTCTCCCTGAGATCCTCGAGCCCCGGCTAGGGTCTGCATACTCAGCACAAGATACGCACACAGAGCCTGCAACATAACACCCCCTCCCAATCTCCCGGCAAGCTTCATGGCCCTATGCTGATTCTTTCACAAGTTTTTCTAATCTAAAACCAGGATTGCAGTATCACTCAGGAGGATCAACATTTGCCCACTAGCCAATAAAACTTCGCAATTCATTTGAAAAAATCCACAAATAAAAAATGCTTACGAAAAACGGAGCCCTTAGGGGTTGTCCAGTTTGGAGTTGGTGGTGAGCTAGGCCCTGGGCCTAGCCAAAAGCTAGGTCATTGCTGACAACTGTCCTATTTTTGCAGGAACAGTCGGTAAGTTGGAGACTGTACTGGGTAATTCACTAAAACAGGACAGTCCTGGAAATTGCACTTATGTGTCACTGAAACATATACAAGACATTGTGGGTCACGTTTCTCCCAAAATCACCACAGACCAATGCTTCCTGAAGGTAACAGTACGTACTTCCGAAAGTGCCAGGCCCCGTGTAGAGTGACTGTGACCACAAAGGTACATAAAGAACAAAAGCGAGCCATGGTGCTCCACTTGGGAGGCAAAGACATACACTCTATCGCCAGGACACTCACTGAAGCGACTCCCAAAACACATCACACGTTGATCAACGCCCTGAATGCCCATTTTGAACCCATGGCCAACCAAGACTACGAACAGTTCATATTCAGACAAGCGCGACAGTTGCCGGAAGAATCCCTAGACACGTACCACACAAGGCTCAAGAAGCTGGCGCTATCCTGTGGTTTCGCGGATGTCACGGAAGAAATCCGGGGACAAATAATCCAAGGCTGCGCATCGGCAAAGCTGAGGGAATGCATATTGGAAGAGTCAGGCAAGCCATTAGCGGACATCCTGACCCTCGGTCGCACGAAAGAACAGTCCAAAGCTAGGGCGGCCCACATGGAAGCGGCATTACAGGCAACAGTAAAAGTGGAACCGGTCAACAAACTCCAAGTCCACTCACCGCACAAGTGGCACAAGAAAACGGCTCGGCCACCGGCCGCGGCATCGGGACACCCGTGTGGATACTGTGGAGACCCGAATCACCCAGCGCCAGAGTGTCCGGCTAGAGGGAAGCGTTGCTCAGGATGCGGCAAGCTCAACCATTTTGAAAAGGTGTGCCGCTCGAAGAAGTTCCGCAGACCCCACCAGGTAGTAAACGCTGTGCCGGAAGGTGAATTGAGCCACAGTGACATGGATGATGACGAAGAAGAAGAAAGGACGGTGCACAAGGTGCACATGATCGGCACCGCCACTCGACACACCAGAAAACTCCCACAATGTCCGATCAGAGTGGTTGAACAAGAGATCATGGCTGTAGTTGACACGGGAGCCTCCATCAACCTCATGAGTGCGGCACTCTACAGAACAATGGCAAGGCCCCCTGCCCTGAGTTCCACGCCCATCACAGTGTTCGCATACGGGCAGGACACTCCTTTCAAAATCCGAGGTAAATTCCGAGCTGCTATTCACCATGGAGACAAAGTGATTAACGCCAACATATTTGTGTCTGAAGATGGACAGGGCATGCTGTTAAGTTGCAGGGCTGCAGAAGACCTAGGTGTTGTGACTTTTGCTTTTGGCGTCCACGAGGAATCTGTGCAGCAGCTAATAACGGAGTTCTCCGACATATTCGAAGGGATTGGACGATTCAAAGGCCGAGAAATACACCTACACATTGACCCAACAGTACAACCGGTAGCCCTGAGACACCGACGCATCGCGTTCAACCTCAGACCCTTAGTAGAAGAAGAACTTCGGAAGTTGGAGGCGGCTGGCATCATTGAAAAGGTCTCGGGCCCCACCCCCTGGGTGTCGCCCTTTGTGGTCACCAGAAAGCCGAAACAGCCAGGGGCGGTCAGAATATGCGTGGACATGCACCTCCCCAATGCTGCCATAAAAAGAGAACGTCACATCACCCCTACCATCGACGACCTAATTGGAGAGATGGCTGGCGCCTGTTGGTTCTCGAAGCTGGATCTACGGTCGGGATACCACCAGTTGGTACTAGACAAGGAATCGCGAAACATCACGACTTTCTCGACGCACGTAGGCCTCAGGAGGTACACCCGACTCAGCTTTGGTGTCTCCAGTGCAGCGGAGGTGTTCCAGAACATAATACAAGAGTTGATAACAGACATACCGGGCGTGATAAAGGTCAGCGATGACATCATGATACATGCCCGTACCATCCCGGAGCACAACCAACGTCTAGCACAGGTGTTCCTCAGGCTAAAAGAAGCTGGACTCACCCTTCACAGAGAGAAATGCGAGTTTCTAAAAAGAAGGATAGGATTTTTTGGATACGTTTTCTCCGCAGAAGGGGTCAACCCGGATCCGGAAAAGGTCAAAGATATCAAAGACGCAAAACCCCCTACCACAATCACAGAAGTCTGGAGCTTCCTCGGCATGGTTAATTACTGTGGGAGGTTCATAAGAGACCTTGCCAACCTCACACTCCCCCTGAGAGAGCTCACGAAAGACTCCACGCCTTGGATCTGGGGACCAGAACAAGAAAAGGCCTTTGAGGATATCAAGACATCACTTTCAGACAACACGACCCTGGCATTCTTTGACCCCAGGAATTTCACTCTGATAGCCGTAGACGCTGGCCCAGCAGGGCTAGGAGCCGTCCTGATGCAGAAACAAAGGGATGAACTGGACTGGGTGCCGGTCGCCTTTGCAAGCCGCTCACTCACAGACACCGAGCAGCGGTACTCTCAAATCGAGAAGGAAGCCATCGCCATCCACTGGGGATGCCGGCATTTTCACCTCTATGTGTATGGCAAACCCTTCACGGTTGTGACCGACCACAAACCCCTGGTAGCACTATTCTCGGGGACCTCAACCAAGCCTCCACCCCGCATTGAAAAATGGATGCTACAACTACAGGAGTATAACTGCAGCATTGAATATCAGCCGGGGGCGAAGAACCCAGCAGACTACCTGTCACGTCATCCCCGGCCCGCCACTCCGGAAGAAATGGAAGAAGCTGAGGAAACGGAGGCTTATGTCAAGTGTGTGACGGCGCGGTCGTGTCCACGACCCCTCTCTGTAAAGGACATAGCGGAAGCCACAGAGCATGACGTCTGTCTACAAAGGGCTCGAGAAGCTCTCCGAAAAGGGAACTGGCACCGTGCCAAAGAAAGTTGGAAGTTACTTACACCAGAAGCCCAGAAGATAATGGAAAGCCTGCACCACGTAAAAGAGGAGCTGAATGAAGACAACACTGGATGCCTGCTGAGAGGGCACCGACTGGTTATACCCTCTGCACTAGCTGAACAAGTGGTAAAACTTACACATGTTGGTCACCAAGGAATGGTCAAGACCAAAGCCCGACTGAGAACAAAAGTGTGGTTCCCTCTCATGGATGATATGTTATGTTATGTTATGTTAAAATGGCTTTTGTAGAGCGCGCGGCTACTCAAAAAGAGTGTCCCGGCGCTTTTATTTAAGGTAGGCTGCAGTATACTAACATAACACATTAAAAGAGAAAGTGTCACAAACAGAAAGAAAACCACAAGCAAAAAAAGGCCTACTGGGTGAACAACCAGGTTTTGAGGTCCTTTCTAAAAGCTAGTAAGCTGGTGGCTCCCCGAAGTGTAAGAGGCAGAGAGTTCCACAGCTGTGGCGCCAGTAGTCCAAAGGAGCGACCTCCCAAGCGCGCTCTCTTCACTCGCGGGACAGTCGCCAAAAACAGGGATTCTGACCTCAGAGAGCGAGCTGGTCGGTAGAAGGAAAGTCTCCTTTGGAGGTACTTTGCTCCAGTCGCATGGAGGGCCTTGTATGTCAAGGTCAAAGCCTTAAAGGTGATCCGCTTGCGGATTGGGAGCCAGTGCAGGGTCTGGAGCAAGCCCACGGCACTAGCGCGTCTGTTTAATCCAAAAATTGCTCTCGCCGCAGCATTCTGCACAACTTGGAGCCGCTGTAGCAAGTACTCTGGCAGGCCCAGGTACAGAACATTAGAGTAATCTAACCTAGAGCCTATCAGGGCCTGCACAGTCAGCTTCCTGTGCTCCTCCGATAAGAGGGGAAGAAACCTCCGTAGCATCCTAAGGAGGCCGAAGCAAATGCCCGACACCCCCAGGATCTGGGATCTCATGGTCAACCCCTTGTCCATCTTGACCCCCAAGTTCTTAGCCATTTGGGATGAACAAGTTGGGGGGAACATATTGGTAGGCCACCAAGCCTGCCAATCTGGCTCCGTATCACACCCAAAGAAAAGTACCTCGGACTTATCGGAATTGCACTTGAGGCTGTTCAGTTGAAACCATTGAAACACAGCCCCAAGGCAATCCCGGATACTCTCCCCATCAAAGTCTCCTCCTCTCTTGCACGAGAAGAGGAGCTGGGTGTCGTCTGCATAGGATACGATCCGGGCCCCGAACGACTCCACCAACGCCGCCAAAGGGGTCATGAAGATATTAAAGAGGGTCGGGCTCAAGATAGAGCCCTGAGGGACCCCGACTCCCAGAGGCGGCATCACGGCGGAATCTGGCGAGGCCCAGACCGTTTGCCGGCGGCCAGCAAGAAAGGAGGAAAACCAGCTGAACACCGTCCCCCGTAGTCCTATCTCATAGAGTCTTGTGAGAACACCGTCATGGGGGACGGTGTCGAAAGCCGCCGACAAATCCAGCATCACCAGCATGGCTTTGCCCCCAGTGTCCAAAATCCCTTTAATAGTTTCTGAGACCTCGAGGAGCGCAGTCTCCGTGCTGAGATTTGGGCGAAAGCCCGACTGGGTGGCATGCAGAATCTCATTCGACTCAAGAAAATTGGACAGCACCGTCTGCACGTGCTTTTCAACAATTTTCGTAAGAGCCAGCAGCAGAGAAATAGGCCGGTAGTTGACTGGGGCCTTTGGATCCAGACCAGGCTTTTTGAGCAGCGGGATGACCATTGCCTGCTTCCAAGCCTGCGGAACCACTCCCTGGCTCAGCGAGAGATTCAGTAGCGGGTTAGCCAGTGGATTGACCACCTCGGCCAATTTCGCCAGAATTTTAGCAGGGCATGGGTCCAGGGGCGAGCCCGATTTCAAATTGCCCATAAGTGCTAAAGAGGCGGGCGCAGATATAGGTGGAAATACGCCCAGCGTCAAGCCTGGCGAAGCCGGGGGCGATCGGTTGGCTTCAGAGTTAATTCGCTCCGCGGGTACAGCCGATGGAAAAGAATCCTGTATAAGTTGGATCTTGCTAGTAAAAAAACTAGCAAGATCAGCGGCCCAAGAGTCAGAGGGTCTCTCCTCAGAGATGTTGGTCCGTGGGGATATAAATTCTCTAACTATAGAGAAAATCTCCTTGCAGGAATTGGAGGCAGCTTCTATCCTCCCTGCCAGGTAGGCTTTCTTACCCAGGCGAATGTCCCGGCGGTACTCCTTAACCGCGCTCTTGTAGGTCAGCTTAGCCTCCGAGTCATATTTTACCTGCCAGGCTCTTTCGGATACCTTGCACTGCTGCCGCCTGGCCGACAGTGCTGCGGTGAACCAAGGGGCGGAGACTCGTTTGGGAGTAAGACGGGGGGCCAGTTCCGGGGCAAGGTCGTTAAGCCTGTCAGAAAGCCATGCCTGCAAGGACTCCAGATCCTTCGTCAGGTCGCCAGAGAGGGGGCAGGGATGATCCAGGGCAGCCTGAGCCAGCATCTCAGGGGTCACTCGATGGTACGCCCTATTGGTGCGACCATGCTGCTGTGGGGCGGCAACAGCCGATTTAACTGTGCCTTTGATCGAGAATTTAGCCAGCAAATGGTCTGACCATAGTACCGGGTTAATCTCAAGGACCTCAAGAGGGGAGGTCGAGAAAACCTGGTCAAGAGTGTGCCCCTTGTCATGAGTCGGCCCCTGCAGATAAGGGAGCAATCCCAGCGGTGCCATAGCCTCAGAGATTTTAATAGCGGCCGCGTCAGATGGATCATCCATCCGGAAGTTGAAATCCCCGGCCACGATGCAGTGTTCTGCTTTCAGGGCCAATCCCAGTAAGACGGAGTCAAGATCTTCAAAGAACGTTCCGGGTGGGCCAGGCGGTCTATAGACCAATAATCCCTTGACTGATTGATGCGGAGCCAAAGCGATAGAAAAAGCGAGGGACTCCGAGCCACGAATATCCTCCACTGGCAAGATAGTACAAGCCGTGCCTTTCTTCACCACCAGTGCCACTCCACCGCCCCTTCCCTTAGCACTGTCCTTCCTGAAGACGTTATAGTCAGGCGGAATAGCCATGGATAGATATGGTGGAGAGAATGGTAAGATCGTGCACGGCCTGCCAGGTCACAGGCGACGCTCCACGTGAGGCTCCAGTAATAGTAGAACCGCGACCGCAACAACCATGGGACAGAGTCAGCATGGACTTTGGCAGCCTACCGGATGGAAGAGACACCTTAGTGGTAATTGATGACCACTCAAAATACCCTGAGGTGGAAATAATAACCAGCACGAGTGCCGGAGAGGTAATACCAAAGCTGGAGAAGATCGTTGCTGCCCATGGGGTAATGCACGAGCTACGAACGGACAATGGACCCCCATTTCAAGGACAAGAACTAGCCACTTATCAGGCTTCCCTCGGCACTCAGCATCGCCGCATCACCCCTCGCTGGCCTCAAGCCAATGGAGAGGCCAATCGATTCATGAGAACTCTGAACAAGGTGATTCGCATTGCCCATGACAAGAACCAGTCACTAGAGATGGCTATTTTTACATTCCTTCGGAGCTACAGGCAAACACCTCACTCAACAACGGGGGTGGCTCCGGCACATGTCCTCATGGGACGGGTGGTGACTGACTCGATCCCCCATCATCCACAGTGGACCCCCGAAGGGGCGAACGAACACAGGATTGCGAGGAAAAGGCAGGCCACGTATGCCCAGGTCAGCAAGAGAAGGAGAGCTGTGGCGATCAAGTTTAGTAGGGGAGACTTAGTGCTGATCAAAAACAGAGTAACCAGCTGGAAATTTAGACTGAATTATGAACGAAAGCCTTGGCGGGTGATCAGTGTGAAAGGCACCCGCATCATCGCGGCCCGAGGGCGTGAAACTGTAATCAGGAATGTGTCACATTTCAAACAATTTCATCCTGAAATACGATCACCCTGTCCTCCAAACATCACCTCGGAAAACGAGGCTGTCCTTAATCCCACCAATAGTGAAACAGTGACAAGACAAAAAGTCACTCGGAGAAGCAACGGTCCTGAGGATTCGAACAGCGGGCTGAACGAAGACGCAGATGCTGTTGAGAATATGGGTGATCCCGATGTTGCAACGTACAGCTCACAGTTCCCCGTCACAGGTGCCGAAGAGGACGCACTGAAACGGGGAGAATCGCAGTATGGGTTGAGAAGAAACCCGACACCCTCCTGTCGCCAGCGGGACTACCTCACGTAAGACTGTTCTGGTGTGAAACTCAAATGTTGCAGCAATAATCTGTTGGTGAAGTTAATTATCATGTCTAGCAATCTGAGTAATAATGGAGCAGACCTTTGCTAACGACAGCCTATCTAGGTGAGCTGTTGAATTTAGTGTGGTTTTTCTTTCTTCATGTTTTAGGAGGAATGTTGTGTTCCCTGTTCTGGCACGCCCGTGACGCCACGAGCGTGCAACGTTGAGTCATGTGACTTCCTATAATAAAGAGGGGCTCTGCGCGCACGTACGCCAGTCAGGCGCGTAGACGGAGAGCCATGAAGTTATTCCCAGTGTCCGCCTCTGTTATTTCTAGGGCCACGTGTTAGGCCTAGTTATTCCCAGATGCCCCCGAGTGCAGGGTCCGAGCATTAATCCCCAGGGCTGTCCTCATTCACACTCACAACACAACAATAACAAGGAGCAGTAGCAGACATGCCTCCGCACAGCTCCGGGGGCGACATGCTTATATAGGTACAAAATGGTGCGTTGAAAGAAAACGTGATACCCATGATCTATTTCAGTTACGCCGCATATTTTGTACCTCAGAAATGTGATGTATCGTGATTCTCAGCATGTAGATGGCAATGCAGCATTACTCGGAAAGAAGGCGCAATCGAATTATAGTCAATCACTGGCTGTGCTGGTCAATCGTCTAGCCATACCCCTTACCAACAGCCGCAGCTGCCCAAGCGTGGCGTCGCTGACCACTGCAGGGCTGCGGGAGATACTGTGGTACCAGCTAAACAGGTCTGGGGAGGTGATAAATAATCTGTGCCCCTCTCAAGGCCCACGTGGAGCGTGTATTTTATTGTAGTACGAGAGTGCCTCAATCTCACACCCCTTTCAGTTTACGGAAGAGACGGCAGACACTTTGGAAATACTTTTAGCGAACATTCCCAAAACTGCAAGAAGTAGAGCTTGCGTACAGGAGGTAGCACTGTTCCTGAGGATGATATAAACTGCACATACATGCACTGGTATGAGCAACGCTGCAAAACAAATGAAATACTTGTGACAGAGGGACTGTGGAGAGATGAGGGGTACTATTGCCCGGTTACTCACCGGTAATATTCATTACTCTGAGTTCTGGTCTTCCCGTCCCATTCCTGAACAGTGAACAGCTAGTCTGCTCCCCAGAAACCTAATACCTAGCTGAAGTTTCAGCACTTCCCCCAACATGGTGCCACCAATCAAGTGAGGATATAGGGGGAAGTGCGACATAGCACATCCTGAGAATACCAAAGAAACGCAGAAACCAAAAAAAATCACCTGAACAAATCCCAGGGAGGGAGGGGAGGGCTCAGGAATGGGATGGAAAGACCAGGACTCGGAGTAATGAATATTACCGATGAGTAACCGGGCATTACCTCCTCGTCCTGTCTTCCCATCCCATTCCTGAACAGTGAGACCATACCCAAGCACACAGTGATTGCAAGAAAAAAAGACCAGAGAATGCGGCAAACAAGTTAATTTAATCAAAAGAAAGCAGTACAAATCATAACCATGTACTGCAGTCAAAACATGAGTGCCAAAAGCAGCCGAGGCCGCCATCCACAACTGAAGAGGATAATGAGAAACAAAAGTATGGGGAGAAGCCCACTTGGCAGCATTACAAATGTTACGCAAGGAGGCACCCTTGAACAAGGCCCAGAAGGAGAAAACACCCGGGTGTACCTACACTTAACGGAAGGGAGAGGGCAGCGAGCAGACTCATAAACCGACACAACAGCACCCTTATCCCAATGAGACAAGGTGGACAAGGAAGGCCGAAGACCCTTCCCAGAGAGGCTGTAGGTGACAAACAAGGAATCAACTGTCCTAAAAAAACTGGTCCATTCCAAATAGATGCAGCGAGCCCTCAGCACATCCAAAGAATGGAGAAGGGGTCCGGAAAAAAGACAGGGAGGACAATATCCTCCTGACAGTGGAAAGAAGACAAAACCTTGGGCAGAAAAAAACTGATTAGGACGATGAATGAGCTTGTCAGAGCAGAACAGCAAAAAAGGGGGGGGACCATCAAAGCACCAAGCTCACCAACCTACTGCCCAGAAGTAATAGCAACCAGAAAAAGAACCTTAGCATAAAGGAAATTAAGGTCCACAGAGAGCAGAGGCTTTAAAGGGGGTTCAGTCAAGGCCTGGAGAACCAGGGGAAGATCATAGGCCTGTACAGGAGAGTTAGAGACAGGCCGCTGAATCAAAAAACTCAGCAAGAGGCGAGCCATCAAAGGGGAGACAGAAGACACAAAAGAACCCCTAAAAGCCGGAATGGCAGTCCATTGTGCCCGGAGCTTGGAGACAGTGAGCCCCAGGACATACCCATCCCGCAAGAAGTCCAGCACCCACACAGCTGCACAGGAGGAGGAAGACAGACCCTTCCCAAGGCACCAGGGGGAGAAATTCTTCCAATGACAGTCGTAAGACTTCAAGGTGTAAGGGTGCCTAGACAACTGGATGCACTGGGCAACCTCGACAGAACAACCGTGAACCAACAAACTCAACCTTTCAAGTGCCAAACCCGCAGGCTGAGGCGGCGCACGGAGGACATGCGGAGAAGAGGAGCCCTCAGAGGGCAGGGACACAGGAAATCGCCAATGGGGGCACACAGACAAAGTCAGAAAAAGTGGAAACCAAGGCCGCGTTACCACTCCGGCACCAGCAGAAGAACCTCCGCCCGGTCCAACCGAACCTTCCTGAGGACCCGGGAATCAAAGCAAACGGCAGGAAGGCAAACAGGAGACCCAGTGACCACGGAAAGGAGAAAGCGTTGATCGACCAGGCCAGCCGAGATGTAACAAGGCTGCAAAAATGAGGAAGAAGGGCTGACTCCTCCAAGGCTAAGAGATCCAGCCAGAGAAGGCGGAACCGGAGGTCAATCTGATCGAACAGAACCGGGGACAGACACATGGTCACAGAGGAAGGGAACAACCTGCTCAGAGAGTCCACAGGCCCATTCTCCATCCCCGGAAGATAGATAGCCATCAGAGACAAGAGACTCCACTCGACCCAAAGACCAATAATCCTGGAAAGGAGAAACAGAGACAGGCACATGCCTCCTTCACGATTCACATATGCCCGAACAACCTGGTTGACGGTCTGAACAGAGACAGCAAAGCCCAGAAGGAGAGGAGCAAACCACAGCAGAGCCAACCAACCCGCCCGCAGCTCCTTCCAATTCGAGGACTGGAGGGACTCGAAACGGGAACACCGATCCTAAGGCTTGGAAGCACCCAGGATCGCACCCCAACCCACGGCACTGGCATCGGTAGACAACACTACCACAGTCGGAGGAGAAAGAAGGTCAACCACTTGGGTAAGAGACAGAGGGGACAACTACCATTGGAGAGCAGCCGTAAATCCCCGGCGTGACCGGAATAAGAGCGTCATAACTAAGTCCTGAGAGGCAGGATCCCAGTGGGCCAGGACAAGATGCAGGAGGGGATACATATGCATACCGCCCCAAGGGAGGAGAGACTCTGCAGCCAGACCCGGGCAGACACATGGGACTGGGACAGAACCCACGAAAGGTGACAGAACAAATTCCACTGTCTCTCTCGGGAGAGGAACACCGTCCCCAGATCCATGTTGAAGAGAGCTCCCAGGAACTTCAGAGTCTAGGAGGGCGGCAGGGAGGACTTCCGGTGATTGATGAGGAACCCAAAGGACTCCAGAAGGTGACACACCTGGTCCACATCCGACAGAGTCTAAGAGAAAAGAGGAGAGACAATCAACCAATCATCAAGGTAGGGAAAACTTGAAGACCCCTGAAATGGAGAATACCCACCAGAGGGGCCAAGAGCTTTGTGAAAACACTTGGCGCTGATATGAGGCCAAACGGAAGCACTTGGAACTGAAAATGCCGGGAGTCCACACCAAAGTGGAAAAACTGCTGATCCGCAGGATGGATAGGGACGTGCAGATATGCATCCATCAGATCCAGGGAAGCAAGGAAACACCTTGGGAGCACCAGATACAGGACAGACAGCAAAGTCACCATCTTGAAAGTACGCTTGGCAACGTAGAGATTGACCCTCTTCAGATCAAAGACAGGGCGCAGAGCCTTCGTATCCTTCTTGGAGTCCAGGAAGAGGATTGAATAACAACCCCTGCCATGTTCCAGAGGAGGAACCTCCACGATAGCCACCTTTTCCAACAGAAGGCGCGCAGCCTTCAGTTAAGCCGCCGTGTCACAGGGCAGGAGAGTCTCCTGTAAGACCAGTGGGGGAAGAGACGAGAACTCGATCCAATAACCTGCCAACACAGTCTGCACCGTCCAGGCATCCAGAAGTTTCAACCACTGTTGCAGACCCCCAACCCGGAAAAGGCAGACAGTCATTATACAGGAGAAGGGGTGGGGACAGCACCACCGGCGGGGACCTGGGACTTGACCTTACCAGGGCCCCCCCGGCCACGACCCCTGCCACGTAAGGGCTGCGGAGCACCCAGTGAAGAAGAAAAACCAAAGGCACGGTGGTAACCGAACCCTCGGCCCCAAGAAGGAGGGCGAACAGGAGCCACAAGCTTCCGGTTCTCCACTGACTGCTTGACCAAATCCTTCAGCTGGGGCCCGAACATCCTGGACCCCTCGAAGGGAAACTTAAGCAGAACTGACTTCTGAGAGGACTCAGCCTTCCAAGAATGTATCCAGCTATGACGCCTAGCAGCAATCGAAGCCACAGAAGCAGCCGCTGCTGCACCCAAATTGTCAACAGAAATGTCCGATAAATAGCGCACCAGTAGCTACAAGAGAGCCAAGAGAGAGGAGGCATCCGCCCGTCCTGCAAATGAAGAGCCAGGGCCAGGAAATCCTTCAGGAGGGACTGGAATACATAGTTGGAGTAGCTTGTTGCTTTGACCGCAAAGTTGGAAGCAGCGTAGGAACGCTTCACAGCCCCCTCCATCTGCTTATCCACAGCGTCAGAAGGAAGGGCATCATCCGACAGAACCAAACCCTGTGTTGAAAGACCAGCCAACAAATTGTCCACCTTGACAGACTGAGGAAACTCTGTAGCAAACCCCTCCAATGGATATCGCTTATCCAAAAAGCGAGGGAAGACAGACTTATCCACATTCTTCAACTCATGTGCAAGCACCTTACGCAGAGCGCCATGCAAGGGCAAGGATTCAGGATCTGGATGGCGATATTGAGTAAAAAAGTCATCCTTCAGGACATCCGGCACAGGAGGAGCGAAACCCAAATTGCCACACAATAGGTCAAACAAGTCAGGGAGCTCCGCACCCTGAACAAAGCGACCATGCACACAATCATACTCCTTGGTCCCCGCACCGTCAGCTGAAGGGTCAGGCTAAACAAGAGGCACCTTGGCAGGAGGGCTGGCCACTTCCCGAGCCCCGAAAGCAGCAGCAACTGCCTCATTAATCAGGAGGCGCAGGGCATCCAAAGTAGGAGCGGCAGCACCAGAGGCACCTTGGTCCATGGAAGCACAGGCAAAGGTAAAGGGCTCAGGTTCTGGCTGGCAATATTGAGTAAAAAGTCATCTTCCAGGACATCTGGCACCAGAGGAACGAAACCCAAATTGCCACATAAATGGTGAAACAAGTGAGAGAGCTCCGCATCCTGAACAAAGCAACCACGCACACAATCATCCTCCTCGGTTCCCACACCGTCAGCTGAAGGGTCAGGCTGAACATGAGACCCGTGAGGCACCTTGGCAGGAGGGCTGGCCGCTTCCCAAACCTGAAAAGCAGCAGCAACCACCTCATTAATCAGGAGACCCAGGGCATCCAAAGTAGGAGCGGCAGAACCAGAAGCACCCTGGTCCATGGCAGCGAGGGAATAGGTAAAGGAGCACCAAACACAACTAGCGTAGGCGGGAACCAAAAGAAAACAGACCTGTTTTCAAAGAAACAAAGTCCTGAGGCTCCCGACTTCTTGTGCTTAAACTAAATGAAATGAATCAAACCATAATTGATTAGAGAGCATATACAATTTGTCGCTACTCAACCCAACTAATGAAAAAACATAAGAATAACACCTGGACCACTACCTATATCCTCCCCCTGTGATATAGTGCAGACAATGGTTACATCTTATGTCTATTAACAATGATTAAGAAATCTATGTGGACTATTTGAATGTGGTCAGGTTCTTTGATTCAGCATCTTTGGGCTGATTTTTTTGAAAAGCAGAAATTGTTGTTTTTATTAATTTTGTGTGATTTCTTTTCCTTTTCACCCTATCACTGGCACTTTCTTTGACACACCTTTTCTACTGCACGCTCTATACGGGGCAACTATTACCATAACTCTAGATGTATATATAAACATTTAAAAATACATAAAAATTTGTAATTTGCAATACAAATGCTATATATGACAATTGATTAAATATTGCATATATTCTTGGACCGCGGTGCTGTTATTCTTATGTTTTTTCATTAGTTGGGTTGAGTAGCGACAAATTGTATATGCTCTCTAATCAATTATGGTTTGATTCATTTCATTTAGTTTAAGTTATAGGTCTCGGACCATTGTATGTTGTTATCAACTGATACCCAGGTCCAGTACTTTTGGGTTACCCCATTACTTTAATGGTTACCTTGAGCAGCCTTGTCTGCGAGGGTTGTTCGTCTAAATGTTGAATGTTGTATTGACTTAGTATATATGTTGTTGTCTAGAAATTGTTTCGAATATCCGTAACTGTTGACTATAGGATGTCTGAGAAGGAAACCTTATCATACAGTGAGGATTATATAGACAAGCTCTTACTGGAGGAAGGCAGTGGTACCTTCCTGGCTGATAACACCACCACTAGTGATTTGTCATTAAATGAGAAGATCACAAAACTAGAACGCCTTGAAAAGAAGCTAATACGAACTAGGCTACATGGGCATACTCTAGCAAAATACTTGAGGTCAAACGTTATCCCCATTGGACTTCAGGTTCGTAATGAGCCAGCCATCTTCCTAGAGAACCCAAAATTCAAGGAAGGTTTTAGCTTCATATCCAACACATGCTCAAGACATTGGATGGTCTTGGGCATTGAAACGGCTGTAGTGGAAGTGGAAAGGCTCACTAGGGAGATAGCTACTCTGAAAAAGGAGATTATTGACGATAAAGCCCTAGTAAATGCTAAAGAGGCTCTGGAGAGGTTAGAGAAAACTATTCGTGAATTTGACATATACACACAAGGAACCAAGCTGGATAAAGTGGCCAAGGATATCAAAGCATACGACAAAAAGGTCACATACCCCTACCTGCAGGAAGGATATTATACACAGGATCAGAGAGGTGGTTTCTCCAGCCGGGGACGAGGAGGATATAGACGGTACAATACCTTCTCAGGCTCCTCGGCTAGCAGTGGTTCTGATATTGAATTTGATCGCCCAGGAACCAGCACAGGGTCCAATTCCTCGGCTCAGAATTTTCAAGATCAACAGCCTTTTTTAGCCGAGGACCAATGGTGGGAACCACGTGGCAGGGGCCGCCCCTGGGGACGACCCAGGGGGACACGGGGAGTGACATGGAATCGAGGAACAGGCAGAGGGAAGAAAACATATCAGTCAGACTCCCATGGCGAGATCAGAACGAGGCGCCAACACTACAGATGGTAGTACACAGCCCAGAAAACCCAGTCATTAATTTGTCTACCCACGTACTTACCCAAGACGAACAGAGTGTGCTTTCAAAAGGATTGTCCTTTGTCCCGACAGCCATGCCCAATGACTTTAATTTAAAGATGGAGTTACAACAATTTTTCAGAAAGGTCAGACTGAAGCATTACTTTCACAAGGTCCCTCACAACCCGGTTCTTTCAGCCAGTGGGCTGAGACCTCCCTCTAAGTTCAACCCACCCTCTCATTTGGTGGACAGTAAATACTGGCTTATGAACAAGTGGTCACACGGGATGTAGAACAGATTTTATCAGCAAGAAAGTATGTCCCATACAATATGAGCAAAGAAGAAAAATTGGCCCTCTTCAATTTAAGTAGTAACACCAATATTGTAGTGAAACCCGCTGATAAGGGGGGGGCAATTGTAATACAAAATGTTGAGAATTACAAAAGTGAGATTTTATCCCAACTACAAGTGGAAGGCAACTATAAGCCTTTGAAAAGGGATCCAACTAAAGTAATTAGTCAGACTGTTAGTGTGGTCACCAACATCGCACTGCAGGAGGGTTACATCACCAAACATGAGTTTGACTTTCTAAATAATACTCACCCACGTACGCCCACAATTTACACGCTCCCCAAGGTACATAAACGCCTTGATGATCCACCGGGGAGACCCATCATCTCGGGCTGCGGGTCTATTCTAGAACCCCTTTGTAAATACATTGATATATTTCTCAAACCGATAGCGATTTCCACCCCTACCTACCTGCGGGATACCATGGCGACCATACAATTGGTTGATGGACGGCAGTATGATCCAGAAACATGTTTACTTGCCACAATGGACATTACGTCTTTATATACTAACATCCCCCAACAGGCGGCATTGGTGTGCATTGAAACTGTTTTGAACCGTAGACCGGCTCCACATAGGGTCCCTACTGAGTTCATCATTAAACTCTTAGAGATAGCCATGACACAAAACTTCTTTTCTTTCCAAGGCAAATTCTACGTACAAACAAAAGGCGTGGCTATGGGTGCCAGCTTTGCACCTAACCTAGCGATTATCTTCATGAGCGAATATGAAAATAGATTTGTGTTGAGCGACCACAATCCATTCAGAGACCAACTCCAACTTTGGACCAGGTACATCGATGATGTCCTTTTAATTTGGTATGGTAACAAACTATCCCTCACTGAATTCCATAAGTGGCTTAACTTACAGTTAACTGACATTCAATTCACTTTGGAGTGTGATAACCACTCAATAAATTTCCTGGACATTAAAATCAAGGCGGATGGCGGCGGTTTGTATACTACTCTGTACAGAAAAAGCAGCGAGCGTAACACGCTCCTTAGGTATTCCAGTCACCATCCTCGGAATCTCAGGGATAATCTGCCCTTTGGGCAATTTCTGAGACTCCGCAGGAATTGCACCAAAAAAGAGGACTTCTTTGATGAATCATCCCTCCTAATTGCCAGACTGAGTGAGAGAGGTTATCCCATACGTTTATTAAAGAAAGCGCGAAAGCGAGCGTGGCATAACCATCGTGATCAACTTCTAGAAGTACAGGAGAAAATTACAAGCGAGGATAGGTTGGTGTGTGTCACAACCTTTAACACCAAAAGTAATCAGATAAAATCAGCTATAAACCGTCACTGGCATCTGGTAAAAGATGAAGTAGGCGGACTCCAGACTCCCCTACATGCCTTTAGAAAAGGCAGGAGCATCAGGGACCATCTCGTCAAATCACTACTTCCAGTTATGACAGTTCCCTCTCAGACTACACTATGGGGCCTACCCCCGGTAATGGGCCACAGGAAATGTGGCAACTGTAAAGCTTGCCCCTTAACTTTTGAATGTACCACCTTTTCACATAATGACCAAGTCCACACCTTGAAAGCACACAGTAACTGTAATACTTCAGGGGTAATCTATGCCATCATGTGCCCCTGTGGGTTCCTGTACGTGGGACAGACAATACAGAAAATAAAGTGTAGGATTCTCCAGCATGTAAGCCGGGTACGCTGCAAAACTGTAGGAGCACCCCTCGTACAACACTTTACCACTTTTGATCACCATCCTGAGAGCATTAAATGGTGGGTGATAGAAAAGGTTCAGAAAAACCAAAGAGGAGGTGACTTCCAAAGCACCTTGAGTAGAAGGGAGTGCCGCTGGATATACCTCCTAGATACAGCTAGGAAGGGATTAAATGAGTTGGAGGAGATAAATAGACAGATTGCAGTCCTTTAATGCCCCTTCAATAATCATTACTGTTAACATGGCTATGTAGTCCCCCCTTTTTTTTGTCTAGTATTTGGAAAATGTGATTAATTAAGGTTTTTGGCACATGCAATATGTAAATATGTATATAATGTTATATATGGAATGTTTTTAACACACACTCCAATGGTACTACTATCCCACTGCAATTTCACTCCCAATCCAAGATGGCCGCCACCGTTTTTGATTAAATCACTTTGTTTCATCTCCTGTGATTTTTCTAATGATCAATGTATAACATTATTGTGCAATTGATTGGGCAGGTATTATTTAGAATGCAGGATTTTGAATTTATAGCACACAATGATTACGCCAATTCGGCGATTAAATATGCCCCAAGTACGCCATCACCGGCGTGTTCATTATTCAATGGTAACCGTTGTACTAAAACGGTGCCGGCGTTCAGAATTCCCCCAACACGGCGAGAGTCTGCCGTAGTCCTTCGTCGCTTTCGACGGAACCGGCAAATAACGCGGACGGAGGAGCATGGCGCTTCGGTGAGACGCCAGTGTTTGGAGTGCGCCGCTGCCACTCTAACCTTTGGAAACTTGTGGGCTAGTAGGAAGCCCTTACAGCTACTCCGGTAAGTGCGCTAAGCTCGCACTGATAGCGTTTTTCCGCCCAACTCTTTCCAAACATATGTGCAACCTCCTGTTTCCATTTAATCTTACAGCTCAACCTATGTGAGTTGAGGACAAAACCGGCCAAAGGGTGTTTACGCCTGACTATTCAACGATTGGATTGGGATGTCACTATTAAGATAATATACTCATGGAATAAGGTAACCAACATGCCTTGTTTGTAACTTTTAATTCATTTGCGCATATGATTGCTCTGAGAAGCTACTACATCTATTGCTTCTTTTTTAATCTCCACAGTTTGAGGAATTCTAACAATTAGAACACACAGTATCTACTTGATTGCATCTTTGGACTCGGACATTGGTGAGCCCAATTTATCTTACTCAAAATTACAATCCAAATTCCTTAATAATTTCAACCCTTATTAATTTGGGTATGTTATGGATTATTACAGCCTCGCGTTTCTATTGAAATCCACCTGGGATCATAAACCCATCAGATTCACAGTGCAGGTAACATTTATGGTTGACCTGGTTATGATTGTGATTACAGGACCATATATACATTCTTTACATAGGTCCTCCATTTTTTCTAACGCAGGTTTTGGTATCTGGGCTTACAATACAAGCCATTGGACCACAAGAAATAATCCTTAATTTGAGTAATAATAACGACTACTACTTCTACAACAGGGTAAGCAATTTCAATACCCCTGGTCTCATTTAATCCATTATGCAGCACCCCCAAGTCTTACGGTCCATTCATATTTCCACAGGGTCAACAAGATAACCCTGGTTGCCCCGTCTTGTATGTCCTGAGGAAGACTCGCATGGCCAAGGCACAACTGACCGCAAGGCCGCAAGACGAGTCGAAACGTCGACATTTTGGTTAATACCTGGACCACTACCTATATCCTCCCCCTGTGATATAGTGCAGACAATGGTTACATCTTATGTCTATTAACAATGATTAAGAAATCTATGTGGACTATTTGAATGTGGTCAGGTTCTTTGATTCAGCATCTTTGGGCTGATTTTTTTGAAAAGCAGAAATTGTTGTTTTTATTAATTTTGTGTGATTTCTTTTCCTTTTCACCCTATCACTGGCACTTTCTTTGACACACCTTTTCTACTGCACGCTCTATACGGGGCAACTATTACCATAACTCTAGATGTATATATAAACATTTAAAAATACATAAAAATTTGTAATTTGCAATACAAATGCTATATATGACAATTGATTAAATATTGCATATATTCTTGGACCGCGGTGCTGTTATTCTTATGTTTTTTCATTAGTTGGGTTGAGTAGCGACAAATTGTATATGCTCTCTAATCAATTATGGTTTGATTCATTTCATTTAGTTTAAGTTATAGGTCTCGGACCATTGTATGTTGTTATCAACTGATACCCAGGTCCAGTACTTTTGGGTTACCCCATTACTTTAATGACTTCTTGTGCTGGCAGGCAAAGGGGCAGACACATAAAAAAGTGACCGGCCGCACAAAAAACACCCAGGGGAGGCAGGAATTCCAAAGGATGCCCCATGCCGCAGGGAAAATATGAAGGACCCCCGCCCGCTAATTCATGGCGTGACAGGACCCCCCCAGGATAGGAGCAGACTGTTCAATCAGGTGAGGAGCCTGAAAAAGAACAGGCACAAGCGGCCGCTAGAGCAGGCCTCGAAAAGGCCCAAATCAGAAATGCACCGTAGCAACATTTGCCCTGCACCCAAACCAAACAAAAGAAAAAAAGTGCGCCCGCTACAGCAGGCCGCCAAAACACATTACAAGAAAACAAAAGGTACACTCACCTGACCAGCAGCTCCTCTATGGCATAAAGGCAACTGACGAAGGCAGAAAACAATTAACAGGATATGGTATGTCGCACTTCCCCCTATATCCTCACCTGATTGGTTGCGCCATGTTGGAGGAAGTGATGAAAGCTCTGCTAGGTATTAGAGGCCTCATTTATGACTTTTTGCTGTAGGGAAGCGCAACAGGCCTTCCTGCTGCGCTTCCCTACGGCAAAAGAAAAGGGCAGAAATGCGCCGTATCTATAAGATCCGGTGCATTCCTGTCCTTTTCCCCTGCGCCGGCGCACAATGGGCTGCCTGCGCCAGCGCAGGCACCCTTGCACAATGGTGCAAGGGTGCCTGCGTTGCGGGGAAGATTATTTTTGTACAGGAAGGGAAACCTTTCTGTACAAAAATAATCACAAGAGGCTTTTCCTCTTTCTATGTGTGCTGCAGAATGCAGCACACATAGAAAAAGGAAATACGAGGATAAATAAAGACATTTCTCCCTGTTGCGCCTCCCTTACGGCTCCCCTGGGGAGGCGTAAGCTTTTGGCACTGCTTCAGAGTTACGATTTCTCGTAAATCTGGGGCAGTGTCAAAAGGCCATGGATGTTGCTGGGAACGCCCCCAGCAACACCCATTGCACGCCCCTTTAACGCAGAACACTGCGTTAAAGGGACTGATATTTATCAGGAAGCAGTACGCCACAAAAACTGGCGTACTGCTGCCTGATAAATACCACGCAGGCTTCTGCGCCACGGAACTTCATGAAAAGTGAAGTTCCGATGGCGCAAGGGGCCTCATAAATGAGGCCCAAGGTTTCTAGGGAGCAGACTAGCTGCTCACTGTTCAGGAATGGGACGGGAAGACAGGATGAGGAGGTAATGTCTGTCACTGTGCTGTTTGATAGTTTTGTCCAGTTGAGAAGGTGTTGTTATCGGTCCTGACTGTATGAATGTATGAACTTTAATAGCATCTTGCTTATTTTATAATGCAAGTGACAATCCGAGACAGTATTTTAAGTAGGCAGAGTTAAATTATGCTAATTCTGTAGGTTGGGCAAAGTGGGCGAAGTTTAGGGGCAGTGGGTGCGGTACATTTTCATTGAGTAATTGATAGCTGGCAAATTTTCAAGTAAGTAATTGATAGCTGTGCTGTAAAGTGTCCCAGAAACTTTTTTCAAATGTGTACATTGTAAAAGTCTGTATGCAGTGGTGTTGGCTTCCTCTGGGGGATTCAGTGCAGATCTTGGCCTTCAGCATTTCAGCCAACTCCTTCTGCACACGAATTTAAATGGTGGATTTTAGGTTTTGATTTGTAACAATAACGGCTCCTTAACTGTATTCTCTTCAGTGAATATACACACAAGTGCATCTTGATGTCAGGAAAGTCTGAAATCTTATACTGCAGTAATTCCTATCTCAAGAGGGATAAGGCTTCCAGCTCCTCTCTGGCTCCAGCCGCATTTATGTTTCAAGCTCTTCATTAAAGGTCACGAAGAAGGATGTATTTTGGTTAAAAAATGAAACATGATCCTGACCCCTGTGCCCTTCTGTGATGAAATTTACGGGAAAAGAGCACCGTTGTGATTTAGCGTGGCTTTATTTATGTCTCCTGGGACACTCATTCCAAAGAGACCTTTCATTTCTCTATCCTTCTCTCTTTTTTCTCTTACAATGTGCTTAATTGGTGATTTTATGTTACTGGTTGATGTATGCTTTCGCAATGGCTCGTCTTAGTATCAACGGTCTTATTTTTTTCGTTATACTGGAAGCATATTTGCTGTGGATTTTTACTGTATGTGTGTTATAGGATATCTTAGTGCCTGGAAAAGAAAACCCTTAGATTTCAAACAATGCAGTTTACAAAATCGCTGCTAAAACTCTATTGACAAACACAGTGCAGCATTGACCTTTACTTCGTCTCTTTCCTAGCTGTTTATAACAAAAATGCCCGATCAATTTAGAGCTATATGTAAGCCCTTCTTCATAATATATAGCATGTATCTTGTGCGAGTTGATGGTAAATCTCGTGCTTTAAATGATCAGTGAAAGTTGGGACGTGGTGCCGTTTTTTTTGAGAATAGGAGTCTAATTGCACCTCCACTGCTCTGACCCCTAGTGGTGTTGCACAGCATTGCTCCGACACCACCTACCCCTCAGAATGTAGTAACAGGGGCCAGAAAAATAGAAAGAGCAAGATGACAGACTATGTAGAATCTCGGTGATTGTAGATTGGTATAATGGGCTATTCTTGGATGAGTTTGAGAGATGTCCCCTGTTGGACTGACAAAGGGGGTCGCATCACATACATTAAACACTTGAAGTACTAAATAAAACCATGTGGTCGACCACAAAACATTTTTCACTGGCGCTGTTTTATGTCCTTGATGTATGTTAAGGTAGTGCTTGCTCCTAACACCTTTTAAGCCATATTATGAAAACGAAATTCGGGAGGTAGTACTGTCTACTGTTTGAAAAAATAGCTTGTGTACATTTTATGTTGGACATTTTGTTGTGGTGGTGACGTGTTCTGTGTTTTTTTTTGTGATGGTGTGTTTTTAGATCTGCAATGTGATTTTGTTGTATTGTTTTTTGGTTATTGTGTTACAGACTGTTATGGGTGAGTCGAACCATTTCGTAGTTATCAGTGGCTTTCACTATTGTTTTATCCAGGGTTCCTACCATTTTAATCATCTTTATTGCCCTGTGCATTCTCTGCAAGTCCCGGGGTCACTTTCCTCCGTTTGTATGGGCGGGGCTGTGCTGACCTCTTTCACTCTTTTAACTTAATACTGTGCCCCAAGTGCTTGTGTTCAGAAGTGCTTGGGTGCTTTTTTTTTTTTTTTTACTTCCCTGACGGTACTCACAGCCATATGTAGGTAATACATGTTTTGCGATTCTCTAATTTCGATTTTTAGGGAATCGCAATTAGAGAATCGCAAAACGCAATGAAGGTAGGATTAGCAAAATATTTTGCGAATCCCATCTATTCTTTATTTGCGAATCGCAAATTGAGATCCGGAAATAAAGAATACCTTCCCATTCATTCCTAATGGCTAGAAAGCCCATAGGAATGAATGGGAAGACATTCTCAATTTGCAATTCTTAATTAGAGAATCGCAAAATGATAATGCAATTTCAAGGTTGCAAGGGTGTCAATAGGACAACCTTTTGCAACCCTGGAATAAACATGAGTGCACATGTGGCACACATTCATGTGCTAAGGGCATGTATGTGCGCCACATGGCACTTTGAAAAATGCAAAAAAGTGCATTTTTCAAAGAAATTGCAAATTACCACCAACCTGAAGTTGGTGGTAATTTGCAAATCCTTAAATGAAAATTGCACAACTTGGGTGCGTCTTACACTGCATTTAAGGAATCGCAATTTGTGATTCCCTAAATGCATTTGCAAAATAAGAAATCGCAAATTTTGCGATTCCTTCTTTGGCGTGTGGGTTTTTGTGTGCTTCATAGCACACTGCCCAAATTGCGATCGCAAACACTGAAATTCTGTGAATTTCTGCATTTACGATTGCAATTGGGCTACCTACATATGGCCCTCAGTCTGGTTTGGGTGTTTTTTGAAAAAACATTATCCTTGGCACCTAAAAACTGCCCTTCTATTGGTTCTTTTTTTCCTACTTCAGTTTGTGTCCCATTAGAGCAGGCATTTTGTGAAGCTGCACTCTCATCTTTCCGCCTGTAGTGTGGGAGCCACCTGGCCCACACTACATAGTGTTGCACTCTGTATCCAGCCCACTACATTGGCGACGAGGCGGTCTCCTACCTGTGCCTCCACTGTCCCAAGCAGGCAAGCAAGTCCGGTGGCTCAGGAGAAGCTCCTTCCTTCCATCTGTGCAGCCGCCCCCCTGTGTCTCCGGTGTTCCCCTGTGGACGATTGGCTCTGCCCCACTGCGCCTCTTCCCCTTGGGGGCTACTGAGATGTCCAAATGTCAGCAGGCCAACGGCACATCCAGCGGGCGAGAGCACCGCAAGACTCCTGGCACATCTGAGCCAGCGGAGACATGCCGGCTCCTCCACGGCACGAGGTCAGTGAAAGGATGTGCGCTCACACTTGGCAGTTACCGCCACATGCTCCATCTCTCTCGCACCCTCTCCTGCTTGCAGCAGCTCTCGAATGCCCCTCCCAACATCGAGCGGCACAGCAGGACACCTCATTGCAGGAGCTTGTAGGCCTCTCCACTCTGTGCAGCATGGCCACCTAATGAGGAATAAAGCTTACAAAAAAAAACTTTAGCAAAGACAAGCAAAAAAAAAAAAAGAAAGAAAAGCTGGGGAAGTGATTTTTAGGCTACAAAGTAAGATGGTGGTAAAAGGGCTAAAGTAGACACTAGATCAAGTGCAATATACAGTAATAGAGACTAGCCTAAAACTACTGTAAAGACACCAGTGCAAGAGTGGGAGCACAGCAAAAATCCTGAGCAGCAGGCCTCACAAGGAACAGGAAGCACAGTGCCGGTGCATCCCCACACAGAGACATGAGTACACAGGAGCTGCCTGTCCGCAGGAAGATGCCCCACATCCACCACCACCGCCCTCACAACCTTGGGGCCACACAACAGTGTCACCCTCCCACCGTTTAGCAAACTCTCAGACCATGCTACAGCAGCCTCCAGCTGGAAATTGTGGATTAGCCATCTGGACCACTACTTCTCCAGCATGAGAGAGAGTGACAGAATGGTCAAAAGATCACTGCTCAAGTGCTACAGAGATGGGGAACTGCACGATCAGTTCGAAACGCTCCTGAACACAGGGGCCAATAATTACTACGAAGCGGCAGTGGTGGCACTGAATTAACACTTTGACCCTCCAATCAATCCGCAAGCAAGACAGGCAGAGACCAAGTCGAATAACGTATTCTATGCCCAGCTGAGGAAGTTGGCAAGCACCTGCACATTCGCGGATCAGCCGGAGGAGATATGGGCATAGATCATACAAGGATGCAGGTCAGTGCTGCTATGGCATTTGATCCTCAGACAATCTGGGGTGTTGCTTGATGAGATACTGGTACTTGCAAGTTCTCAAAAACTCTCAAATGCATGATCAGACGAATTGTAAGCAGCCCTAAACAGGCACCCGGCGACGTCTGGCTCACCTTGACCACCATCCATCAAGGAAGAGAGGGTAGATGCCTTTCAAAGACACCAGATGGCACCAGGCGTGAGCTCAAAGGAGCCACTGCCTATGAAGGGTCGCTGCAGAAATTGTGGCATCGAGCACCCCTCAACAAGCCTCTGCTATGCATAGGGCAAGACATGCACCCAGTGCAACAAGCTAAACCACTTCCCCAAGGTATGCAGGAGTGGGAGGTTGAGAGCGACCACCACTGGCCATCGTGGCAAGTGGTGGTCAGACAACTATCCATGGATGACCCCTGGGGCTGGAAAATACCACCCCACCAGGCCCGGGTTTTAGCATGGATGTGGACGATGAAGATGTCTTTGTGGTATCGTTTGTCAGCCGCGCAGACCTGGAGCTGATCATTTTCTCTAACCAAGTCCACGATTCCCATGCAGATGCCAACCTATGGGATTTCCCCTGGTTGTTTGAAGGCCTCAGATGTCTCAAAGGAAAACAGCGCAAGCTACACATCGACTCTTCGGTCCGGCAGACTGCACTGAGACATCAAAGGGTGCCTTTTCAGCTATACAAGTTGAGCCACCTTCTCCACGCACCTCAGACTGAGGAGGTACAAACTGCTGTGCTTTGGGGTGTCGTCAGCGGTGGTGGTTTTCCAGAACGTTATCCGCAAGACCCTCTCTGGTCTGCCAAGGAGTAATTAACCTCAGCAATGACATTCTCATCTTCTCAGGAACCCTCGAGGAACACCACATGCACCTAAAAAACACGCTCCAATGCCTTGCAGATAGCAGCCTCACCCTCAACAAATCAAAATTATCTTTCTACAGGGGGTTGGTCGATTTCTTCGGCTACATCTTCTCCCGTGAGTGGCTGCACGTCGACTCGCAGAAAGCAATCGCTCAACACTCAGCGCCAGTGCCCGCCTCCCCAATGGAAGTTTGCAGCTTTCTAGGAATGGCCACGTACTGCGGTCATTACATCTCAACAGCATCCCTGTCTTAACCCTTAAGAGCTCTCACAAAGAATAGAGTGCAGTGGAACTGTACCAGTGAGGCCAACACGTCCTTTCAAGCCATCAAGGAGGCTCTGATGGACAAGACTGTGATGGCGTACTTTCATCAAGGATGCAGCACTGAGGTGGTCGTCAATGCCAGCCCTGTTGGGCTAGGTGCTGTTCTCCTCCAAGAAACTTGCAGCAGGGAATGGGTCCCCGTGGCCTATGCCAGCAGAGCGCTGTCAGAGACGGAGACGAGATGCGCACAAATAGAGAGGGAGGCCCTTGCCATCAAGTGGGCCTACCAACACTTGATCCCCTTGTTTGCACGAACAACACAGCTAGCCCCACGAGGATTGAGAGGTCGGTGGTGCAGCTCCATGTGTACTGTTTCAAAGCCGTTTTCTGTAGGGGGCCAACAATCCGCCCAACTTCCCGTCATGTCATTCCACCATGTCGGAACGCCCGTCAGCACCTGCCGACGAAGAAGACACCGAAGAACTTGTGAGGATTATTACACAAGAAGCGTGCTCCAAAGCACTGACCCTGGAGGAGATAGGTGCCGTGATAACACTGGATGAGAATCTGGAGAAAGCCAAAGAGATACTAGCCAACCGGAGATGGCAACACTTCCTGGAAGGAGCCCGGACGCTGGACGCAGAGGACCAGGTGGAAAGATAGCAGCTGAGGATAGTTTGGAGTGATCTCAGAGAAGGCCCCCGCAGGGGTAGTCATAAGAGGCTTAGCCATCGTGGTCCAATGGAGCCTGCAGCAGCAGGTGGTCGACAGCATGATCCGAACCTGCCACTCATGTGCAATCACTTGCGGTTTCCCTGTGCCTCATCCTGTTCTAACAAAAGAACGATAGCATGATCCATGGTCACAGGTCAGCATTGACTTTGGATGTTTTTCAGATGGGGGCAGTACAGTTGTCCTAATGGACTCATTCCAAGTTCCCAGTTGTAGAAGTGGTCTCGGCTACAGCATTTCCACAGGTTAAGGCAGTTCTCAACAGGATCTATGCAATGAAGGGCCTCCCTACTGAGATAGGGTCTGACAATGGCCCACCATTTCAAGGGAAGGAGTTCCATAACTATCTGGCGGCCCACACGTCTGACACCACAAGATAACTCCACAGTGGCCCCAGGCCAATGGGGAAGTGGTGCGCTTCATGATGACCCTCAACCGGGCCCTGACGATCAGCGTGGAAAGGGAGAAGATGTGAAGGAGTGTCCCCAATGATTCTTGAACGCATACCGCCAGACCCCACACTGCACCACCCGTTGTGCTCCATCACATGTTGTATTCTGACAGGCTTCACAGGATAGTATACCGACAAACCCTGCATGGTGCCCTGCGGGCTTGGACAGTGAGGCCATTCAGGCCAGGAGAAAGGCTAACAATCAAAGGGCAAGCATGAAGCAGAGGGCTCAACTGGCTAACATGTGTGTGGGTGATCATGTGGTTGTCAAAGATCGACACCCAGGGTGGGAGTTCCGGACACCGTATGAGCTTGAAGTTTGGGAAATCACTGATGTGCGATGGACCATGGTCTCTGCCGGTTGGGGCTCAAGCACCGTAGCACCCAACATATTGTGGTTCAGGAAGGTGGACGGACCTCAAGCAGGAGGGGGAGAAGACTCTGAGCAGGACAGGATTGAGGAAGAAGCCATGACCCATCCCATGATTCCCAGGGCAGCTGACGGTCCACCCATGGCTGAGAGGATGGAAGGAGAAGTCTGGCATGGAGATCCACCTTTTTCAATCCAGGTCCGTTTGTCCCTCCGTGACAGCCCTATCAGGGCAGTGCCAAGTATCTGCTCCCGGAGCCAGTATTGTCTCCAGCCGAATCCTGCCCAGAGCCAAAGACTCAGAGACTTTGTATGCTGGATGCTGGTTGAAGGATTACAGAACAGAGGGACAGTGAGTAGCTAAAGAAAATGAGGGATGTAGTGTGGGAGCCACCTGGCCCAGACTATACAGTGTTGCACCCTGTATCAGCCTGGAGGGCAGGCTTGCCCAAAAGGGATAAATAAATGGGAACATGACCGCTCGTGGTCATTGCCCTCACTACATTATATGTGTGTGTGTGTATTCTTTCCTGCAGAGATCGCAATGAAGGCCTCACCACATTGTACCGGGTCACCCACCTCCCGGCCCACTACACCACCCATCCTGGCTACTTAAATAGGCATATGAATGGGATGTGCAGTGGATACATGCAGCCGGCGTGCCAGTGGCACACTTTATCTGTGCCTGTCCGCTTCTGGATTGTGGCCAGCGCCAGCCATACTGTCTGAAAGCGTTCCCACTTAGCAGGTTCCAATACATATACCAATAGGGAGCTGTGGGCACTACGTCCCACACAATGTACTCACTAGGAATCTCTGTTTGATGCTAGTTCAGTTATAGGTTTTATCTGCCTTCACTGTAGCTTTAATGTCCCATTGTTGGACCAAGTCTCACACTTCCACACTTTCTTGGGACCTTTACCTCTAGACCACTGTCTGGGAGCTTCCTTAATCTCAGGATACTGAAAATTCAGGGCAGGTTTGTAAAATTGCTGCTATTTACCGAGGTATTTCCTTGACATTTTACATGTGTTAACTGATAATTATTGGTATATTTTGTTCCTCACAGAAACATGGTTCAATGAAAGTTCGGCACCAGGCTTAGTTTATGCCATTCCACAAGATTTTGCCATCAAACATCTGGAGCAAGATAATAAAATTGAAGGTGTGATTAAAATTACACAGCATATATAATTTCCGTGTTCTATCTCCAAGCTTAATTACATTGACAAAATGGCGTTTGCTATCACCCTGTTAGTCACCTTTTCTGTATCTGGCGCACATATCTACTTTCCCACTGCTGTAGAAGCTCCCTCCTTACAATCTCTTCCTGAGACATTAGGGCAACTTTATCCATTATTCTCTAATTCTATGATGCTTGGAGACTTTAGTCTCTGTGTCAGTGACACAAACAACAGATTGATTAACCATTTTTAGACACTTTGGAAGGTCTTAACCTGGTACAACTTGTCAACGGACCTACCCATACAGCAGGTCATACACTGGATCTTATTCTGGCCAACCCTCTTCTTGTCAAAATACTCCAGGTGAATAATCCTATATGATCAGATCCTGCTTTAATTCCTTTTGAAATTCTGAAACATATCCCCAGGGTCCTTTCCTGCACAAACAAAAAGATTTCCATACCTTGGTACGAAATTCATGACCTACTTCTGGCTGATGCCTTACACTTTGTCACTTCCAATCAGACCATAATGCTTGAGCATGATGCAGAGCTCTTCAATGGGTGGATAGAGAAGGATATTGACTCTATTGCACCGAAGAAAGAGACTTAGACCTTCAGCCCCTTGGTTCTCAGATACTTTAAAACTAGATAAATCTAGCTGTAAGAAGCTGGAGAGAGTATAAAGAACTAACTATAATGCAGAAGCCAAGGCAACCTATCAGAAGACCCTTAAGAAATATCACAAAGCCATTTATATGGCTCGCAAAGTGTATATTGCTTTGTCAACCACTGAGGCAGCCAATTCTCCCAAAGAATTGTTTAAGGTAGTTAACTCTTTCTCTTCGTGTGGCTACCAAAAATACGCCTTCTCCCTCAATGGAACTTTGTGTAGAACTCTCTGCTTTCTTCTATCACAAAATCCAGTTGTCCACAATTCCATTCCTCAGCTCCAAAAGGCCACTTTAGGCAGTCATCTCCCTCCTTCTGCCCCACTCTGGACTTGTTTTCCTGTATTTCCCTGTAAACATCTGCCAATTGCCTGACCAACTGTAAGTCAGGATCGCCAGTCGACCAAGGCCCTCAGAATATTCTCAAAAGGGCAGTATGAGTGGTGAATCATCTGATGAACACATTGTTCAATGAATCCCTTGTGCAGACAATGGTCCCCTTGGGATGGAAGCAGGCTCGGGTTCGTCCTTTACTTAAGAAGCCTTCTGCTGACCCAAACATTGTGAGTAACTTTAGGTCCATCTCTCTCTTGCCAATTATGACAATGCTGTTAGAATTGTTTAAAATATTTTAACATACAGCTGACTCACTTTCTGGAGGAAAGCCTTCTACTAAATGACTCACAGTCAGGTTTTCATCATGGTTATAGTTCTGAGAGTGCTCTTTTGGAGGTCTCTGATTATATGAAAAGTAACCTTGACCAAAATTCCCCAGTTATTCTAATTCTGCTGGATCTCTTCGCAAAAAGGGTTATACAATACAGGAGCCAATGTCCTTAATTCAAAAGCCTGTGTGATTTATTTCACGTCTCTTTGTATTATTCAGAAAAACGAGAGTTTGGCATTTTGGTAATGTCATCACGAAGGGCAATAAATAATTTTACAGCATATTTACAGACACGATGAAAAATACATAAAGAACAGACAGATAAACAAAAATAACACATAAAAACGTAATGACTTCTTCAGAGTTTTTTAAGGTGTTGTCGATTGGAGAGTGGTCTTAGTGCAAAAATAAACAATGCTATCTAGAAACCTTGTGTGCATACAATATTGAAGCGGCCCAATCCAGTTAGCATAAGGACTGAAGCATTCTTTAGGTTACAAGCTGGATCTCTGAGTGGTGTTCAACTTGGTCTCCCATGAAATATTTCCTAAGAGACTGGAAACCATGGACATCATGGCCCACGCCCTATCCTGGCTTAAGTCCTTTCTCAGTAACTGCACTCAAGCGGTCTATCTTTCACCCTTTACGTCTGTAGCAAGGCCATCAAACTGAGGCTTTCCACAGGGTTCAGCTCTCATCCCCACCCTTTTTAATGAGTATATGTCCCCTATGGCTAACCTTGTGGAGTCTTTTGGAGTAAAAATAGTCTCTTACACTGATGAAACTCAGATACTGGTAACATCTTTCTAGTTCCTGTTTCTTGACTCTGAGATCATTGAGATGGATGATATATTTCATTCCATTAGATCAGCTGAAAACCATTGTTCACGCCTTCATTACCTCTAAACTAGACTACTCCAACAGTCTATACCTCAGGCTTCAGTCTTGTCTTGCTCTTCAGATCATTCCAAAGTGCTGCAGTCCGACGATCTTTAAACTACCCCCCCCCCCCGGCATTCGATCTTAAATCACTTGCCTCAGCTACACTGGCTACTGGTTAAAAGCAGGGTTCAGTTCAAGGCCTTCACCTTTCCTTTCAAGTTTTTCCACTTCAGAGAGCCCCTGTACCGGAAACACAGATTCAAACTACCTCCCATGCAAGATCTCTTTGATCCAACTACCTCAAGCTGTTTCAAATCCCTTATATTACTAAATCCAGGAAAGATGGTCGATCCTTTTACTATCTTACCGCTAAACTGTGGCATTCCCTAACCCTGGCCTTGAAAACTGTTCTTCTGATTTTTTATAAATAGTAAAAAAAAAATGTATTTTTGACGCTGGAATGATCCTGTCCTAAGTCGGTTTCTGTATTTGAACAACATAGAACCCTCCTCTTCCTAGCACCGGGACAACTTTCTTGGTAGCTGTGCACTTTACAAATGTGTTCTATTGTATTCGTTCAGGAGTTTACTGTTAACATTTATTTTGTTGTTGTGTTGCTCTGTGTATGTTATTACATTATGTTTAGTTGTTTACCTTATGTAAGTCAACAAACACAGCAATATTCAAGATAGCAGCAGTACATTCCTAGAACGATTGTTTCCCAGGCAACCATTTACTTCTGTTGAAGGAGGTAAAATAGTTCTGCGCCAGCTCTTCAACTATTTAAGACACATGTTGGCCCAAAACTGTGGCAGACACTTTGCCTGATTCCCAACAGTAAACTTATTAATCTTTGTAAGTTTACGATTGTATGCTATTCACAAAGGGATTTACGAGAAGTATCTTTACGAGTGCGGAGTCTCCAGACTTAAAAAGATACGGCTTTTTATGTGCAGAGATTTCGCAATCGTAAAGATGCTACTTGTAAATCCCTTAGTGAATAGCAAATTATTGAAAATATATACAAAGTGTAAGTTTACCTTTGTGAATCTTGCCCACTGTGTCTTAAATTAGTGATCCCATTGCGTGCTTTACGTAACACTGTTAGACTTGGCCATTTCTGCAGGGTCATTCCCAAACTTTCTGCTTTTGCCCTCTATTTTTTGCTGAATTAGTTTTCGCTGGCCTTAGGACTCTGTATACTTTACCACTGCTAACCAGTGCTAACGTGCTTGTGCTCTCTCCTTAAAAAACATAGATTGGATTATTCTGACTTTGCTTATCTAATTTACATGTAAGTCTCTAGTAAAGTGGTACAAACTGTACCCAGGGCCTGCAATTTAAATGCTACTAGACACCCTGCAGCACTGATTGTGCGAACCAGCTAAAGTAGCGCTACAAACATGTCTAAAGTCTGCCATTGCAGTCTGTGTCTTGCAGTTGCGAAGTGCCATGTTGACCTGGCAAAATAAATCTTTTGCCAGGTCCAAGACTTCCTTTCTAATATATGTAAGGCACCACTAAGGTAGGCCCTGGACAGTTCCATGGTAGGATGAGTGTATTTAAAAAGTTGAACATGTACTCCTAAATTTTACATGTCCTGGTAGTGAAAAACGTGTATATTAGTTTTTCACTACTGCAAGTCTTACCTCTCCCATACGATAATATTGGCGATAACTTATTACATTTTATATATGACATTTTCAAATCGGAGCAGGTAACCAGTTCCTGTTGGTGTCTCTGGAATTGGAATTTGAAATCGTAACTCATGGTGAAGTGGGATTTCAAATTCTGATTTTGAAAATGCCACTTTTAGAAAGTAAAGTGTAGAAAGTTGGCATTTTCTTGTTGTAGCTATTTGAAGCCTGCACCCTGTCTTTGGGTGACATGACTGGGTGTATCTGACAGTTAGGATTTGTGTATTCCTCCTAGACAGCCACACACAATGGGGAGCAGAGGTGTAACTGGATGGGCCATCACTAGCAGGATGAGAGGGAGGAGCTGGTTCCTCCCCACTTACACTTGAATAGGCTGTGTCCCGACTCCAAACAAAGGGCTGCATACCCTCTGTAGATTCGTCTAGAGCATGGGTACTCACAAACCTTCTCTCGGGGCCAAATGTACAGTGTGGTTTGTGTCCGAGGACCGCACCGGTGGGGGCGGGGTCAGTGGGGGAGGGTGCGGGCTAGATCAACAACAAAAAACTATGACCATGAGGTTGATCACAGGTCCCTGCAGCGGATGCCTTCGTCCACTGAGCCACCAGACCCGGCATACACACATCTCTCTCCTTCCCTGACTCACTCCCTCTCTCTCTCTCTCTCCCTCCCTCTCTCTCTCCCTCTCCCTCTCCCTCTCTATCTCGCTCCCTCTCTCCCTCCCTCTCTCCCTCCCTTGCTCCCTGTCTCGCTCCCTCTCTCCCTCTCTCTCCCTCCCTCGCTCCCTCGCTCTCTCTCTCCCTCCCCCGCTCCCACCCTCCCTCCCTCCCAATCTGTCTGTCTGTCTGTCTCTCTCACTCCCTCCTTCTCCCTCCCTCTCTCTCTCACTTCCTCTCTCTCTCACTCCCTCTCTCTCTCACTCCCTCTCACTCCCTCTCTCTCACTCCCTCTCTCTCTCACTCCCTCCCTCTCTCTCTCACTCACTCCTCTCTCTCTCACTCCTCTCACTCCTCTCTCTCTCTCACTCTCTCACTCCCTCTCTCTCTCCCTCTCTCCCTCACTCCCTTTCTCTCTCTCCCTCCCTCTCTCTCTCTCCCTCCCTCTTTCCCTCCCTCTCTCTCTCCCTCTCTCCCTCGCTCTCTCTCTCCCTCTCTCACTCCCTCTCTCCCTCGCTCTCTCCCTCTCTCTCTCCCTCCCTCTCTCCCTCCCTCTCTCACTCCCTCTCTCGCTCCCTCTCTCGCTCCCTCTCCCCCTCCCTCACTCCCTCGCTCCCTCTCTCCCTTGCTTCCTCTCTCCATCCCTCCCTCTGTCTCCTTCCCTCTGTCTGTCTCTCTCTGTCTTCTTCCCTCTGTCTGTCTCTCTCTCACTCCCTCCCTCACTCCCCCTCTCTCACTCCCTCTCTCCCTCACTCCCCCTCTCTCACTCCCTCCCTCTCTCATTCCCCCCTCTCTCACTCTCCCCCTCTCTCACTCCCCCCTCTCTCACTCCCCCCTCACTTCCCCCTCCCCATCTCCCTCCCTCTCTCACTCCCCGTCTCCCTCCCGCTCTCCCTCGCTCTCCCCTCCCTCACTCCCTCTCTCCCTCCCTCCCTCTCTCTACCTCCCTCTGTCACCCTCTGTCATCTCACCCTGCCTGTGTGTCAGCCTGTGCTGAGACAGCTTCCATGCGCGCACACACACACACACAGCCGCACCCAAGCACTTCACAGGTCATTAAAGGCCATTTGCATGCTAATGAGGCTTTGTTGTATTTCACCTCATCTTAGGCCCCTGCAGCTCCACTCTGGCTATGCGAGAATCGCCCGGCCCCCACAGAGCAGCAGAGACTCTCAGAGTCGCGCTGCAGCAGACACTCTTTAAAAAAAAATACATGAATACGATGTTTGCAAGGTCCGCGGGCTGCCAAGGAAGGCTTGCCGGGCCGCCACCGGCCCACGGGCTGTACTATGAGTACCCATGGTCTAGAGACAGGGTCCGGAATATGGGGCACCTGTGCACATGACAGGCATGCCTCTAAGGCTTCTCCCCAGCTCAAAGGCAAAACCTTGTATGAATACTGGACCTCAGACACCTACTCACTCTTTTGAACTTAAGGACTTCTGTACTTCTGTGCTGCCGAAAGCACCCCCTTCTGCTGGGCTGCTGCACCATAGGCACTGCTGCACTGCTGTGCTGACCTGATGCCTTCTGCCATCTCGCCTGGGTGAGAAGGACTGGATCTGCATCTCCTGAACCCAGAACCCAGAGTGACTCCAAGGGCTAGTTGGCCTCAGGGACATAACAGGATTCCAACAACCTTACAAACTTGCATATTGACCTGGACTCTCATTTCTATGAGGCCACCCTGGCATGTGTTGTCACCACTGCCCTGGATCCTTGAAAGTGAGCTTAAAGTGCTCTACCAGCCTCTGTGGATCCATCAGAACCAACACATCTCATCTGCTTTGCGGCACAATGCTGAGCAGAACTGACGCATCTCCGCTTGTGGATTGGACCCATCGCAATGACCCGCATCACTGCTGTAACCCACAAAACCTTTGGAACAGCAGATGTGGCATGCATACTCAGCGCAGGTACTCGCATCTCTTGCTAATGGCAGCTTCGACTACATACTCTGCATTGCAGCCTCGCAACAGCTCAGAAATGATGCATCGCCCTGACTGAGCACCACATCCGACATTGGACTTCACATTGGACGCACCGTCGTCGGGATCCTCAATGATGAGGCAGGCCCTCACATCGCAGCATCGCCTCATCTCAGAATTGATGCATCACTTCGACTGCATGACACATCATTGACATGGGTCCTCACAGTGCTCCACAACCCAAGCACTAAGGTACATTGTTCAGTGGGCCTAACTGGGTACCTGTAGCCAGCCCGGGCTCCATCGCTGTCAGCCGGAACTTGTGACTTCGTCCCAGTCTAGTGCGACCAGACATCCACAGTTGGCGCTTTGTGTTTTTGACGCTATTTTCACTAAAATCTTTAAAATTGCATATCTCCAGTTCTACTCATTAGAATTTTGTCATTTTGGTATAGTTGTATGTATTAAAGGAAATTCTATTGTCTAACATGGGCTCCTTTTTGCATGGTGTTTTCACATTATTACTGTTTGAAGCATTGCACAAATACTTGACACATTGCCTCTGACTGCTCTGCAACAGGTTACCAGAGAGTTGAGCACAGGCTAATTTAGGGTTGGGTTGTGCTTTACCCTGACAAGGATTGTGGCTACTGCTTAGCCAGGACCAACAACCCAATTTCTATGAAATGCTGTCCTGGTGTCTGCCAGAGTTTTAGGCTGACTTGTATCTTAAATAGTTGAAGAGGAGTAGCAGCAGTGTTTTACCATTGTAGATAGTAATAGATGGTTGTTTGTCACTGGTAATTTGAAGCAATGTTATACTTTAGTTGGAAAAGGAGCTTAATTTTCTGGGATCTGAAAATTAACTAAATAACCCAGCAGAACATAATACCATAATATCAGTGAAAGTAAAATAGCAATGTAATGTAAAGCATAACAATGCACAACATTTGATACCAGTCAGCCTCAAACTGGCAGACACATTGTACTGTATCACATGACAAGAACACACAAAGTGAACATACACAATGTAACATGACAACATAATTAAAGTTAATAGTGTGCACCACACAAGAACAATTAGACACACACTCATCAAGGTTTTGCCCTTGGGCCACGCAATGGGGCACAGGGGCAACACAAAACCTAAGTGAGATTTATCAAGCTATGCAAGGCCACTTTACATGGCCCTGAAGATCTGAAGTAAATCTAGAGTAATGCAAGTCAATGCAACTTGCTGCCTTGCTTTACTATGCAGCAGAGAGACATACCATGGGTAGAGCATGGGTGTTCCCACACATCCACCCATGGCATTTGACGCATTCCAGGATTTATCATTTGTGGTAGACCTTGGAATGTGTAAAATGTTACGCATCCCTGGGTGAGGTGTAATGAGGAGAAATCTTTATTTCACCTAGTTATTTGCTCTTTCTAAGTGTGCTGTATTTTGCAGAACGCCTACACAGTGGAAAATGCCTCTCCGGATTGTTTTTTTGCAGAAAGGTGTCCATTCCTGCATAAATACTTCCTGCAATGCAGGCACCCTTGCAACATGACATAAGGATGCTTGTATTGGCACTAGGCAGCAAAAACATGTGCTAGCACTAGGAAAAGGAACAGAACGCATTGTATAATAGTAAATATGGTGCATTCCTGTCCTTTTCCTTTCATGTAGTGCAGCTCAGCAAGGTGGCTTACTCATTGAGCTGTGTGAAAGAACGATTCATCTTCCCCTCAGTATACAATGCACACAACAGCCACAGTGCAATATGACACCACAATGCAATAATACAGCACAAAACACAACCAATACATAGCAACACAACACCACTACATTAAATTACAACACCACAAATACGGAAAAATATTTCTTCCACAAATCCGCTTTGATCTTGTCCTGACAAATGGTATTTGCACCAAGAACATACCCACTTACCACCAGGGAACTGTAATAGCAAAAATGTGTTGTTATTCAGCCTACATCACACTTTCCAATGAGTCTGAAGAGTTCAGGCATGACTACTCGTTCTAAATTGAGCTTCAGTTGTGCAGTAACTTTAGCATTTTAAATCCTGATGGATTTCTGTCTCCTTCCCCACCCACCTCCTTTTTTCCTGCTAGCCTGGGGCAAGCCTTCTGCGTATGCCCAAAAGGAAACATGGGGTCCATGTGGCAATTCCTGGACCTCAAGTGGTCACTCTTTACAAGTCCTGGCAGTCTGGTCCTTTCTTCTGAAGGAGCTGTATAAAGAAGCAAGGATTGTTGGATCTTTGATTAATATATCTGTCCACAGCCATTAGAAGAATTAGGCAGAATATGGATGGTCACAACTGGTCTAGTAATGTGTTGAAACACAGTGCATAACAAACGGCAGACTGTTGCATCCCCTATGAAGGCATGAGGTGCTGCAATTTGTTAGTTCACAACTCAGTGCTTGTGTCCCTCTTTGGACTATAGCAGTAAAAACTGAAGATGTGTCTGCTAGATATTATGGTAGTTAGTTTTACTAGTAAGCATGGTCCACCTTGCTATCTAAATCATTTCCACTTCTTTGACGTTTCTTGCAAGCTGTGGAGGGCAAGGTAGGGGGAATACACAAAGGAAAGTTTCAACTTTGTCTCCAATAAAAGGATATTAAAAGCTATCCTTCCATACTCACTCAGCCTTGCAGGCACGAATGCCCCAATGATTCTCTTTCTTAAGGAGGGAGTTGCACGCAATACATTTATGCATATTGACTGACCCATAATGAAAAATCTCAGCAACTCATTGTCATTGGTCACAATCAAACAGTGGTGATCAGCAAGGGTCAGCAGACTGCCCTTTCTGTGAGTGGCATTTAAAAAAAACCGTAAAAAACAGACCTCTTCCCATAAAGGAACTGGGCTGTTTTAGAAAAAAAATCTGAAAAGGTGGAGTGTAATTGTTAGTGTTCTCCTGGACTTCTGCCTATTCCCTTTGAAACGTATCCCTCAATTCGCAAAGGGTAAGAGGTCCAAAAAGAACTCCTTCCTATTTGCGAATAATTTACCACTTCAACTTGGGATTCAGCAACTTTTCAATGATTGGCGACTGAAACTGCAAACTATTGATACATCAGAGTACCAATTTGATTTGGAAGAAAAGCCTACAGCACACCCCATCCAAACTACCATCTATTTCAATTTCCAAAACTATTTATCGATTTGAAAAAACGTAACTGAATAAGTAACGGCGTTTAGCAAATCTAAATATGCTTTTCAGTCTTTGCATACCCTCTGATTTCGCGAATCGCATGGTTTGTGATAGTTAAAAACTTCTATATATCTGAGCCCATTCTTTCTTTTTTTTTCTTTTTGTAGGGCACCCATTAACAAAAAATACACATGCACAAACAAAGTAACTGGTGCCTTTTGCTGTACGTGAAAAGTGTTCGAGAACAGCAAGAAGAGAGAAATCTGGTAACTGACTATTTCTCACATTAGGGAGTTGTTTCTGATTGGGGAAGGGTACTTCATAAGCATTTAATGAAAAAACTAGATCCATGAGTTCGGAGAGATGCAAAACAAGTGAATTATATAATACATCAATGATGATACATATTAGGAACAGTGTTTCACAAAACAGTAATATATGTTGTGCAAAATAAGTGAACATTGAATAAAAAAAACAGGATTGGGAAGAACGATGCCTAATGAGAGTTCAATTTTGGTCTAGGCAAATACAAAGTTTTTGCCAGGTCACAGATTACTACATCCAGGCACCATTTCGACCCATGGTACATAGATTGCTTGAGAACCGGGCCTTCATCAGGACCATGGACAGGGGATATACCCTCCAATTATTAGAGGAGATACATACGGCGAATCAGATTGCAGAGGGAGGCGCTCAAGTCTACCCTACAGATCTGCAGTTCTTCATTGGAGACTAAGAGGGCAATTGAACTATTGAGAGGTAGTTTACCTCGATGGCTTCTACACTCTGAAAAATTCAGGAGCCTTCATTCATCTCCTACACAGGCCCTGCTTTGCAAATAAGTGTCGGACAGCCTTCAGCCTTTATTTTCGCAATCTGCTTCACATTATGAATCTGCTCTAATGAGGGTGTATACTGACCAGAAATCCTGGGTTCCCCAGCGGGCTGAATTGTGTGAGCCTATGCAGACAACTTTATATCATTGTACCTCAGTGTCTTTTCCTTCAAATTTTCGGAGCCCCAACAAGAAAAAAACTATTATTAGCCTTATGTAAAAAACGTGAAGCATCTATAATTTATTAGATAATATTGTTGCACCATATATAAGAATATCACTGACTGTTCATACAGTGAAAGTCAATGAGTTAACTGTCTCTTGGCTCACACATGGTAAAGTATTCCAGACCTTTATCAAATAACGTTTTAAAATTATGAGTTTTTGTAACTGTCCCTCAAAGTAGTAAACGAAACACAAACTTTAAAATTGGTGAACAGTTGATTTAATTTTAGCCAGTTTTGTGTATTTATTCCTAAATGTTTTCTGATTGAAATATACTATTTGGGTGTTTTAGTAGCGCAGCCTGTAGTTTAGCAACCTTAGCCCCTCCACATTCCTGCCTTGGGATTTCCTATGTACTCTGTGTCTTGTCCACATCTAACTATCTGTCAATATTATTTGCCCATCCTGCATAGCATCAAGGTCAACTTCTCTTCTAGTGTCCTGACACACCACCCACTCTCTCTACAAGTGTGATATTTTGTCTTGCATACTTTCTCCCATCTGACTGTTCATGAGAAAGCTCTCAAGAACAACATATTTTCATCACTCCTTACCTCCTTTGGAAGTAAGATTGGGAGAGATCTCCAGGGGATTATACAGGAGGATAGGCATGGGCCCACCTCCTCCATGATGCCGATACAATTGTGTAAATGGGTTTGGGTGGAGGGAGGTTGGTTCAGATACTGTGCTCTGATTGGCTGTGAGTGGCAGAGATGTAGGCATATTTGTAGAATCCACCACACAAGTTGCTACGGGTTAAAACAATTGCTATGTTGTTCTTCTTCTGCTATTTGCCACCTGGTCGAGAGTGGCAGTTTCTATCTATAAAAATTCTTGACGAATTGAGGTGAGAGCAGTCTTTCTGAGAAAAGGATCATTTAAAGCCAGTTTGGCTTCCACAGCAGACTCTGGGCTGCTGCCTGTGATCCCCTGGTGCACTTGACTCATTTCCTCCTTAAAAATACCCACACTAAAATAAAATCACAAATACACCTTCTCCCTCTCATCTCTGTTTTGAAAGTTCTAAAAATGTTGATTAGTTTACGAAAAATTATTTCTCTCACTTAGTACTCGTACCAATCCGCATTCCTCTCCCTTTGGGGTCCCCTTAAGCTCCTCTCATGCACCCTGCTTGCCATATAATGTATTTTAACATTGTATGTATGCCATCATGATTGTCGTGAAATTTGAAGCTCACACCCCCCTCCACTCCAATCTTACTGACCAAGCAAGCTATGCCCCTGCTCATAAACTCTCAATAAGTTTCATAGTCTGTCATTTAATTGCAATTATCAAAGAGGTAAATGGTCTGTTTGTACCCTTTAACTGCTAAACTTAATTTTAAGCCCAAACGTGAATACTTTTCTTGGCAGAAATCATGGTCACACGGCTTTACTTCTTTTTGCAGACTACTGCAGTGACAGGCCCCCTAATATGAGGTAAGGAATTGACTGGTAACCAACAAGAGCTTAGGCAAAGTTTTTCAAAATAGGCCTCCTGTGAGGAGGCCCCTGACTAGAATGGGATCAGCATGGTTGGGTCATGTTGGCCATCAACTGTGAAAACATCCCACTAGCCTTTCACGCCACAAGGAAAACGCCTGAGTGGCCGAATGGCCTGTCCACTGCTTTTGAGGTATTTGACATGTAAAAGAGGAGGGATGTGGTGGGGGATGCCCCCAGGAAATAATCTGCTCTTACCTTCTCGGTTTAGCTTTTGGATCTGTTGAATTCAATGATGTAACAATTCATTCGTTGTTTTTTTAAAAACACTTTTTTACTTTTCCCCATGGATCATTCTTTGTAAAGCTTGCTTAATTTTTTATGTTACTATTTTTTTTTAATCCGAGTTGTTGTTTATTTTGTGCTGTTTTAAAGATGTAAATGTTGATCGCATGGTGGTAAGTTCCACCCTTTTATGATTTTTTTACAAATCAAATAAAAGTACATTAACGAGTAAAAACATTTTTTCAAGAATATAACACATTTCTGAAATCAAGAAGTCTCGTGAACCTTTTGATTTCGTCACGCTGTTGTATTAGATGCACCTGAGAAAGGTAGCTCTTTCCTACCTGTGTTGGTGGCATTTGAGACTCGATGGGAGACATCCACGCCAGTCCCTTTTGATTAACTTCAGGGTAGTAGTCACTTGAAGCTCCTCCAGGGGTCTCAAATCTCTTGGCTTCCAGACACCTGTTCTTAAGCTGTCTATGCGCGAGCGGCCTCATATATGAAAGAGGCTGAAATGTTTATAATTCTCTTCCCCTGGGGGCGTCTGCTGTGCGGTTGGAAGATATGGACCGCCAGGGAGGAATGGGCCTTTTTCAGGAGTATTACCGTTTCTTGACAGGATGAAAGCTTCAAAGATGACAAAGGAGCCCCGACAGGAGCCAGATAAGGAAGACATTCAAAGTCCTCAGAACTTAAACAGACCCGCAGAAGATAACATTTGAGAAACTTTACGGATGACATGGGGTTACTAATGAGGTGGGGCCGATTCTATGATGATTGGGGAGATTTTTTTCCTGCTGTTTTATATAGCGCGAGCTTGGCCGCTAGAGCAGTTTGCATCAGCACCAAATTATGTTACACAAGGTCAGCTTTTTTTTAAGGCACGGAGAGACCAAGTAGCACATTTACTAATGTTTCACACAATGCGGCGCAGTAGAACTTAGGGGCTTATGTACAAGGACTTTACGCCACCAGAACATCACTTTTGAAGATGGTCTGGTGGCGTTAAGTCCATCGCCTTATTTACAAGGCGGCGTTAAGTCAGTTAACGTGACTTAACATTGCCTTGTAAATATGGCCCCCTTTCAGGCTACAGTTACCTTGAAAGGGCCGGGCAATGGGTGTTTCAGTGGGCGCTGCACCTCAAAAACCCATTGATTTTGATGCTGCCCCCTATTTACAAGGGTGGCGTAAATATGGGACAGCGCCAAAAATGAGACCAAGTAAAACCTGTCATAACAAGCGGAACAAGGAGAAATGTTTAATTTCTCCTCGTTTTTGCTGTTTCTATGTGTGCTGCATTGTGCAGCACACATTGAAAAAGCAAATCGTCATGAATGATTCTTTATGTGCAGGAAGGTGTCCCTTTCTCCACACAAACAATCATTAAAAAATAATGATGATTTGCAACTTCTATGTATGCTGCACAATGCAACATACGTAGGATTTACAAATCGCCATTCTGGATTGTTTATGTGCAATCAATCAATCAATCATTTGTAAAGCGCACTACATACCCGCGAGGGTCTCAAGGCGTTGGGGGGAGCGCTTCTGATCGAACAGCCAGGTCTTGAGTATCCTCCTGAAGGTCAGCAGGTCTTGGGTGTGTCGTAGGCTCAGTGAGAGGGTGTTCCATGTCTTGGCGGCGAGGTGGGAGAAGGATCTCCCACCGGTGGTTATTCTTCGGATGCGCGGGACGCTGGCGAGTGAGAGGTCAGCAGAGCATAGCTGGCGGTTTGGGATGTAGAAGGAGAGCTGTCTGTTGAGGTAGGGTGGGTCCATCTTGTGGAGTGCCTTGTGTGCGTGAGTGAGGAGCTTGAAGGACATCCTCTTGTTGACAGAGAGCCAGTGCAGGTTTATGAGGTGAGAGGTGATATGGGCGTGGCGTGGTAAGTCGAGGATCAGTCGTGCCGAGGCATTTTGGATGCGTTGTAGTCGTTTGATAAGCTTGGTTGGGGCTCCCACATAGATGGTGTTTTCATAGTCGAGTCTGCTGCTGACGAGGGCCTGGGTTACTGTCTTTCTTGTCTCTGTCGGGATCCATCTGTAGATCTTGCAGAGCATGCGGAGGGTGTTGAAGCAGGAGGAGGAGACAGCGTTGAGTTGCTTGGTCATGGAGAGCATTGAGATGAGGATGATTCCCAGGGTGCATGCGTGGTCGGTGGGTGTCGGGGCTGCCCCCAGTGCCGTCAGCCACCAGGAGTCGTCCCAGGCTGAAGGGTTGGAACCGAGGATGGGGACCTCCGTCTTGTCCGCGTTCAGATTCAGACGGCTGGTCTTCATCCAGTCGGCGACGGCCTTCATTCCTTCGTGGAGGTTGGCTTTGGCGGTGATGGGGTCCTTGGTGAGGGAGAGGATCAGCTGAGTGTCTTTGGCATAGGAGATTATGTTGAGGTCGTGCTGTCGTGATATGAGTGCGAGCCGGGCTATGTAAATGTTGAGCAGCGTCAGGCTGAGGGAGGATCCCTGGGTACGCCGCAGATGATCTCGGAGTCTTTGGAATGGAATGGGGGGAGGTGGACGCTCTGGGTTCTGCCGGAAAGGAAGGAGGTGGTCCAATCCAGAGCCTTGTCTCGGATCCCTGCGGCGTGGAGGCATGCGTGTAGTGTGCGGTGGCAGACAGTGTCGAAGGCGGCAGAGAGGTCTAGGTGGATGAGTGCTGCAGTCTCGCCGTTGTCCAACAGGGTCCTGATGTCATCAGTGGCAGCGATGAGGGCAGTCTCGGTGCTGTGGTTGCTGCGGAACCCAGACTGGGAAGGGTCCAGGATTCTGTTTTCTTTGAGGTATCGGGCTAGCTGTCTGTTGACGGTTTTCTCGATGACCTTGGCCGGGAAGGGGAGCAGAGAGATGGACCGGAAGTTCTTGAGGTCTCTTGGGTCTGCCTTAGGTTTTTTGAATAGGGCATTGATCTTGGCATGTTTCCAGATCTCTGCGAAGGTCGCAGTCTCGTGGGAGAGATGGATGATGTTACGCAGGTGGGGTGCAATGGAGCTGCTTTCTCTGTTGAAGACGTGGTGCTGGAATGGGTCTGACGGAGAGCCGGAGTGGATTGTGCGCATGGTCTTGAAGGTGTCATCAATGCTCATGCTGGGCCAGGCTAGCAGGGGGTCGTGGTCAATGGTGAGCGGAGGGTCTGTTGTGTTGCTGTCTGTTGGGGCTGTCTGGGTGTTGAAGGTGTCATGAATGTCTGCGATCTTGCGGTGGAAGAAGGTGGCGAGGGAGTTGCACAGGGCTTGCGACGGCGGGATGTCATTGGTGTTGGAGCTGTGGTTGGAGAGTTCCTTCAGGATGTTGAAGAGCTCCTTGCTATTGTGTGCGTTGTTGTCGAAGCGGTATTTGAAGGAAGTCCTCTTGGCCGCCCTGATGAGATGGTGGGGGTTGCGGATGGTGTTCTTGTGTACTGCGTGGCTGTCCGGAGTTTGTTCACTGTGCCATTCCTTCTCCAGTTTCAGGCAGGCTTGCTTGGAGGCTAGGAGTTCTGGGGTGAACCAGCTGGCCCTCTTGCTGGTGTCTCTGTGGGGAGGTTTCTTCAGTGGGGCGAGGGTGTTGGCGCAGTCCTCGATCCAGCTTCTGAGGATGTGGGCAGCGTCTTCAGTGTTGGAGGGTTCGGTGGGTGGGCTGAGAGTGAGGTTTGCATGTAGTTGGTCTTCTGTGATTTTGCTCCAGCAGCAGCGGGGATCTGTTGGATGCAGTGGTGTGTTTCTGGAAGGCAAAGTGGATGCAGCGGTGGTCAGTCCAGAAGAGTTCGGTGGTGTGGCTGACGGAGACGTGCGGGCTTGAGGAGAAGACGGGGTTGAGCGTGTGGCCGGCAGAGTGGGTGGGTGTTGTGACGAGTTGCTTCAGTCCAAGGTTCGAGAGGTTATCGATCAGGGTTGTGGAGTTGTTGTCGTTGTTGTTCTCAAGGTGAAAGTTCAGGTCTCCGAGGAGGATGTAGTCGGTGGAGGTCAGGGCGTGCGTACTGATCAAGTCGGCAATGGAGTCGCTGAACAGGGGGCAGGGTCCGGGGGGTCGGTAGACGAGGGTGCCAGGTAGTGATACATTCCTGTACATAAACAATCATTCCCCCAACATAGGCACCCTTGCACTATGGTGCCTGCATTGGAGTTAGGCAGCTTAAGCACCAGTGCTAGGAAAAATGCAGAGGTGTGCTGTATCATGGTAAATACGGTGCATCCCTGCATTTTTTAACTGACGGAGTGCGGTGTTAGCAATTATGGAGCTAAACCACGCACTGTTAGTTCATCGTAGATATGCCCCTTACTGTGTTGCACAGTGTGAAAGTGGGAGAGGCAGAAATGCTCCATACTTACAAAGATAAGGAGCATTTCCTGCTTCTGCCAGAGCTGGTGTACTGCATGCTGCCTAATGCCAACGTAGGCACCCTGAATTGCAATCAGGTTTTTTCTGCGCAGGAAGGGACACCTTCCTGCAAAAAAATAATCATTGGAGGCAAATATTTCTTTCTAAAGAGGAAGTAACAAGGAGATCGTGCCTGTGTTGGGTAGGCACACCATGTTTGTGCAAACTCAGGTTTACAAGTCTATGTAAATCTTAGGTTGCCTCAAAATACACAGGCGAATGCATTGAAATGCCCATGCTCCACCTATATAACCCCTACCTGACAAGAAGCAATGTAAGGCAGTGATATGCACTGTGTGGTGTTCTATTTATTTATTTCTCAACTGGATTTAACGAGAAGACAGATACACAGGTATGTATGAGACATTACAAGGTAGCAAAGAAAGGAGAGACTCCCGGGATTTTTTCAAAATTGCTCATGGCATCATGTAAAATTAATATTTTACAGTTCATTCAGGACAGTTACAACAGCACTGTTATCATGAAATGCGAAGGCAACCCAAGGGGGCTTTGTGCACGTAGTTCTCGTGAATCAAAGAGTGATGGCGTGAGTGACAGGTGGAAACACAGCGAGGGACGCAAAGTGACACATTGAAAAATAAGTATATACAAAACTATGGTTCCTCTTCAAACATTGGAAGGCATATGACTATTCATGAACCAAAGTTGAGACTGCGCCATAAGTTGTGCTGTATGATCGGTCAACACCGTTTCGATTCTCTCAAGTTAGGATCATCATCATGACCGGGTTGCCTTATTTAAACGTGAAGAAGTGGAGGCAGGGTAGCAGAGTAAAGTGGAGGAAGACGAAGTGCTGCAAAGGGAGGCAGCTTGCGGAAAACGGTTGGCAGCCGTGGTGAAATGCAGGGTGGCTGATGTGGGAGAACTGGCGCAGGCTCGGATCCCTGATCCACTGTGTGGCTCCCAGGTGGCAGAACTTGGAGGACGGGGGCAGGCTGGAAGGGTCCTGGGACGGGTATCTTGGAGTGATTAATGGGCAGCTTCCGGAATGAATCAAGAAGCCCCTGGAATACTGCCATACAGTCCAGGTTGCCGCAGGGGGTCGCGGACTGGTCCTGCCTCCCCTACTTCGCGTTTAAATAAGGCAACCCAGTCCTGATGATGCTCCTAACTTGAGAGGATCGAAACGCTGTCGACCGATCATACAGCGCAACTTATGGTGCAGTCTTAACTTTGGTTCATGAATAGTCTTATGTCTCCCAATGTTTGAAGAGGAACCATTGTTTTGTATATAATTATTTTTCACTTTGTCACTATGCGTCCCTCGCTGTGTTTCCACCTGTCACTCGTGCCGTCACTCTTTGATTAACGAGCACTACGTGCACAAAGGCCCCTTGGGTTGCCTTCGCATTTCATGCTAGCAATGCTGTTATAACTGTCCTGAATGAACTGTGAAAAATTTATTTTAATACATGATGCCATGAGCACTCTTGAAAAAATACCGGGAGTCTCTCCTTTCTTTGCTACCTTGTAATGTCTCGTACAAACCTGTGTATCTGTCTTCTCATTAAATCAGATTGAGACATTGTTGCTTAAAACATATACTTACCCAGATCTTAACCCGGTCTATGGGTCACACTCCTGTTGTTTTTTAAACTATTTATTTATTTAGCATGGCTTAGTTACTTCCAAAAATAATTTTGTGTTGGGCTGCACCACAAAAGTGACTCAACTGTACGCAAAATCATAGTAAAACTGTCCCAAAGTGATTTGTCCAGAATCACAGGAATTTGATTGAATGCTGGGATTCAAATCTGATTCACCAGGTGCAATGTAGGCAGCTCTGGCCATAAGGGCATGCAAAGCTGTAAGTTTGTTTATACTGTGTGGCGTTAGAAAGCTGATGGAAAAAGAACAACTGGTATTGATGACATTGTTGACTTGAAGCTTTTAAATGCAAGCATCTGCATGGAGTCCCAGCAGCTATCCATTGTGTATGATAACCCGTCAAGTTCATTCACCAGCACCACAGATCCATGTGAAATTTTTAATTCAAAGTTTTAAATCAGGGAAAGATCGAGTCATGCCCTCACCTTTCAGAGGTTATTAAAATGGGCACCACGGAGCTAGAGAGAAGCACATCTTTTATTAAAAATCAAGGTCCACTGAGGTACCTCACCATTCTGTTTATGCAAACGCCCAATCTCTTTTTGTCCTTTGGTCTACACAGCTCCTTTCCTCTCCTTTCATCAACCTGCCTGTCACTCAAAACACTAGATTCGTTCTCATTGAAACATTTTCCTCCATTCAGTCTCTTTTCATTTCACACACTTTATTTCTCCGTCTTCAATAATATCTTCTTCTCCTTGCCTCTCTATCTCTCATCTTTCACTTACACATTTTTCTTTTCCCCATTTCCTTGTCTCTCCAATTCCCCTCTTCATGCCTTTCTTACATCCTAATTTGTGCTCAAAAGTGGTTTCTCTTCCTCTTACCCTTTCCATCCCTGTACCACCTCTCGCCATGCAACACCTTTAGCAAATACTCGCTTGCCACTAGCGCCCTACCTATCCCAGGTACCTGCCAATGATTGTGCCGCACAAGGAGCTTGGTATTACACATCTTTATTCCTCAGTGTGAAACCATTAACTGAACATTTGACATTATGAATTCCATCACCAACACCACCCATGCACTTACATCACTGTTCTACGTAGTCTGTCAAGAATCCAAAGGGTCCCGTCATCTCTAACTCCCAAGACACTTTCATCTCTCCCTTTGTTAAATAAAAAAGTAACAATAATACATATATACATTACAACTCTTCAATAATTCATTTTTGTGCTTAAATCAATAGTGCTGGTCATGTAAGGCTGCGGAGATACCCGAGAAGAGTCCATGACTGGCTTTGTTGACAGAGACATTGATACAGTCATCGGGCTCTCAGGATAACCAGGTGGACAAGCCTCACTTCTTACATCTGGAGTTGGTAAAGGTCGAGGCAGGTGCTTGGAAAGCGAAGAATCTCATGTAATGGACTTTCCAGGACAGTGAGCAGTCACCGTGTGTCCTTTATGAGTCACAACCCTCAGTGGGTCAGCATAAAAAGGAGCATCAGATTTGCATTTCCATTACTGTCCAACAATAACCTGATCTCCTCTGTTGAACACAGTGTTCTGAGCACAGCTGTGTCTGTCCACATAGGTCTTTATTTTGAAATTGTGAGTCAAATCAGTGGTTCAAAGTCAATGTCAAAAGATATCGCAGTGGTCTATTGTGGCAATTTGGTGCCTATGGCTTTCCCAAACATTAAGGTGGTAGGGCTTTCACCCGTGGTAGAATAGGCAGTTGACATGTATGCATGAAGCGTAGACTGAAGAACAGATTTAAGTTCAAGTTTTCCAATGTAGCTCACTGAACAGTCTTCTTGATGGTGCTCATAAATCTCTCGGCCATACCATTTGCCTGTGGCCAGAAAAGTGTGATTTTTAAATGCTTGACATTTGGGTGAGTGAAAAATCTTTAAATTCTCAACTATTGGAAGTTGGGCCATTGTTAGATTTCAAAATTTGAACGAACAGCCCATGTTGCAAACATACTTTCTAATCTCTCGATGACTCTGTCAGGAGTAGTTGACAGCAGATCTACCACAAGATGAAAACTGGACTATTCATCAACAATTACTAGTAGATGATGTCCATTGTCAAGGGGTCCAAAGAAATCAATTGCAATTTTCTCCCATGCTTGTTTTGGGAGATCAGACATGTTTAACAGATGAGAAAATGTCTTAGATGACAAACAGTTGCACAAATTACATGCCTTTCAATCTTTTTCAACTCTCATCAAGATGAGGGAACCACACTTGGTCCCACAGCGTTCGTTTCGTAGCAACAACTCCATGATGTCCCTCATGGGCCAGTTCAATAACTGGTTGTCTCAAACTCTCGGGTATGACAATCATTGAACCTCATAAGATGATGCCTTCTGGGGTAACTGACAGTTCTTTCTGTACATTTTTTTAATTTCTGGTGTTTAAAATCATCATGAAGCAGTTAATTGACTATGCTTTTGTCTCGATTGGTGTGCAATGATGTCTTTGAATATTAGTAAATGTCTGTCAGTACTCGTGGCAACAGCGATTTGTTCCACCAACATGGCAGCAGGGGCACCGGACTTCACAATCAAGTTAACATAAACATCAGCACGTTTAGTACTAGTGCCATTGAACTATATTGGCACACATGAGAAGAAGTAAGCAGGATTTTGAGTCTATTACTGGATGATGCCAAATTGTATAATCATACTCCTGCAATCGCAATGTCCACCTCTCAATGCAGGGGGGCATCTAGGCTCTAGGATTGCCAAAAATGGTGAACAATGCTTGCTGGTCGGTGACAACTGTGAAATGTTCTCAATACAGGAACACATGAAAATGTTCACAAGCCCACTCCACAAAGAGGCTTTCTTTTTCAGTTTGTGAATAGGCACGTTTCATCATTGAAAAGCATCAGCTAGTTTGTCACAATGTGTCTTTTTGGGGCAGTTTGCTGGGCAAAGATGGCACCGAGCCCCACAGGGCTTGCATCAACAACAAACTCTGTCTCAAATTTCGGATCAAAGTATGCCATTTCAGTTATGTTCTCAATTGGATGCTTGATTTTCTTGAAGCTTTGTTCACATTCAATCGACCATTGAAATGGGACATTTTGTTTAGTTAAGTCTCTCAATGGGGCACTTACAGAGGCAAAGTCATATATATTCCTTGAACAGTAACTGGCCATACCAAGGTAGGATCTTAGCATAGTTAAATCTTGGGGGGGGGGAGGGGTTATAAGTGGATGACAAGGCCTTTACTTTAGGTGGATCTGGAGTCATTCTCACACCAGAAAAGATATGACCAAAGAACTTAATTTTGGCTTGATGAAACCTGCATCTGCAAGTATACAACACACTTGTGCAGGAGCTCTATCATCCATTCATATGGCTTCAAAAACTAGTATGCCATCACAGTAATTGAAAGCATTTGTGACTGGCTTAATTAGGAGATGAATGACATCCTGAAACAGTTCAGCATCTGGTGACGCTCCAAAACATAACCTTTTGTATTAAAATAAACCAACATGAGTCAAAAAGGTAGTTATATCGCTGCAATTCTCTTCCAGTTTGAGCTGGTGATACCCTTTGTTTAAATCAAGGTAGGCAAATACTTTTGCTCTATTCAACTGCGTAATCATGTTGGCAATGTGTGGACCTGTATGCCATTCTCTTTCAATTGCCATGTTCCTTTGCTACATATTAATGCAGATGTGCATGGCTCCTTCATTATCCTTTTTTGGAACTACCACTATGGGTGATACCCATAGCATTGAACTACTGGATCGTTCAAAGATTTTTTTCTTTAATAAGATATCATGTTCATTTTCAACAGCCTCTTATAAATGGAATGCAATTCGACAATGTCATTGATGGTAAACATCCTTTACAACTCGGTGTTTACACCGTGGGACCTTTACGACGCAGCCATTACAAGGCAAGTCATTACTACGACTTGCGCTGGATGGCGCTCTTGCTTAAGGAATAGTTTGATTTTTTAAGTGGGCTGGAGTTAGAATAGAAAATTAAATTAAACCTCAATCCAGCGCCCTACAACGCAAGTCGTTTTAATGACTTGCGTTGTGAAAACCGCGTTGTAAAGTACTGCAATCAAAATGATCACGTTGTACTGACGTACATCCGTCATTGATTAACAGGACATATTTCCTAATTTATGTGAAGTTGTAATTTTCATGGTCTTATGTATTCATAGTCCATGAAACAAGGATGGAAACTGGTTGAGTATCTCATGATAGGCATTGACATTATAGTTTAAAGAAATCAGTGACATTTCAGCACCAGTACTGAAACTGAGTAAACATGTGCTCAATGAAATGCCTGGCACAACATAAATTGGTGTTTTACTTTCATAGTTTTATGCTTCACAGTTGCTATGAATGAACCTTGACTTTGCAGTGGTGTCAAAGCAGCCCACATATACACTTTGGCTTTGAACAGAGTTAAACGGAAACCTGGGGACAGTTCATTGTACTCTTCCACTGGCATAATATTTATCGATGCACCTCTGTCTATGATAAAAGGTATTGAGCACCTATTCACTTTCAGTGTGATCATGGGAAAGGGCCCAAATAAATTTCACACTTTCCCATGTAAACCTAGCTTCAACCAGCAACATTCCTTGCAAGAAGCTAATCCTACATATGCATGTCAACCAGCAGTCAATACTGACATTGCACACCCATCTTCTTCAATGTCACTTAACATCAACAGTAATGAACTTTTTGAGAAAGAATTGGATTACAATCGACGTTGCTCTGTTTCAACTTGCTTTACCTGATGCTGCCACTTGGCCTTGTGGACATGCATAGAGAGTCACATCTGGAAACTTCTGGCATCCATTTTGTTTTGTTGACATGATGCACTTTATCTTTCCTCCATTTTGTTTTCTCAACGTGACACACTTAATCTTTGCTTCACTTAGCAAACTGTTACAAAATGGGTCCCTTTCCCGCAGCCTTTACATATCTGTCCAATGGTGGGACATTTACCTTCATGTTTAAAGGAACATCAACATGGAAAACACGACTTCTTATTCTTTGGAGACATTACTATATGGCCTTCTACTGTGTATTTTGAGTTAAATGTCACACTCAGTACTGATTCACTTTGGGCCATACCGAACTACATGTTGGCTGCTTGTCTGTTAGTTCTTTCTTTCACGCCATGAGTACTCGCTCCAAGCTGAATGTTTCTTTCAGCATTCATCATCTAAAGGAATCAGAGAGGCATGGCCTCTTCATTGTTGAACTAATTGAACTTGCAATGCTTTAGGAGCAAACTATGTTCCTGATTACGAGTGCAGCTGTGTTACGAAGCCGTACTCATGAGAGTGCACCAGAGGCGGTCAACCGTCAGCCGGATTATGACTCTTTGAGTCATCTCAGCGGTGGACCGCTGGCTGCTTGAGGGTTCCCCTGTTTCCTGGCAGTGGCACGGCAGAGGGGCAATGCAATATGCTGAGCGGGACAGGTGCAGTCCCGCACAGCATATTTTGAGTTTCGCCACTGCCAGCCTTTTCATGGGCATGAGTCCGGCTTGGAAAGGCTGGCAGTGGGGAAACAAAGGGGCCCTATGCCTCCCTGCCATGGGGATGCAATCAGGGGGCACCACATGTGCCCCCTGTCTGCTTGCACCCTCAGATCCAGCACGGCATGGACTTTGTCCATGCCGTGCTGGAACATTTTTGCTGTTCCCATTGCGGTGTCTCGTTTTCAGGCACTGTCATAGGAAAGGCAAAAAGACCATCCACCTGCACAAGTTGAACTTGTGATCAGGTGGGTGGCCTTTGTGCGGTTTTGGTACTGCTGCACTGGTGGAGAGCCGGTGCAACAGCACCAAAGTTTTAATCATGTCATAAGTCTTTCTACAAATTCATCCATTGTTTCACCAAGTCTCTGCCTTTCCTGACAGAAAATATACCTTTCATAGTTGGTGTAGGTCACAGGAAGCTTGTTGAAGGAAGAGTTTATTGGGACACGTCTAGATTAAGTCCAGTCGAAGCAGTTATGACAACATCATTCTCAACCACATCTAACTTCCACCTTCAAAAGATGCAGTAGCATGTGCACAGAACAATAAACAACTGACACGAGATAGACACGAGTCATACCTCGTGCTATCTCGTGTTATACATGTGATTGTTATACATGTGATACAGTATACAACACACCTCCCTTCTTGTAATAAAAAAAAAATAAAATAAATAAAGTAAGATAAGGTGATAAAATAAAGAAAACAAATAATATAATGATATAGCACATATGAGTGTTAATATCTTGAACATTCTAACATGGAACAATCAAGCATGTAAAGTTCATAATAATGCTAATTCATGACAAAATCCTTGTACCTTCCAGGAAGGCGATGAATCCTAGAATAATTTTTCGAAGATACAATAAGAGGAGTAGGCGTAACATTCCTATGTGTGACATTCTCACCCAGAGGACTCCCAACAGAGGATCCTTCATTGCCAGAACCCTTATTGCCAGATTCAAAATCAAAAAATACATTGCTGTCATCATCTAACTTAAGAGCATCCTTGCCTTTAAATATGGAAACCCTGTTCAAATTCCAAACACTCCCATCATCAATTCTAACAGCATGCTTGAAAACTTCAATGACTTCCTTGGGACGTGACCAGATCTGACCTCCTTTCAACACACCTTCCTTCCTCTTAATACGAACAAGATCACCAACCGAAATCACATGTTTACTCACTGACCCTTGTTTTTCCTCCATCCTTTTCTTCATCTCATCCTTATATGCACTAACTCTATTGCGGACCAAATCATAGTCAACCATTGAAAAACCACAATGGTCACTCAGATTTCTTTTCAACCACCACGGAGTCAATCGAGTACTGGGTTTCCGACCCCTTAGAAGTTCAAATGGACTGACCAATGTAACAGAATTAGGTGATGTTCTGTAAGACAATAACATAGACTGAAGAGCATTACGCCAGTTCAGTTTACCTTTAACAGAAAGTTGGATAGCCTCCTTGACAACTCTGTTGAATCTTTCAACCTAGCCATTGGCCTCAGGATGGAACACAGCAATTTTATTATGTATTATCCCACATTTAGTGATAAAACATTCAAAATCCTTGCTAGTAAATTGTGGTCCATTGTCAGTCACTAACTCTTCTGGGATTCCTTCCCTACAAAAAGTCTCATCTAAAAACTCTATCACATTTTAAGTTGTTATATCTCTGACCATTTTGACTTCTGGCCATTTTGAGAAGTAGTCTATCAAAACCATGCCAAATCTTCCTTGCTCAGGTAAGACAGAAAACGGACCAATAAAATCAAGGCCTAACTTCCGCCAAGGACCAAAAGGATACTCCACAGGACAAGGTTCAGAACGCAAAGGAACAGCAGACTTGTCACTATTGGCACACTCTGAGCATTGTTGGACATAGTGTTCCACACAACCATCTACACCTGGCCACCAAAAGAAATCTTTTATCCGTCTCCTAGTAAACGAAATTCCTAAATGTCCTTCATGAGCAATGCCAATAATAGTGTTCCTCAAGGAAAAAGGCGGAATACATTTATCACCTCTCATGAGCACCCCATTTTCAATTGCTAATTCATCCTGAACCTTAGCATAACTCATCATCTCGCCTGAAAACTTTCTTTGTTCTGGCCACCCTTGTAAAATGTAATTCTTAACTTCACTCAATTCAATGCTTTTTTCCATTTCTCTCTCCCAAGATTCCTTACTTAAATCAAATTTCTCCCCATACACCAACATAACGTCTTGGGAAGTAAAAGCTACCTCACACTCATCATCATCACAAGGGACATCATAAGAAGTGTGCAATCTGGACATGCAATCAGCATGAATGTTAGTTTTCCCTTTTACATAAACCATTTTAAAATGGAATGATTGTAGTCTAGAGGCTAATCTGGCAAGACGAGCTGATAAGGTGCGACCTCCACCCGGTGCCATCATGTAAATAAGAGGCTTATGGTCAGTTTTAATAGTGAATTTTGTTCCCCATAAGAAAGTTTTAAAATGTTCAGCTGCCCAAACCGAAGCTAATAACTCTCTTTCAATAACTGAATAATGTTTTTCAGCATCCCTCAATGCCCTTGAAGCATAAGCAATTATCCATTCCTTTCCACAATCATTTTGCATGAGAACAGCACCTAACCCCGTGCTACTTGCGTCAACCATAATGGTACACTTTTTCCCCACAACAAAAGGTTTCAAACAAGGTGCATTTACAACAAAAGCTTTGAGATTTTGAAATGCTTCCGTCATTACATCAGACCATAATAACCTTGCATTTTTCTTTAAAAGTGGTCTAAAAGGATCTACTTTAGATGAAAAGTTTGGAATAAATTTGGCATAAAACTCCATTAGTCCTAAAAAAGCTACTAATTGTTCTTTTGAAACAGGCACAGGAGCCTTAATAATGCTTTCAATGTGTTTCTGCTTAGGTCTAATCCCGGCACCACTAATGGAGTGCCCTAGGTATTCCACTTCTTTTTCTCTAATCTTACACTTATCTAGGCGAAGGGTAAGACCCTTAGTAGACAATGCAGATATAACTTTTCTTAAATTATCATCATGCTCCTCAACATTTTTTCCAAATACAAGTATATCATCTTGAAAAGCGATTGCCCCTGTCAACCCTTCAAGTGTCTCTTTCATTAGCCTTTGAAAGACGGAAGCGGCACTAGCCAATCCAAAAGGCATACGTTTATACCTGAAGAGACCTTCAGGCGTAATAAAGGCTGTCAAATTTTTGGATTCATCATCTAAAACAACCTGATGATAAGCACTTGCCAAATCAATGCACGAGAAAACCTCAGCACCATCCACCCAGATTGAGTTATTTAAGCTGCGAAGATCTACACATAGCCTCAATTTGCCGTTGGATTTAACCGAAATCACAATCGGAGAAACCCAAGGCGATGACTCAATGGGCTCAATAATATCTTTGTCACACAAATCCTTGAGCAAAATTTTAAGTTTATCCCTATATGTAAGAGGAACATTCCTAACTCTGTGCCGAACAGGAACAACACCATCATTGAGTTTAATAGTATGTTTAAAACCCTGATACTGACCAAGTTTCCCACTGAAAACATTTGAAAATTCAGATTTCAATTTACTAAGCATGAGATCTCCATCAGAATCATTGGTATTTGCAATGGAATAGACTGGAGGATTGGCTCTAGGATCTATCTTAATGCCCAATTGATCTTGGTGTGGCCATCCTAACAACGATTGCCCAGATTTTGCCACATAGATCTTTCCATATGTAGATTCACTAGCAAATGTGATTTTCCCCCCCAAAAAAACTACCAACTCAATTTTATGTCCTGTGTAACCCCCTGGAGAAATGTCAGATTCAAGTAAATTTTTGTTTGGCCAATTCTTTTCTACGACATCTAAACCTAGTAAGGTATACCATGCACAAGTGTCAACAAATACATTTATCGTCTTTCCATCTATAATCACATCACAAGATGGAAATTTACTTACACCCTCACTACCACAAATATTGATAACAGTATTAATATCATTTTCATTTAGTGAATCATAATCATCAAGATCTTGAACAATATTCACTTTCCTGGTAGTAGATTTGCAAAACTTAGTTAAATGCCCTTTCTTATTACATTTTAAACATATTTTATCAAGGGCAGGGCAAGCTTTAGAGTTTGCTAAGTGGTTTGAACTTCCACATCTGAAGCAAATCCATTGAGTGTTGTTCTTCTTCTCATTTTTAGTATATTTAAATTTCGATTCACTCTTATTGTTAGAAAAATCATTTTTAAAAATAAAAGGTTTCTTAGATTTCTCTCCTTCTTTAGAAACACTAAAAACATCTCCTTTTTCACTTCCTCTTATTTCCTTCACAAACTTCTCAGAATGTTCAATTGACCTTGCAATATCAATAGCTGCATTTAAGGACATATCTGAAGTTGTCCAAAGTCTTTCCTGGACTTTTCTATTATTTGTTCTCATCAGTATTTGATCTCTTAACACTTGTTCATAAGTTATGTGTTCAAAATCACAAGTGACGGCAAGTGATCTGAGAGAAGATACAAAGTCATCAATTGGTTCATCTGCAGATTGTTTACGGGAATAGAAAATGAATCTCTCCATAACAATGTTCTTTTTTTTTCCAAATCTTATTTTTAATTGTTCCGCTGCACATTCATAAACATCCTTCTCACCGGGATTGGTTAAAGTTGGAAGGGTAAGGAATTCTTTTAATCCAATTCCCCCAAGACAATGTTTTAAAAGTGAAAATTTCCTCTCAGGTTCACATTCTGTACCTTCCATGACTTCAACATAAGCCAAGAAAACTGGTTCCCATATTTCCCAGTCCATAGGAGGATCACCTTTATTTGCCAAGAACTAAGGAGGAGGAACAATGCCACTCATTGTAAAATATAATAAGTTAATTTAATAACTTATTAAAACAATAAATGAATTCTTTTTTTTTAACAATATATTTTCTTTAACCAAAACAAAACAAGAATCCAAAATAGTACCTTAAGCCAGAGTTCAGTCGTGAAACAAATCGTGTTCCGAGGGTTCCACGATCATGAAATTGAAAGAATAAAAAAAAAACGATGAAAATCACTGAGAAAACGAAGTTCACCTATTTAAAATGGCCGCCGTGGAAATCACTTTCTTTCTGAAGGCAGTAGACCTTGTTTCGAAGGCGTATGACGTCAGACGTAGGCTGTGAGGAAACCTCGCGTTGCATTTGTGTTCGCGCTGGAGCTCGCACTGGAGAAGACTCGCGTTGGTGAAGACTCGCGCTGAAGACAACTCGCGCTAAAGAAATCTTCGAGGTAATGCGATAATTTAAAATAAATACCTCAGAAGATGAAAACAAATCTTCTCTAGAGTCGAATCCGCAGGTTTCCAATAGCTCCGAATTCGGTATCTCTTTTTTTTTTTTTTTAATTCCGAAAAAATTAAAATCGATGAAATCCTTTTTCATGAAAAAAATAGGAAATATGAAGTTCTTATCCCATCCTCGTCGCCAGTGTAGGAAAGATACAAGGTCACAGGAAGCTTGTTGAAGGAAGAGTTTATTGGGACACGTCTAGATTAAGTCAAGTCGAGCAGTTATGACAACATCATTCTCAACCACATCTAACTTCCACCTTCAAAAGATGCAGTAGCATGTGCACAGAACAATAAACAACTGACACGAGATGGACACGAGTCATACCTCATGCTATCTCGTGTTATACATGTGATTGTTATACATGTGATACAGTATACAACAGTTGGCATTCGGCATTTGATTTAACTTGATTTTAAAGTTTCCTTGATTTGACAGTACAACACTTCATCACCTTGTGATATTTCCTTTATCATTCTATTTTACTCCACCTGCTACATTCTTAAGTTATTTAATGATCTTTTTGTTTTTTACTTCCTCCAGCACATCAAAGAACTCATCAACGGTTCTACAGAGGCAGACCATCTGTCACCAATTTTTGCTTTTTGGTGGTATTGAAGAGAAGTAGTGGTTTTAGGAATGCGACAGCATCATAAACTGTGGAATATTCTGATACTGGGAGCAAAGCTTGCTCCTGCAGGGTCTGCTGCCCATTTGTACCAGCACCTTTGTTAAACACTAGCCACATGTTTAAACGTGGCTCATCGTACCCACTCTCCATCTTTGAGCAGCTGTCTACTTCCTTTGTGGTCGGTAGCACCTTTGTTTCTTGTACATGCTCTCTTCCCTTCTCATGTCTTTGTATCTAACCTAGTTTCTACTGCCTTTAGCATTTGTTTGCATCAGAAATGTCTCTGCTTATAGTGCTTCCTTACACTCAGCCATCACTGCCGTTAGCGTTTCTCTGTACCTGGTTGTCTATGTCTTTAGCATTGCCGTATTGTATTAATAACGGCCCTGTGTCACGTTGTGGCACAATACATCTTGTCTCAACTTTACCTGCAAATGTTTAGCAGACAAACATTATGTAGGGCCTACACTTTCTTCAGCAGCCTTACATTTGCTGGAGTGGTGCTTTGACTCCACATATGGCAACCATTGATTTTCACTACGACTGAGGCACACGTGGCACGCACAAACAGTTTACATGACCATGGAAAACCTCTTGAGAGCACTCTTGGGTCTTTGGGTCACAGGGTGTATGAAATCCCCTATCTCATCACCAGTTGCAGCGTCCTACCCAGCCCGGGTACCTGTCAATGATCACGCCACACACAGAGGTTGCTATTACATGTCTTTATTCCTCAGAGTATAACCATTAACGGGACATTCTTAAATCATGAATTTTATCACCCATAAAATTAAGTCACTGTTCTACGGAGTCCGTCAGGAACCAAAAGGTCCCACCAACTCTACTCATGAGACATGACAAATTGTTACAAGTGTGACACGTTTCTTTCTCTATTTTAATTATCTTAATTTATTTATACTGCTCAGACCAAAGTGTGCCCTGGTGAGGCATATTAATGACTTCTTTCTGAACTTGGAAGAAGATATGATGTCCTGTGAGCCAAATATGTAGGAAGCTAGATCGTCCCTGTCAAGAAGAGGATACTGGAGCACATGCATGCAATTAAAAATAGAGACCCCGCCTATCCAGTAGCTAGGCATTTCCAACAGGAACATGATTCATACCCAGGATTATTGAGCAATTTCTGTATAGAGACCCCCAACATTGGACAGGAAGAGATAGAAATAGAAAATTGAGAAGGTTAGAATAATTTTACATTTTTATTCTGGGGACAAAGATTCTGGATGGGATGAAAATAGGGTAGAAGCTATCTGTACAATTTGAATGAAACAAATACATGATTTTACTGTGAACTGATCACACAATACCTTGATTTGTACATGTGATTTTAAATAAGGATTGTTTTCTGTTTCAATTAATTGGTTGACAAGACTGATGAACAGGTTTTATGGATATAATACTAATTGTTTTCTCTTTAGAATCACGAAAATGAAGATATTGTCAGTACAACATGAGGAATGTGATCAAGTATAACAATTCACCTTTTCTCTGGAAAGGAAGGCACATATATGGATTAAATATTTAGTAAAAAATATATTTTGCATTGCTGGCTATAGAAATCCTTAAATAATTAAAAAGCATATAGAAAAGAGAAAGGATAGATTTTATAGCCTGTTCATTGACTGGGTGCACTTTTTGTGGGTGTTTAATAAGTGCAGAATTCTACACGGATAAATATAATTTAAAGCATTGAGCCATGTGTTGGCATACATTTGCAAGCAAGTGAGTGAAATACAAACTTCAAATGTTTATAGGCTTAGGTTAGCTCTTTGAAGATGGCAATACCTTGTGAGATTGATCATGAATGACCAATTAAACTTTTATGAACCTGAAAGGGAGCTAAAAACCATTTATTTAAGCATGGATATTAAACCAAGGTATTTAACCCCTCCCATGCTGATGACAAGCTCAGCTCGTCATCAGCCACAGTGCTGAGGAAAGGGTGTGGCCTTGACGAGTTCAGCTCATCATGAGCACAGGAGCACTGTAGCTCATGACAAGCTGAGCTTCTCATGAGCACCGGGGCACTGTGCGCGCCCCCCTGCCACTCAGCACAGCAGGAAAATTACCCCAGCAGCCAAGGGGTTAAATAACTGTCAAAAAGAAATGTGCCCTGGAAAAATCTAGGAAAATGGATCAACATTTTAAGAAAATGGATCTGGAAAGTTAAAACATATGCAAGTATGTTTTCACTGTTTGTTAGTGGTCCTTTATTTATGTCATAGCTTTGCACTTGAGTATTTTTGACAAAGGCAGTCGTGCTTAAACATGTGACATGAAATACATTTCACCAGCAACTTTAGATTATTGGTGCATTTTCTGGTAAGGGAACCATATGCACTATATGTTGGAATTGGAATCCCTCCTGCCCAGCACCAGTATGTGTATGTATATATGTATTTATATATAAATATATATAAACACACACACAAACACACACACACACACACCCACACACACACGTACACACACATATCTACTGGTGGTCGCCACTAGGTATTTATAGCTAGGACCAAGTTTCCATATTTACAAATCCACACAAAAGTTTCAAAACTGCTGCTGTCTTTAAAGATTTGTGGTGATCCGTAAAGTGGGGGCCGAGAATAAGGTTGAAAGGCAGCTACCTCTGTGCAGGAGCAATCATTCAATTTCTTTCCGTGGCCACATGTTTGCTGGCAGAGAAAGAGATGAAAACTCTGCTTCCACTCTGCTTCCAGCAGCTGTGATCACTTAGACAGCTCCTGTGGGAACGGGAGTGTTTGCTTTAGCTTGGTAGAAGCTGTCACAGCCCTCGGCAAGGTAAAGCAAAAAAGCTATGCCCCAGGGGTGGGCACACTGGGACATAGCTGGAGCCTGCCATGGAGGGTGGCAGTCCACATGGCCATGTGGCTCTAGGAGTGGGGACTGTGCAGCCCCCTTTCTTTGATCTGCACGGGGTGGCCCTGGAGAGGTGGTGGTCCCCTGGGCTGGGAGGGGGGCCCCCTACATGTCATTTTGAATTTCACTCTGGATAGGTGGTGGTACCCAGGGTCTGCACGGACCCCCTTCATTTAGTGTTTTTAGCCCCAGGGAGGTAGTGTTCCAGAGGCTTATAAAAACCCTAGTAGGGGGATTTGTGCAGGCCCCCTCCTTCTTTTTCAAAAAGCCCACAGGAGGTGGTGGTACGTGGGGCCTAGGGAAGTCTGTGCGACCCACTTATCTCTTTATGAAGCCCTGGGAGGTGGTGGTCCCTGAGGCCTAAAAAAGCCCTTGGAGGGTGCCACATGTGTCCCCCTCCTTTTATATTTACTATAAGCAGCATGGCCCCAGGGCCTGAGCCCCTGGGACTCTATAAAAAACAAGCATGGGAGACTGCAATTGTTGTTTTTCTAAACATGTTGCCACGTATTTGCAGCTATGCCATGTTTCTGTGGCAAACATTTTTTTTAATTTAGCTTTTTTGCTGTGGTGGGATCCTTCTGGAACCCTAAGGCTTGGGGTCAGGGTATTTCTACGCTGTCCCCTTTTGTTTAAAAAAAACGTTTTTTTGTGGGACTCAGCTGAAGTTCAGTCGCAAAATGTCTGCCAACTCTTCCTGGTTGAAGTGTTTGCAGCCAATCAGATTTCAGCATGGGGACTGTCAGATCCTAGGAAGACCTGTGCTCCTTTAACCTAAATGTGGATTTCTTTTAATATCTCAAAAACTACTGAATGTTTATACACCAATTGGCAAAAAGGTCGCATTCTGAACCTAAAGCTACTTTTCTGCCAAATGTGGTGTAATGCCATTCAGCAGTTGGGGCTGTAGTCATTTCTAAAACCACAATGGGAATTTGCATGGGAGAAAAGTGTTTTGGGACCCCACTTTTCCTCAGCCCCCGCTTGATGCTTCACCATCAAACTTTCAAGACAGCAGCTGAAGTAAGAGTCGTACTAATTTGGAAAATGTCAGTAGGATTCGTCTGAGGGTGCAAAATTATTGGCCTAACAAAAAACGCTCTTTCTAGTGAAACAATGTCCTAACTATAACTATCTATTGGCGACAGCCAGTAGGCAATACATATTTGTGTGTATATATAAATATATAGATGTTGAAGCCCAGTTTCAGAAGGCATAATGTGTTTATTCCTTCAATCAATGGTAGCAGTGCACTCTTTTCCTAATGCTTTTCAGCTCTAGAATGAGCCTTGGGCACAGGTGAGCAAGTGTGCACAATCAGGTAGTTCTCAATAATACACATTCCACAATGCACTGAAAGTAATAACTTAAACTGCAGTGAAAATTCCAAGTTTTGCATAAATTGCATTCATACACCATAGTTATAAACTCAGTTTTATTTATACAGTGCATTAATGGATAGTTTTCTCGAGTATGAACAAGTAATTTTAAAACAATCTCAGGCTTAAATATTTAAGTGCCAGTTCACTTGAGGTATAGTATTGAATAATTTCATTATCTAATATACAGTTAAGATTTTGCACCTTCAAAAACTATTAATTCATGGAATGGCATGCATTGTACTGGAAGGTAGTGGTAAAAATATGCATTGTAAAGGCAGAAGTAGTTATGACCAGTGTTCTCTTTAAGGTACGTGTGCGTACGCGCACCTCGGTGCCCCAGATCGCAGTGCCGTATGTGTGGCACACACACACTCATCCCCCAAGAAAATTTGTGCCGCCACTTTTGAAAGGCGAGTGGTGCAAAAAAACAGGCATTTCCAGGTTGCAGAGGAAGTGACAACCTGTGGGGTCAAGAAGGGAGCACTTGCTAAATTTCATTGGTTTTCTAGAGTGCGGCTGCGGGGCTCATTGTGTGCTTTTGTTTAATAGTCATGTTAATTGCAGTGCTCGTCACGAGCAGGAATTAACTTGAATATTTTAAACAAAAGCACACTATCTGCCACGCAGCCGCGCTCTAGAGAAAAATAGAAATGCTACACCAAACACAGTCTGTGCTTTAAGATTTACCTGAAAGCTCATGCTGTGTTTGTAGACTTGCTGCATTTCTTCTCTTAATAGAGCTGTGCTGCGGTGTGATTGTGTGCCTTTTTTTAAAGTTTTCATGTTAATTGCAGCTCGTGACAGGCACTGCAATTAACATGAAACCATTAACAACGGCACACAATCACCCCGCAACTGCGCTCTATTAAGAGAAGAAATGCAGCAAGCCTACAAACATGGCTTGTGCTTTCAGGTGAAATATGCTTAAAGTTGAAGCACAAACCATTTGTCACGGACCATGCTGCTTCTGTCATCAGCACTTCTCCTTCCTTTCTCCACAAGAGCAGTTTCAAGCATGAATAGCAAAATATCGTAGTTTGCAAATGTTTTCTATATAATTCTGGTCCTGCAATATTTGCTGCATAATGCATCATCTGCTGCGTAATTTGACGATTGTAACTAATAAATAGTCTGTAGCGCAAACTGATCAAAAGTTACTAAAAAATGTGATCTGTGTTTCTGTGAAGTGGATGGCCGTTTACAAATGTTGACTGATCACCTTTCTCATTGCTGGATCTGTATGTTACACTGGTACTAATAAGGCAACATCAATCCAGAGACTGTTAGCATGTGTAAAAATGTAAAAATAATAAAGTATCAGAAAATATACCGCATTACGCTGCAGCCTTTTTTGCTGCATCATTTAGTCAACATTACACATAGACAAATAATCATATGTGGGTAAATCTCTGTATAGGAAATGTTACATAAGACAAAGGACTACAAGGTGTAGGAGTCACATAACATCCATACTAGTAGGCAGTATAGTTTAAAGGTGACTGGTCTGGAGAAACACAAACTCTGAATTTAGAATGTAATACCATGATTGGGGGTTCTCTTTAATAACCAGAATGGATTTCTATTCAAATTAACCCTTTTTGCAATATTAGGATTATCAGACTGGGGAAAAACATGCAGCTCTTGGATGACAGTTAATAGCTCACTGTTCTATGTTAGGATTTTGACTTATAAACTGCAAGTAACAAAATGATCTCACTGACAAAAGCAGTAACCCACTGACTCATTTACATTATGTGCACTTTGCGATTTGGATGGTACATGTTCTTTGTAACAGGCAAATTAGCCCTCTGCACTACCTTTCCATGAGTCAAAACTTCCACTTGACAAAACTCCATCTCTTTCTAGGAAGAACATTAATCACCGGAGTTATTATGACATTTGTATTGTTGCCTAAAAGTGCTGGAGGGTAGGAAGGAGGCAGCAATTGCTATAAACATAATATACTTGCAAGCTTGACACCCCACCTGAAGTCAGCGCCTCAATGACAGTCACTGTTGTGCTAGGGTGTGCTGCTTCATAGGCCCGCCCCCAGATTGGAGGTGAACTTTAGTATGGATTGTGGTTGACAGGGCTTTAAGGTTAACCCTACAGTTGCCACCGCTAGGGTCCACATGCTGGTGCTAAGACACCAGTGCTTCCAAGGTCTATCGGGGTCATCTAAGGTCATGCAAGGGAATGTGATCCTTCAAGAGAGTGGACTGGTGGACTGGTCATGAAGGCTGAACCTGGTCCCCCAGTTCCAAATTCAGCAGCTCTGGCCATAGTGTGACATCCTCTCCTCCACTGAACACCATACTGCCCCACTGAGAGAAACTTGCACTGCCTTCAGCTACAACCCAATTGTGCAACACTATAAACAACATGGTTACCTTAACGCTTTTAAACTAATTATTCAGAAATCAGTGAGTGCTTTTGCCAGTGGCAGACCAGAAGTGGACACTGTCATTGTCTTCTTTCAGCAAGAAGAAAGGGACAGAGTCCTTTTCCTTCTCTACCCGCTCCGCCCCGAACTGCCAAGAACGGCGAACCATATCTGTGGGCTTTGGCTATTTCTGCCATCGTGGGACGCATGTTCAAAATAAAAAAGCTGGGGAATGGAATCTATTAAATTAAAGAAGTAGGGGCATACCATGCCCTGACAATCTCACCCACTTCGACCACTGAATATGTGGTGCTTTTAGGAAGCATGTTTAGGGTGGAGCTCCATTCAGCTCCATGAAGCCATTTGCACAGCGTCATGCCGCCCTTGGCGTGCATGTTTATTTCGAAGGTAATTTAACCATTTATCAGTTGTAATCCTAATGTTGCTTCCAATTTTTTCACTAATCTTAGTCATGTTCATTTTCATCTTCCTTTGTCCAAATCCACCAACACGATTAATGTGCCAATTTTCAGCTTTTTATTATTCTAACTGTGCCGATCCTGGCCTCTTGTGAGAATAAGAATGATGCAGTGTTCATCACAGGCAGTATTTTATTAAACATAAAACCCAATGCATTTCGGGCCCTTATAGGGCCCTTCTTCGGGGGTCACTACAATTTTAAAAAAACACCATTAGCAACAATGTTTTTAAGTATATGTAAAGTTTCAACAAAATTACATAAATGATGCGCTTTTCCTAAATCATTGATAATTGGCATATTGCATCTAACTCCGCATATCTTCCCTTTCAGTATACCAAAAGTACACCCATCCTCGGATTGTCACTGTCACCCTCCGTGGTTCTCCATTTCTATGTAACTTATCACGCTTCCCAAGTGGTCCCAAACAATTCTTTAGCCTTAGTTGTGCCCATCCCCCAACCTTCCTACTTGCTATAAAACATCCTGAGGTCACTACAGAATAATGCTTGTGGTTGGAGTCAGAAAAGAAAGGGAATCCGATGGACATAGTTTGTTTGGCAGTAAGGGGAGAAAACCCCGGTAGAGCTGCACTTTCATTCTATTGCTGAAAGATTTTTAATTGCCTTCTCTGTGCAGCATGCAGAGTATTTTAATGAAGGCTCTACTTTTTACTCTTGTGGTCCTGAATCACGAACACTTGGAATTCCTATTCCCTGAAAACCTAATTCTTGACCCCTGAAATGATGTGCCCTCAGCAGCATCTACCTTGTGACAAGGCAGTAAGACTGCAGCGTCCCTTCTTTGGGGAGAAGGTCGTAGCTGAGATAAGGGTTGGGTAAAAACTAAGGTTGGGCATAGTTGGCGGAGTACTAATACGTGGAATTCCACAAAGTTGAACAAAAAGTCCATGAATTCCACAACTTCGCTCCTCATACACTTTTCGTAAAATAACAAGTATCTCTGTCTTTACATGCTAAAATGCATATGGTCATTTCACAAAAGTGAACATTAAAATTTAGCACGCCGTGAGAGAGGTGATGATTTTGGGATCCTCCCTAACCTAGGGAGAGAACAATGCAGATGCCTTGAAAACAAAGAGCACATCTTGCTGAACGATTCGGTGGTGGTCCCATCCTCTTAGGACCAACCCAAACATAGTTATGGGCAAAAATACAATCCCAACCAAAGGCCCTGTAAAGCATTATTGGACGAGATTAGCAGTGGGCAGAGAATATTATAGTATCCAATATCAAAACATTCCTCAAGGAGCTTGATAATATGCCCTTGTGAATTCCCATAGAAGCCCAGGTTCTGGTGTGCAGGACATCAAACCTGGGCTTCTATTGGAATTCACAAGGGCATATTATCAAGCCCCTTATCGCCGCTTTAGCAGCAGTTTCATGCTGCTAAAGCGGCTAATATGGCCCTTTGTTTTGTAAATAAGTTGCTTTACCACACTTTTTGAATGACTGTCGTTTAACTAGTGTCACGGTCAATGAACCTTGCTCTACCACCCAAAAAGACAAGACAATGTTCTTGGAAAAAGGACTTCATGAGATTCAGGTCATTACTAACCCTGGGCAATACTTGTACTTGTGATGCCCATATCAGGGAGGTTGAACCTGGTATTTACTTTAGAGGAAGTCAGCCAAAAATTCTAGGCCTCACAAGTAATAAAGCCCTGGCTCTCAACGATATGCCCACAGATATGCCCACAGAAATGTACCTTAGTGACGTTGTAGATTGGTGCCCAGTGTTGACTCAGATCCTAAACGCAGCGGTCATGGAGGGTTCCTCTCTTTCTCAGTCCACCTCTGTCATAGTTCCCATCTACAAAAACGGGGTTAGGAAAAACCCAAACTGTTACAAACCTATATCCCTTACTGATTCAGTCGTAAAGGTCTTGGGACATGTAATGCTACAAGACTATCCAGCCGGATGGAGGAGAGCAACAACATCACAGACCTGCATTATGATTTCTGACAAGGAAAGTCCACTACTGACCAGTGTCTGAACCTGTACCTGGTTTTCAACAAATACACTGTAGCCCATCCCAAATCTCTTCATATGGTGTTTATTAAACTTATATTGGCCTGTGACGGGGTAAACTGGGATAGACTGTGGGGGTATACTTCTCGGGCTGGGGGGCAAAACAAAAGATACACGCTCACACTTCAGCGTCAGTTAGGTATTCTAGTCATATTGCAAACACTGACAACTTAAAAGTTTGAAGAGCAGTCCGTCAAGGGTGCATATTGGCCCCATTTTAGTCGTCCCTTTATATTAACAGCCTTAAACAGGCTTTGCTGGAGGCTAAGGTCAATTGCCCACACTTAGTACCCTGTGAACTCTCCCTATTCTGCTTTACACGGATGACACAGTTTTGATGGTAAGGACTGCTAGGGGATTGCAAACCTTCCTGAACATCTTTGAGTCTTTATTAATAAGCTTGATTTGGTAGCACATTTTATCAAATCCTTTGTGATGGTGGTGGGCCCTAGCTCGAATAAGATCCAATATTTTAGTCTTCGCAATAACATAATCTCTAAGGTCAAGGCTTTCCCATATTTGGGAGTCTTTTTTGACAACAAAACAAACTGGAAACCCCTAGTAGTGGCTAAGAACAAGGGGCTAACCAGATCTGTTGCTGCAGTTTTCAACTTTGTCTCTAGACTGGGTAGTAAACTCCTTAAGACCTTTGTGAAGATCTACCAAGCTAAGTGTATCTCCAAGTCTCATAGGAGATGCAGCATTTGGGACTATGTGGTAGCTAACTGTTTTCAGATTACTGAAATTACATTTCTGCGACGGGTATTATGTGTTTCCCATAACACCTCATCCCTACGTGTGAAGAATTGGGAGTTGGCTACTTGAGTCAATTATTAGCCCTCCGTTCTTTGCTGGGTTGGATTACATTGTGGACTAAGGAGGAACTCAGTCTGAATAGTTTGATACTAAGTGATTTCCTTCTGCATGTTCTTAAAATTCCTTGGATTCAATATTTTAAGGACTCTTTTCTGTATTTGGGGAGGGCGGAGCTTTTTAACAAACCTGAGGGCATATGCAAATCTGACAGAAAGTGGTTGAAGAACAACTTTTTAGCAGGGAGATCTATATATAGTAGGTGATTGAACTGGCGAAACTCGCAGTTTGGAGGTATGTATTGTTAAAAACGATGCAGACGATGGAGCCCTACCCTGCACTTGTCAAAAGCAATAGGGATTGGTTCCTACTCACCAAGTCTAGACTTAGGGCCATATTTGTGGGTGTTGTGGCACAAGTAAAAGGCAGAAATGAACCATAGTTATCTAATACTGTGCTTTCCTGTCCTTTTCTCTTGTGCTGGTGCCGTTTTGTCAGCCTACCGCCAACGCAGGCACCCCTGCACAATAGCGTAAAGGTGCCTCTGTTATAGGCAGGATTGTTTTTGTGCAGGAAGGGGCACCTTCCTGTCTGCTGAAAAACAATCCTGAGAGGCTTTTTTGTCTTTCTCTGTGTGCTGCAGAATGCAGCACATATAGAAAGAGGAAAGAAAAGTTGAGAAATAAATATATTTCTCCTCGTTACTCCTTTCATGGGGCCCTGTATCTTTTTGGCGCATTACCAGGTTTACAAGGTCTTGTAAATCTGGGAATGGGTCAAAAACCATGGGAGTTGCGTGGGAACACCCACGCAACACTCATGGAATGCCTACTCAGGGCAGAGTAACGCAGCACAGCAAATTGCGTGGTTTTGCGTTGCTCTATATTTTTGGTGCCACTCAAAGCCAAGCAAAGTGGCTTTGCCTGGCTTCAAAAATAAGACTTATGGTTTGCGTCTGCGGGATGCAGCACCCATAGAAAGAGGACAAAATGTGAAGAAATAAAGTTATTTCTCCTCGATACGCCTCACCTCAGGAGGCATAAGGTTCTGGCGCCTCCTCAGGGTTACATACTCTCGTAAATCTGGGCAAGTGTGTCCATGCATGTTACATGGGAAAAGAAAACCCATGCAACGCCCATGGAGCACCTCCTTTGGGCAGAGTAAGGCAGCGCAGCAATTTACGGTGCCTTGCCCTACTCCATACCTATGAGGCCATTCAAAACCACCCAAAGCCCCATTGGGGCCCATCAGGAGAGGTGGGGGGGTACAGACCAACCAGAGACACAAATTAAGGTGTGACAAAGGCCGCTTTATTCGAAGCAGGTGCACCCTAACAATGCCAAATATCCTTGGCCTGTGCCGTACAAAACTATGCCTAACTAAATATGCATTACCTAACAACCCCCAACCCTAAAATGGTTCCCCCCGAAGAACAACATCCACATAAATGCAAACTGCACCATGCCTGGCGAACTGTTATATCCTTGTCATCTGTACACTCCCCCCCCACCTCAGTCCAGGAACACCTCAGTCCTCATATCCTGACCCCTCCCCCCAGACTAGAAAAAAGCGCCACTCGAAATCCCACTACGGCTTTTGACCCCCCCCTTAGGACCTGCACCCTCGGATACCTACGTACCCCATAGCCCAATCCGCTGCCCCCGTCAGCTGCACTATATATAACTCAATCCCACACCGGGACCACTGGACACCGTCCTCCTTAAAGAAACACACTGCACCATACCCAACTGCAGGCGCTCCAGCCTACCCAAAAGTCTGTCTCCTAAACCCCCCAACTCCCTACCACTCATCCTTCCTGTCCTGTCAAGGGGCGCCGCCCCCCTTGCTCCCCTCCCGCCATGCCTAGGGACAAACTCTGCCAAGGACCTGGCACCCCTCCCCCTGTTACCGCCTCTCCAGTCCGTACAATTCCAGCCGCTTCACCAGAGCTATCCCCTGACACTGCACCAAATCCGCTCCCCCCAATGCATGACCAGCACAGCCGGGCAACTCCCCCCGCACAACCCCATTCAAAACTGGAACTCACTTGTGCCCGCGCCTACCCCCGTTCCACCCCAATGACAACCCACAACCGGTCGATTAGCTACCAATTGATGTCCTTGTGCCTGTCCTCTACAACCCCCTCCGCTCTTTGAACAAAGATTACCACACAGCAGGGCAAACTCCCCCCCCAAACAACATTGTGCAATGCCGGCAATACTCTTACCAGCGCCTACCCCCCGTTCCCCGCCAATGACACGTAACAGCTGTCCCATTAGCTCCAAAGCGAGGTTCTCGTGTCTGCCCCCTTCAGCCCCCTCCGCACATTAACAAAGGATGACCAGCACAGCAGTGCAACTCCCCCTGCCCAACATTGTACAATGCGGCACCAACTGGTGCCAGCGCCTACCCCCCGTTCCCCGCCAATGCCACTTCACAACTGGTTGATGCACTCCAAATTGTGGTTCCTGAACAAGGAACGGCCCACAGTTGAAACTCTCATTACCACTGCAGTTGGCCCCGCCACCGCACCTGCAAAGACACACATGTAAGCAGCGGGCAAAACATTTTTGTCGTCACTCCATGCCTACCCCCGCATCCTCATAAATGCTACCCAACTCTTATGGGTCCTCACCCCTCCACCGTAGGGCGTGCAGCAGGACCCACCACCTTGAGCCGCCGTCCTCCCACCGGTCCCCCACCATCTATAACTTCCACATCCCCCAGTGCCCTACCCCCCTAGTCTCCTCCCCAGCTAGCACCGGCGTCTCGACCTCATCCGCCGCCAAGGTTAGCCCTCAGGACCTCCACCACGACGCACGCTACCAAGCGTCCGCAACCTCACTGCCCACCCCCGGCACCTGCTGGGCCTTAAACCGAAAGTCATGTTCGAAGCATGCCAAAACGCAGAACGCACCAGAACTGCACGAGCGAAAACCCCGCTGACTGCCCGTGAACCACCTGCCCCCCGCCCCCGCCACCTTCACACCCCGCACAATAACCGCTTGTGCCCACTTCCTGTGCCCATGCGTAATGGCCACCACCAGAGAGGCACCATCAGAAAAGCAATACTCCTTCCCCTGCCTACCAGTGAGCCGGCCCCTGCGCTGCACACCATCACCCTGACCAGCAAAAGCCGAACCGCCGACTCTCGCCACATCTGAGCACCTCGTGACCATTCCCTTGAAAAGCACTCCTAGCCCCTGGGACCCCCCCTGTACCATCTGAGTTTGCCCCCCTTGAAACGCCCCAGCAAAGCCAAGCACATGCGCAAGTGTCCATTCGATCCCGCCGTCCGGCGTACCTAAAGAGGCGGTAGCGTCAAAACCCAGACCGCGCCAGCCCCAATTGCCGGCGAATGTCTGCTCCGCCCGCACCACGCGGCATGCGAAAGTCAAGTGGCCCCAGTGGCCCAGCACCACCCCCGTCACCGTCCGCCTGGCCCACGCGTCACCTGCCAGTGTCACCACCACCGTCCACACATCGCCCAGTAGGCGTGCTTCCATGGCGGCTGAGTCGAGCTCTATCTCGAGAAAGGACCGCACCGTGCTGGGTCATGATTCTTCTCCTGCACCAAGGGGGCCCCCCCGGTAGCCCATGAGGTCTGTAAACCTTCCAACTGCCTCTGGCCGTCCGTTGAAACTGGCCAACCCCATGAAGAAATCATCCAGGTAATGCGTCACTCCCTCTGAGCCTGTGCGCCCGGAAGAAACCCACTGCAATACGGAACTGAACCTTCTGAACGACGCACTTGACACTGATCACCCCATGGAAACCGCATTGACCCCACGATGAAACCGTCGCCTGGAACCCCAGCCACTGGTGACCCACCGCATGTACCGGCCGCAACCCATACGCGGAAAGAAAGTCGCATGTCGACATAAGGGCACCCTCTCCCGCTGCCGTCACCAACTGCAGCGCCTCGTCAGCCTTATTCCTATGCTGCAGCCCCTAAACGAGCAACGCTGAGGGCCTTAAACCCAAGTCTCCATTTCTCCCAGCGCCGGGCCAATTCTGCAGATATATAATGATGTATTCTATGAAGTGATTTACTTGACCAGGTTGGCAAAAACGCCAAACGGGAAAGACAGACTAGTAAAAACACCCCCTGGGGGACAGTATTGTCGTGGTATAGCGCTCATTGTTCCTGTTTTTGGACGCATTAACCTTTAAACTAACTGCTTTAGAAGCAGGGTGCTAATGCGGACCTAACCTGTACTGCAGAGATGCCTATCTATCCTTCGGCCCAGGTGTAAAAAGGTGGGTTTTCATTAGATAAATAAATACTCTGGAAGATGATGTTGTTTCATTGTAGATGCCTACAACAGAACCTGTACCGCGAGCGTGTCCATGAAACAACAGTATAAGCATAACATATTACCCAGGGTGCCCGCAACAGGTCGTGCTCCCTAGCAGCCAAGCGGGAATGCTTCAGACTTCTCAACTCTGAAGATAGGACGTACACAGAGGAAATTCGTGATAGTTTCTGGCAGCCATTTCCAACACACCAATGTAAGAAGGAGGCAGAAGATGGTCCAAAGCAACACTGTCATCCTTAGAGGGGTTACCAAGGGACATCGGACACCCTCAGGCATCACGCACATAATATCCCAGCCTACAGTGCCTCGCCCCGTGTACCATAACACTAGGTTGACCAATTTCAAAACCAAATCCTCAACCTGGTATACAATATAAGCTGGACTACATAATTCATTGCCTTGGGGTGTAGAGAGGCTTAAACGATAGAGCGCACCAACTTACAAACAACCTCGAGGCACTCAGCGGCATAACTAAAATACCTCGAATACCCAGACTATAATAGGCCGCCCCCTTGAGCAGGAGCCACCGGACCGGTGCCGCGCAACCACCTTCGTTCCCTCCCGGAGCTCACCTTAACCGCCCCCAAGCGTCGCCGTATCCTCCGCCGCTGCACCAGACCCCCCGTGTCCCGGCGCTCGCCAACGCTGCAACCACCACCCCCCTTTCCTGGTCCATACACCCCGGCATCCGTCACAAAGTGCTCTCCACCAGCATCACCAAGACCCCCCGTGCCTCCACCCTCAACCCCTGGCCTCCAAGGCGTGCCCAAGCCACTCCCCACTCTACCACCACCTTACCTGGCGTCAAGGCTGGCGTCCGCACGGGGACCCGCCGCCCAACCAGTTTTGCTGGGGGGGCCGTCACTCTCAGCGCTGTCCGCCGGGGACGTACCTGTAAGACACTTCCAACATCATTACTCCTCATCCCCCCGCATATCCCAAAAAGCGATTTTCCCCCCAGCTGGGGTTTGAACCCCTGTCAAAAAATACTCATAGACCCCTCCTCTTGGACTCCAAGCTCTCTTTTCCCACCCGTCCCCCCACTGCCTCGCCTGCCCCCAACAGTATTCACCCGCTACTCCCCACTTCCACCCTAGACACACAACTCCGTTTAACATCAGATAACAATGCCGCACACGGAATACCTCAACAGCCACCAGATTAAGGTCGAGCAACACTTTATCCCCATCTCCCGGTGGCCGTAAAGACCCTTCGGGCGGGGCAATGCAGCACACGGAATACCACAACAGCCACTCAGCTTAAGGTTGAGCAACACTTTATTCCCATCTCCCGGCGGCCGTCGCGACCCTTCGAGGTGGGGCTGGCGGGGACCTAACCCCTCGCCATCTAACCTTCTCTTGTGAGGGGTCCCACGTTGGAGCGCGACTGCCCGTACCAGGCGGAGCCGGCCCATCCACTCGGTGGGTCGGAGTCGCATGCTGCTCACGCGAGCACCCAGCCAACTGTTTCTGCCAAGAAAAAAGGGGGGGGGGAGTCTAGCATGCCGGGATTACTCGCCACCCCCACTCCCCCCTCCCTCAGCGCGCACCTCCCCCACGCCACGAATTGTCACCTCCCCGCCTCACATGGCCACCCACCCCAACCACCCTTTCGACCCCCCCACTCCTTCCCGCCCCCCACACTCCCCCCACGCCTACTTCCCTCCCTGAACCAGCCCCTAAGACCCCTCCTAGCTCAGCTTCATCTATACCGCTGGGATTCCCCCCCTGTCCCCCATGCCGGGCCAACCCCACCCCACACCCTCTGCCTCCCTCCCCGGCCTGTCCACGTGTACCCTCCAGCCCCCCCCCAGACCGAGATCCCCCCAACGCGGGACCCCCCTCCCCCGCGTACCCCCCGTCCCCCCCCTGCGCCAGCGTCCATCCCTGAACCATGCTGTCAACAAGCAAGCGGATGTTCTAATTGGCTGTCAGCTTGTGGATGTGCAGAGACCATAGATTTAGCTCCGCGAGGGGATCCGAGAAAGTTCCCCAGAAACCGTCGCCCGGACCGCATTATCAATGGGGCAGAATGTGGATTGAGGTCGCTTTGCGACCACTAGAATCCCGAGGCAGAGTGGGCGGGCCAGGGACCGCGAGGTTGCAGACTCCTCTCCACACAGCATAGCGTCAATCGACCGTGGCTAGGGGCCGTCAATGGCAGAGGGGGGGGCTGTGTCGTTGCGCCCGCGCTACTCCCCAAAGCGATCGGAGGTGACAGAGGCTAAATCCCCAACCATGCTGCGCGGTGCCCCCCCCCCCTTCTCCTACCTGGGCCGGCACGCTGTGATGGCAACTCCCCAGCCGGCTCCCGCGGCTGTGCCAGCGGCGCGCCACGGCGCCGTACCACACCAGCAGACCGCACCTGTCCTTGCGGCCCGCCCTCCCGACCGCCGGTTCGCCGATGTGCTCCGCCACGCCTTGAAGAGTTTCAATTCAATAATAACCCAACAGGCACCCTGCGATGTACGTTTTGCTACAAAGTCAGCTAGATGAAATACTTCTACAGCGTCATGCACATTCGAATCTGGGGCCTCTGCTAAAATAGAGATCAAAGATACCCAAAATTCGCCCCTGCCTAAACACCGGCTGCCGTGTCACTGTCCCTAAAATGGTGGACAGTGACCTGACATGGCCGGTTAAGTACCCCCAAGCCCAAGGAGCCCAAAACCAGCCCAACTACAGCCCAACCAGCCCAACCAGCCCAAAAGCCTAGCCCCAGACTCCCCTTGTCAACCCCCCTCCCCTCTCCCGGGGGCCCCAAAACTCCCCGGGGGGGGGGGCGAGCCTCCCTCCGGTCGGCCCCCCCAAAGCCCCATTGTGTGACCTCAGATATGATTTTGCGATTTGCACCACCTGAGGGTCACAACACGTGCTGCTCCACTGACACAAGGACTCGTAAATATGCCCCATCTTCAGGTTTTGGACAGATCTACAATGGGACACTTCCTGGAAGACATTTTAAACCACAGTCGATATCTTAAAATTAACAGTTTCAACCCTTGCTGTTTTCACTATGTTAATATACTATATTTTTCTTTCTCTCCCCCCTGTGTTTCTTTCCCCTAATGTCTCTTTCTCGACCTTTACTGTTCCACTTCTTTTTGCGTTCTCACGCCTTCTTCACCATCATGCCTACGTGCTGTGATCCTTTCAGCTCCTCCCCACTTTCTCCTTGTTCCGCTCATTTCCTTTCTTTTCCCACTCCCTTTCCTCCTTTCCTAGAGTGCTTCATTATGTTACAAGGCGGCAATCTAGGTTGTTGCTCACCAGGAGTGGCTGCATAAAACTACCTGATAAGTAATTACGATCTTGGTTCCGATTCAATCTCTCACAGCGAGAAGTCAGTGCATTACGGAAAGTGCTTTGCCTTAATCCACCTTCAAAGCTGTCATATTGCGAACCACCTCGAGTGGCTTGATTCCTAGTATCATCAAGTAACGGAAGTCGTCAGAGGTCCCTCTAACCTAGACAACAGGTCAAGAGTGATTTTTTTCAGAATCTATTTGTAGCGCTCGTACCTCCTCAGAAGCCCCCCAAGCCTACTTGAGTATTTCCTCCGGTAACAGGTGTCAACGCCTCTCTTGCGTAGGCCGTTCCTATCTTTGGGAATCGCCCGTCTCACTGTCACTTTTGATTCATCCTGCCGGATCCTTTTATCGCGAGAGCCGCGGGACTCAAAGAATCCCCGTTCTGCAGGTGTTCCATCTGCTGGGCTGTCTATTGCAATCATCCGATGTGAATGCAGCATCACGTCATCTTACACTGTCAAACCTTGCGGCGAGGGAGTGCGCACCCCTCTTAACAAGCATTGGCAAGACCAACAGGTCTGACTTATAAATAAGTGTCTCTTCAGTCAATGAAGCATTTAAGCACTCACTAAGTCCTACATGCAGTTTGCCACTGTTGAATTGTTGACTCATTCTATCCTTAAGGGTATATTACCTGCTAAGTATAACTATGTACATACAGCAGTCATCCATCCTTCCACTCACATGCCCGTTCCTCCACCCACTTACACGTACATGTATTGACCCACTTGCACAAGTAGCACACAGAAACTCTAGAACATATGCAAGATAAATTTAAAAAAACAAAAGTTGAAAAAGAAAACGTGCCGCGGACCCCAGTTTGGGAAACACTGTCATAGAAGATGTACTGAGTGAAGTAATATTTGGGGTAATTAGCAGTGCATGGCAAGGGTCCAATTTATAGTTACCATGGGGTGGAAGTTATAGTCACTTAAGATAACTATAATTTCACCTATCTATAACATTACCTTCTCCTTTGTTTTTTCAGTAAATGTATTTTTTTTTACATAACCCCCCCCCACATGGAGCTAACCCCACGCTGCGCACAGTCTTTGGTCTCGAGCAGTCATGGGGTTGGACTCAAGGCCTGGCCTACGGCCAGGACTTGTGGCCAGGACCTGTGGCTAACTCCCATAATGTCAGCCAACCCCACACTGCGCAGGGCCTTCGGCTGTGCACGGTGGGGGGTTGGCCACAGCCAACCCCCCGCATGCAGCCAACCCCATGATGTGCATGGACTTCCCTGTACACAGTGAGGGGTTGGCCCTTAGGCCTAGGGTCCCAATTCCTCAGTGCCTGGCCCCCTCCCTTAACCTATTATGGCCCTGGGGACCAGATCTCCCAGGGCCATATATAGTTTAAAGGGGAGGTGGCACTGATGCACATTCATTTTGCTCCAAGTGACCCCCCTCCCTGAGCCTCAATAGGCCCTGGGATCCCCATCCCTCAGGTCCATATTTATTATAAAGGGGAGGGGGCTCTATGGTCCCCTCCCAGGGCCATATTAGGTCCAGGGTACTGCATCCGCAGTGTTTTTATTTTATGAAGGGGGAGAGGGCTGAGTAGCCCCATTCCCTGAGCCTTTATTGGGCCCTTGGGACTCCCTCCCCTAGGGCTGATTTATAATGTAAGGGGAAGGGGCAACACAGCACCCCTCCCTGAACCTTCCTAGGGGAGGCGATGGTCACGTGGCCCCCTCCCCGAGCAATTTTCTGACCCGGGGACCCCATCCCCAAGGGGCTCTCATTACTTAAAGGTGGGTACCATATACACATTAGGGGCTGTGTGGGGTGCCACAGGGCCCCAGATGGCTAACTGCATGCAGTGGGAACTGGCACTAATATCACCCAAAAAGATCAGCTATTAATGCTGCTTCTTCCAGGCAGGAGCAACATTTTTATATGTTTCTCTGCTCACCTCAGTTCAGGCAGGGAAACAGATCAAAGGTCTGCTCCCAGCTGGCTGGAGCATTTTCAAAACATCAGCCCGCTGGAAGCAAAGTCATAGCTCCCATTGGATGGAAGCATTTTCAAAGCTCCCGCCAGCTGCAAGCATTTTCAAAGCTCCCGCCGGCTGGGATCTGACTTTGTGTTTGCATCCGCATAGCGGTAGTTTTGAAAATGCTCCTGCCAAGAGAGAGCAAACACGGGTTGCTCTGCCCGTGTCAGTGCAGGCAGGGTAGCACTATTTCCTGGGGGTGTGCTCTCCAGAAAATAGCTAGTGAGTGGGCCGCGGGGGAGGTGGTCCTCGTGGCAATTGGGACCCCCCCCTGATTTCTTGTCCCCTGCTTGATGAATCACCCTTGCGCAAACTATTCAAAAAGTAGAATGTTTTATGAAGAAGATTCATCAGAAGGGGCCAAAGTTATGAGCAGCCCAAAAAACATTTCCTATGGAAACATGATCCTAACGATAACTATCGCCACTCGGTATTATATTCATTGAAAAACACAGAGGTTAACGTAACATAATAGGTTAATAGGGAAAATATTAACATTTTAAACAAAAAAAACACAGAAATTCACCAGTTATTTCTAGCAGAGCTAACTATAACGTGCACCCAGTCATGCACTGCTTATGACCTCACATATTACATCACTCATGAGATGTTCTATGACATCATTTATGACATCACAGATTACATCTCTTCTCAAATGACATAATGATGACATCACTGAGGATCCCATTCCCCGGGTCATTATTTTTAAAGGGGAGGAGGCCATGTAGCTGCAAGCTTTATCCTGGTGCACTGCTGGCAGGGGATGAGGTCCCCAAGCCTCATGAGGGCCTCAGGACTATAGTGGACTTCTTCCCCCAAGCAGAAGTTCACTCGGAGGCATGTTTGCAGAGTGGTGGAGAAAGGGGGAGTGGCCACTGTTGACCTTTCAGCAATCTAGGTGTGTGGGTCTTACTGGAGGTAGTGGGAGGGCTAGTTGGCCACCAAGGACCCTCAAGTGCCAAGGGGACTTCCTTAGCCAACTAGTAGAGTGACAAGATGTCCTTGGAGGCCATCTACCACTCCTGTTATCTCCAGTAAGTCACACACAGTGGGATTGCTAAGAGGTCTTCATAGTCCACAAACCCTTTCTCCACCATTCTACAAACGCAACTACTACTTAAAAAAACATAGAAATTCGCTGAAAAAAACAAAGGTTACAGTGATGTTAAAGTAAGAAATTCGCATTTAAAAAACTTGAAAAATTCACTGAAAAAACCAAGGGTTACAGGTACGTTATAGTTAGGAAATGGATTGGGAAAAACAAAGGTTACAGAGATGTTGTAGTTAGGCTCAAGTTTCACTCATACAAAACCAGAGAAATTCAGCAGTTATAATTAGCCGAGCTAACTATAACTTGTGCCCCTGCAAGGCACTGCTAATAAACACATACTGCATCACTCATGACATGGTCAGTGATGACATCTCAAATAACATCACTGATGACATCATCCAGTGTGTTTGAGTGTTTTAAATATGTTTATTAGTGTTAAATATATATACCAAAGTGTATTGGTGAATCAATGGGTGTATGAGTGCCTGTATGGATGATTCAGTGGGTGTGTGACTGACTGCATAAGAGAATGATTAGGTGTCTCAGTTAATGTATGGGTGAGTGACTGGTTGAGTGAATTTCTATATCAGTTGGTGTCTATGTGGTTGTATGGGTGTGTGAGTGGGTGCATGAGTGGCTGTATGGCTTGTGTGTTTAACTATAACTCACACCCTCACCATGCATAGTTTCTTCATCAATAATGTTGCTGCAAATATTTCAGTGATATTATCAATGATGTCATAGAAGATATCATACATGATGTAATATGTGGGGTACTTTGCAATGCATAACAAGTGCATGAGTTATAGTTACCTTAGGCATGAGATACAGTTTTTGGATAACTATAACTGCTACATTTCTAATGTTTTATGTGTGTAACATTTGAAGCTAACTATAACATCCCTCTAACCTATTTTTCTGTGATTTTCAAAGGTTTTTATAATTCTATTTCCTAACTGTAACGTCACTTTAACCTTTATTTTTCAGTGAACTTCTCTGTTTTTTATGCTATTTCCTAACTATAATACTACTGTAACCTTTCTTTTTCAGTGAACTTTTATTTGTTAACAGAATTAATATTTAGTTACCATAGATTAATTCATCGATCGCCAAGCCAGGTCTTTGGCCATGCATGTCAGGGGAATGGCCACAGGATCTGCCCGACCCCCCCCCCCCCCCAAGACAGCTAAACCATGGGCCTTCTCCCAGGCTGATTTTGGCCCTGGGGACCCGATCCTCTGGGGCCTGGTAACATATTTCAGGTAGAGAAGGGCATGTGCCACCCCTCCCTAGGCTGATTTTGGACCTAGGAGCCCCATACCCCAGGGCCCAGCGCCATATTGAATGGGGAGGGGGCATGTGACCTCCCTTTCCTAGGCCAACTTTGGCCCTGGGGACCCAACCCCTGGGGCCAAGCACATGTTGTGGGGGAGTGGCTGCATGTGCATGAGTGGCTGTCTGGGTCTGTGAATGGGTATATGAGTGGTTCTGTGGGTGGATGGGTGGGTGTGTGAGTGGCTGTATGGGTGTGTGAGTGGATGTGTGGGTGAGTAAGTGGGTGTGTACGTGCATGTCTGAGTAGCTATGTGGGTCAGTGAGGGGGTATGTGAGTAGTTTTGTAGTTCTGTGAGTCATTGTGTGTAGCTGGTTAGGTGTGTGACTGAGTGTGTGAGTAGTTGAGTGAGTGTGTAAGTGGGTGTGTTAATGGGTGTGCGAGTGGGTGTGAAAGTGGTTGTGTGGTTCTGTGAGTGGGTGTGTTTGTGGTTTTTGTAGGTCTGTGAGTGGCTGTATGAGTGTGTTAGTGGGTATGTGAGTGGATGTGTACGTGGGTGTGTGAATAGGTATGTAAATGGGCATGTGAGTGGTTTTTGGGTCTCTGAGTAGGTTCATGAGTGGTTTAATGAGCTTGTTAGTCAGTATGTCAATGGCTGCATGGGTGTGTGAGTGGGTGTGTAAGTGGGTGTGTGAGTGGGTGTGTGAGTGAGCATGTTATTTTCTGTGTGAAGGATTGTGTGTGTCTGTGAGTGGGTGTGCGAGTGTTTTCATGGTCTGTAATTGTGTGTGTGAGTGACTGTATGGGTATGTGAGCGGGTGTGTTGGTGGTTGTGTGGTTGTGTGAATGTATGTGTGTGTGAGTGTATGCCGGGTGCATGAGTAAGTGTGTAAGTGGCTGTTTGGTTCTGTGAGTAGATATATGAGTGGTTCTCTGTAGCTGTAAGTGGGTGTGTCAGTGACTGCTGAGTGTGTAACTGAGTGTATGAGTGATTGCTATGTTTCTGACTGGGTGTGTGAGTGGCTGTGTGGGTGTGTAAGTAGATGTGTGCATGTGTGTTGGTGTGTAAGTGCCTATTTGAGTCTGTGAGTGGGTGTTTGAGTGGTTCGCTGGATCTCTGAGTGGGTGTATCAGTGACTGTTTGGGTTTGCAAGTGTGCGTGTGAGTGGCCGTCTGGAATGTTTGACTAGGTGTGTGAGTGGTTGTGTGGGTGTGCCAAAGAGTGTATGAGTGGGTCTGTGAGTGGGTGCATCTATTTTTTTAATTGGGGTTTGAATCCACAAATCCAAAGCAGATTCACGCATAACCTCATGTGCGGAAAAAAGAAATAAACATTTTCCCACAATCTATTCCTCATGAGGGGTCCCTCAAGGACACCTCTATCGGTTCCATGATGTTGGAATACCTCTATCCTGACCCCTTATATCCTATTTCTACTTTATTTACCCCCCCCCCAGGAACTGTGTCCCAATTAACAAAATGGAGGCTGCAACTTTTATCTCAGGTTGCGGCCAGTCAATCACAGCATTGCTGTTGCCGTGTAGATCCATGAATTTGCCTTCTGGATCCACATCTCTAGATATACACAAATCTTTGTTCTTTAATAACTCCAAAACTACTTAACAGGTTTATCCCAAATAGAAAAATGCTCTTTCTGGACCAGGATCTAGCTTTCTGCCAAATTTAGTGCAATTCCGTTCAGCGGTTTGGGCTGTAGTCATGTCTAAAATTCCTGTGAGAAATAGCATGGGGAAACCAGAATTTAGGGCCCACCTCGCTTAACGAGTCACCCAAAAACTTTACAGACAACAGCTGAAGTGACTGGCAAACTAGTTTTGAAAATTTCATGAAGACTTGTCAAACTTTATTAGCAAAACAAAAAATGCTTTCTCTATGGAATCTAGGTGCCAGATGTGCGACCATTTGCGCCTCGCAAATTGTGAAAAATTGCGAGTCACAATTTGCAAGTCGTAAAAGCAAATGTATAACAGTGTCAGAGACACTGTTAGCGATTCCCAATGGGGTTGCAAAAAGTGAGGCTCATGAATATTAATGAGCCACTCGCAATTTGTGACCCCATTGGGAATGGCTGGCCCTCCAAGGATGGTGGCCTGCTGGACTCAGTAGGCCTCAATGTCTGGGACTGGCAGAGAGGTAACTAGAGGACTGGACGTACCCGTGGCGACGCATCACAGCACAAGACCGAAGATTATACTAGTGCTACTACACATCCCGTTACCATTATCCAGAGTGGAATGGGAGTGAAATAAAGAAAAGTAAACCACGGGAAGGAGGAAACCCCTGACCTTTGGAGGGGCTCCATCGGACGAAGCAATACAAGGAACACATGCAAATCCTATGATCCAGAAAGCCTGAAACAGCGCAAAAAATACTAAAAAAATTCCAGACAACGTTCCATCGAGAAGCAAGGAAAAGCTAAAACTTCTTAAGATTTTACTCCTCAAAGAGAAGATCAAGTATATTATCCAACTCTACGTGGATACGACTCTCATATTAGATATATGAGCCTTTCTAGTCAAGGAAGGATACCACATTTTAAACCCCTAGCCATCTTGAACTGTCCTGAAGAAGGTGTGCCAATATCCAAGGGCAATACACCGAAACGCGTCGACGCATTTCTTGTCTTGTAGAATTCAAGCCCAGGAAATTCCTAACATCAGGCGTATTGCAATATAGGATATATATGAATATGTAAATAGGGCTTTTTTGAATCTTATGATCATTAACAGATATAGATACTTTGCTTACATTAGGGGTTTCAGTTTCTGTTTTGGTTCATAGGAAACATTCCTTGCCTTAGATTAATATATTGTTCCCACTTAGTATTGAATATGTTGACACTTTTGCATTTGTAAAAAATTGTTTCTCTCCCTGCCTCATCTGTATATGTTTATGAATATTTTTTAATGTTGCTTTTTATTGTGTGCACAAATTGATTTTATTTATGAATTGTATTGTGTAATGAATTTTCTCTATATGTATGTTTTTAATAAAAGTCTGTGAACGGTATAAAATAGTTTCTGACCAGTCACTTAGAATAGGGAGTGTGAGTGAATGTAACAGTTTTCCAGGGATTATCTTTAGACTTTTCACTGGTATTAAATAAACATATTTTTTAAAATGCAGCCCGTTTTCCTTATAGTAAAATGGGATGCATTTAAAAAAAAAAAAAAAACGTTTTCGTTTAATTTTTTAAGGGCAGTCAGTAATCCCTGAGACAACCGCCTGCCTTAAAAACATATTTTCCCATGCATTCCCATAGGAGTGAATGCTTTACTACCTACTTGAAGTAGGAGGTAAATTGCAACTGTTAAAACAGTCATACACAGGGCTCAGACTCGCTATTAGGAAGGGACGCACTTGAAACGCCCCTTTCTAATAGCGAAAGGCAAATCCTGATTAGCGAGTCGCAAATAAATTGCGACTTCGCTAATTAGAGTTTGTACATGGCACTTAGGTATCTTTGCATGCGCAAATGGGTTGCAAACCCGTTTGCGCATGCAAAAATACTTTGTTCATCTGGCCCTAGCTCCTAACTATAATTATATGAGGAACAGCCATGGGACTTTCCTTCTCCTCTGGCTATGCACATTTGACCATGGGCTTGTGGGAGAGGTAGATTGCGTGGAATGACATACATGACTAATATCTCTCAAAAAAAATAATCTGGTTGTGATATGTAAATGATCTGTTTCTGATATGGAACAGAATGGACAAACAATTTGAGCAATATTCCAAAGCAATCAACCATAATGAATACAATTTGAGCTTCACATACAACATAGATGATGTGCATATTGATTTCCTAGACGTCCACATCTATGTTAAAAAGCAAAAACTAGAAACAACCATGTACAGAAAACCCACTAAAAAAAAGTTTTCTGCATGGAATCAGCTTCCACTCAAAGGCTTTATTCAAATTAATTCCTCATGGGGAATTCATCCGCACCAGAAGAAATTGCTCCAGGAAAGAAGATATGACGGCTCAGTTGAGAGAAGTAAAGATTTTATCAAAGCAGATACCCAGCAGCATACATTGGACATGGGGCAAAAAGACCCAATAATTAATATAAGAGCACAGATACTAACAGAAAAACCAACCCAAGCGGATGAAAGTGCTGACAATCTTAGAATGATCACGACATCCAGCAAAGAGCACCTTGAGATTAGAATATTCTTTCAAAAACACTTAAACATGTTACTAAGTGACAATGACATTACTAAAGTTGTTGGACAAAAACTTCAAATCTCATACAAAAAGGTACGCTTTTCAAGGGTCAACTGGTAAGAAGCCATTTCACTAACCAGCGTTCAGAGAACTGACTGGAACAACAAAACACAGGTTTCCTTAAATGCAAAAGCTGCAAGGCATGCAGAATAGACAAAAAAGTGAAGACTATCAAGGACCCACAAGGCAAAGAAATCTCAATTGAACACAAGATCACGTGTAACACTCAATAGGTGGTATACATTGTTGAATGTATATGTGGACTAAAATACATAAGAAGCACGGTATGCCAGCTGAAGAAAAGAATATTGGAACACATGCATTCAGTCCAACACAAAGATATGAGTTATGCAGTTGCCAAACAGTATGCCCTATCATATGACAATGTCAGGAAGACCATGAGGTACTATGAAGTGGTACACTCCCTGAAAATGTGAGAGGTAGGGATAGAACACTACAACTTCGCAGTTTGGAATGCAGGTACATCATGAGACTATGAACAAAGGTACCTCTTGGCCTCAACGTAGACCAGGAAATACACGTACACTTTTAAATAAAGCAATGCCTTTAACAATGGACAGTATTGCATATCTTCCAATTGAATCTGATAGTGGTCAAGAATCTGTTGGTAAACCCCATTGGGCTTTATACCTATGACAGGAAAATATGTTATCAACTGTACCTTGATGGAATAGTAAACATGACACTGTGTTCTTACAATCAGTTGTACAATAACAGCACTGACATAGGGTAGGTGGAGTACAATAGTGGATATGTAGCTCAAGAAACACATCATGTCATCAATGTCATCAATGTTAACAACCCTTAAAGATGCTATTAAAACTGTCACACAGTCTAAGAATACCCTCACACAGTGGAGCTTAACATCAGCTCACAAACATTTGAAGAACAGACTGGCATGTAGCCAACAGAGGCAGCCCCATTAAATGTAACAGCCAAGCCCACTGGTATGAAAAATACAAAAGAGGAAGTGTAAGCCACAAATAAATAGGCACTCAGCCTGCAATGTGGTAACACGGCTGTAAACATATATATCATTGTAACAGCACAAGACACAAAACAACCAGCCAACATCAGAATTTAGAGCACTAGGTGATAACACAAGAACAGTCTACTAAATAGTAATGAACACCATGCATAACAGGTGACAAACAGAGTCCACAATTTCGACAGTGACATTGCAACAACTGGAAATTGTATACAATGTCAACTATTGTGTGTATTTTTTGTTACATGACATAATTGTATGTTATCAGGAAATACAAGTTCCAGAATACCTCCTAATAGGATGGATGGGCAACTGTGTATATATATGTGAAACTAACAAAGGACTCAGTGACCGTGAGGGCAAGATGGTGGCCGCTTAGCTGGCCGAGTGCTGAGGCAGTGGGCAGTGGCAGTGACTACAATCTCAGACTGATGGTCACATCGTACAATTACCTATACCTATGCCCGACAGTGAAGCCGATTTTGTATCCCCGTACACCACCTCGCATCTACCTCTAAGCTTTGGAGGTTGTATAGGGGATGTGTCAGGAGGCCCCCTCTCTCTGAGGTCTCTCGCAATAACGTATTCGAGCGCCTCGAGCGCCTCGAGCGCCTCGTCGAGGGCTGTCTGTCGAGGCTTCTAGCATGGCTGCTAGTGCAGCTGACCGTGAGCAGCAGCAGTGAAGAGGAAGAGCAGGAGATGGCTCCGAAAATGTCGGCGGCAGCATCTTGGGCAGCTGCAGGAGTGGCGGCCCGCAAGGCATGAATGGAAGGTGCAGCAGAGGCAGCAGCCCTCACTGGCAGCCCTTCACTAATATCAAAGAAGCTTTCCCCGGGTCCGGACCAGGAATGTGAGCGAGCACATCAAACACTGTCAAAGCCGCCCAGAAGGGGAAGAGGTGGGGCAAAAGATCGGCCAGTGGGTCCTACTGTGTTCGAGCTCCTGCAGTGAGCCAAGGGCTCAAAGGGCATGAATGGTGCAACAGAGGGCCCGTACAAAGATCTGGCAAATGATCTGGAGGGGCTCAAGGGTTTGGAAGAACAGGGAAATGATGCTGGAGTGGAACTGGTTGCTGGAATTGGTGAAAGCTGCTCCCTGCCAGATGAGGTGAGGCAAACTAACATGAAGGAGGCTCCTTCACAGAGTGAATATGTGAGCAACGCTGGAGGGGGAAATTGACTGTCTGACATTGGTTTGTTCCCCGTGCCCTCTTCTCTACCCTCTCTGTATCTATTAATGAAAGTAGTAGGAGGAGGGGTGAGGGGGGAGTACCGAGGACTCCGGGGGTACCCCAGGCAGCAGATTGAAGGCAGGGAATGCTCAAACCCCTGTTGATCAATTACTAGCTGATCCTTTTAAAAATATACCGCCCACATTGGAGCGGTAAAGGGGTAAGAAAAAGGATGAAGAGAATGAAGAGGAGGAGGAGGAGAAGGAGCCAAGTGACTGCTTCTTTTCGCTATCTGAAGGAGCGGAATGGTCTGATGACTGAATAAACACATCACAAGGGGGAAGTTGTTTAGAGTCAGATGGGGAGGATAGCCAGGTGGAGATCCCTCAAATGGCCATAAAACCTGCACAGCAGAAAAGTAAGGGCAGCAAGGATAGAAAGGAGTCGGTTCTCCATTATCCCCCCGTAACTACTGGCACAACTATCCGCACAGATCCAAGGAAGACATTTATTGCTGAAGAAGTAAGCCCCCCCGCTAGATACAATTCATCAGGCCATACTAGCTCATAGAGAAGAAACCTGGCAAGACAACCGGAAAGTAAGCATGGGCGGAAAATCCGTTTTGCTCGCGGATTTTGCGGATTTTCGGTAAATTCGCAATCCGCAAGATTTGCGAATCTCCCACAAAATCCGCAAATCCGCGAGCAGCGGATTTTGCTCGCACTGTTCGCGTGAGTTCGCGGCTTCCCAGTACAACTTCGCACCCCGCGAATAAGTGCAAAATTGCAGTAATACGATCTTAGCAAAACTGAAACTACTTACCAGGTTCAAAAGTTCAGGCTCATCATTAGTAGCCATTTCCTGTAGTGCTTCCTGAGGGGCCCCTCCAGAGTTCAGTTGCCAGTTGCAACTATTATGTGACCCTGCTCTGAACCTCAGAATAGTTACACATATGCCACAAAGGTCCTGAATTACAGCTAAGGGAGACAAGCAGGAGCCAGGCTGGAAGTTCAAATCCATTAATCAGCCCCTAATTCATTATTGTCAGTTGGGGCAGGGCAGGTGTTGTAACTAATTTTGCAACAATGAAAGCACTTAGCAAGTGCAAAGGATCACTAATCAGGAAGCACTAAGGAAGCAGGTGCCAGCTAAAAAAATATTCTGTGACACATTAATCAGCCCCAAATTAATTCAGGTCACTTGAGGCAGGGAAGGTGTGCTTGCGTTGCCACAATAATGTACACTGACTGGACAACCAGAGGGTGCTGTGATGAAACAGAGGGTGGCATGGGTGGGCCAGAGGGTGGCATGAGTAGTCAGAGAGTGGCAGTGGTGACAGAGAGTGGCAGTGATGAAGAAGAGTGTCCCAAACAGGCTGGACACGTAGAAACAACAAGTTCGCGAAACTTGCGACCCGACAGGTAAGTTCGCAATTTGCGACATTGTACAAAACCCTTGCGAACTGGCAGAAACCCGCGTAAACACAAAAAAAAATCTGCAAATTCGCGAGAATTCGCGGATTTTGCGGATTGCGAGTTCGCAAATTCGCAAAATTCGCCCATGCTTACCGGAAAGCCCAGCAGGTATGAGGAAAATGCAGGGTGTTGTGAGTAAGCTGACAAAGGCGTTCTCAAATTTGTGAGACAGAGTATCAAACCTGGAAGAAAGAATTGTCGAGACAGAGGCGGATGCATCTAAGGCTACATCTATGGCAGAGGCTCAGTGCGCACAGATTAGAGATATTCAGTGGAAACTCGAAGAGTCTGAGAATAGGCAGAGACTAAATAATATTCAAGTGCTTGGTGTGCAGGAGGGTCCCGAAGAGTATGATCCTAGACAATATGTAATCAAACTTTTTAAGGGGGCCTTCCCAGAACTGTCAGAATGGAACTGGGCAGTTGAGATTCAGAGGGCACACTGCATTCCGTTGAAACCTCGCGTACTGGCAAAAGTCAGGGATAGACCACGGGCTCTACTCGTGTTTTTGGGAAATTTTCTTCTGCGACAGTCAATATATGACAAAGCAAGGCCTGATGTGAGAAGGTCAAGCGGAGGCGTCTCGTTTTTTGTTCGTCCCGACTTTTGCCATGTGACAGTGTAGAGGCGCTGGAGGCTGAGACAACTTATCGAGCCGTTCCAGCATAAGAAAATACAGGTGTTTTTGGTTAACCCAGCGCAATTGAAAGTGATGAATAACGTTACAATCCAATATTTCACGTCAGCGATCAAGGCCAAGCAATATCTGGACTCCCTGGACAAATTAAAAAGTCTTACTATCCGGGGATGAAAACATAGAACATGTGAATTTTGGGGGCAGCTTGAGCGCCCTCATGTGTTCCTTTTTTGAACAGAAAGAGGCGGGGGTTGAGTGGTATGAGAAATTAGTAATATGATCGTTATTATGCTTGAAAACCACAGTCGAGGGGTGGAGTGGGGGGTGGGTGGTTGGGGGTATTTGAAACCGCATCAGGTGTGATTTGTGGGGGGTGTTGGCTTTGGGTTAGGTATGATTTTTTTTTCTGATGATCTAAGGGTTATGATGGGATTAGATATATACGTTAAGGTGACCACTGCCCATCTTCATCACATGCACAAACTATCGTCTGAGCGTCCTAGAGGGTTGGAAGGGCATCTCATGTTAGGGAGGGTGTCTGGGGGTCTGGGGGGTGGGAGGGTTGGTGGGGGGTTGGGAAGCTCTCTAAAGGGGTGGAAAAAGATTACCTGGTATTATGGTTTATATTTGTCGACCACTATGCTTTATGTGTCATTGTCATATTGTTTTGAAAGTAGACTGCTGTTAGGCTGTTTTATACCAAGAAGCAATGGGGAGGCTTAAGATATGCTCTGTTAATGTAGGAGGTCTGAATGATTGGTCTAAGAGGCAAAGATTGGGGTATTTTGCAAGATAAACCCAGCTAGATATAATCTGCCTACAGGAGACCCACCCACCGTGGGGAAAAAATACCTATTAAACATTAAAGGTTTTGATTTGTTGGCATGTTACTCCCAGACATCTACTATAAGAGGGGTGGCAATCTTGGGGAAACCATGTCGGGGAGGCATTGGCTGCTCCCTAGTAGATCCTTGGGGGCGATGGGCAATTGTTGAACTTAAGATGGGGCCTACGTTGAGTGTAATTTATGGATCCAACCAGGATGACTCAGAGGTGTTCGACAAGTTAGAAATAGAACTGGCAAATTGGAAATCTCCCATTATCTGTTGCGGGGACCTTAATATTGCTGCTGATTTAAGCGTTAGGGATGAGACCAGTGTTTATGAGAGAAGTAAACCCAGGGTCTATAAAGCTGTGAGCTCTTTGATTGGTTCATATAGTCTATTTGATGTTAGGGGGCATAAAGAGCAACATGACCCAGGGTTTACCTATTTCTCACACCCACACAAGAAATACACTAAATTAGATTATGTTTTAATTTCATCATCAGAATTGTCTAGGATCGAGATAAAAAAACATCCGAAAATTATTTCGGATCATAATCCTCTGGTCTTATTCTACGAAGTAGAAAACACCCCGAAGGTTGGTTCCAGATGGACATTTGAGAGGAGACTTCTGGCTAATCCTAAATTTAGAGACCACTTAAGAAAGTGGGTTGAAGAGTTTTTCGATGCAAATAGATTTAGTGCCTCCCGCAACTGCGTCTGGGATTCTTTCAAATCAGGTTTAAGGGGTAAGACATTCAGTTTCTCTGCTATGCAGAGGAAAGCAAACCAGAAATAACATGTGGATTTGGTTGGG